>NC_049173.1:20045225-20704975 GCF_009769625.2 Cygnus olor
AACTTGATCCAGTGGCTGGCATCCCTGCCCATGGAGGGTGTTGGAACTAGGTGATCTTTAATGTTGCTTCCAACCCAAGCGGTTCTGTCATTCTATGATTCTATGAAAACTGATGATCTATCACTTCAAGGACTTCAAGTAACCTCACGTGAAGTACAATCCGTAAGGGCAAAAAAGAGAGTTTTTCCTTTCGCCTTTTTTTTTTTTCCCCCATTCCTTTCTAGTCCCTCCACTGGAAAATATTAAATTTACAAAGCTCAATGTTTATTTGATACTGCAACATGCACTATTGTATCAATAAATATTTAATGGTGCTGGAGTTCAGTGGATATAACCTCATATGTTTCCTTTAAAAGCGTGCTTTATTACCTGGTGAGTGCACTGTGGCCAATCAAGCAAGAAAAAAAATAAACCCAACACAAAAACTTTCCACCAAAAGATGACACAGTGTTCAGTTTCAGTTTAAACAGAGTATGGAGGAAACAAGTAACCATATATTTTTCTAAGGCTCTCAGTCTTGGCACTACACAGACAGTTCCATTTGGGATATACAACAGGGGCATTACATAGATTATAAAAGCATTTGAGATGACAAAGACAAGTGCTAGAAAAGATAAAGTACTAAAAAGAAGCTCTCAAAAACAGTCCACAAAAATAAAACAAAACAAAACAGAGGCAAATTTAATTTTTGTTGAACCTATGCACCTTCTGTGATAGTTTTGCTGTGAGACAATTATGCTCAGACTATAACACTTGTTTAAATGCTCAAAGTGATTTCAAGACTTTCTAGACCTACATCAGTTGAAATGCAATTTTAGATATGATGCTAAAGTATTTAAGCAAATTTTAAAAATTGTTAACATGCCTTTTACCTAATGTTGTACTTGAAACTACCTAGAACAGCTTTGACAAATGAAGATCAAACTGTGACAAAAGAAGAAATCCTACCAACACACAACAGAAAATACAAGGTTCTTCATATTGTCTTTCTAACATTTTAATCTTACTTAAAACATCTCCACATCCACTAACTAAGTAAACAGGTTTGGAAGCCTCAATTTCACCTCATCTAATTTTGTGTTCACTTAGAATATCTGAATAAATAATTTCTAGCTAGGATGTTAATGATTTCTTAACTAGTTATGTAGTCTAGAATTCAGCTGTAAGCCATACTCACATGCAATTTGAGAAATCTGAAAGTCATTCATGTTTCTTAAGAAATCTCATATGAGTTAGTAAGCCAACACCATTCTAACAGGTGACAAGGACAAAAGGACAAAACTCAAGAACTTGTAATTTAGAAGTCTCCAGAAAATGTGATGATCAAGATTAGTCAATGATACCTTACAGGCAATTGTTTTTTATTGCCTTACAGCCAATACTGATAGATTGTTTTCACTTCTACAAGTCTATGAAAAGCTAGAAAGGAACATAATTATTTACCACATGACTAAATAAAGAAAGCCTTTAGCCATTAGGGCAGTTCAGATTCATAATAGTGGGAATTTGATTAATTTGAATTCTCAACTCCATTCAAAAAGTACATTTAGGACCATTACTTTCATGCATGTCACCTATTGACTTCAAAGGAAAAGGAACAAAGAGACCTAGATGTGCAATAGTATTTAAATTTTGTTCATTTCTACTCTGTTCACAGATATTTTAATACATGGTTCTATCTACTTTTAAGTTTTTATCCGACAGTCCATTTATTCATCTATAATATGACTTAGTAAATGTCTTGTATCCAACATGTCATTTTACATGTACAAGCACTAAAGTTTGAAAACACATCCTATACAGAATATAGTTGCATATTTTGAGTTTTTTTTTTTTTTTTTTCAGGTGTTTGGGACATTCTGAAAGGTTATAAAAGCCTTACAATAGCATTTACCAATGGAGTGCCTCAAATAACACGCCACTAAGCCAGGCAGATGTCCAGAGTTTGAGAGACTAATTATCATTGAAAACTTTGAGGTAGTTCAGACAAAAAAACTACTCTACAGGAGTTATTTAGGTACTGCCTGTCTTACATGTGCTCAACACCTTCAAGGAGAGGGGAGTTCCCCCCAGTTGAAAGCCACTGAATTATACAGACGATGAGCTAACACGGGACTTTTAGGGAAGTTCAACAGCTGAGTCTAGTTATGCCTAGAGCCGCTGAAACCAGATTCATTTAAAACTAAAATGAACAAAGGTCTGTTGAGTAGGAGCCAAAATGAGGAACAAGGAACAGAGATGAGAGCACAAAATGAAAATAAAATTTTGTTTCCTGTTGCTTGTTGTTTACAGATTTAAAAGCTTTATAAATGGGAACATAGCCAGAAATAACAGTGATTTGGATTGTTTTAGTTGAACCAGAAAACTAACAAATAGCTCCTGAAATGTTGATCCTGCAAAGGGATTTATATTCTTCTATATTCTATACTTACATCCAGAGGCATGTTTAGTCTAGCCTCGAAAAGGGCAATATCATAAATCTAAATTGGGCATAAGAATCTATGTAGGGTTGTAAAAATCCAAAGCATTTGGATAGGTACATGCAAATAAAAACACACAAAATACTCAAGCAAGACCAAGAAAAATGTAAACCAGTAAATAAGACTGAAAAGAGAAGTAAATTGGAAATATTGTGGTGCCTTTCATCCAGAGAAGCTGATGAATAAGATATCCAGAGTAGTTCAGCAGGAAGAATATTCAATTTCAAGAATATTTGCAAGGAGGTGTGTTTAATTATAAAGTGGCTGTTTAAAGGAAGAAACATAGAAGATTTCAGTTTGCTTAAAGATTATTTTTTGAAAACATGTTTCTGTTTCTATTTTCAGCCCCTCCCATATTCCTCCCCTTCCTACACTTCTGACAACTAGCAGGTGTGTGTAAGTTTTTACTATTATTATTATTAACACTATTTGTATTACTATAATTATTACTGAAATGTTTGTTTATACACAATGACTCTGCCTGGGCCTGTTTTTTTTTTTTCTGTTAATGATAGCACACTATTTTTAGTAATAGTTTTGAAAGAGTTGAGACATTGCTCTTATTAAGTTCACACACTAAGATCTTTGCATCCCAAAGAAACTCTTTTCATAGCGTAGTAACTACTTATAGTAACTACTTAGCCAATCTATACACGCCTTTCAAGAAGTGTTCAGGTAACTGCTTAATTCCTCATAGCAGCGCTTTGTGCTATGTACTATGCACTATAAAAAGATTTTCCCATTCAAGAACTTTGATCAACACTAAGGTTAACCAACTTTACCTCACCAGTTGCAAAGGTGTTTTTTGACAGAGATGGTATACATACCTGTACCTGAAATATATATATATAATTTTTTTCCATAGAAGACTGTATCTTTGAAAAGCAGGAAAAAAAAAAACAGAACTTATGTATGAATTTCCTTTTTTTTTTTTTTTAACCAATTCCTTTGAAATAAGCTATTATTAATAGTCTGTACAGATGGCCACAGCTTTTAAAATATTGCTTCCCTGAAAGATCAGTGAATATCAAACATAGGCTGGAAGCAAACAAAAACATGATATACCAGCTTCAGTGGAATCAGAGAAGTAGTTTAAACTCAAAGTATAAAGGAAGAAAAGAGATAATAAGAACTATATTATTATCATCATCATCGTCATTATTGTTATTAATATGATCACCAGACTGCTAATCTTGACTCTCACAGACTTTAAAGCACTCAGCCTTTCACTGAATGATAGACAGAATTTAACAGAATAAATTAAAATGTAGTTGATACTGTATTACTGCAGGACTTAATAAGGTTATACCTTAATAAAAAATTTAAAAAACTCAGCAGATGGTGAGATTCTGGAACAAATTTGTTTTCTCTTACAGAAGTTTTTAGTTTCTTTATTCAGGGAAGGTGTACTTTACTGATATTTCTATTAATTGATCAATATAAACTAGTTTGCTGTACTAGTTCATTGCTCCCAGAGCTACAGGCTTGGTGGGGGGAAGTAGATGTCATAACTTACTCTTTTCAGAAAATGGAATAAAAAAAAAAAAAAAAACTTAATAATTGCTACTTTTCTTTGACATATTTATGCAATTACCTAAGCATTGAAATATCATTTAAATAAGAATATTTGCTAATTTAACATGCCTATAGTTTTAAAATGTGAGCAATTTCTATGGAACTGGATGCCAGAACTGGAAATAGAAAAGTCTAAGTCTTGATAATTTTTTTCCTCACAGTTAAGTTAGTGTCATTAGTTCATATCCATCTGCCCCCCTCTCTTTATTTCTTTTTGTTTCATATTCTTCCAGATTTAGCAGTTACCTGAAAGCAGCCACAAGCACTTTGCTTACAGAGTTGGATTTACCAGAGAGGATCCAGACGGCTTTCCATCTCTTTGCCCTCTAGATCCCATTAAGGAGGAGTTGCTCAGCATATGTCCTTCAACCACATCAAAATGTACCTGGAGCTATATTACCAACCACCTCCCCTTTTTGTTGTGGATTTTATTGTAAGAAATTCTGAGTCTGAGATTGTTGTCCTTTAGCAAAACTTTTCACTTCTCTGGTGCTTTATATTTTGGGAGGGGGGGGAAACAAAAGGAAATCAAAACCATATGATGTCTAACCAGTTATACTAAACACAGGTGGGTGAGGGGGAGAATCTTTTGCTTCCACGCATAGGCAATTAGCTTACAATAAAGAGCCATGCAATGTCATTAGTTGCTGTCCTCTAGATAATATTGCTGCCTTCTCAACAAGCCCACACACCATGTGCTCTAATCAGCTAATTACTGGTATGTTTCTATCTTATGCTATTGCACAAATGGAATTAGTAAGTAGATAGATAATGCCACAAACCTTCAAACCAACTTTCACAATGAAATGATAAATTCTTCTTTGGGCTACAAAGGCCCCTTTGCTTTGTCCATACATATGTATTACATAAGAGAAGCACCTCATTATACTCAGACATTTCCATAGATAAGTTTAACCAAAGGACTTTTCAGAAGACAAAACTGAAATTCTTTAATCTCTGGGGCAATGTGGATTGGGGTGGTAGTAAATGGTGCTCAGCCTCTGTTTTCTAACTATTTTCATTCATCAGGAGTTTAGACAACTCTGCTCTCTAGGATCTGTTCTGAACATCATTGTGCAAAAACTTCATGTATTCTCTCTTTACCCAATTTCTCAGTTTTATATTATGTCATGTTATTTAGTTTCAGCTACAGGATGCTAGGGCTTTTGGTGTTTGTTCAGATGGGATATTTTGACATGTTACAGCCAACATAAAATTCTGTATTTTATGTCATTTGTTTATGTAGAAATATTATAGCAAATGTATCATTGTCATTATTTTGTCATTTAAGTACCTCTAGCCACATTTTTTTGTGTCCAGATCTATCTTTATATGTTGAAACAGGTCTTCTTTCCCAATTTCAGATAAATATGTATTGACACATAACTCCTTTTTACACCCCAGGTAGTACTCTGATTAAGATCAGTTCATGTTAGTGAAATTTTCAAAGCTTTTTTTTTTTTTTTTTTTTTCCTTACCCAATTATCGGCTATTCAAAACCAAAAACTAGTCTGGTAGTTTGTCAGTGTCAGAAGAAAAATGCTTTCTCCTGAGATTTTTGGTATTTCTGAATCTATTCCTAGCCAAAAAATGTTGTAAAGTCTTACTTTACTTTTTATTCACTTTTACTTCCATTAAAAAAAAAAAAAGTTTGTTTTTGTCTTTTTTTTCCAGGAAACATTTTGATTCAAATGCTGTTTTATTTATTTCCTAGGCCATTGATTCAAAAATCAGTTTGGGGTACTGAACACACTTGTTTTTTTATTAAATTAGAATAAATTAGAATTTTTTATTAGAATAAATTATTACTTTTTAAAAAAGTAATGTGGCAGTAAGTATTCATAATGATTACATATATTAATAATATATGAAGTTGAGAAAATCCAAAAGATATTTCTTAAAATTTGGAATCTATAATTTAGTTGTTAAAAGTATATATTTACACAAATACTTTCTAATAATAATAATTAAATACTTTCTAATAATAATAATTAAAAATGGCTACAACTAACACAAAATATTTAAATTCTCTCTCTATATATATATATATGCCTCAGAAATTGAAGTCTTATGTGATCTCATAATGTGAATGTATTTCTGCTGTAAAATTCTAAGAAATTCTATGCTCTAGACATAAAGATGGGTTTCATATCGTATCAGAATGTGTTTGAAAGACTCGTGTAGCCTGTTTAATTACTTTCTTTCACCATTGGCCATGATTTTAATCATTTGCAGTAGCTTACATTTCACAGGTGTGCTTGTATGTTTGTTTGTTTTTCACTCAACATAAAACAGTAAAACACACTCTTTCTGTCTTATTAGCATTCTGCCATCTCAGCAGATTACTTTCCTTTTGTGGAGGAAAGGCTGAGGAGTTGTTTGAGAAGCACAGGGCATGGAGAAGGAATACTGCCACCTACTGAAAATAGCTCTTTCCAGCCCACCACCAAGCTCAATCTTAGAAGTGTCCAAGTTGAAGTTGTTTGCTTTGAGAGCTGCAATATCACCACTGACCCAGCAGTGTAATTGAATATGTTGATGTTGAAAGTCCCAAAGAACTTGCTACATATGTAATAAAGAGCCACGAACACCAGCTACTCCTCACTTTCCTTTTCTTTGTGCTTCTTTGCTGGTTGGGAAATTCATCTTAATACATATGGCAAAGATAAAAGGAAAAAACATATGCAGTGGTAAAGTCTCCGTGCTACTTCCTTTAGAAGATACTGCATGCAAGTGTTAGAAATTTTCTTGGCACTCACACTCAAAGACGTGTCTGACCAATATGTTAGCAGGCATTTGGCAGATGGATATAAGCATACTTAGCCAACAAATATGTTCATCAACTGTATATGTTGAAGGCATAATATTCACCTGGGGAATTGAAAATGGAGCTCTTTCCATATTTATTTCAACACCCATGGTAAAGCTAGCAGATAAAAAGCTCAAAGTCCAATGATTTAAGTTATAAAAATTAGAATTTATTTCAAGTCAGTCATATTTATACTGCCTAATTTGACTTAAAGACTGTCCCTTTAGAATGGGGCCTTTGAGGTATGTATTGCTATTTCTAGCATCATTCTGACTGTCACCTGTTCACAGATAATTTGTATAAACTTATCTAAATATGTAATAAATAAATAAATAAATAAAATCATATTGACAAACTCTCCAAAAATTGGATAGAACTGTCTCTTCTCTAAAGACTTGTTTAGCTCATTTTTGCTTAGGAAGACCAAAAGTCATCAAAGTAAATTATAATTTTAATTGACTATAAAGTGTTTCAGCTCAAACTCAATCTGGTTACCCCATCAATATTTTGCTTCCCATACTAATTTGATCCATTTAAGAAATTATGCAAAAATAAATAATAATATTATTATTTGCTCCTAAACTGAAAATTAAGCTCAATCCATCGAGTGCTGTAAGCAGCTTCCAATTCTTTCAGTCACCCATTGGAAACTGGAGTAAATATAATCATTCCATCTGACTGTCCATTCTTGAGCTATCTGATTTGTTACATATTCCCTCTCATCATTACACCTAACTACAAAGATGAAATATGTCCTCTGAAAAAAAATGAGGTCCCGGTTACGAAGGGGACTGTTTCTAAAACTAAATATCATGAAGATAATGTATTTTCTGATTAAGAAATCATGTTCTGAATACTGTCTAACTTTCCTCAGCTGTATGTGTAAAGGAACAGATTTACTCCCAGTGAAGGTTAATGAAAAGTCTTTAAGGCTTCCACTGCTTCTCTGTATCCTCTAGATCTGTGTTGGAATAAATCAATGTGAAAAAAAGGAAATGCATTTTTATCTCTTTTCTGTGTACACGGTTACTATTAAGTCTGACACAAGTTACTATTAAGGCTGACACAAGACACAAGCATAAGGACAGAATGCACACCTCTTTTTAGGTGATTCCTTCCATTGTTTGCAATCACATTTTGAATTCCTTTCATTAAAACAACATTTGAATAGTAGTTGAAAAGATCTTTCATATTTCCATGTAAATCCTTGAAAACTGTTTTTGACTAAAATTAATTGTTTTATTTGATCTTAAATTGTACTGTCTCTGAGAGTTCTTACAAATTTGGTTAGTGTTGTTTCTTGTAAGCAGATGTGTTCTCTTTCTTTACCACTCATTATGTTGTTATTGTGTGTCTAACTATTTAATTTCAATAACCTCAATTATTGTTTATGATACTGCTTTCTTTGTGGAAGTTGTGGAAGTATGAATTCCATATTTCAATTTGTGTGTTTTTTTTTTTTATAGATCAGTCTTTTGATATTATCTGTTATTTACATTCAACTATTTAATTTTGCTTGCATATACTTTTTAAACATTGTGTTCAGTGAAGGCTGTAAGAAAAAAAAAAATCATTCAATTCAGATCCAGTCCTGCTCAAAGGCATTAATTAAATAAATTCACTCAATAAATTAATTAAATAAGTATTTTCCATGAGAGGCCATAATTAAATGTGCTAGAAATAACACTTCATCCTTATGTAATAATTTCTATTTGGACAACTTAACATTACCTATAAAATTCTATAGCACAAGTCTAAAGCACTGGATTAGATAAATGTTACTGAATTCATTTTTGTTGGTGAAGAAAATGAATATAAAATGTAAGGACTAGATTATTAAATATATTATGTTTCCATCTCTAGCTCATTAAATGAGCAAAACATTATCCATATACACAGAGAATTTAGATGCCAATTTTCCACTGATTTGAAGTTGTCCCTTTGGATCACTGTACATGTGTGTACATTCCTTAGGAATGATTTCTTCCCTACAGGCTGACTTACTAACTTTTATTCTGGTGAGTGTTTCACATTGAACAAAGAAAGGGGATCATTTGATGTTTGTTGCCTACCAATAATATACTATCTAAGTTTAGCTGAATTGAAAGTTTGTTCACTGTAATTGACAAAACTGTGATTTACTGCTTACATTCCCTTTTTTCCTAGGGCATTTATATAAACATGTATATACCTTTGGAAATATTGTGGTATCTTAAATGAAAATGACAAATTGAACAGCTGAGCAGATGTATTTATATATGTATTGAAAGGCATATGTCTTCATTGAGAAGGTGATCCATATCTATTCCATTACAGGAATATTGGTTGGAAAATAATTGAAGAAAACAATGGCAAGAGGCCAAAAGCCCCCAGTATCAGAAATACTTATAATATTTTGCTATGCATTGAGAAGCTGCAATTAATTATTCAAAACGAAACATGTTTGAATCTGACAGCCCATGGTTTCATGTATTACAGTCACAGGGTGAATTCACCTAAATCAAATTTAAAATTGAGAGAGATAATGATTTAATATTTAAGTATGCTAATGCATTATTTACCATCTTAAAGCAATTCAGCAGTAAATGTAAATATGCAAATATTTTATCATTCCCTTTGTCTTCTGAAAACAGCAGCCCTAGTAGTCCCAAGGGTGATTTCTAACTTAGATACACAACGACATCAAATCCTTGTAGGCTTCCTTTTCAAGTGCCAGATCTTGTGAAACTGGAATATGAACTGGTGGTAGCAAGTAAGGGATCCTACCTCTTCTGCACCATGTATATGGGAAAAGCGAGTCACAAAAGCCAGCGGAGCAAGAGAGGCACTGCAGAAAGCAGTGGTGTGGCAAGGCATGCTGGCTTACTTCCTGCCTGTCTCAGGGACATGAGACGTCTCTGCAGTGCAATGCAGGGTTTTGCTAGGGATCACTGAATGTGCCCTGAGTGAGCCAGTTTGTTTTACACAGTAAAGTGATGTGCCACTGAAAGATAATCATTTGGATCTGGGAAGCAGTACAAACATGTCAGTTAATTAGCCCTGCTCCTCAGTTTACACAGCTGCAGTGCTCCAGGTTGTGAATGATGCCATAATGTATGGTGTAGGCATGCCCCTGGGACTCTCTGAAGATACCTAATCCTGATTTCCTTTTTTCAACTTAGCCACCAAAATGATTCTTTAGAAACCATACAGCTATTAGTCTTTCCAAAACCCAGCTTGAGCTAGTGGAGTTTGAACACCTTCACTTCTATGCATAGATCAATAGTTAACATCATATTGAAATGAAAACTGGGAGAATTTCATTTCAGTACCTACCCTGCCTACATTAAGATATTTTAAATGGAGCAACTTCAATAATAGGAACTAATTCAGACTAGCTTCAAACTAATTATCCATAGTGGTCTCTTGGTTCCCACCAACGAAAATCTTTCATTTTGTACGAAATATCCGATTTCCACTGGTGCAGGCTTTCCCCTTCTTCCAGGTGAGTTCCCTAAATGTTCAGGCAGAAGGAGGGAATAGGAGAAACCACAATCACTCTATTTCCATCCTTTTTCAGGGATGTTAAACAAAATAAATCTTTATCAAAACTTTATTAAGTATAAACTGTATCAAAACGTATAAAGTAATATTCAATTCAATCAGCCTTGCAAATTCCCAAACAAGTTCTGTTGTTACTCAGGTGAGAGCCAGGAGCCACTGTGAGGTCCTGCAATGGCCAGACCTGCATTAAACACTTAAGCCAAGTCATCAGAAAAAAAATTAAGATATACCCACTTTAAGTATCTGACATTTGCATTGAAGCTCTGCAGAAATTTTGGTGCAGAATACTGGGGAGGTTTCTCAATTTTAATCATCTTCATCTATGAAATCGTGCTCCTGCTTTCTTATGTGCTCCCCAGTGCATGTGATTGCTGAAAAGCACAAGGCTTTGCAAATACTTCATACAGCAATGTCAGGAAATTAGGCTACTTGAGCAGGATAGATCTCATTGTCTCCCTTGTATTAGTGCAACAAGTTCAACATTCATTTGGAAGGAAGGAAGGAAGGAAGGAAGGAAGGAAGGAAGGAAGGAAGGAAAGAGAGAGAGAAAGAGAGAGAAAGAGAGAAAGAGAGAGAGAGAGAGAGAGAGAGAGAGAGAGAGAGAGAGAGAGAAAGAGAGAAAGAAAGAAAAAGAAAGAAAGAAAGAGAAAGAAAGAAAGAAAGAAAGAAAGAGAAGGAAGGGAGGGAGGGAGGGAGGGAGGAAGGAAGGAAGGAAGGAAGGAAGGAAGGAAGGAAGGAAGGAAGGAAGGAAGGAAGGAAGAAAGGAAGGAAGAAATCTAAACATTCTTAGCAGGAAGGGAGGAGGAAGGGCTCTGGAAAAGTAAACAAGCAAAAGCCAATATAAACCAAGCCTAAATCAAGCAGCTGAACTCTTCAGCAGCTGGAAGCTGTGGGGAACCTTAAGTCCTCACACTTCTCATACACAAACACTCCATGAGAATGAGTCAGTTCTGTACAAGTGCGACAGAAAAATGAACAGGAAAAGACCTCAGCAGGTCATGTAGGTTTTGTCCCGTCTCCAGTCTTTATTGTTCTGAATAATTAAGTTCTTTCTTTTTTTCTTCTACAGTAGCTTATGAATCATAGAGTCATAGAATCGTTAAGGTTGGAAAAGACCTCCAAGATCATCTGGTCCAACCATACCCCTACCATAAATATCACCAACCAAACCATGTCCCTATGCACCACATCCAACCTTTCCTTAAACACCCCCAGGGACGGTGACTCCACCACCTACCTGGGCAACCCGTTCCAATGCCTGACTACTCTTTCTGAGAAGAAATGTCCCCTAATTTCCAACCTGAATCTCCCCTGTCACAACTTGAGGCCATTCCCTCTAGTCCTATCACTAGTTATCTGTGAGAAGAGGCTGACCCCCAGCTCCCCACCTCTTCATTTCAGGTAGTTGTAGAGAGCAATATGGTCTCCCCTGAGCCTCCTCTTCTCCAGACTAAACAGCCCCAGTTCCCTCAGTCACTCCTCATAGGACTTGTGTGCCAGGCCCTTCACCAGCTTCATAGCCCTTCTCTGGACATGCCCCAGGGCCTCAAAGTACTGAGGGGCCCAAAACTGAACACAGAACTCAAGGTGCAGCCTCACCAGAGCAGAGTACAGGGGGATGATTACCTCCCTGATCCTGCTGGCTTCCTGATACAAGCCAGTTGGCCTTCTTGGCCACCTGGGTACGCTGCTGGCTCATGTTCAGGTGACCATTGACCAACACCCCCAGATCCTTTTCCTCTGCACAGCTTTCAAGCCACTCTGTCCCAAGCCTTATGATAAAATGAAGGCCTCCTATTTTATATTCAAAAATAACTACAATAAGTTGTGAACTCTGGGATTTATTTCTAAAATATGGCATTTATTACAGTGGAGGAATGGAAAAAATGTTTATCAAAGGATTTCCAGTTTTGTTTCTAATTTGGGTTGAATAATTTCAGAGTTCCTTTTCATATTATTAGCAGCACATCACAAACACACAGTTGTTTTGCAAATATCATTTTTCATTTTTATTATTATTATTATATTTCCTGAGGATTTCTTTGTATTGCTTCATATCAGTACACATACAAAATGGAATGTAAAAACAGAGAATATTTGAAAACGGTGCCAGACTGGTTTTGTCCAGTGAAATACACATAATTTTCCTTGTGCTGAGACAAAACTAAATGATGTCAAAGCAAAGAAATTAGCACAATAATAAACTTCATACATGCTAGGATGTTTATTTATTTAGGTGGGAGAAAAAAAAAAAAAAAAGAGAAAGAGGAAAGAGGTCAAGAAAATCACGTTGCAATGGAGAATAAAGAACACATTTTTTTTCCTCAAACTTTTAAGAAACATTCCACTACATATATTAGTCTTGATTAAATAAGCTCCAGCTGTTTTTCTCAGAACAACATCACTCCCCTTCTATACATTTTTAAAGGATTTTATTTAAAAAAAAAAAGAAAATAAAATCTCATCCATAAAGAAATTCATAGGGCTTTGTCAAGCAGAACAGCTATTTCTACATTGCATAATTCTGTTTTCCATTCTCAAGAATTATATGATGAAAATGTTTATTTTCCCAGTTTAATTATCATTATTTTTATGTATATTATTATTTATAAAGATCTTCAGTAAACAATTTTGAAACATTGAAAGGAGTTATAGGGTCATATGTTCTTTCGGGCCTCTGTATGTTTATTTCCTGAGGTGTGTCTTTGCTTCAATAATGTTTCCAGAGATGAAGTAGTACTCTCCTTTAATAATAACATTGTAAGAAAGTTTTAATATTAATTTCACAATTTTTTTTTTTCCTTTAATACTACACAGGAAGAGATGGATGTAATACTTTAGTAATGCCAGGAGTGTTCATATTATCTTTTTGTTTTGTCTCTCCTGTGCAAAAGGTCCCACTCAGATGAACTAAATTAGCTTTGCAATGTAAACAGATGAAAGACATGAAATGTTAATACTCTGTGTGAATACCCATTTTGTCTTTGTCAAGTCATCTACATGCAAGACATAAATAGGATGTGAATGGAAAAAAAAAGATCCTTTAAATAGTTACCAAGCGTCTGGTTTGAGTTTTTGAGTTTTTGTTGTTGTTGTTGTGGATTGTTAGTTTTAAGTTTTTCTTGGTTTTGCTTTTTTGTCTCCTTTTCTTTTTTTTTTTTTTTTTTTTTTTTTTTTTTTTTTTATATATCAGGTGAAATAACTTATTTTATTCTGCCTTGAAATGATTCCAGAGCATTTTTTCTTTCTTGACCACACACTGATTTCAGTATGATCTCAGCGAAACTGATTTACCAGCTCATATTTCCTGTTTCAAAGATGGAGATTTCTCTCAGCTAGAAGTTTATTCTCTGAAAAGACTTTATTTACTTATATACTACTAATATTAAAGTTATTCATCTTGATACTGTGTCATCTTGTTTAATTTGGTAGATGGAAAAAATTATTTTCAACAGTTAAATATTTGCCAATCATTTGGGATAGACAAGTTTACATTTAAGATTTGGGGAGAACTGAACCTGAATATCTGATGGAATTTAAAATATTGTTTTCTAATCAAATCACTATTTATTCATCTGGAAGATGTGTGTTTCCTGATTATAAATGAAAGTGTCGTATGGTTTGTCCAAGGATATAATACAGTACCAAAATTAATGTAGTGGAAAAGCTGTTAACACAATGAACTGGTCTAGATTTGCAGACCCAAGAGGATCACTTCTCAACACCAAGGAGCAGAATATAAGTTAAGTTAAATGGAGTAGTAATTAGACAAGAACATGGAATTCCTCTAATGTAAAACATATTGGAATCTGAGCCTATAAATATGGCAACAGTTTCTCAAATGTTTTGCTAAGGATTAATATTGATAGTGGGATTTTCTTGCCCCTTTTTCTTGCCGTGTAAACATGTTTATCTATGGCAACATTCAGAATTGTACAGTGCTTGCTAATTTTGTACATACAAGTATTTTCATTTTAAAGAAGGTTCCAATACTGAAGCTGTATAAATCTACACAATTCCATTCTTTCTGTGGTTTCATTGGAAACTGGTAGGTTGACTTTGGCTGGCTGCCAGCCACCCACCCAGGCGCTTTCTCACTCCCCCTTCTCAGTGGGACAGGGGGAGAAAAATAAGATGGAAAAGCTTGAGGGTCAAGATAAAGACTGGGAGATCTCATACCAATTGCCATCATAGGCAGAACAGACTCAACTTGGGGAAAATTAATTTAATTTATTGCCAATTTAAAATAAAGTTGGATGGTGAGAAACAAAGACAAAACAAAACACATGCATGCCCCAGCTCTTCTGAGGCTCACTTCCCGTGCTACAGCATAGGTCCTTCCTATGGAGTATGGTCCTTCATGAATTAACTGGTTCACCATTGGTCCTCCAGAAGCCACAGTTCCTGCCACAAAACCTGATCCTGCATAGGCTCCTCTCCATGTTCCTGCTGGTAGCCTACTCTGGCTTCTCCACAGGCTGGATCTTCTCCACAGGCTGTAGAGGAATTCTGCTCTGGTGCCTATAGCACCTCCTCCTCCTCCTTCATCATTGACCTTGGTGTCTGCAGCATTGTTTCTCTCACATTTTTTTGTCAACCGCTGCAGAGTTTTCTACCCTTTCTTAAATATGTTTTCACAGAGACATCACCAGCTCAGCTGTGTCCTGTGGTGTGTTCATTGGTGGGCTGACTGTGACCTGTTATGTCTGACATGGTATGATGCTTGGTCTCTTCACACAGAAACCACCTCTGCAGCCTCCACCCCATTTCCCTATCCCCACAAAAACCTTGTTATGTAAGCACAATACAGAATCATCCCAGAGAAGGTCAGGTGATAGTTTTGATCAAAACGTGCTTTCCTCAAAGAAGATCTGTATTATAATTCCATTGATTTAAGTAGGTAGTCTTAATTTTTACTGGCACTAATGAAAAAATAAGAATCCAGCTTCAAACTGCCACTTTTTTCCCTGGGCTTCCTTTAATTTCTTTCTATTATTTGTTATTATTATTATTATTTATTTATTTATTTATTTATTTTTATTTAATCGTAATTGGCAGGTTGCAAATACAGAACATTTCATAAAATGGGTTGGGTCATTCACTCCATCCGAGCATCTAAAACTTTTAAGTAGTTGTTCCAAGGCAAGGTACCTAAATCAGTAAACTTCTGTTAGTGTCTAAAATAAAGTAAGCTCTTCTGCATCTAACTTTGTCCTTGGGATGTGTTTAGAGACAGAGTTGTTAAGGTTGGAGAAAAAATTTCTCACAGAGAGGAGAGAAAACTTGAACAGAAAATTCCTCTTACTGGTCAACCTTGTTGGTGAAAACTTCACTGTTGTTGCCACAGAAATTATTCTACGAATATATCATCATCTAATTAATACTAAAATTACCTATTATGTATATTATATTATACACATAAATAATTTTAAGTATTAAAATTAATTATTATGCTGCTTATTCTAAAAGCAAGATCTTTTAGAAAAAGGTTTGAATTTTAATCACCTATATAATATCTGCACTTAATTTGCAGAGCCTATCATAATATTTGTACTTTACTTTTACTGAAGTTCATTTAATGGGCCTAAACTTTAGCATGTATTTAAGTACTTTGACAAATGGCAAAGAAGGAGAATGCTTATCTAAGCATTAATTGCATTTTCGGGTAGATACAAGTGATCACAGTTTGGGGTTTCTTTTTTCTTTCAGTTGCATACAAATAGCAACTGTGAGATTTTCAGAGGAAACTCTGTTCTCATTTATTTTGATGTTCTTTGCACTTAATTTTCTGTCTTTTCATTGTAACCCAAGATTTCTCCCAGTGTAGCAGAAAGCAGCACTGGTTTCTACCAATTAAGACAGAAATAAAAGAAAACACAACTAAATTGCTGGTTTGAAAAACCCTTTCCAAACATTCATTCATTGAAAAGAAAAATTAATTTTCTAATCTTTCTTGCTTTTTCTAAACAAGGGAGGAGGTGATAGTGGGGAATATGATATCAGTGTTTATAATGCCAAACATATCTGCAATAGGGGATTAACATTCTTTTTCCTCCCTGAAGCAGACCAACATGTAATCTCTTAGAGCTCTGTAGGTGCTCTTAGATAATGTAAAAGCCTTGAAGAAAGATAAATGAAACTAGCCTTTTAGTGAGAAGGTCTTAAGATTTTGGCAGAATTTTTAAAAATATATTTGAAGCCTCCAATTCCTCTTCACTGGTACAGATAAAGAAGTTAAACCCTTAACAGGAGAAGGCACACTAACAAAGGTGAGTAACTTAAATTAAATCAGCCGATATTAATACACTTAGGTGACAATAAGGCAGGAAGAACAGTAGGGGTAATTATTTTTCAATTTTTAATGGATTTTTATTTGTGTTTTTGTGCTGATGTTTGCTAATGATAATTGCCTTTCCCTGTACTGTTTATTTTTAATGAGCCCCTCAAAATGGAGCATAAATACTGAAAAATCACAACAGTAATTATTCAGATATAAAAGAGTATAAAGAATAAACAGGACACTGGTGAATTTAGGGCTTAAATGAAGTTTGAAAAATGATGTAAAACACTGTTTAATATCACAAAACTGGAGAACACGCTCAGGTTTAACTTCCATAAAAGTGATCCAAAGCATTATCTTGAGACAATGCCCCTGCTTTCTCTGTTTCAGGTTCCATTCCAGTTTGTGTTTGAAAGTCATTATCTATATTGAGTAATGTAGAACTGAGAACCTATTAAAACAACCTTGGAGCAAACTTTTACTTTTCTATTATGGCACAAGTTTAAGTCCCTTAAAAAAGGACCGGCTGAACCATATCTGATGCAACTATATTGCTTCTGTAAGAAATCCTTTTATTACTGATTCAAAGATCCTCTGATTTTAACTGTGGGATTGAGGATGCCCAGAAAGGTGCTTGAGCACCTCTACCAATACTGAGGGTCCAGGAGTGTCCCTTCTGTATAGAGGGAGCCAGAGACAGGGAAATAATAGGGAAGCCCTTGACTGCGTCATTGTATGTTTAGCCTATTCAATTAATTGTTAGGAAGGAATGTTTTCAGATCATCATGTATTATCAGGACAGTTATAAGGATGTCTTGCAAACAGCACTCCCAAACAATATATCTGCATTAAGTAAATATACAGGTAGATATGTCTCTGTATATGTTTGTAAACACCATCAGATATAAGAATGATTTATAAATATATAAATATGTAATTTCACAAGTATGTGCAATTAATATTAAGAAGGTAAATATTAGTTCTTAGATCTCTTCACAAATCCAGTTTAAAACTACTGTACCATGTAAGTCAGAGTGGAAAGTATTCATCCCATTAATTCTGAAAACATGCTGGTAACCACAGCACTTTCATTCTTCCCTGAAGGGTTTTCAATTGTTCTGTGCTAAAGACCCACCAAAGACCCACCAACCACATCTCTCAGACCTGTTACCTTCAGTGTAACTTTCCATGATATGGTGAAGGATGGTAGAGAAATCTCTCTCATCATAACTGTATGCTTTTGGGAAAGATCTGGTCCAAGATCTGAAGTTTAGATAATTACATTTCATGCTCAAGAATCAGAGGATTCATGAAAGCCCGTTTGCTTTGTAACCATCCCTATGTGGTCTTGTACTCGTACTGTATAACTCAGCCCTACCTCCTGTGATTTTCTTTCCTCTAAGGAATGGTAGAGTTCAAAGAGTGCTAATTCTTCAAAACTTCTAAAGTATGTGTGTGCTAGGCTGTCAATATTCTCCAGACAGATTGCATGGTGTAACTCCTTCATGACTTTCCATTTCCCTGTGTTGGCACATTGTCCCGGGGTTGCAGTGCCCAGCTGCAGTTTCCTGAAGCATGCTTTGTTAATGCAGTCAGTGCTCCACATTGCTTCCTCTGACAGCTCTGCCTACAGGGGTGGATTTTTCATTGCTCTCCTCATTTTTGTGCAACACAGTGGAGAGAATGCACAGCTTTCTAAAGGTACATACATTGTACAGACCTTTTTGTTTAGCTTGGGATATTAAGAGGAAACTCATTAAATCTTACAGGGAAAGCATGTCTGTAGTGACAGACCATATCCTCTGATACAGAGTTCATTTGAGCTTGTAAGACTCACTTGCCAAGGCTACTGTATTTCCATACAGTCGTGATATTTCCTTTGTTTTCTCTGTAGTGTGTTTTAAAGCAGCTAAGAATGACAGCTCTCAAAAACATTCTCTTCTTGGAACTGAAGCAAAGGACATACTCATACAGCAGGATACTTGTTCATATCAGATCAATTAATTCATGAACATATCACAAGCTATTTTACATCCTAGTGAGTGCTAAGGTGCTTTGATTTTGTCAAAAGTTCTGAGGCCTGAGTATGACTTCTCAGAAAGGTAAGCAAATATAGCCACACCATTTACATCACCCTCATGAGCTTCCTCTTTGATCCTCAGCCCTCTGTGACATGTGCAGGGAAGACCTTTTTTGCATGTTGGAAAAAATAATACCTTGCATTCAGGCTTCAGTTAGGCTTCATTTTCATAGGCATGTATGCAGATATAAGAATTAATTACTGCTTCAAGAGGGACATCTCATACTTTTCTCTTTCCCTGTAACTGCACCTCCAACTTTTTTACAATACTGAACTACTTTCTAGTCTCATCACATCCCATAAGACTGTCCTAGTAGCATCTTTCCTAGTAGCATATGCAATAGTTATGACATATATAAATGACAAAGCAAGAATCAGAGGCCCAGATATGTCAAGTGATTTATTTAAAACCACCTAGAAGAGGGTCAATCACAGAGCTAGAGCTAGACACAGTACTGTACCTAATGCAAGGCAAAAGGAATGGTCTCTGCTATGGTGACTTTCTCTCTCACTATTTCTCTCTCACTCTTCTGTGATGCAGATTTTATTTTATCTCAGAACAATATAAGTGTAAAGCCAGAAGTTTCTCTCATCTATCTGAGCACAGTTTCTTTGGGGGAGGAATTATGAGTATTATTTTTTAAAACTTTAACCTAGCACACTTATGTCTGTCATAACATGCACAAATTATAATAACAATAAACAGCAGTAAGAATGACTTTATTTACATTGCCACTAGCATGGAAAGAAGCAGTAATTTCCTATCTCTTTATAAGCATAAATAATAATTGCACACAACCTTTAGTGAAAGCTACTGTAACCAACTGAAACAGCAGAGCGAATCATGAATAAGCTGAAGCAAATTGGGTAGAAACCAGAATCCTCTATAGGTGGACTTGCTTAGTTTTTAATATGAAGTTACATGAATGTTACAGTAACAAAAGAGAATTAAATCATTCAGTCTAGCAACTCAAAGGGCAATGTGGGCAGCTGATGCTACTGCTATTCTATCTTTGTGTAGAAAAGTGTAATCACTCTGTGATTATGATGCAGTGGACAACCAACTTCTGCCAGCTATTGTTGCTGTCAGTGATTTTTTATTTTTATTTTTTTTTTAATTTACTGTTACAGCATCCCAGTCAGTACTTGAGCATTGGGATATGAGTGCTACAGATATACAGAAATATTTTATTCTTAATCTTAGGTCGTTAGAATCTGACTTGGGTCTTCTAATTTATTTCATACTGCCAGGGCAGCCATTTGTATCTATTCCAGACCTGCACTGACTTATATATGACATGATCCAGGTCTCATGTTTGATCTCCTGCATCAATCAGCCTCCTGATTAAAAAGTAAGCAAAACAAAATCACCTTCTACCATGCTTCATAATAGCAAAGAATTAATAGACCTTATAGCAGAAAGGCAGATGTTGGGGGATAAATAAACTGTAGCACAGCAGAGTAGCGCAGTCTCTGAAGACAGCACTGTACATCTAAGCCTGCCAAGTCATTTTCTAAACTTCGTTATTGAAAAGATTGTTACGAGTCCATAAATACAAACTGTCAGTGTGGAAATGCATGCCTCTAAACTGGAAAAAGTTTATATGCAGCATTCTCACACAGTCAGAAAAGAGGTAGAAAAGACAGGAATGTGAAAAGCTAGGAGACCAAAGCTAAGAGAGTAAGCCTCTTCCACTATAAATTTGTTACCAACTTTTCAGCGAAGACTTGGGAAAACCTTACACCTACTTTCATATTCTTCTCTTTTAATATTCAGTAGGTGTGAATATTACATATATGCATGTGCACGCATGAAAATAGTGCTCACAAATAATTTTTATTTATTCATATATTTATTTAGTTATGATGGAGCACAAAATATTAAATTTATTTTGGACCCAGAATGTTCACACACATATGAAAAAGTTGAAGTTCTTCATATGTTGCCTTTGTGAGATGCTCCAATCTACCATCATCTCTGGGATTGAATATCTACAGTTGTTACACCTTTCCTGTCCACTGCTACTAAACAGCATTTTTAAAGAAGCTACTATAATCAGCCACAGAAATTTTTATGGGGCTGGAAGTGTAGCATTCTTAGATCATCTGGGATCTATAAAAAGAAGAAATTTTGTTTTGTTTTGTTTTGTTTTGTTTGCTTTTGGCTTTTTAAATAATTATCTACAAGTATGCATTGTCTCATAATATATCTATAACTATCATGTTTTTCTACTTCTCTAGCTACCTAGCTCTTTCTCATTTTGTCTGTAATATACCTAACAACAATTAGTGAGGCCTTCAGTTTGTCATGGTTCCTGCAAACAGGACTATTAACAGTGATGATACAAGCTTTTACCTTCTTGACAGAAACTTTTACCACATTTCATGTGTTTGTCTCTTCCTTTTTTTCAGACTGGTGCTGAAGAAATGTTTGCAATTAATAATGAATAAGTTGCCAATACCAGAGCTCACTGTGATTAATCCTTAATGAACTGATTATCTTGAATTTGTGTACCAAGACAGCAAAGTCCAACACAGATAGGTGCTGTCACCAAACGAGAGTACTGTAAGTAATAAAATTCTAAAGAGAAAGAAGAATCAGATTACTTTATCTTTTTTTTTTTTTTTCCCTGAATATATTTTTTTTTCTTTTCTCGAACTGATTTTAGACCTGATATTTATACATAAGTTAACTGGGAAATGAAATGAAGGTGAATCCAAGTAACACTTCCATGCAAGCCTGGGTACAAAGAATAATATCCTTATTATTGTGCTTACGTAACACCAAAGAATAGTCATAAGTGACCTTAACCATCTGCTCCATATCAGCCAATGAAGTGAATATTACATAAATATATCTGGCAAATTAGATTCAGAATTAAAGGAAGAAAACACATAAAAGGATAATGGTTATTTGGACTAATTAAACACCAATTTATTAATATTTAAGACAACATTTTGTGGCCTTAGAATACTGGGATTTTTGCTGTTGTTAATTATTTTTTTTTTTCATTTTATGATCATCAAATTACATAAGGTTTCACAAGTTTTTGAAAACTGGGTTTAGTCAAACAGCACATGAAAGAAAGGGAAAAAAGTATACACCATTTTACAGGGATGGTAATCTGAGGCGCTATGTGTCTTAGATGAACTCATTTCTGTAGTATTTAAACAAATTAATGTAGCTGCAGTACAAAGAGGATAAATATTTAAGTTCATATAAGAACTTGAAGGACTGGCAAGGAACTGAAACCCATATGGGTGTCTCTTGTTAACATCCTAACCCTGAAGTATTTTACTTCTGTAAGAGAAAAGTACCACTGACAGATTGTCTGTAATTGCACAGTAAAAATTGAAAGCAGATGATCTGACTTCTAATTGACTGGTCTAACTCTTATCCAAGGAATATTCAACTGCAGTAGAAATGAATACTCAATAATTTGGTTTAGCAAAATTCTAGTTCAATAAAACAAAACAAAACAAAACAAAAATCTGCATAGGGAGTACTCTGGAATAAAAATGTATCTTAGTTAATGTGATAAACGTTTTAGAGGTATTCATCAGAAAAAAAAAAAAAAAAAAAAAAAAAGTTCAATCAACCTAATTAAATTACATTCTTTTCTGTAGGAGAGTCAGTAAAGTGGGAAAAACTCAGTTAAGCATCAAAGCATTTATAAGTTAAAAAAGCCCCCACACATGAAGACATTGATCTAGAAATGGCCTGAAGAGCACTGAAATACTGTTTATCATGAAATTATCAAAATATGGATCAAAACAGATGTATTCTCTGTAGTCACTAATGCTAGCAATTACATCTAGTTGCTTATGAATAGTTCTTGCACAATCTGCAATTACTGTACAAACTAGAAAACCCTCAAGGGACTTTCTATTGTGTGCAGGAAGCTCAGCAATACTGTTTTCTAAAAGCAGTATAAAAGCAGTAGCTGATTTAGCTTTCATGTATCCCACTTCTGTAAAACAAAATATAAATTATGTTTCCTTTTATTTTCTATCTCAATGCAATTTAATATTCATTTCTTTTTGTGAAAGTAACAAGAAGATACTCTTCTGAGACAGAAAATAAGGATATTATTTCAGTATGGATGAGAGTAACTCCGTTCGATGACAGCTGTTCCTTAATTTCTTCCATTTCATCACAAGCTCAGAGCTTGACCACCTATAGCAGGCTCAGACCTTCCCCAGAGATGCGGATGTTTGGTTACTTTTATGTTTTATTATTATAGTGATTTTCATTTTCTTCTTTTTAATATTGTAAAGTAACAGAAGGTATTACACTACTTGACGATTTTTACCTCATTTTCTACCACGACGTGTCATTCCATTATTATGGCGATACAGACAAGCTAGATATATCTAAAATTCCCATAGCTGGCAGGAGAATCCCTTCCCATCTAATATCTGACTGAATACATCTAAGTGTACTGTTTAAATTCGCCTAGTTTATCAGCCAGAAATATCAATAGAATTGAACCTTTCTTTATCTTCAGTGATTCTTGACTTCCTAAACTTTAATGGGGAAGAAAAAAGAGATGATTTTAATATAAATCAATGTTTCTTATAATGTTTCTTAAAGAGGGTAGAACACAGGTTCTTCTTCATCGAGTACAGAAAAATTGAAAACCTAAAATCCAAACACTGGAAATGTCTTATCTCTTTTTTTCTTCCCTTTTCTTTTCTTTTCTTTTCTTTTCTTTTCTTTTCTTTTCTTTTCTTTTCTTTTCTTTTCTTTTCTTTTCTTTTCTTTTCTTTTCTTTTTTATTTCTTTTTTTTTCTTTCTTTTTTCTTTTTCCCTTTGTGTCTTGCTTACCATTATTTCTGACAGTGTTGCTAAACACTAGTTTCAAAAAACATGAATGCAGGCAGCTGTAGACTTGACAGTTCCTTGAGGTCTTTGGAGACAGATTTTACGGATGTCTTTCTCTTTAGTGTCTATTTAGATCTTGTCTGCAAGATACAGATATTACTCTCAACACTGTTCTCATTCTTCCCATCTTTCATTTAAGTGCCACTGAAGTGAAGTTATCTTTTGCTTGCCTTTGTGATCTGTTGCTGATTTCAACATCTCTGTTCACCTACAAAGAGTTTCAAACTGGTTACGTGTGAAATACACTTTAGCTGAAAATTCTTGCAAGTTATTTCAGTTGAGGCTGATTATGTTTGTACGAGAAAAAGAAAAAATAAAAAAGTGATTTTAATAACAGGCACATATTTCATCAGAAGAAAAGTTGCCTTTCATGTTGATTGACAAACTCACATCTTGGCTTTTCAACAGTCTTCTATGTTCTGAATATGCTACTGAGTATAAATATATATATATATTGTTACAGGAGACACTGTGATTGATAATGAACTTTAAAACATTATTTATTGTATTACCCATACAAAACCATTGCCTTTTGTTGAACAGCAACAGTTTATTTTACAACAAGTAACGATTTTAATAAAAGACTACAGGAAACATTGATACTCCTAGAAAGCCTAACAGTGCACACTGTTTGATGCCCTTCCCACCCAGACCAGTTTGTTATACACAAATGCCTAATTCTGTCCTTTCTCTGAAAAGGTCTAATTATTTCCTCCTGTAAGTTGTAAAATAAGTGTTGTATGACCCGTGAATATCTACACAAGCAGTCAGTCACAGATAAAAATAAAACAAACTGAACCACAACAAGCCCTTTCCCATATTCAAATGTCAAAATCAGACTAACAGACTCTATAGAGATCATTAGTGTCTCCATCGGATGGACTGGAGAACAAGTCTTATGAGGAGCGGCTGAGGGAGCTGGGATTGTTCAGCCTGGAAAAGAGGAGGCTCAGGGGCAACCTTATCGCTCTCTATAGGTACCTTAAAGGAGGCTGTAGCGAGGTAGGGGTTGGTCTATTCTCCCATGTGCCTGGAGACAGGATGAGGGGGAATGGGCTAAAGTTGCACCAGGGGAGGTTTAGGTTGGATATTAGGAAGAACTTCATTACTGAAAGGGTTGTTAGGCATTGGAATAGGCTGCCCAGGGAAGTGGTTGAGTCACCATCCCTGGAGGTCTTTAAAAGATGTTTAGATGTAGAGCTTAGTGGTATGGTTTAGTGAAGGACTTGTTAGTGGTAGGTCAGAGGTTGGACTAGGTGATCTTGGAGGTCTCTTCCAACCTAGACAATTCTGTGATTCTGTGACTGTGAGTCTGCATATGACAAACATAGCCCTCAAAACTTCATACAGGATTAATAAATGTACTTCTTAACATGGGACCACTTCTTAAGCTTGTCCAGGTCCCTTTGGATGGCATCTCTTCCTTCTGTTGTATCAACTGCACCACTCAGCTTGATGACATCTGCAAACTTGCTGAGGGTGCACTTGATCCCACTGTCTATGTCATTGATAAAGATATTAAACAGTACTGGTCCCAGGACAGACCCCTGAGGGACACAACTCATCACTGGCCTCTACCTGGACATAGATCCATCAACCACCATTCTCTGGGTGTGACCTTCAAGCCAATTCCTTATCCACTGAATGGTCCACCCATCAAGTCCGTCTCTCTCCATTTTGGAGATCAGGATGTCATGTGGAACTGTGTCAAAGGCCTTACAGAATTCCGGGTAGATGACATCAATCAGTCTTCCCCTGAAAACTGATGCAGTCACTCCATCATAGAAGGCCACCAGATTGGTCAGGCATTATTTGCACTTGGTGAAGCCATTCGGCTGTCTCGGGTCACTTCTTTGTCTTACATGTGCCTTGGCATTGCTTCCTGGAAGATCTTTTCCATGATCTTCCCAGTCACAGAGGTGAGACTCACTGGTCTGTAGTTCACTGGGTACTCCTTTCTACCCTCTTTAAAAATGGGAGTGATGTTTCCATTTTACAGTCACCAGGGACTTCACCTGACTGCTGGGGCTTTTCAAATAGGATGGAGAGAGGCTTGGCAACTACTACAGCCAATTCCTTCAAGACCCTGGGATGCAAGTTAACAGGCCCCATCGACTTGTATTTGTTCAGTTTCATCAGGTAGTCTTGAATCTGCTTTTCACTTACAGTGGGAGGGCCTGCTTTTCACTTACAGTGGGAGGGACTTTGCTCCCCCAGACTTCATCTACTGGTTCAGGGAAACTTGTTAGGCGTCTCTCCTGAGACATGGTAAGCCCAACTGTCATTGAAGACTGAAGCAAAGCCTCAGCCTTTTCCATGCCTGTTGTTACCAGTTCACTCTTCTCATCCAGCAGAGGGGGTAGACTTTCCTTGGCCTTTCTTTTCAGACCAACGTACCTATAGAATCCCTTCTTGTTATTCTTTACATCCCTTGCCAGGCTCAGTTCCATTCATTCCTTGGCTTTCCTGATCCCATCCCTACATATCTGAAAAGCATCCCTGCACTATTCTCAGGCCACATGTCCTTGTTTCCACTGCCTGTGCATTTCCTTCTTGTGCCTCAGTTTGACCAACAGGTCCTTGCTCAGCCATCCCAGTTTTCTGCCCTGCCCACTTTCTTACGCAGGGGGATGGAGAGTTTTTGTGCTCTAAGGAAAACATCCTTAAAGAGTTGCCAGCTCTGTTCAGCTCCTTTGTCCCTGAGGACAGTGTTCCAGGGGATCTCATCCACTTGGTCTTTTAATAGCTTGAAGTTTGCTCTTTGGAAATTCAGGGTCCTGACTTTGCTCTTCTTCAGACCCATATTTCTCAAGATCACCAACTCAACCAGGGCGTGGTCACTGCAGCCCAGACTGCCTCCAATCTTGATCTCTTTAATGAATTTATCTGCATTGGTGAGCACCAGGTCCAGTAACGCTTCTCCTCTGGTTGATTTGTCTAATACCTGAGCCAGGATGTTATCCTCAATGCACTCTAGGAATCTTCTGGTTTGCTTACAGCCTGCTGTGTAGCTTTTTCAGCAGACATCTGTGTGGTTGAAGTCCCCCATCAAGATGAGGGTGTGTGAGTGTGACACTTCTTGTAACTGAACTAGGAAGGCGTCATCCACAGGCTCCCCTTGATCAGGTGGTCTGTAGTAGACTCCAACCACAAGATGTCCTTTATTTGTGTGGTCCTTAACTTTCACCCACAAGCTCTCAACCTGCCCATGGCTGTTTCTCAGACATCTCTTCACAATCAGTCCCTTCCCTAACATAGAGGGCAACACACCCTCCCCTCCATTCCTGCCTATCTCTTCTGAAGAACTTGTAGCCCTCTATTTCAGTATTTCAGTTGCGTGATCCATCCCATCACATTTCTGTGATAGTAATCAGATCATGTTTGTCTAATTGCACCATGGTTTCCAACTCCTCCTGCTTCTTTCCCATTCTGCATGCATAGAGAACCTCAGCTGATTGAACAAAGCTGGGTCGGTATATCCAGGAAACTATTGCTGTGTTCCTTCAGTGTTATATGGAAAGAAAAATGTCATATGTCACCTGAAAATCTAACATGAATTATTTCCATTGATATAAATACAGAGGTTTTCCTTTCCTAATTGCAGTGTTCCTTGAACCTATTCCAATGTGTATAAAGAACTTCTTCTCTCTGGAAAGAAAATAAGTTGGTGAAGCTATTTATCCCTTGTACGTGATTGAACTCCAGGTTAAGACACATAGGCATCCAAATGCAAACTAAAATCTGTGCTGTCATTCTAGTTTACCAATATCTAATGAATAATGCCAAAGCAGCTTAGTTGGCCTTTCAGCTTATCCTAAACCTGACAACTATGGTATGGTCAGCAGAATAAATCTGTGTGTCTAGACCAATGATACTGACTAACTCTCTGTTAAACATAGTGGCAGGTCTGTCAGCTCACTCTCACTCACATGTTGGCCTGTAGGTACTTGGAGACACCTAATCTATTTTTTTTTATATTTTTTTTTTTTGTACAGAATTACAGAATCACAGAATCACAGAATTTTCTAGGTTGGAAGAGACCTCCAAGATCACCTAGTCCAACCTCTGACCTACCACTAACAAGTCCTTCACTAAACCATACCACTAAGCTCTACATCTAAACATCTTTTAAAGACCTCCAGGGATGGTGACTCAACCACTTCCCTGGGCAGCCTATTCCAATGCCTAACAACCCTTTCAGTAATGAAGTTCTTCCTAATATCCAACCTAAACCTCCCCTGGTGCAACTTTAGCCCATTCCCCCTCATCCTGTCTCCAGGCACATGGGAGAATAGACCAACCCCTACCTCGCTACAGCCTCCTTTAAGGTACCTATAGAGAGCGATAAGGTTGCCCCTGAGCCTCCTCTTTTCCAGGCTGAACAATCCCAGCTCCCTCAGCCGCTCCTCATAAGACTTGTTCTCCAGTCCATCCGATGGAGACACTAAATGATCTCTATAGAGTCTGTTAGTCTGATTTTGACATTTGAATATGGGAAAGGGCTTGTTGTGGTTCAGTTTGTTTTATTTTTATCTGTGACTGACTGCTTGTGTAGATATTCACGGGTCATACAACACTTATTTTACAACTTACAGGAGGAAATAATTAGACCTTTTCAGAGAAAGGACAGAATTAGGCATTTGTGTATAACAAACTGGTCTGGGTGGGAAGGGCATCAAACAGTGTGTACTGTTAGGCTTTCTTTGTCTCCAGGCACGTGGGAGAATAGACCAACCCCTACCTCGCTACAGCCTCCTTTAAGGTACCTATAGAGTACGATAAGGTTGCCCCTGAGCCTCCTCTTTTCCAGACTGAACAATCCCCGCTCCCTCAGCCGCTCCTCGTAAGACTTGTTCTCCAAACCCCTCACCAGCTTCGTTGCCCTTCTCTGGACTCGCTCCAGCACCTCCATGTCCTTCTTGTAGCAAGGGGTCCAAAAATGAACACAGTACTCGAGGTGCAGCCTTACCAGAGCCGAGTACAGGGGGACAATCACTTCCCTATTTGTGCTGGCCACACTGTTTCTTATGCAAGCCAGGATGCTGTTGGCCTTCTTGGCCACCTGAGCACACTGCTGGCTCATATTCAGCTGACTATCAACCAATACTCCCAGGTCCTTCTCTGCCAGGCAGCTTTCCAACCTCTCATCTCCCAGCTTGTAGCGCTGCTTGGGGTTGTTGTGCCGCACGTACAGGACCCAGCACTTGGCTTTGTAGAACCTCATACAGTTGGCCTCAGCCCATTGGTCCAGCCTATCCAGATGCTCCTGCAGAGCCTTCCTACCCTCGAGCAGATCGACACACGCACCTAACTTGATGTCGTCTGCAAACTTACTGAGGATGCACTCAATCCCCTCATCCAGATCATTGATAAAGGTATTAAAGAGATCTAAGAAATAAGAAGAATCACTGACAACATACTGTAATCAAGACAGCTAATAATGAAAGTACATATGAAAACACTATCCATCAGAGATATGTATGTCCTTAAATGAAAAGTAAGTCACCACAGTCATGGAGAAAGTTGTCTTTAAGAAAATGCCTTTCCCTCATTGTTATCTTAGCAGATAAAATACATAGGAAACATAGATAAGTATACATTTCTACAGTATAGATACTCTTTTATTACCCATTTTCTGGTTTCTGTTCTGAATTATGTACAAAGACATAGTACGTAAAAGTGAATCCCATAGTGCAGTATCAGACAATTTTTAAGAATTCAGCAATAAACATAATTTTAATGTGGATTTAGGCTGTGATGCCTTCCTTTGCTTTTAAAAGTCTTAAAGTAAGGCCATGTATAAAGCATATCCAAGATGAGCGCATTTTTCTTCCTGAATATTCCATAAAATTGAGGAAAAGTATTCCAAGCTAACATGGTGTTTTAATTTCAAATTTATAAGCTAATTTTCTAAAGCAAAAATAAAGCAAACTCAAGTATTTTAGACAAGCATGCTTTATGTATGAATTTTTAGTACTCAAGTGAAATGGATAAACATCTTTGTGAATAAATACCTACTGACTGCACCATATATTATCAGTCATTTAAAATATTAAAAGCCATATAGGTTATTATTACTCTAGGCTTCCAAAAAATATTCTTTAAACAAAAGTCAAGTTTGAGTTTAGCAATACAAAAAAAGTATGTCGGCAGATCTGCATGCTTACATTTTAATAATTCTAGATGTTGTTTAAGTATCTTTAAGCCTTTCCCAGATTTTAGCCAGAAATTTCTCACATATACCAAAAATGGAAACAATTCAGTGTTATCAACTCAGCCATCAAAGTGTGTCTTTTATTTTTGTATTGTAAGGCCTTCAATATCTGCCACATAATGAGCATAATTCCTCATTAAATTATGTTGTTGGACCTAAGAGGAGAGGGAAAAAAAAAAAAAAAAAAAACTGCAATAAACTTAGGTCTCAAAACAGTTTTGAAAACTTAAATAAGAATTAGCAATAAGGTTCATATATTGAACATTTAGAGTAGGTTTTAAAAGAAAGGCTGAACATTGTCAGGTAAAACAATTACTACTCTGTGATTTTGATCTAAATTAAAACCAGACTGAACCCAAATAGTTCCTGTTACTGAAACAATACCAATGAAATGAGTAGGACCCTTTTTAACTGTCACAAACTTCACCTCTCCACTTTTTAAGCTGTTCTTGCCACTCACTTCAGGAGAGATCAACTTGACATTTGTAGTGTAGACCTCTGTGTTAGGCATTTGGTCCAATTGCTTCCATGTAACTAGTGATGGGCATTTGAGATATCTGTCAGGGCAACTACATTATGTCAATGAAAAAGGTATTTGTAGGACACAGATTGTTTAAAAAAGATCCTATATAAAATATAATGGCTGTTTTAAGGTAAAATGGAATATTCTGTTGAAGCACCTGGGGTTCTTTTTTGAACATCTAAAATTTGATGAGGTAAATCCCATCTGAATTCCTAATGAAAAAGTTCCTGATTTCCATCAACTATAAGGTTATAGAAAGGTTATAGAGGCATATGAGGTTATAGGCATATAAGGTTAAAAGCATATAAGGTTATAGAAACCTCTGCTAGCATTCTTGTAGTAATGCGGATGAAAAACAAGGGGTCAAGACAGCCATCTAAGATGAACAGAGAAGACATTTAGATGCTAGTCTGACACGTTGGCACTAGAATAAGATAAATAAGTAAACAGACACTTATAAATAATGTCATATCAGGAGTACCTATATACCCTGTTCATTTTAAGGTGACTTTATTATTATTATTATTATTATTATTATTATTATTATTATTATTATTGTTATTATTTTATCTCCCAGAAGTTGAAGGTAAATTAATTAATTTCCCAGCAGGTTATTTAGGCCTTATACATTACTTGGAACCAGAAACTACTGTACAATATTTTCTGGTAATTTGGTTTTCTTACAAATTCCAGATTGAATTAGCTGGTAAATAATTTTGAGAGTTTGAAATAGTCATCAAGAAATTTGGAATTATAGTCTGTAAAACTTCTTTCTTAATGATGTAACATATCAGAATGTGAAATTTTACTGTTTGGTAATACCATACATGATTATGTGGCTAGTTAAAGAGAGAAATAAATTGAAGGAAAAATAATAAGAAAATAAAATGAACAAAACCCCACAGCCTTATACGCATGTGTAAAGTCATGTACTACTCAGACAGTGAAGAGAATAATCAGTTGTTCCCTGCAGTAGTAAGAAAAGCCTTGACAGCTGTGAACCAGTTATGGCCCCTGAAACCTTCACCAAGCCCTAATCAAGAAAAGTGTTTGTTATTGTCTTCCAGACTTTACAAAGTAAACAAATGACTGAATGCCTTGGAGGCAAGGAGGAAATTTCATTTGCATAAATTCTCAGAACTGTTTTTGGGTGTGTTTCTATTCCTCTCAGAAGATGGAAAACTTTCTGAAATAATAAATTAAGTACATTCCCCAAAGATATACCCTTAAGAAGTAATTCTGACATACAGTTTTCAGCTCCCTATCTTTCTGTTACTGAACCTTTAATTCTTTTCTCTATTGAAACCATTCATCACGCCCCACTTTGCCCATCTGAGCCTACCCCACCCCTCCCAAATTCCTGAGTGAAACCATACCCGGAGCCAGAAATATTCGTAGTACTTGTCCAGAATACTTAAAATTATGCAGGAAAAGGCTCTCATTGATCAAACCTGATGAGTTTACTGCTGCAAATATTTGCAGTGAGCTTCATTTAAAACTTGGATTAACCAGCTGCTGTATTTGGCTCCAAACATCCTACCCAAGGAGGGTGAGGTCAGGGAGTCTGTGTGAGCATGGGAAGCTACAAAGGGCTGGGAGTTTTGAATCTAATGTACTTACGAAATAAAAGAGCCTTAACTCATTGAGTACTTTCTGTTGGTAAAACATCTATGAGAAATTTCGTAACTAAGATACGATATTGAGACCAACTACCTGACTGAAAGCTCATGTAAGGTATAGTTCACAAGAAGTCTTTATACTGTTTTCTCTTTGTGGATACAGGATGTCTCTTTGATACTTGTACAATCTAAGTTTATCACCTGAGGGCATTAAACAAAGAGCATCTTAGCTTTAAGGGTTAAATAATTTTTAGCATGATTAGGCAAAGCAAAGCTGGAATGAGAGAATATAAACAAAATTCACATGCAATAAACCAAAGTGAACCATCAGAGATACCCAGCTGTTAGTGGGAAAGTTTGGATAATTTTTTTAAAAGATTGTACCCTTTCTTGATTTAAGCAGAAAGTTGGAGAAGCCTATGGGGTTGGGCCAGCTTTCTTAAAAACATTTCACAAGGATGTGTTCCTTCATCTGTCCAGCTCCCTTTTTAAAGTCTCATGATCTGTCAAACACAAAAATTAAAAAGAAAAATCTAGACAGAACAGTTGAGTCTGACCTGATTTTGACACAGAACCACAAATTCTCCCTAGATTCATTCCAGTCTGGATGTGGCTTTCATTCAAAGGTTAGAAAAACCTCATGATGAATCTGGGCAGAAGATCCAATAATAAAACTCTAGGCCAAATTATGGTGGTTTCTGAATTTGTAATGGAAGATTTATGAATTCTAGAGGTCAAATACTTCAACAAAGATGCTTACAAATTTCCACATTTGGCCTTGAATACTGTTTATGTTACTTGTTGTTTGTGTTGGGTAGGTATATAAGTTTTCAAAATTTTAACAGAATTGATCTGGGTTTATCAGGCTCAAGATAGTCTGAAGTGCTCTGATATTATAAAAGTTTGGCAGATACATGGGACAACTGTCTCAAAATTCATATTCTCCTGCACAGCCATAAGGAAGCTGGTCTGACAATGAACACTACTAGAGAAATGGAACTAAACTTGGAAAGCCAGAACTAGAGCCAAAATAATCCAGAGGATCTGAGACTTTATGTGAGTGGAGACTTTCTGTGGTGATGGAGCACTGGAACAGGCTGCCCAGGGAGGTTGTGGAGTCTCCTTCTCTGGAGATATTTAAGGCCTGTCTGGATGCCTACCTGGGAAACCTGCTCTAGGGAACCTGCTTTGGCAGGGGGGGTGGACACGATGATCTCTTGAGGTCCCTTCCAACCCCTACAATTCTGTGATTCTGTGATTCTGTATTTGTGGCATACCCTGAGGCATAGTTCCCCTAGTCTTAGAGACTAGGAGTTTTTCAGGACACATGACAGCAGTCACCCAAACAGTGCCTGATTTTCATGAGAGAAGGAGAAATGAAGGGAACAGTGAAAAGAGTGTGAAATAATGTGATATCTAGATTTCTGGATGGATGTGTCCAGAGAAAACTTGAATCTGGAAATCAAGCCCCCTAAAATTTGGTAGAAGTTGGGTTCATATGTCGCTCCTTTTTTAAGTATCAATGTACCAATTTAACATGTGATATTAATCGTTGGTATTTATTAAAGAAAAATGTGATTTGCATCAGTTTGCAAACATGCATTTGAAAAGGATGCAGATTATGAGTCAATATTTGGTCCCAAAGAGACTGACAATACGAATTCTATGAAATCTCTCAGTTTGTGGATATCATAGCATCTGTCTTGTTTTCTTGTCCCATAGCACCCATAGGAGCAATTTTTTGATCCTTTCTAGAAAGCGTATAGCTGCCAGAATATTTCACTAGACATTTCTAGCCATAATTCAATATGAGGCAATATTTCATTTTAACTGCAGTAGAGGAAAACACATATGGACATGCAAGTCTAGAAAAATATGAAGTATGGCTGCAGTTATACTCTTTGGATTCTGAATATAGATTATTGGAGGGGGGAAGTGGTTTTTTGAACCTGTGTTTGTATATGTCTTAGTCTTAAAATGTCACCTAATTTCAGGCTCAGTGAAGTGATGCTTGGTGCCTTCACAAGTGCACAATGAATAGGAGAATCTATTCTTTGTACCCCTCTAACACCTTGAATCAGTTATAACCTACTTCATATTTGCTCTGAAAATATATTTTCATAGGAGGTTTCATTTTTCCCCCTGCTAGACCTTATCAGATATGTTCTTCTCATCAGTTCTGACTTGAAGCTCCAAGGATCCCAGATCAGCAAGGAAAATAATCATTTAATTAAACTTACAAATGAGTGAGAGTTGTAGACCTTTCAGCTTTTCATTTTCTCTCTTAAGACATGTATGTAAAATTTTCTTGGTTTTGAGTATATCAGTGTGAATAGGAGACAATTTCATTTGGTATGAAGGATGGCTCGGAAGGTCTCTGTTTCATTCAGAGTAATGCATTTCAAAAATAAAATAGTCCATATGTATAAAACGTATACCTATTGCACAAAGGGAAAACAGTAAGCAACTAAATGCTAACCAATCTGAGCAATGCATGTATGATTGTTTTTTTTTTGTTTGTTTGTTTGTTTTTCCTAATTATTATCCATGACTACATAATGGTTTCTGTTTTACTATCCCTTTAAAATGTATCTCTGAAGTCCTGATGTCAAGAGGCACTGATGGATTGTTCAGCAGAAATTTCTGCTGTTATGCAATTTAAAACACACCCTATTAAAAAAACAAACAAACAAACAAACAAAAAAACACTTCACACTTCAGCATGAAGTATAGTTCTTTTCAAATATACATTATCTGGATCTTTTGCTTTTGGTTAAAGCAACAATGCCAACTTTTTCATTTGTGCTTAACCATTTTTACCCTAAGATTCAGTTACAAGTCTGAAGAAGTTTTTTCTTTCCTGATGTTTTTTTTCTTTTTTTTTTTTCATTTGGCAAACATTGATATTTTTCTTTCCTAATACAGACGAAACCTGACATGATGACTATTTTCTTGTAACTGTTATAAGGATTTCAATTCTCTAACGTCTTATCAAATCAATGTTATTTGTTCAAACTAAATCATCCATTGCTTATTGTTATTTATTTATGATTTGCAGTCATAGCAAGAACACTCACTGCTCAGAGTTTGGTTAATACAATATAATACAAAACAAAAAGGTAGGGCCTTACCAACAGACTGATGAAACCGACAAACCTTTAGCTTAAGGCTAAAGGCCAAAAGCTAATCGTTTTGTTAAATGCTTTGATAGGGTTGATGTTTTCATTTTCTTGACTTTATCTTGCTTCAAAACAGTGGAGGGGAAAAGCTCATTTAGAAATAAAATGATTCATTTACCATTCACAATATCTTCTATGATCTTTTTTTGTGTGTGTGTGTGTGCATGTGTGTAAAAAATCTTGACATATTCTTGTTGATCTAAGAATTTTCACTTTTATTTAATCTTGATTCTTTGCTCTAGAATAGGGCTGAACACACATTTAAATGAATGTCCTATGAACCACTGAGGCACACATAAAAAGTACACTTTGAGATTGAAAAAAAAATAATAGAGTTATTATCTTGTGATAAACACTTTTTTTAAATGCTGTTTTTTAAATCTGACCATCCTTTTTAGCAACTAAATAAGCATGTGTGTTACTATGAGTGGCCTGGATAGACTTGTTAATTAATATTGGCCAACGTGATCTAGTGGGTGGCATCCCTGCCTATGGCAGAGGGTTTGGAGTCAGATGGTCTTTAAGTTCCCTTCCATCCCAAGCCATTTTATGATTCTATATTTTACTTTATTTGCATTGTCTGTATCAATCATAAGATTTAAAAATATTTTTACTATTTTGTTCTCATGAACTTTTTCTTGAGTGGCTTTGAGTGGCTGCCACATTTCAGATATAGACAAAATGGGGTAAAAAAGAAAAAAGAAAACAAAAATGACAACTAATTTTGTGTTAAAAATACACTCATATTACATGACAGTAGCTAGGGATGAAGATGTAAGAGGTTAACCTCTAAATACAATTCCACATGCATTCACATATGCATTTCCACACAATCATCAATATAAATAAAAATGTCTCAAATTCCCAACAAATAAAAGAACAATTCATGGAGTACTTGATTTTCCCATACTGTGTTACTTAATATGGGGTAATAGTTGTTTCACATCACAAAGCCATCAGGTGTTTCAAGACAAATGAAATATAAAAGCCATGTTTGGAGGGGGAGGAAGGTTGTCAAAGTTTGAATGTACCCATTGAATCTCAGTAATTGCCACTTAGTGTTTGATTTAATAAAAGCCACTGAATAAAGGCAGCCATTTATTTTGTCATGGTTTGTGTTCCCATTTGTACTATACCTTTTCGGTCTTCCAAAGTCAAAGCCACACTCCTTCGTTTCAGAGTACCACTTCCTTCCCTTCTCCTGCATTCATCCTCATCTGCATGTATTTACAACATGTTAAACAGCTCTGTTAAAAATGACTGTTTCCAGCTCTGAAGCTAATGAGCTTGCTTTGATTCAACCTTAGACTAAAAAGGCATAACCACAAATCCACCCAAACTATGTGCCTTTCTGCATGTCCTAGCAGAAATATTTGGCCTTCACTTTTTTGTCACTGAAGCTCCTTGCAGACAGACCACTTGCTCATGACACAGGGTTTACAACTTCTTTATTTTGCTTTCTCGTAAGCTAAAGGTGAGTCTGACAAACCTAATAAACTTGCTGTGTTAGTACAGTGATGGCAGGGTGCTATTTCATCAGCTCAGCTCTTCTGATTGTTTAAGTTCTGTTTGAATGATGGTATTTATGAAGAAATAAGGAGAATAAACATAGTAAGAAAGCTATTTGTTCAAATGTAGATTTATTTTACTGTTAACTGCTACTAAAAAAGTCTCTCTTAGTTTATGTTTCTTGAGGGACAAGGGGATTCTTTAATTGTTTCAATGAGCATTTTTTTCAATTTTTGATCCTTTTGACTCTCTTTATGCTTGTCATAAATGCTATATCAAATTTCAAAGCAAAAATTTCATTAAAAAAATGTAGATTTGAATGGGGATTGCAAGCAGATTTGCTGAAACACCATGAGAAAGACATTTTTATCTTTAACTTTTAAGGACTGAAAGTGAAAATTAATAAGAAACTTAACTACAGATCCCGTACAGTTGAAAATTTCTCAGCTGAATTTAGGGTTTAAGTCAGGGTTGATTATAAAGGTAGGATTCACAAAAGTAGAGGACACAAAATTCTCCATTGTTATTATTCTTCTTGAAAAAATAAAGAAAAATACTAAATGAATTTTAGAGGTAGTGTAATGGGCAAGTAGGTGATAATTTAACAAATGTTTATATATATATATATATATATATATATACACAAACAGTGGATTGCATAGTAATTTCATTATTAAGGCCTCATCATGAGCAGAACAATTGTTCTGGAATAGAGTTATTTCTGTTTTAAAATAAAGTGTCTGCAGAAGAGCTGTTCTAGGCAAGTCTTCAGGTTCCTAGATTAACAGTTACTTCTAAAAAAAAGTTTCAATGCTCCAAATTCAGACAGGTGCTTTTGTAAGGGGGAAATAAAACACACCACAAGAAAAATAAGAAAAGCAAGAATATTTTGACTGAATAGGATTGCTACATGTCAGAAAGCTTGCATCAAACTTTTGGATTCTTATGACACAAAAATTAGTTAACTCTATAAAATTAATTTTGTACTTACATAGTTGCAAAATCTTTATAGGCATAATAAAACTTATTTTCTTCTTGCTCTATGTCCAAAATTAAATTAAAAAAAAAAAAAAAAAAAAAAAAAGCAATTTTCAGTCAAATTGGAATGGATTTTTATAATTTCTCCTGAATCTCCCTAGTTTGCTTTTTTCTCTGTCCGGCTTCAATTTTCCTGAAAACTAGTATCTGGTCTAGCCTGGCTCTGACAGTCTATTTATTTTAAAATAGAAGAACAAGTTGGAAAGAAACTTTTCAGAAGAAGTAGGTATTTCTAGACTTATTTAGACTTGATCTTAATTAGACTTGGTTGCTTCTGAACGCTCTATGCAGCTTCAGGTAGAGTGCTCCGGCTGTGCTGCTGAGCAAACACCATCTGTCTTACAGAGCATGCCAAAAGTATCCATGTAGAATATGTCTGCTGGCAAGTATTTCCAGCATTGCATATCCTGGTAAACTACATCTGCTGCAAAGCTGATTTTTTGTTTGTTTGTTTGTTTGTTTGTTTGTTTTTGCTTGGTTTGTTTATGTCTTTGTTTAGTTTAGTTTTGTTTTGCTTTATTTTGTTTTGTTTTGCTTTGCTTTGTTTTTAAAGGCAAAATGAGAAATTTCCAAACAAAATGAGATTGTTTTGCTGAAAAAAACCTCAGGTATCAAAATATCAAAATACAGGAAGTTTCAGCTGCTCTTCCCAGCTGATGCAGAACTGTCTTTATAGTGTTCCAAGATATCCAGCAGCAACAATGTGCTATGTACAACTCAGTAATTCATATCCATAATTCATAAAATGGCCATGAAATACAGTCGAAGTCCCAATGCACTTTCCATACCTTCTATTCAAATGGGTAAATAGTGGCCCAAATCTGATTAGGCACCTGATATCAACTAGAATAAAATAAGAAACAAGAGTTCTGCTGATTGAATTTCACAGCAATATGCAGTTCATCCCAGTCTTAGCATTACAGGCATAAAATTGTGCTTTTATTAATTGTTCAATAAACACACTAAAACTCACCAGCTTGTTTTTCATTCACCTTTACTGTTTCTGTTTATAATTAAACTGGAAGTCAGGGCAGGATTTTTTATGACACTTGAAGCAAACTTTTTTTTTTTTTTTTTTTTTTAATATATTACAATGGATTCTGATAATAATAGGATGGAGACATAGGATATGGAAGGATGTGCAGTATACTGCAGTCATATAAACTTTTTCCTGTTCTGTAACCATCATGAAGAATCATAAATTCTGGGGCAACAACTCTGAATTGTGTGTGTACTTACTAGACTGTTATTATTTTTTTCTATGTATATGGACTGTATGCATGTATATGTATACCTGACTTTCTGGGAAACTTATTAGTAGATGCAACATATCATTTAGCAGACTTTTAAAATGTTTGGATAAAAGAGGAAAAGGCTGATATTCTTACCTGAAACTTTTATTCTTGTTCCTTCTTCTTTTTTTCATAATCTAAAATTTGAATCATTTTAAATTAAAAGTCAGAGCTGGAAATTTACGTAAAGATAGAAAGTCAGAGTTGGAAATTTGTATGAAGAAAAACAAACAACTTTACAGATTTATATTTTTTAAAACAGGAAAATTATTATTTTTTGATTTTTTTTCCCTGGAGATAATTAAGTAACTCAGCACATTTCTCTCTCTGTGCCAATGTGACATGACAACCTCACTGAGTTGGTTGGAAGGTTAATGAAGGTTGGGTGGGAGGGAAATCCCGGTGAGCAATTCAAAAGAACAGCTCATTTCAGTAGTAGGTTGCTAGAAAACAAAGCAAATAGACATTCAGAAGAGGAAGCAGGAGGTGTACGATAAAAACTTAAAAATCTTAAAGAATAAGAAGAGATGAACACTGGGTTTTAGTAGAGCTTGTAGACTTAATGTTAAGCCTTTTAAATGTTAATGTTCATTAGCGTCTGAAAAGGGTTACCAGAAGATGAAGAGTAGATCAAGAATATTATTTAAGTAGGTAGAACAGGGGAATAGCCATTTTCATATGTACACATGAAATAGAAGAGTTTCCTAGTGTATGCAAGTAAGCAAAGCTCTGGCAGATTGGGCAGAATCCTTGATTTGAAGATCACAGCTTCGATCCAACTGAAATATTCTATAGTCATCTATCTCTTTTTTTTTCTTTTTCTTTTTCCCTCCTAGTAAGAGATATTTGAACTTTACTGTTGTAAAATAGATGTTTTATTAAATTCACAAAAGCAGATGGATTAGAAAAGCATGTGTGTAGGTGTTTAGAGCATAAGACCGTTCAGAAAAGAAACTTTATGTAGTTATTCTTTCTGTTGCTTATCCTGGTATCATTAACTTTCCATATACTTCATGAAAAATACCATGCAAACCTAAATCTTTAACTTTTTTTTTAATAATGTGCTGACAGACCTGATAGTGCCCCATAACATTATGAAGTCTATTTCTGTACCAGTGATATGGAGAGGAGATTGCAGAAACCTGTTATAAACTAAGCTGTTTAAAGCTTTATTATCCTTTATGTAACACTCATCACTGCACAACAGGCAGAAGATACTGTTCCACAAAAAATTAATGCTAAAAAGAAAATGAGTAGAAAGGTATTTCTGGATGTTGCATTATCTTATGAATCTTAAAGTTCTTTTTCCTCATTATAGGTGAAATAATAGTGGAAAAAAATTCTGCTTATGCCTTACCAAAACCATTATGAAAATTTCCTTTCAAATTAACATTCTCAAATGTGGAATTCTGATGTATATTAAGATAAGTTTAAGATACATAGATAAGTTTACATGTAAGTTTACATACATGTAAGTTTATATATATATATAAAATATATATTTGCATATACACAATTCTGCAAGGGCTCTTTCCACTCTACTCTCTGTATAGCTTGTGTTAAAAATAAAAGGAATGAGTGAATGAGACAAAACATGTAACTTTATTAGTAAATAAACTTACTAGTAAAATGAACTTTTGTTACTTACACGCAAAGTTCTACTGAAAACACCATTTTAATTTTCTCACTTTAAAGAAAGAGAAATGTTATGGTATTTGGGTACCATGACAAAATACCACAGTATTTTGTATACAAGTAAATTTCTTATTTTCTATAATTATACCTGTTCAATCATTTTTTTGCTTTGCCACCAGCTTTGAACATCTAATATTTTATGTTAGCTCAACATTCACTACCAGTGGTAACAATTCTTCAATGAATGAAATGCTTTTTTCTAAACTGCAAATGATTGCCCTTTTAATATGGCAAAATAAAATATAAACATGTTGTATGGTTGTACCACCCATAAATACTTCTTTGTGGGTGTTCTGCGATGAAAGAAGTGAAAATGTAAAGTGGAGCATTGAAGTCATTTCCAGAAGGGGAAATGGAACTTAATGTGACAGTGCAGTTGTCTGGAACTTGGTTAAAATATTATCCAGCTTCATCTCCAACTGCTGATTTTATGTGTTCCAGCAGTTGGGCAATGTATGCAACGTTTTTTAAGCCAATTTAGCCTTGATTCAAAATTGTTATGGTCACATAAACAAAAAGAAACATCTTGGGCCTAACGGACCAAAGCCATAAAAAGCCACCTGTGCTTCTCTGTATCCCCTCTGCTCCAGGGGTGGGAACTGGAACCGGTGAGATGTTTGTGCTGAAGATGTTAGAATGATCACACAGGCATTTCCACCGAGTTTCCATCCAAAACTGAGAGCCAACAATTATTAATAAAGATTTATGCTTTAAAAGATTTTCTTTCTTCCTCCAGTTACCCATTTTATCTCATTACTGGGAGAATATCTACCTCATTTGGGCCCAGGTTCTAGCTGTCTTTAAAATTATTCTAATTTTTTCTAGAATATGTCACAGTTCCTTTTCCACCTTATATCTTGCAGGTAATTGCTTATTTTTCCACAAGAAATTTCCACAGAAATTGTTTGGACTGCCTAATGCAGATTCTGATGTGATAGGTGTTCCAGCAGTCCCTGCCTCCCCACAGCATGCTGCTGTTCATTTTTCTTTTTGAGCCAAAGATCTAACAAAGTCGTACTTTAGAGTGCAGCCTGAGCCCTAATGGTTTCATTAACATCGACACAAAATTGTTTCCACATATTTCATGCTCACAGCTCTTTGAGATGAAATTATTTCCACATACCAGGCACCTCACTAACAAATAGATTAAAAAGCCTATTTATCTGTAGACTTCAAGATGTTTTATATAGGATGGTTCCATTTAAACACAGGAAAGCAGAGGCGTGGAGAAGCAAAGTGAAACACATAGTTGTAAGGTTAGATGTGAATGCCAGGGCTTCTATGTCCCAACCAAAACTCTGATAAACTGACTCAACGTCTTATCACCCCTAAAAATAATGATTAAGCTTGGGAAACTTGCTTATCTTGATTTCCAACATTGTCTTCTTTTCACAGAAAGCTTTGGAAGATACAAACTTGTTAGTACTTTCCTTTTTCCAATGTAAAATAAGGGCCCAGGAGCACCAGGTAATGATAAGTTCGATGCTGTTTTTGTACATGTAGTCTCTTCCATAAACTCATCATGTCATTTGCCATAGTCTTGCAACTAGGCAGTGGTAGTATTCTCCACTGGGGGGCTAGATAGACATCTCACAGACACAGAGAGATGAAGTTTTTCAGAAGACATTAGAGAAAGAGTTTAATTTCAGCTCTAAAGAAGTGACTGACCCTTAGCATGCAACATTGCTTCCTGTCCTCCTCTTGCATAGTTCTCACCTTACATCATTTTGCTTTGAGAAATCCTCCTAAGTCCATCATGGAATTTCAGTGGTTCTGTTAAGCTTTGTTACACTGGTAGCTGTCCTCAATTATTGATCTGTCAGGCAGGCAGAAACATAAAAATGTGCCATATCTGCTGAAATTAATAGTCTCTTCACTATTCTGCTTTTTCCCAGCCTCAGCATATGTTCATTGATTTGCAGGTGCCCAAATAATTTCATAGAATTTCATAGAATCATTAAGGTTGGAAAAGACCTTCAAGATCATCCGGTCCAACCATCCCCCCACCACCAATATTACCCACTAAACCATGTCCCTAAGTACCACAACCAACTTTTCCTTAAACACTCCCACGGATGGTGACTCCATCAGTGCAGCAAAAGTTTCCAAAATGTCTCCAATGCAGCAAATTTTCTACGATAACGCACCATAAAATGATAATAGAAAATTTGGTGAGGAGTTATTGTTCAGCACAAGAATAAGGTTAATTATCACGTCTCTGTTTGGGAGGCACCCTTTCCAATCTAAATAGCTTGCAGTAATAAAATAAAAATTGTGAAGAGCAGGTATTGATACAGCTCTAAAGTAAGGAATGCGTTTAATGGATATCTTGGTAATTTTTCTGTGTACACGACAGAGAGAGAAAGAGTGAGACACCAGAAATGCCCAATCCAAATCAAACAAAATTTCTTCTCAGTCATAATAATAAAGTCAACCACATACATTGTTGATTCACTTGATGTTTTTTTAAGCTACAGTTCAACCTTTGAAACATAAAATTTCCAAGATTCTCATTTTTCTGTTAAAGCCAGTGCTAAATTGAACTGAACTGAACATTTTAGGGTGTCATAACTTAACAATGTAGCTGCCAGTTGCACTGGACAGCTTTTAAAAAATCATTTTCTCTCTACATATTTTTTGGAATTATAGAATCATTTAGATTGGAAAAGACCTCTAAGGCCATCAAGTCCAGTTGTTAAACTATCACTGCCAAGTCTATCACTGAAGTATGTCCTTAAGCACATCTACACAACTTTTGAATACCTCCATGGATGGTGACTCAGTTACTTCCCTGGGAAGCCTGTTCCAAAACTTCACAACTCTTTCAGTGAATAATTTTTTTCCTAATATCCAACCTAAACCTCCCCTGGCGCAACCTGAGGCCCTTTCCTCTTTTCTTATCTCTTAGTACTTGGGAGAAGAGACCATTCCCCACCTCACTACAACCTCCTTTCAGGTAGTTGTAGAGAGCAATAAGGTCTCTCCTGAGCCTCCTTTTCTCCAGGCTAAACAACCCCAGCTCCCACAGCTGCTCCTCTTAAGACTTGTTCTCTAGACTCTTCACCAACTTTATTGTCCTTCTTTGGACACACTCCAACACCTCAATGTCCTTCTGTAGTGAGGGGCAAAGAACTGAACGCAGTATTTGAGATGGGGCCCCACCAGAGCCAAGTACAGGGGGACAATCACTTCTCTAGTACTGCTTGCCAGACTATTTCTGATACAAGCCAGTACGCTGTTGGCCTTCTTGGCCACCTGAGCACACTGCCAGCTCACGTTCAGCTGACTGTCAGACAATACTCGAAGGTCCTTTTCCAACAGGCAGCTTTCCAGCCACTCTTCTCCAAGCCTGTAGCACTTCACGGGGTTTGTCCTGGTTATCTCTGTCCCCACTCCTTTTGTTACATCTCTGTGTGTTTTCTTACAATGCTATTGTCTGTTCAGCCTAGGAACCTGGACAAGAAGTGAAACAAAACTTGGCCCTTTAGCTAGAAATAGGAGTATGTTCATGCTTGTACTATGATGCAGTTTGCAGCTGTTGGTGTCATCTGTAAATATATAAATGAATCATAGGAAAGACACTGAGTTGTGAGAAGAGTTTTCTAAATATGCATTTGAGATCACTGCATTACTCCTAAATGGCAAAACCATGAGTGAATTATACAGGTTGTCCCAGCAGGGCATTAACACAGTTATATTACCACCCCATACTACAAGCAATCTGAACGTGCCACATATATTACAGTAAAAAAAGGGAGATATTTTATAAATGTGTTTTAAATGAGTTTTTTGAAAAAATAAATTATAGAAACCATGTCTTTATCCTACACCTGTGAAGCCAGGTGCTTTATTTATTACAAGAACCTGAAAGAGGTATATATTATACTAATAACACTTTAAAATGTCTAAAAAAGCTCTTTCTGTGAATTTGAAGCCCAAGCTTGTGAAATACCAGAATTATATGCAGGGACTATGTCCTCATCAGGAAAAAAAAAATTACAATTTCCCACAGCAAAGAAATTGTTCTTAAGCTTAATGATTAATACTGGTTTGAACGATAAAAATCTAAAAGTGATTCAGGATTGGTTCTGTCTTTTCTGTTCTTTCAGAGACATGTTAAAGTGCAACATTTTCTAAATAAAAGGAAGACCTTTTCTGAATGATGTAGTTTAACCCAGAAAGCAGCTAAGCACCACACAGCCATTCACTCACAACCCCCCCCACCCCCCAACACCATGACAAAACAAAAGGAAACAAAAAAAAAAGTAAAAGCTCGTGGGCACAGATACAGACAGTTTAATAGGACAGAAAAGGAAGAGAAATAATAATGATGATGATGATGGTAATAATAATAGAATATACAAAGCAAGTGATGCACAATGCAATTGCTCACCACCCACTGACCGATGCCCATCCCATCCCCAAGCAGTGGTTCCCCCCACCCCAGCCAGTCGCCCCATATTAATTGTTCAGCTTGATGCCATATGACATGGAATATCCCTTTGGCCAGTTTGGGTCAGCTGTCCTGGTTCTGTCCCCTCCCATCTTCTTGTGCACTCCCAGCCTCCTTGCAGGCAGGGCGGTGTGAGAAGATAAAAAATCCTTGGCTTATTGTATGAACGGCTCTGCAACAATAAAACATCAGTGTGTTATCAACATTATTCTCATTCTCAATCTAAAACACAGCACCATACCAGCTACTAGAAGGAAAATTTACTCTCGCCCAGCTGAAACCATGACACTGAATCACCAATAGTCTGTACATGTTGTAATATGTACCAATAAATTGTAATGAAGCTTTTCTGCATTTCTGTGTGAGAATTCAACATGTGACTTTTATCATATAAGCAGTCCATTTTTTTGCTACACTCCTGTTGTTATTTCCTGTGGTCTTTATACTCACATATACTTCTTTCATATCTTTGAGTTGCATACCACTATTCTGACTTTTTTTTTTTTTTTCCTCAGGAATTTAAACACAAAAAGTATATACTCCCCAATGCAGCAGATGATCCTTATTCATACCCGTCCAGCTCTGTAGTAATGATGTCACTGAACTGATGTTCAAGATTTGTTCTGAACATGTCTTTGTCAAGGGTAATTAGCCTCCTTCTCATCCATTCTTTGTATTTTAAATGGTTATACTAAATGGCTTTTGGGTAATGTGGTTTCTGATGCACCATCAAGCAAAGAATAAAGCTACATTGCCTCAGTGAGAGTGTTTGACAAGTCTATGACTTAACCATTTCATATTGAACCTTGTCATTTTATTCCAGAAAATGCATAAAGACAGTATAGTTCACTGACTTAATCCCTTGAAACAATAACAGTAATATGTTTCAGTTTTGCAGCCACATGGCAGAGTAAAAACAACCATTATGTGGTAGGTCACATTTGTTTGTAGGCTATCTCCTTTAGTTTAGAATTGGTTTTTGTCTTCCAGAGACTGCTTCAGTTCTTGTTGCCCTCAGTGTGACAAGGTCCTTCAAGAAGCAAGCTGCAGATGTAGCAGATTTTTTTTTCCTGTTATTTTAGTGTTCTTAAAGGTCTCAACACCTCTTTCAGCAGGGAGAAGGCTGGAACAGACCGCTGGCTTTCTTATGCTAATTGTCAAACAAAAATGTGCTGAATATATACAAGAGTGTTCACCAGCAAGTTGCCATTATTAATAGTGCCCAGAATACTGACTAGCAGCATTGGAGTAGCACAAAGCTTCTGCCTTCTAGAGAAAGTTGAATAAAGATTTTATCCTTGTCCCTAAAAGCATTATAGAAAAGTACTTATATACAAGCAGAGAGAGACAGCACAGCTTTGCTTAGTGCCATTTTTTATGATAAGAGAATCTATCAGTCTTTCTAGACTAAGGATCCTCTTCACCTCACCATGATATCAAAAGATAAGCAAACAATATTCCCAGGCTTTTGTGTATAGCCAAAGTCTCACAGAAGCCTCAAGAGATCTTTATGGATGACAGGATGAGAAGCTCTGGTCAAGTCATCTGTGTTTACATAAAGATTTTTACTCCATTCTTCTATACCTTCTTACATCTATTCAGCTGCAGAGATCATATTAAGCTAAATTTAATTTATAATTTAAGCTGCATTGACCGGTAGAAGATTTTTTCAGTAACTCCACTAGCAACTCTAATGCCTATTTTTCTGGAAAGATTTTTCCAGGAAGCAGAAAGAAGCAAGCTAGTCCAGCATTTATCACAGCATGAGAGGTGACCTTTTTGTTTGGAGAGTTCAATAATGCCAGCAAACTTGAACTCCCAAACTGTTATCTCCTTATTTAATCTCCTCTTGGGTTGCTGGCTGCTATAGGTTGGTAAGAATAACAACAGACCTCATAGCCTTGATCAGCAACAACTGTGTAACCTTCTAACTATACTGCAAGTAGATACTGGTTTGCTAGCTGACTCCTAAGGGGAGCAGTGGAATTTTATCAAAAGTTTCTGTAAAGTTAACATAGAAATAGCAGGACAAAGAATAGAAATGCATCAGTGTTGTCCTATTTCATATCTGTTCTTAATAGAACCTCGACATCTTCACTAAAGAGAAGAAAATGCCACTGATTTTAGGACAACAGACTGTTTGAATGCTGTTGAAATGTGTGAAGTTTTCCTGGATCTACAGCTTGATGAAATATTTCCCAACTCTTCTACACACCGTTTATCATTCTTGACATGAAACTTTTCTTGTTTCCTGTTTGGCTGTAAGATAAGCTGCTTTCTTCTTTACAGGTTTTTGTTTGTTTGTTTTTGTTTTTATTTCTTTTTTGTTTGTTTTTGTTTAAGATATTTCTAATACATGCACACCAGCTAATACAGATTTGACAGACATCTCTTTCTATCAAAGTAATTTTAATGATGTCATCTGACAAAGGTAAAGTCTCTTGTGAGACATCTCATGAACACCTATCAATCTTTCCTACTCTTATATATCACCTTTTGATTTGGTTTTGTAACTGAACTATGAGAGAAGTGAACTTGGTCTCCAGTCACTTCTATTTCTCAGGCATTTTTAAGTAATTTGAAATTTAGTCTTTTAGCGAGCTTGATTTGCTGTAAGATATGACAGTGACGGTTTCTTACAAAAGACATTTCATTAGGCTCTGACTATACTGCTTATTTAGATGGCTTGGCTATTTCTGATGTTGTCAATATCAACTTTTATATGTTGATGCAGTCAAAAAGGCGGCAGTGCTTGGAATGTGGATGTATACACATGCTGTCAGTTTGCGCAGTGTGTATTTGTGGTTTTCACCATAAATATTAGTTATAGTATGACAGGTGAATATTCTTTAAGAACATATTGCTCTGTCCTGAAATTTTGAAGTTTTTCCAATACATTTATTATTGTCTCCCAGTGTGATGAGACTTCGTCACTTCAAGAATTCAAGGTAAATATAGTTGTACAAACTGAAGCACTCTTTGATCATTATATTGTCATGGACTGTTCATCAGTACTAATAATGGAGTGACAACTACATAAGCCTGTTCATCATACCTCCAAGTCAGCTTTGGTGTCCTTTGGGAGGCAAATCCAACCTATAGCAAACACCTATCACAAGGTCTGCTCAAGATAACAGGTTTTCATATTTTCTCACTTTCTAATCTGGTTAAAATAGAGTTGACTCCAAATTCTTCCAAGATGAGCTTTTGAGCTTTACCAAGGAGGCAAGCTTTGTCAGAATCTGCTGTCAGTATTGGAGCAGACAATATGAGAATATGAGAATCCAGAAATGTTCTGAGTTACTCAGGTCCAACATCACTAAAAGAAGCGCTCAGAATTTTCCCTGTCTGTGTTTGAAGAAGGATGCAAATTCCCGCGTGCACAGAGTTTGGAGTTATCACTGCTCTGTGTCCATTGCCATTCAGTCAATGACGTGACTGGCAATTGGTGAGGGTGTTATAAATATAATATGACATAAAACTGCTGAAAAGTATGCACAGTAAAAACTGAGTACTAGTTCTAGTCCCCCATATCACCTATTCAGTTGCTGTAATTTAGTAGAAAATGATGACAAGAAGTCCACTTGAGTGTGGGCCACAGTATATATGGATCTTATACCAATAATTATTTCCTCTCCAACTATATACATACTGGCTTTTCCCAATGAGCAAGTCACTAGAGAGCTGGGAACAAAATCAAATATAATAAACTGTAATGCTCTGGTTTTTAGGCATCTTGTCTGTAGCTTCATTGGCTTGTGTAAAACTATGGCTACTTCTGCAGCTTGCTGTGCTTCACATCACGTCTGACAGTATTACAATGAAATACACACAAACCACTATCTAAAACTTCTGATTGTGGCTTTACTTCTTGGATGACAGTGATGAATACATGGGATATATTGAGTACTGTGTCTTAAAAGGGTCTCAAGCAAACACATTTGGTTTTCTCTATTAAAGACTGCTTCCACCGACAGAAGGAACTGCTGACAGAACTGATTATCTGCAGGCTTGGAGGTTGAAGATAGAGAAGGAAAAGTGCCCAGCATACAACATGTTAAGTAAATGCATTAAATGTTTGTGTACATGCAATACCTTGATTACTGAAACTGTAGGAAATAAATTATACAAGCAATCAGATCAAAAATACAATAATTCTGTAAGGAATATATCCAAAGTGTAGATTGGGTACCCAACAGGTAAGTCTCAGTTAACACTATTAAAACATCATTTCCTTTACAGTAATACAAATTGTAGAATCACAGAATGGTTTGAGTTGGAAGGGACCTTAAAGATCATCTAGTTCTAACCCCCTGCCATGGGCAGGAACACTTTTCTCTAGACCAGGTTGCTCAACGGCCCATCCAACCTGGCCTGGAACACTTCCAGGGATAGGCCACAGCTTCTCTGGACAACCTGATCCAGTGCCTCATCACCCTCAGAGTAAAGAACTTTCTAATGTCTAATTTAAATCTACCCTTTCTTAGTTTAAAGCCATTCCCCCTTGTCCTATCACTACACTCCTTGACAAAGTGTTCCTCTTCAGCTTTTCTGTAAGCCTCCTTTAGGTATTGGAAAGTCACTATAAGGTCTCCCCGGAGGCTTCTCTCCTCCAGGCTGAACAACTCCAACTCCCTCAGACTGTCTTCGTAGGAGAAGTGCTCCAGTCCCTTGGTCATCTTCATTGATGAAGGCCTTGCACTGCAGGTATAAAGGTTCCCAGCAAACATGACCAATGTGGAATGTTCCACAAATAAGGGTAAATACAATGCACAAAATCAGATATTTCCTGGGAAGTAAGGAATTTGGAAATCAAGTGTGGGAGCAGCAGACAAGAACAACAGGAGGAGTTGGAACAAACCATAAAAAAGTAAGATTTGATTCTATGCATATTCTTTTGTCTTCTTCTCAAGAGATGCATGAGAGGAGCAGGACAGAAATACAAATATGTCTTTGTTACACCCCTCTCCAGTTCCAACCAAGCATTTAATAATGGCCCTAGCGAGGCTGGGTAGGTGCAAAGCAGTGGATTTTGGCTTGGAGTTAGCATCTGAGCCAAAGCTGAGGAGACTAAATCACATCAAGAACTTTAAATTCACATTTGAAAATGATTCATTTGCAATAAAAAGCTTTACCTGCCAAAATGAAAACCAGCTCTGTACTTGATTTAATACTCTTTCTCTCTCCCTCCGTACAGGATGGAGAGGGAGCAAGACACAAACACACATGGTATAGAGGAAGAAAGCAATTATAATGCCTAATGTAGAAGGAAGAAAATTATGGGGAAATTATCTATAGTACTTCACTGATAATTACATTGCATAGATTATGAAAGAATCACTGAAAATATATATATGTAAATTACCTAAATTTTAAGTTTTCCTCTGTTCTCTTTATTGTGAAACTTCAGTGAAATTTTGTGAATATAGGACTAAAATTAAAATAAAAGTCAATTTATTTTATTTTAAATGATTCATGATGCGTGGCAGATGTATAAATAGTTGGTTTGTGTATGTACAATTCTTTTGCAAAATATGCACGTGATGATGAGTTTATATACTTGTGAGAGGGAATACAGTTTGGGAATAGTCTACAATTTGTAGCAATGAAGATAAAGCTCAATAATTGCAACTGGATTTTCACTTTTATTTCTTTGAGAGCCTATTCTATAAAATTTTTATATAAGTGGAAAGATAATTAAGCTATTCATATAGTTACTGGCAATGGCTTGGAAAATGTGTAATTTCACAATGTTTTGTATACATGCATAATTATTTCCTATTGTCTGCTTAGACACTTAGATAGTTTTGAAAAGTTCCAATAAAGCTATTTATTTAATCTATTTTTCAAGTCAAATACGCAGAAGAATAGTATTTTCCCCTTTCCTATATTCATTTTATTTTATTGTTGCACAGCAATATTAGTGTAGTTATCTCACAGGAAGCATGTCACTTATGGAAAATCATTTGGGGTACCTGGCAGAAACAAAAGAAGAATGAATTAAAGTTCAGGTTTTCCAGTATAATCTGAGAAGAAGATGGTTATAAAGGATGTCCAGGTAAAAACCTTTTGAATTCCGAGTTTGATTCAGATACACCGATATAAATCAGGAACAACTCACTCTAAAACAAAGACAATTACTTAAGAAGAAAACTCATGAGATTTGACTAGAAGTTTGAAATTTTGTTCTTGCTTTTTAAGCAAACTGCCTGACCAGCTAGCTTTTCCACACTTTATTTTTTCCTGTTCTACATTTTTTTTATTTTTTTTAGCCCTATATTGCTACTTCATTATATATATGCAATTGTTATGTTATTTGGGTTAAATATTTTCTTTAAGTTTAGTCAGACCTTGATTCCTGACCAACACCTCTATACGTAACTGTTGACAGACGAGTATTTCTTGCTAAACACTACAGTAATATATATGCTCCAAGTTAATTTCCCCACTGGTATGAAAAATTATATTAGAGTCAAACTTCTACCTGTCATAAGGATACAGTTGGTAATTGATTAATTCTTTTTATTGGCTGGGTATCTCCATGTTTTTGAACAGAAGTTTTCATCTGTTCATGGAGACAGGAGACAGGGTGGACACCAGTCCACATACAGATGAAGCTATTTCACGGTAGTTCCCTGTCTCATTCTTTCCTTCCCATATTTCTTCCCTGTTCCTCATCTGGGGATTACAGTTTGACTGCAAAGGTAGAAACAAAGGTAGAAACAGATCTTGCAAGCTTTCAGACTCTTGAAGGAAGGTATTTCATTCACTACATAATTTTACCTTTTTCAAGGTAGTCTCTATTCATTTTGACAGAATTTCAACAGCCTTGGTACAGCCATTGCAGAATGGAAAAGCAGGTTCTTACCAGATACTGTTACACAAAACCAAACAATGAAGATTCCCCAGGTTCCCTCTGATCTTGTTTTTGGTAGGCTGGAGCAGTGGACTGGCACTATTACCCTTGCACGATAAAGCACCCTGGAAGGTAATTGTGTAGATGATATAATATAGATGATATAATATAGATGAAATAATACGCTCTTGCATGATTTCTTCTGTTTCTGTTCCCTCACTATACAGAAGTTGTCTGGGACCAAGTCAGGATACTCATTTTATTTAAAGCTTCTCCCTAGCACTTTCTGATTTATTTCTTAGAACACTAAGTTTTACAACCCAGAGAATATTCCTGACATGCTTTGAGTCTGGTTCCTGCCCTTTTGGAAGGAAAAGAAAAATATTTTCTTTTAAATTATCATGTTACCTTTAAATGGTCAAATGATTAAAATCCCTTATTAAGCAATTTACTGTTTAGTTATCACCCCAGAGAGTCAGATTTTATCAATAGCTTGTTTTGGATGACAGCCATCTTTCAATTCAAGGATTTTGATTTAGCAGAAGAGAATTTAAACTACCACAGTGTTATATGCAAGAATTTCCCTAGTCATTTCCTTGAGGTTTTATCTCAGCATGGAGACAAATGTAGCAAGGATGGCAATTGCATGCCATCTACAAAATTCATTTTGCTGACAGGACATAGGTACTGGCACAGAATCCTTAACACTGAACATAATGAACAAACTGTAACACAGACGCAATCTATAAATGTGTGTGTTAATAAATCATCAAAGGTATACTTCTCCCCATTTTAAAGGGAAACTTTTGAAGACTCATCTAACATTTGGTTTTGCATTGAATTTGCGTGGTGACATGGGATACAGATAAACTCAGAGAAGAGGAATGAAGTTGATCTAAAAACTGTGCTAGACTTGTTAAATGGGAGAAGTAGCAACAACTGTTACAAAAATGTAATGAAAATCCAAGTCATGTTTTCTGTCAGATGACGGAGCTCTATACATATATATACAGAACTACATATATATATATATATATATATATATAACAGAAATTCTACCAGTATTCAACAAAAATGTATATGTCACACGTCATGGAGACAGACCTTTTATCTTTTATCCAGGACAAGTTAAACTGCTTTCTATAGATATAATGAAGTTTTTGTGATCTGATACCTCATGGCATAGACTCGAACCATTCATACATAGTGTAAGCAATATGCTACTACTATACGGTAAGGGACAGCATGATGTACGTATTTCAGGTAATAAGATGTAGGGATATTGCAGAGCCTTTAGAAAGGGACAACTAGGAATGGGATGTCAAAAGCATACAGATAACATAAGGACAGCCTCATGTTCTGAGGACAACATGAATAAAAACACAGCACAGAGCTAGAAAGCATTTTCCAGCATCTAATATGGAAGAGATATAGATTCAGAGATTATTAGGTTGAAGAGATGACCTGCTCATCATTCAAGTCACTCGAGAGACTAAGCACCTTTAAGTATTAGCATAACCATATCATTATTTTGATCTATACAAAGGCCGAAAATACTCTATCAAAATGATCAGACAGAATTTGCAGTATTGAGAGGTGAATAAGAGTTAAAAGCCATAAAACTGTAACTGCTGAAGTATCAGTAGAAAAATAGAAGGCTTGGAAATCATGCTCCAATCAGCATCTAGCAGTATGAAATGATCTAATGTCGTTCTCTCTATCAGGAAATAAGTGTAGCAGAGAAACACTTTTAAAACCACAAACTGACAAAAGATTTTCTTAATCAACCTGGTATCTCCTGAACGTGGGTCTGTAAACATATCTTGAACCACAGACCACCTCCAGTATTTATGTTTGAAAAGCAAGTGCAAAGTCATGGTATAGACAGATTTTAGGGCTGTGAACTGCCAGTGTCATTTGTTGTTCCTGACAAAATTACTCATAACTGAAGTGGTTGAGTCTGAGCACCCTTTATTCTCTTTTCATATGCAAGATTGCATTGCTTTCATGAGACAATTATGTGCTATAATTTTCTGAAGACATGTGGAGTATTCATACTCTTTGTGAAATGATGAGCTTATATCCTGCTTATATCATAACAGAAAAGAGAAGGTGAGGACAAAATGCCACCTTGAAGCTCTGTCTCCATGCTGTACTGTACTCAATACTCCTCCAGGCTAGCAATGACATTGTGCTTAGTCTGTCTCAGAATTGCACTCCTGTTTTGGAATGATGGTACTAATAGTTCAAGATTCAAATTCTGAGGTGGTGTAAATTGCCTGAGATAATTTTCTTCGCATTTACTTTAGAACTAAGTGTCTTTATTCTGACTTAGAATCTGTTCCCAAATTTTCTAGCTCTTGATGCATGATCCAAACTAATGTTCTGCCATTCTTATCATATCTGCTATGAAAGTACATTAAGACACCCGCGTTTAATGAAGTTTCTTAACTACATAACATTATGTCTACCTAAATCTGTAGGATACATTGGCTTCCGTATTTTCAAAAATACTATGTTTGTAGAGTCACATTATACGAGTTCAGACACTCTAAACGTTCTATCTACAGTTTAATCTGAAGATGAAAGAAGGAAGTACTGTCTTCTGCTCCAGAATGTGATTTCCATCTTGACTCCTGAGACCAAATTCATTGAATTTAAGACTGTTGGTTAAGTCAGCAATGAAGTAGCAGTTTCTAAAGCTGAGTGATTTTGTCCCCTGACATCTGTTCTTTTAAGATAACATCTCCTTCCTGTTGGCAGTGCTCGTAAGGAAGCCTCCAGTGTTTACATGGGCATGCTTATGGTGCAGCTGCTTTACTAAGTTTCTAAAGTATGTATCAAAATTCAAAGTGAATTTGAAAGTGAAGGAGGCAGTCAGACGTGTAGGAAATTTTCCTTCAAGTCTGCTGTTTAAATTCAGAATAAATAGATATATTTTGAATGGAAACACTAGCAATACTACTTGAATTTTATCACTGTAAAAAAGTCCCTTTTTTTTTTTTCTTTCCCTGCCCTCCTGTTAGCTGATCTATGAAAGTAGTTCTTGCTCAGTTGTTTTCTTTTTACTAAAATCACTATTTCCCCTCAGATGCCCAATGCTTCATAAAGCAAAAGACTGCATAAAAGAATGATTAAACACTCTTATAACTTGAGAAGAATCAGAGTTAAGCAACAGTTAAGCAGTTAAAGATTTAAGTGTGCTTCAACAGCTTGTACAGTAAGTGGAATGGTTCTGTCTTCTCATCAGCATTGTATAGAAGGTTCATAACTTCAGCTGAACTAGTTCATCATGATCTTCAGCTGAACTAGTTCATTTGGATTCAGTTTGGCAATAGGTAAACATAACCTGTGTAAACCATTGATTAAGAAGATCAAAGAGAATGGAAATGAATCCAAAAGAAAGCTTTGCTAACAAAATCTACAGCAATGTGATCAAAAAGGAAGAAATACGAGTAAAGGAAGAAAAGAGGAATGCCTGAAGCTTCATTTATAGCTAGGTGGCTCTTTATGTCACTTTATCTGGATTTTTTTCTCCTCTTCTAGTATTGGAAACCCTCAGCCTAATTTTTCTTGTAACTGGCATATGTTATGTCTATTTTATCTATGTATTGACTTTTTGTTTGGAAAAAGTTAGCTCCACTGTTCTGTCTTCTGACAACTGAAAGCAAACTGGTAGACCACAGACAGTTAAATTCTGACACAGTGTCAGACTGTAATGAACTGTAATGCTTCTTAGTTTTTGTTGTTGTTTTTTCCTGCTTTCTTTTCAGTATAGTGAATAGCGTCCCAGTTTATGTCTGTGATAACTATAGAGATGAAAAGTAGGTGAGGAATATATACACTACTCATTCCTGATCTGAAAGGAGGGTTTATGAATGGCCCAAATAAAGGTAACTTTTTCTCTCCAGTAAAAACAATCAACCTATACATAACTTACCATTCAACTATGTGCTGTCTAGATGGCCACAATTCTGTCTGTAGAATGTCGCTGTTTATATTTCCTTTCCTTTCCGCATAGTTGTAGACTTATGATTTGTCTTGTTGTAGTCTCAAAGATGTAATCAAATATATTTAACACAAATAAAAAAGCCAGCTAATGTTGTCTGTAATATTTACTGACTATGTCAGTCTTTAATGCTAGAGAGCACACAATTTTTGTAGGACAAGATATTGCATATTCGTTTCTGGTTCCTAAGCCCTGCCCTCAGCAATGCATTTTTCCTCACAAGAAACTAAAAGCTTACAAAATATGTGCGAGCTTCTATATATATATATATATATACAGTGTTTAAATATTAGCAGCACTAAATATTATTAAACAGTGACATTCTGTCTTTATTAAAGAAAATGTAGAAAATCTATACCTAATGTATTACACACTCCTGTCCTCATGCCTACAGATACACTAGCTGAGATTATACAAGTATCCAGCTAAAACATGATCTAGAGACAAAAATCTTTGTATTTATCTGTAAAATCATTGGTGAAAAAAAAAAAAAAAAAAAAAAAAATTTTCAGGTCTTAGATTTTAATTGCTATTTAAACATTATGACCAATGGGAAGTGTTGTTAAAATGATCTTTTAATGGGTTCAGTATCTGAGTTATCCTTTTTGAATGGAATAAATAGGTTGATGGCATTTGTCTTCCCAAGAAACAATTATGTATGATGAGCCCTGCTTTCCTGGGAGTGTCTGAGCACCTGCCTACTGACAGGAAGCAGTGAAATAATTCCTTGGTGTGCTTTGTTTGTTCACACAGCTTTTGCTTTACCTAATAAAATGGCCTCATCTCAGCCCATGAGTTCTCTCACTTTTAACTTTCTGATTCTCTCCCCCTTCCTACCTGGTGAGAGTGAGTGATCTGCATGCCAGAGTTAAACCACAACACAAAACAGCAACTCTGAATGGAAAAAAGCGTAAAACAAATCCTTTAGAACTTGTAAAATTAGGCATAGAATTAATTAAAAGAAAACTAAAAATATGGAATACAGAATCTGTCATGCTCCACAAATAAGATTGCTTCTGTCATCTTTAATATGACTTTTATACATGCATTCCATACAGAATTGTATGGTGAGCTGTAAAAGTGAGAAAGCTTCCTGTCTCAGTGCACAAAAGAGATGATGCTTCTTAACAGACCTTGACTATATTGTTTTGTTCTTAGTGTTCAAAATGGATGATGCTTTCTACAATATGTAAATACTTTGTAGAAATTAATTTTCCTTTACAACACACTCATTATTCAGAGTAATTGAGGGACAGACCAATTTCAAATGCTACTTGGCATACATGTGATGTCATTTTTCCCTCTTTTGAGTATGCTTATTAGCAGGTATTTTCAAAAGGCAGATCAAGCTAATTTTATTAGCATGAAAAAGGAACAAGTAAAACCTAAAAACAACAAGTATATAGTTAGGGACCCTCCCTCAGAAGTTTTGGCTTAAAAACTGGATCATTTGCCTAGCTTGACATAGGCACTCTCTGTTAGAAACAGGAATTCCCTTGCTCTTTTGAAAACTTTTATTTCTATCAATGTTATCATATGCTGTTTTTCATATCTGTAACAAGCAAGATCCAAGTTCAATAACAGCAGCCTGTTTACTGCATAGTTTCATTCCTTAAGTGTTCTATCCCCAAAAATATTTGCAAATGTTAACTACTTAGTCCACTGTCCCTCTTAAGAAAACTTCATCAATTTATTTCCTCTCTACACTACCAAATGTAATGAGGATCTTCTGCCTGACAGCCTTCCCCACCCTATCACCTCTGTCATTGATCCTTCTCTGCTAGCCCCTTGGAGTATCAGATTATGTGAGTGGTTCTGGAAAGGTTTGCAAGGAAAAGCAGTAGAACATCTACATATAATTGGAAAAAGCAGATAAACTTTTAAGAATACAAGTCCTTCCTAAAGCCTGAAATAAGAGTAGCAAGCTGCAAAATATCTATAAATCAAGAGCAATTTATTTATGGTTACATATGTCAGTTTATTAGATGAGTTCAGAGGAAAACAGTTGGTAGTTGTAGAGCTGAAGACGCAAACAAAGATTGGTAAAATCCCTAGTCACTATAGAACAGGAAGATATTTATATTTTGTGTTTGTCTTGTGACACAGAATTCTCTTACTGCACTCGCCTCAAGGAAGGTCAATAGGCATTGATAGGACAGTGTGGCTGTCTATGATCTAGAACCAGTTTAACCCCTGTGCTAGCACTCCTGGTACTTCAGAGGGAAACCTTAAGTTTATGTTATGTAGACTTATCCTTAGCCCAGATGATTGCATGACCCTTATATCTATTAAGGATGGAGTGCAAGTTTGATTTTATTCTATTCTGTGATTTCTACTAACTTCAAATTTTCTCATAAAGCAGAAAAGTTCAAACTCATTTCAACAATGGGATTTTTAAACACTGCTTTTAGGTCTTAGAGCTTTTGAAATCCAAAAGCTGTATCTGAGCAAACAGATTCTGTTCTTAGTAATATGTGCAGGGCCAAAATAGCCCAGATGATATTTCCAAAGTATTCTGAATTCACAGCAGAAGCTAACAGTATTGCACCACCCTTTTTCATATAGGTCATGAGGGTTTTTCCATTACAATTCAGCTCATATCTTTGTTCACATTCCAAGATCTCTACAAAAGCTGTGCAATTTAGGATCATTCATAAAACTATGCAGTGTCCACAACACTGTGTTATCTCTTTGATATTTCTTTTCTTGGCTTCCAGAAATTTCCCTCACAGATCTATGGATTTGGGGGTTTGGGAAATTTGCTTTTGAATTCTTTTTGAATTTTTTTTTCTTTTTTTTCTTACCACGAAGTTAAACGCCCAACTTTGAAAGTTTCTCACCAAGTATGAACAATTGCAGGTTACAGCCAGCTACTCTTTCTAATTGCTTTGTCATTTATTTCTCTACCACTACTAATGCTATTATTACTTATATTATTTTCTACTCCTATTCAAACTGAAACAAACAAACAATGAAAAACATAACAATATGGTTTGTATTTCTTATTATATATGCTTGTCTCCAACAATTAATTCAGTGGGTCTTTTGAGGCATCAAAACTGAACAGACTACAATAGAGAACTATAGCTTTTGTTAAAGCTTTCTAACTTCTCTGGTAATATAGATTTCAGTCACTAATTTGAAAACTTGAACAGCAACGCATACCTTTACTTTCTTCTTCTAGGCACAGAGACACAAAACATAAGGCAACAGAGAATGAGTTTTGTGCCTCGATACTGTTACAGATTTCTGAAGCAACATGCAATCCCTATAAACATGCCTTTTATAGCTTTTCATGAGTTCAGTGTAGGTTTTGTGTCATTCTGAAAAGAACAAGTGTGGGCAGGTGCTGTGCACTTTTCTCTCCATGGCTCTGCAGATGCTTTAAAGTTTTCCTTTAATGGAACTGCACGACAGTACATGGTAGTGCTGTGAACACCTGGCAATTAATTAAAGCCGTGAGGTTCTGTTCTTGACATAAACCGGTCTCATACTAAGCCCCACAGAACTGAAAGCCCACATGCTGTATGGATGTGTTGCCTGTATGTATTGCCTGTGCAGTCTCTTCCATGGATAGTTTAGTGCAGTCATAGCCATTCAGACAGACTGATGTTTTCTACTCAGTGAATTATGGGAGAACTCACCCTCATCTTATGTTTTTTCATGTTTGTCTATTCGTTCAAGAAGGCCATGAACCTTGACCAGAGGTCTCTTGCCTCAGTTTCTAGGCAGATTTTGGACTCATTACTAGCAGATATAACTCAAATTCTTCACATTCCATTCCATATCACTGGCAACTAAAGTCTCTACCTAACAGTTAGTGACGAATCAAACTACAATTTTACATTGTAAAAGGCACTGGTTATCTTAATACCTACTTCCATGACAGTAATGCACTTTGATGGCAAAATCACCATTACGAAGCCTGTTAATACATTAACTGAACTTGGTTTTATGATCAATACAGATTAATTATTAGCTCATTTAGGGAAAAGAGCTGAACATTCTAAAAAGTGTATACAGCAAAATAATATTAATTTTTTTATTTTACTAATCCATACATTTTGTAACTTGCATACATAAAATGAATAGCCTCTTTCAAAAGAGGTACTTAGGGCAGGAACAATGGTGATATAGTCCACCACTAAAGTTTTTTTTTAATAATAACCTTCATCACTCCTTGCACTGTGAATATTAGTTGTGAAAATTAAATTATACTTTACAAAATATACAGATAAATTGTTCTTTATGATCCATTATGTTTAAAAAAAAATATATTTTGTTGATATTATTAGTGTGTTGGTTTCCTTACATAGTAATACACTATACTGTCATTACCTTTGTTTGCTTCTGTCAATAGTGAGTTAACGTTACTCTTTCTCGTAATGTTGTAAAAGACAAAAACATTGCAGTATGAATCTGATACTCTTTCAAACAAAGGTTCTGGAGCAATGTTTGCATTTTTTGCCTTTTTTTTTTTTTTTTTGTTATCTTCATAGAATTATGGGTATCCACCTACTCATGTCATAATTATAATTTGAAGATATTTTGGTACAAAGTGTTACACCCCCAAAAAAGTTCTACTGTCCAAATCCAGAAATCTAAGAAGTATTTAGGAAAATAATTTTTAAAAAACTTAAGATACGTGCTCAGCCTTTTAGGTGCTTTTCTTATCTTAATTTATGACTAACTGAAAGGCAGCAAAAACTACCCAAAAGTTGCTGACTATTCTGAAGTCCTGAACAATTTTTTTTGTCAGATGGATTTACTATGCCTCAGTCAGGCTCACCGCTGACTCTGTGAAATGTTGCAGGTCTGCTGATCACTATTTCCCAGGTGACCAATCTGCTATTTATCCATATCAGAAACCATTTTTGCTCTGACCACTCTGATTTTAATGTGGACTGAATATCATCAGGCAATGACAAGAACAGAGGAATTGATTTCATCTGGCATAATAAGCTTATTTTTGTTTCCAACCATGTCTTTGTAGTGGAGGTGATATTATAAGCTGTCTGTCACTTACCTGGAGATGCAGACACAGAAGAAACAACTCCCAGCAGCTTCAGGGAGTGAGATGCGTCCTCAAGCAAAACTCATGAAAACATTTCATAACAAACTTTGGAACAAACAAAACTTTTAATAGGAGAAATGATCTGTTCCTACCCCAGAAGTTTTTAATAATGGTTCTTTTCCACAGATGAGGTACTCAGATAAATTGACACATGCTGACCTGGAATCAAGGACAATGGTGTAATCTGTCTGCTAAAAGCAAAGTTGACTGCACGGAGGCTTCAATGTCAATGGGAAAAAGAAATGGAAGTTAAACAAGCACCACTAGATTTTGTGCTTTTTTCCCCCAATGCTCTGTTTGTCTAACCAGCAGGGTGGCACCAGGTGGTTGTTAACATTCTTCTACAGAGCTTTCACAAAGATTGATGTTTGCAGCAACAGCTGAGTTCATTAACAATGCTGTTTTCTGAAAGCCTCCCTGAATGGATTTCCAAAGACAGTAATTTACTGTCTGTCTTCTCCTCTTTTATTATATTTCTCCACCAAAGATGCATATTCTTATTTGATGACTTGAGTATCCTTGCTCAAAGGTGCTTATACATTCTCAAACTCTGTTATCGCTACAGAAAGAATAAAGAGTTATAACTGATGTGCCTTTAAATAATTGCTGTGGTCTTGCTGTCCTGTGAATGTTGCAGTGTGGCATTGTCTTATTATTATTACAAGGTGTGAACAAACAAAGAAATGACAGCAGCTTCTGAAAGAGTTACCCCTGTATTCACTACCATCGTCTTTCCCATTTAATGTACATGAGCCTGAAGATTTATACGGGCTAGGGTTTAAAACACAGAAGAATAAAAAGGAAGTAATATTTCATAATAACTTTAAAATTGGTTGCTTTGGGATAGCATGAGCTAGCCAGCCTTTAGAAGAATTGTTGACCTTCGGACTAGCTGTGGGGTGAGCACCCAATCCTTCATTTAGTTTGCAGACAGATAAAACTGACATAGTTGAACGGAGCTTACTAAATGTCACCCTTGTAACATTCATGCTTTATATGCTTAAACTGTGGAGAAGAACATTCTATAAAACAATTATTTGTAACAATTTACACATTTCATGTGATGGGGATCAGGATGGGGGATCAATAATTTATTCGTTAGTTAGATCAGCAAATCAGCATCTGGAAATACAGGTAATTGACATGAACCAGCTTCTAGGTCCCCAAGGGTCTCATATGAAAGCAAACAGGTATTCTCTGAGGAACTGAAGCAAAGATTGTTGAAATCACTAAGATTTCTTCTATTAACAGTATTAGGTTTTGGATCAGGTTTTTGAAAAGCTCTCCAGTTTAGCAGTAATCCCATCTTCCTATCCCATATCTAAGGTGCAAATGTACTTCCCAAGAGATTATAAGTACTAATTTCAACCACCAGAATGTTATATCTTCTTAACATCTTCAAGTTTATGTATTTTAAATTCATTCACTTATTAAAATGCAAGAAATGAAAAATCAAGATATATGAGGAAAAGGAGTTACAGGATAAAATGAGAGCATACTGCTGCTTATATCTTATGAAGCTCCACAGTGTAACTGAGATTTGCCAAATATATTGTTATATCATTTTTGTCTGTATTCCAGAGATATACTTAGTTGTCTCAGAAATTGCAGCGATTGCAACGTAGTGAGAGGCTCTTGTAAGTACCAAAAATCTGGGTGATTTTCCCTCAAAAGAAGATGTAAAATCTCCATTGTAGGCAGATTTTCTGCTTAATAGAATTTCTTTCATTTTTTAAATATGAGGAAAAAGACACTGAAAAGGTAGTAGACGTCTCTGTATCCAAGGGTTATCCTGTTAAGAAGAGAATCGTCAAAGAAGTCTAATGCTCTACTATTGTCAGAACTATACTTTGTGTGAGCCTCTATTTTACTACCACCTCCAGGTTTTAGCTTTTCCATAAAAATAAAATGAAGAGAAAGGATTCAGTCTTTTCACTGTATAATTTTCTTGCCTTTCTTTTCAGGGTGACTTGTATGCTTTTTTTTTGCTTTTTTTTTTTTTCTCCTTTTTCTTTTTATAGTGAAGAGCTTGCATCCTTTAGCTGAGTTATGGACAAATGAACAAAAAGATAAAATTTACATTGCCTTTGATTGTGCATATGTACAAAAGTTTAGATTTATAAGTAAATATTCTGTCATGTTTGACTGCTAACAACTTGCTCCTACTGCAGAATAATCCAAAATGTAACCCTAAGATTACAAAAGACAGAAGTAACTCATCTCATATCATGAACAATTGGCAAATATATGTCAGAGGGACACAGCAGTTAGCAGTTCCATAAAAATCCTCTCTTATAATCCTTGTGACACAGATGCACATCCTAAATAGTCAGAAAATCAAATATTGTTGCTGTTAATGTTTTGTCAAGCAATTTGGCCAACTTACAAATATAGCATGCCTTGTCCTTTGAATTGTGTATGTTTTGCACTATGCTAAGAATGACAATTACAGAATTTAAATGCTTCTGCCAATGGAACAGATGGCCTTGTAGTTGGAGGACAATGCAGAACAAAAGAAAGAAAAGAAATGTTCAAATAAAATCCAAACTAACAAAGGAATCTAAACTAGAAGCTGATATACAGAACAAGAAATAACTTGATTTGAAAAAAAAAAATATATATATATATATATACTGGAAGGAAAGAGTCTGAATTGGACTTGAGATACTTTCTCGGGAAAGCATGGGACGTGGATGTCCATGCTTCCATCACATTAAATCATTTCTAATCCTTAGCTGTCTGGTGGCTCAGTTACATTGATGTAGTTAATTTGGTCCTATGTTATGCTAAATTTAAGGTTTCTATAAAGGCAGGTGCATGAGGATTCCTACAATATGGAAATTTTACTTGTAGAAACAGATCTTAGGATGTAAATACTGCCAAAGGCATTAAAAAAAAAAAAAAAAAAAAAAGAGAGAGAGAGAGAGAATTACAATAGTCCTCCTGAACATGATTTTAAACAGCTGAAATCCTATAGACATACATAGTTAAATTTCTTTTCTTATTGTACTTCAGTGACTAACTATGATTCTGATAATCAATGGCAGATAGCAAAAAACTAATACTGATCTTTTCAACAACATAAGTTGTTTTACTAGCACAAGTATCCCGATCACATCTCCACTGTGGCAGATAGTTTACAATACACTGAATAAGAAGATATTTCTGCCCTGTTCAGTTTACAATCTAGGAAGCAAGAAAATATCTGTGTGTATTTGAAAAGAAAGACATGGTCAAATCTATGTGATATAAGAGTGTGGAAGACAGGTGCCATAACAGTTGAAATACTATCTTTTTGTTTTCATTGTTAAAGCACTGGGAAAAAAAAAATCAGAATAAAGATCTTAGTGATGGAATCAGATAGATTTGCAGAAATACACAGGGACTTCTTCCTATGTAGAAGGGTCAGCACGGGAAAAAGGGCCCAAGGCCTCTTTTGGAAAATATAATGAATTGAATGCAGCTGTACAACCAATTAGAAATGGAACTTGACCTTAATACCAAACACAAGGCAATAGGAAAGGTGAATATCAACTAAGACATACTATTAAAAAATGTGTTAAGCAAAGCAAAAGGAGAATAAGAAGAGATCTTTAATGATTTAATAAAGCAAAACTGACCAACATCTCTGATTCACAGTTCCCTATGATTCAATATATTATTTTCTTTACAAATAATACTGTAGCAAACCTTATTCTAGTACAACCAAATCCATCAAACTGAGGGTTTGTGCTTTTGGGACAAAATCATAGATGGCGTAAATTCAGACAAATGTTACTTGATAGTGGTATTATCTGAATTGTTTCTTTTTGTTGCATCAAATCCATATTTGTCCCAAATTATTTTATTTTTATTCATACTTACTCTTGGTGGTATCTCTCTCTTTGTTGTCTTGCCACCAGTGTGCACCTATAATTCTAGTTGGTTCCCCTGAACAGTATTTCTTATAGTCTAATTGCTCTGTATGCACATACTATCTCATTGAAGTTCACCTTGCCAGGCTTTTTCATTTGACTGCAGAAGAATTTTATTGAGGAGGGAGGATTTATCACTAAAGATTGTTTCCTGTGATTTCATCCATGAAGTGTTTTTCCTATTTAGCTATATATTCACATTTAAATGAATCATGTTTCTGTGGCACCAGAATGCCTCAGAGGAACTAAAAATAAATATACACTGTTCCATACCAAGGTCCTGGGATTTAACAGATCAACTTTTATTTGCTTAATTTTCCATTTCTTACTGTGCTTGCTTATTTTTGTTCTTCTCAGTATCTTTCTTTTTTAGTTATTTAATTTTATTTAAAACTGCAAAATATATCTTTAAGAAGCTCTACTTGAAAGAAATGTGTCTTGTCAATTGTTTAGAAGATTTTGGCTCTTTTTTAACCATTTTTAACCATATCTCCAACTGTATGAGTTACAAGTGCTTATCTTTATTTCTAAGGAAGATCTATTCCCTGCTTTCATGACTGTCATCTTTGAAGTAGAAAATTCGTCCTATATTCCTCAAGAGATCACCATTAAGGAGAAAAGACGAAAGTCTAAAGTAGCTCTTGTATTACTGAATTAATGCATTGTTTCTATTTGATGTCAAATTGTTCATGAGTGATGTGGCTACACTGGCTACAAAAAAAAAAAAAAAAAAAAAAAAGAGGTTCAAAGTTATAAAGAGGTGGTCAAGTAGTAGATGGGATCACAGTTTTCTGTCTGAAATCCAGAGGGAAAAAGTGAGATGAGTTTGGGAAGAGATCACAAAATGAGGACCTTCCATGTCTCAGATCTATGTTACAGTAGGGTGACTTCTGATAAGGCTTGCAACTTGTTCTTTAAAATCAAATTTGAAATTTGTGCATGTTCTTTAGATTGAGTTTTGATTTATCTTATGTATGTAGTCAGACTGTATTTATTGCTTACTGAATATATATTTTCATATGCATGACCCATTTATAGCTCATTATCTCTCTCCCCCCCTGTATCCAAATTTTCCACAGTAGTCTGTATATGATATCTATCACATGTTATGTTCTCATTAATTTTTTGGAGGCTTGTAGAAACATCAAGACAGGTAAAAATATCTGATTTTTTTTTTTTTTTTTTTTTTACTGGAAGTAATCTGATATTTGAAAATCTGCTTATTTGAGAATACATTTATTAATAATCTTGTTTGTCTACTGGAGGAGTCTCAAGAATATCTCTATTTTCTTCAAGAAAAATCTCTCTCCTGTAAAGGGCAAGTGTTAAATGACTTATGGCATTGATTTAATTCTAGTAGTCACTTCATTTCTGTTATAGGAACTCTGAGGACAGGCTGGGTCTCCAAGCTGTGATAAAGTATGGTTTAAGTATTCCATTTATTTTCATCCTTTTGTGATTAACTGATCATTTAGAATCTTGATTATTTAATCATTCAAAATATTAATCAGCATCCAGCCAAACAATAGCCCTAATTTGGTATAACAGCAATGACCAGGTGGCCACTGAAAGGAAGAAATCTGTCCAGTTTAAAAGCTGACTAGATTTTGCTCAAATGCTCACTTTTAAACTCACTTCCCTGCTTGCTGCTGAAAGCTCAGTATGGAACTGGCATTTCACCAAAATCAAACCTTTTGAGCACTGATTTTTACTCAGAAAATGCCTGCATTGTTTCAAAATCCAAAAGAACTTTCAAACAGACCAGGAAAATTTTTGTCACACCGTCACAAGATCTGTTTGCAAATACATATTCCAGCAGCTCCCTCTGAGCTGATCAATGTGATGATTCAGAGTAACTCTGTAAGGGCAACCAAGCTCACTGTCACTATGTAAGGAAATTCATTATTGCACGATTAGGTGTCTAAAATATTCTGTCTATATCATCTTTGCTATGTTTGATAAATCAAATACCCTGCTTTAAAATGGTCTATTTCCTTTGGTGAATATTGAGAAATACTTTTCCACTGCTGAATACTCTGAAAGTTATCCTCTCATTGTATGCTTAGTATAACTGGGAACAGGTTTGCCAAGTTGGCTCTTCAGGCTCAAGATTTAGTGTAGGTTAGCGGGCAATGCATTGCTGTCCTGGCAGTTGTTTCTCTCGCCTTTATTACAAAATAGCAGCTGATTTATGCATGCCTCAGTTTACTGAAATAAAAAGCCTTGTTATAGTGATGTTAATGATCATTTTTTTTTCATAATAGTATTTTCTTGAATTAATAAACATTTCCTGACCTACGTAATTATTGCATTGATAAACACAGTAGAAATAATGTTAATGCTAACTGTACTTTCGCTACGTGGAATATTCTGTATGTATCAAACTGCAGTAGTCTACTGTATGACCAAAGAGATGAGAATTTTTCAGAAAGAAAAACAGTGGGCAGACAGTTGCAATATGCAGCTACTTTGTGTTTCAGTTTAACTTTCCAGATAAAAAATAGAAATTATAGAGGATACTCTAAATTCCTCATATCACCAGTCACAGAATCATAGAATATCCTTTCAGTTTCACTTACAGTTTCACTTCAGTTTTTACCTTTTTTCACCTCGGCACCCCTCAGTTTCCTGTAAGCTGATCAAGCCAGGTACCTCAGCTACTCCTCAAAATTCATGCCCTCTAGATCCATCACCATCTTTATTGTTCTCCTTTAGATAAATTCTGATTTTTTTTTGTAGCTGTTTTTTTTTTACTTGCCTTTTGTTTGTTTGTTTATTTTACTTTGTTTTGTTTGTTTTTGGTTATAAGACTTCTGTTGAGAAAGACTTTTTTTATTCAAAACTCAAATTGTGGACAAAAATGCATAAACATAAAAGAGAAGTTCCTGACCAAACTTAAAAAATAGCTATATATTTAAATAGTCTCACAGAAAAGACCAATGTTAAGAACATAGGAAACCTGAGGTTCAAGCTCCCCTGCTCTTGACTCACAATGGATTTGAACATGATTATCTTGTATCATAAGCAGGTTATCTTTTATCTCTGGCCTTTCCTGAAACATAATTTTCATACAATCCTTTAAGTATCTTGTTTTTATCTCAGAGCAGAAATAGAAAATATTTTGAAGAAGTTTTCTTTTATCCACATAAGTATTTTTATTGTCTGCGAAAACAGTTGTTTTTTCCCTTCCATTTCCCTCAATCTCTGTTTTTAAAACAATCAATAGAACAACAGAATGAAATGGCCCAGGAGTTGTTACAGTTTGTGTACAATGAACAGTTTGTGTATTGATGAACCAATATTCCACAGTGGCTTTAGAATGCTGTTGACCACATGGGTTTAGACTTCCCACCCATGCCAGTCAAATTCAAAGCCAGCATTAAGCCTCTTTGAAGGATATTTTTCTGCCAGTTTTTTGTTCATATAGAACTGTGGACTCTAACTTGAAGTCCGTCCCTCATGACTAGAAGAGTACCCAGCCTAGCTGTGGTCTAATTTCACTGGAGACCTTTATTACATACAAGAAAATATAAAGTAAATTTAAATATTCTTGATAGCATGCAGTGTATTGACACAGTATATGTTCATGCATAACACGTGTGTAATACATAATTTCCAATAAAAACTCTCTAAGGTAATAAATATTGTGTTTGGTTTTAGTGAAAAATACTGTGAAAAAAACACAATACTGTGTTTGGTTTTGTGGAGAAAAAAATTGTCTGAATTATAGTTATAATTAATTACTTCAATTGTTAGAAAACAGAATTTAAAATGCTTATGGCTTTCAAATGTTTCTTCACTACATGTTAGCTAACTAAAATAGTAATGTCTGAGAGCAGATACAGAAAGGCACAGAGACTCATTTGGTATGGATATGTTAATATGAAGTAAATGAGAAAGTGATGTGAATGTATTTTGAGTTTAAATGGTAATATGGTCAGTGGCTGGAACATACGCAGGCATGACACTGACTCCATAGAGGATCATAAAAAAGATCATTTTGATAAAATGAAATAGGAACTAAACCAAGACTTTTGCTCATCATTATACTTCTCAAATTTAGAAGAGCAAGTAAGTGCTGTAACAGCTTAGAATTCTAAAATGCAACACTCGGTGGTGTGCAGATGGCCTTATGTCTGCTACAGACTCTAACATGTCCCTGTGGACTACTCCAAATGGTTCTCCAGCTACAGGCTCATACATCCCACACAATATATTGGCTCTTCAGGAATCCATGTAGACTTTAGACATGTCTTGATTCTCTTAGATAAATGATGGCCAGATGTCACTGGTGTAAAATAAACAATGGGATACAACACTAAAGAATTCTGCACTGATGTGTGTCTTCAAATCCCAGGACTTTCCTAGCCAGTGTCAATTTTCTGGTAATAATAAAAATAATCATTGACATTTGGAATAAATTACTGTTAATATAGGTTTTAAAATAGATTTCAAAATTAAAAAAAATAAAAAATATTCAATATTAAATATTTAAAATATTTAAAAAATATTCAGTAAAAAGGTGCTTGAAGTGAATGCAATGTATAAGGAGATAGATACAAATACCACAATGATAAATAATGTCATAGAGTGTGAGGATCATTTGCTTGAATATGCTCTATAACAACAATAAGCAAAATTCTTATTTTTATTCTTTTTTAAACTTTGTTAAATATGTTCTTTAGGAAGTTGAAATTAGGAGAAAACAAAAAACAACAAACAACAACAACAACAAAGGAAAATAAACAAGATAATTAGATGGGAGACAGATGAAAAGGATACTGAGATCTAAACTCTTTTTCACCTACCTTGCAATATGGCATCTGAGGACCAGAAAAGGTCTTACTAGCACAAACATCTGCTTAAACTGTTGAATCTTTGATGCTGAAAAGGACTGCAGAAAAGTTACACATGTATAAAATTGATAGGGAATGAACTAATAAAAACAAACACAACCCTCAAGAAAATAGGTAGCTAAGGGGATCAGCTAAAGAGGGTCCAATTACAAATCAATGTTGTCTGACTTGACAGACGGACTGTATTCTTGACTCTCTTGATCTTAAGGGATCATACCCAACCTCCAGGTTGAAGACCTTATAAAGCTCCATAACTTTCAATTTCTAAAGGAAAATATAAAGGTACATATTTTATATAGGTATGGGAGCAAACAATATAGTGATGATCCACTGTGCGCTATGACAAACGAAAGAGATTATTCAACTTCTGGTACAACTCTATAAAAGAATTAGAGCATAAGAATGAAATATACTACAAAGGCACCAAACACTCAGATGATAGAGAGATTCAGTGCCACATACACAACTGATGGTGAGAAAGTGATGAAAGCTAGAAGGTGGTCAAGAGCTTAGACTAGCATCTAAGGTACCAGTGTATGAGTTTTCAGAAAGAGCAAATCTAAATGATAAGCTCAACAGATACAGATATCTGAACAGAATAAGTTGGTGTTACTGGATTGATTCATTACAGGGGCATATGCAAAACTGAAGTAAACCTTGTGAGTAATATAATCATGCCTAAATCCAAAAATGAACAACCGTGCAACTAATGTGACAGCGAGTCAACGAGTCAACAGTAGTGAAATTTTCCACTCCAGTATGCCAAATATGCAGAGATTCAGAAAACTATACCCTTTTAAAAACTAAGGTAAATTATATAAAATCTGTCTTTATCTCTTTTCATATCAATTTGTTATATTCTCTAAAAACAATCAGGAATTTCTTTACCTTAGCTTGGGAGATGAGAAACAAATGTCTTAGTGGTTGCAGTGACTTTCTATTGTGTTACAAACTGGGATTCAGCACACTGATTCACCTCAGATTTACAGTGTGATCTTCTGGCAAAAAAAAAGTCCTTCAAAGACACAGTAAAATAGGAATACCACAGTTTTTATGATATGTTTGTAGTTTGATGATAACAGATCTGTTATACTTGCACATACTGGCATGAAGATTTTAGGCTTAAATGTTCTGAAGTAGCACATACCATGGTATCTGACACCTACAGCAAAAGAAAAACTCTAGAACTCTCCAAAAATACCAGCTCAGAGGGGAAATCTGTTGATATTTGGTACAACAGAAGAGCAGGATGGGAACATATTTGCAAGTGTTATGTATGTTTCAGACATATTTCTATTAAATAGGCAATTAAACCCTTGAGTAAAGATAAGTTTGCAGTTTTGAGCACGTACAGAAATCTAGACTCACACCACATAAATGTTCCTGGGGTGAGTGGTTTCCTTAATCTTAATTAGTAGCTTTCAGTATTATGGTAAATTCAAGTCCCAAATAATACAATATTAAAAAACAGTGCAAGAGTCTCCTGTGAGTAAGGACATATGAAGAATTTTAATCTCTTTTGAGCTGAGCAATTGTTCAGTTTACTATGCAATGCACTCTTTTTCAAGAGTTGACATAGCAAACACTCTGATATATGGGATTTTTTTACAATGATAGTAGGCACAGGTCAATGGAGTAAGGAAAGGGTAACATGTAAGTCATAGCATCATATCACAACTGAATTCAGACCTCAGCACCTGTAAGACATAAAAACATTAGTGAAAGAAGGCTATTGCAAGAGGAGAAAAGAAACCAGTAGGCCTAGCAGTGGCTTCCACAGAGAAAGAGGCTATTGGCATAGTTCAGTTGCAGAAGATTATTATCTTCTCTATTAAGCTTTCTGGTTAGAGCTTTTTTCTCCCTCTTAAATCAACACTGGTTAATGAACCACTATGAGACTACTTGAGGGAAGGGAAAATGAGTTCACCAGAAGACTGAATTTTTTTTATCATTTCCCCAAGTTAAGGATTTTGTCAGAGCTTTGAGCCAGGGCCTTTTGTAGTGACCTTTAGTTTCAGCCAAGCTCTTGTTGTTACCTATCAAGGTAGATGACAACAAACAGCAACAAACCACTGGCCTAGGAAAAACAACAACAACAAAAACACCATAGTGACAAATGCCAAAATATGAATAATGACATCTGTATTCGTTTGGTCATGCTCCATCCTTAAGTGTGTTCATGTTCTCTGCACTGCTGTAGCACTTGAAATGGGTTGGACGTGAAAATTTCACTGAAATGCTTGGGGAGGCTAGGCTGGCTCCATGAGTCTCTGGTGTGATTTTGGGTATAGCTAGCAGTCTGAGACAAACAAACTTTCTTCAGGTGTTCAGAATGACATCGCCTTTCCTCTAAACTGCTTTATTCCTAAATTGTTAACAAGTACTACAGCTCCATCTATTCTGTGACTTTTCAATGAGTAAAATAAACTACTCAGGAGCACCAAAAGTCAAATTTGCATCCTTTGATAAGCTCTGAGAAAAAGTGCTAGAATTGGTGATTTGTTTCAAGGCTTCCTTTCTGCCCATATACATAGTAGAGACACAAACTTAAGCAGACTGGGAAAATGATTTCACAGGGAAGAAGAGAGATGCCAGCAATATAATATATCTTTTCTTGTCTACAGATTCATTGTTTTCATTTTCTTTAGGGGCAATACAAGAGAAATCAAAAGCACCATCTACTAGAAAAGGAAGAGTCCAGCAACTTGCCACACTGCCTGATGGTATTTCCTTCTAACCTGAGGACTGTCTAATACATAATTGGCAGTAAACTGTTAATAATTCCCAATACGACAAATGCTTTTATAGCTTTTATATAGTTCAGATAGATTAAGACCGGGATACAGAGAGAATCCAACAAATACAAGCATAGTGCTTATTTATTATTTTATTATTTTATATTTTAAAATATTATTACATATATTTATATATTATATATATAATTATATATATAATAATAATATATACATATATATAATATATATGTTAATATATATTAAATATATTAATATAATATATATTATATATACATATATATATATATTAATATATATTATTTTATTATTTTATATATTATATATATTTATTATCAGTAAGAAAATGATACTGGTGACAATAACGTAAGGGCTGAAAATAATATATGTATTTCCCATAGTCCGTACAACAGAAAATTTGTTCATGTGCCACACCTTAGCCCATGTCAATACAAAGAATATTTTTCTAATAAAATGTTATTAAAAGCAAACAAATAAATATGTTTGCAGATGCACTGCAATTCACTGAATAAACAGGTTGCGTTAGATGATTGAAGTAAAAACTAATAAAATAGTATTACCTAAGGCTTTACATGCTTGTCTTGCTGGTTGTTCCTTGCCTTTCTTCCTTTTTCTCTGTTTCTTTCACTCTTTACTATTGTAACATGTCACTGAAGCTCTTAGGACTCTGAAGGTGTGTGTGTATATATATATATATATTTTTTTTTGTTTTCTACAGATAAATGGGCTTCCTGCTGGATTCCTGAGTATATCCCAAATTCCAGAGATGTTTGGAGAGGCTATCTTTATTAACCAAAGTATGAGAGTAAGAAATAAACCAACAAAACAAAATGCTTTCTCTGGTAATGCTTCATGACTTTCTTTGTTGGCTTTTCTGTTGCTACGAACACATTGGGATTTATGCTTGTTGAAGTAATTGAAAGAAACAAAATGCAGAAACTTGAACAATTTGTAACATAGCTTGAAATTATTAGTGGAGCTAGAGTATAGGCAATGAGAGGAGATTCCATACTAATTGACATAATAGCCCATATTCAAGAAAAACTAAACAGTGCAGAAACAAACTAAAGAAACAGAAGGAAGTGTAACCAGGCATCTAGACCCATCATGGAGATTTTTATTTTTGCTGATCTTTCCGTCTCAACAGTTCCTGTTGAGCTCCACAATATAAGTCCCAAAACATTCTGATTGGAGTGATGAAGATCCTATGGACAACTTGGAAGAGTAACCTGACACTGGTTTTGCAGAGAAATCTGCAAAATTTACTTACTTATAAGCTTTTTGTAAAAGTACTATGAGTCTTTAAGAACAAGACCTAACGTTTCTCCAAATTAAATCCGATCTTGTGAGGTCTTGTACTGTCTCAGTTGAAGACTTGACACTGACAGATGTATAGTTCAAGTGTAAGACAAAGAGAAATTTTTACTTGTTCATACCACTGCTGGTAGTAGTTTACCATCTTTTCTTTTCATCCTTACCAATCTTTTAAGGTACTGATACAAAGCTTTCCTTTTCCATGTATTCACACCGAGGCTGAAGACTGGGAGAGAGACTGGAAGACCCATCTCCAGCTGCATGGTACAGAGCTCAGAGAGCTGAGAATCTTAGACACACAAGTGTGTAGAAAATTAAGTTCACTTGGAGAAATAAGAGTTCACTGGCAGCAGAATTAGATTCAAAGGCGAGTAAACATTTACATTTACAGAACAGCTGGAAAAAGTTGCTCATAGCTTGAAGGTTTGATCATCTCGTAGAGACTGAAAACTCTCTTTCTTCCTACAAGTCAAGAATCAGGACAATGCAAAGATTGCTTCAAGTTTTTTAGAAACCTGTAGAATAAGCTTCTCCTGTAAGCTTCTTCTGTAAGATGTCATTAAAATATTCTGTTATTTACCTTACACATTAGTAATGAATTAGCTCACTATTAAGATGTGAAGCAATGCTGGACCAAATCTTGGGAGATGAAAATATTATTTTTTTCTTTATTTATGAAAAAGTCACTTTAAAGTCAATGCATGAGAAAGAACCTGACTGTAAGATATATACCTATTTTTGATTTTTATTTCTTCATAAAATCTTTGCTGCTCCAGCAGATCTCATACTACATTAACGTTTGCTTTCTATTTTCTCCTTGAAATTACCACAGCCTGATAAATAGTAAATAATATAAACTAGCTTCAAAAAGAAAAAAAAAAAAAAGGAAAACAAACAAACAAACAAAAACAGAACCAATTTGGAATAAAAACTGTTTATCCACCTGTGTTCATTTTCTTTCCTCTTGATAAACAGATAGAAAATTGATTCAAAACTAAGTAAGCACTTACTCATCTTCCCTCAGAAACTTGGATCTTTTGCCTTTGTATGCCTGTAGCACAAGCTGAAGTCTCTAATGTATCTTCTAAATTCTTCAATTAAGAATAAAGTAGTTTATGCATTGGAATACTGAAGCAAATTTTGATGATTGCTTTTGTTTATTTGTTTTTTATTTCTTTCTTGGAGAGATTCCCTAGATACAGTCCAAGCAATTTAGAAAAAAGAGTTATACGAATTAAATTTTATGTCATAATGAGGAGTACCTATATGGACTCAAATGTTCTTATGGCAAAAAAAAAAAATAGTATCTTTTACAGCAATCCATTTCTATTCATGGTGCATCTTGTTTTGCATTTGTTTGCATTATATCAAGAAGCAATTTTGTTGGTTTTCAGATTTTATAATTGACAAAAGCTTGTGTGTGTGTGTGAAATAAGACATAGATATTATGACAAATGTAGCTAAGCATATTTAGAGATTGATGGTCTTTCCAGTCTCACTAGCCACAGAATAAAACACCAAGAAATCTCATTACAGAAACATCAACTTTATTAAATCATAAGGTAAATATTTTTGGATTAAATGCTGATATTTTTATCCAGTTGATCAGAATCTTATTTTACAAATGCTCCCATCATATCTTTTTAAACAACTTGTGGCAGAAGATACTATTCAGAATGAAATTCAAAATCATCTCTGCAACTTTTGCAATAATAAGATAGAAATATGTAAAAAAAAAAAAAATAGAGATGATAAGAAAAGTCCCATGTAATGTTAATAAGTAATAAGAATTTGGGGGTGTGAGGGTGGAGGGAGGGTGTTGCAGAAGGCAGAGGAGACCAAAGCAATTCTCAGGGGTACTCAGAGCTGATACCTCTTTGTTTCAATGGATGGTGAACCAGTTCCAATAGCCAGATACATCTTTAAATGATATGATAAATAAATCAAGAGAGAGTTGAATGGGAGAACACTGTGAAATCATATATGTTATATTCACATATATGTGAATAGTGCAGAAACATGGTGAAGGTCATGTTCAGCCTCATGATCTTAAACTGCTATTTTTAAAAGAAGATACGTGTAATGAGAGAAAGAAAGAAAGAAAGAAAGAAAGAAAGAAAGAAAGAAAGAAAGAAAGAAAGAAAGAAAGAAAGAAAGAAAGAAAGAAAGAAAATTTACAGGTAGATCATTCTTTAATGTTATTTTAATTTTCTTTCATGCTGATTGAAAAGAAGAAATATTTTCCTATCCAGCAAAATCTGTATCACAATCTAGATTTTTTTTTTTTCATTTTAATAAATTAAAGTATATTTTTAAAATGCAAAAATAAGATCATCAAGAAAAGTCTTACCAACAACTTGAAATTTTTGCATTTTTTTCCCCCCCTCAATTGAAAACATTACCAGAATTCATAAAACAAGGAATTTGGACGGACTTCGACAGGTTATCTTGCTTTTTTTTTTTTTTTGTAAATTTGATGATTTCTACTTGAGTTCATGAGTCAACCCCAAATCCACTCTTCTAATGTTTTTTGTTTGTTTGTTTTGCTTTGTTTTGTTTTCTGAAAAAAAAAAAAATAGTATAATCACTTAGTTCTATCATATGGTCTAAAGTATTAAAGTATTCTCACTCTGAAGTTTGTGGTTTAGGGAGGAGACCTAAAAAAATGGACAGTACAGAATATATATGATTAGAGATGCTAGCTTATAGTCTTTTCATTATGTAGGCCATCTCCCATCTCATAGTGATTAAATAAAACATTCGAGAAAACATACCCTGCCGAGAAAAATAAATACAGTAGAATCCTGAAACTCTTTTCTGTAAGGGAAAAGTCAAGGCAATGGGGATTACAGGATAGTAAATGTAATGCGTATCTTCAGCAAACAGCCTGTGTAATGTTTGCAAATAGTGTGTCTACGGTACCCTTCCCACAAAATTCCTTCTTACCTTGCCCCTTAGTTCTCAAATGATATAGAGACGAATTTGCAGTATTTCTGGAATCAAAGGACTTGGTAATTTTGACTTCTAGTTTTGTTGTTGTTGTTGTTGTTTTATCTTTTAAAAATTACCTTGCTTTTCTTATTGTGATTGACCACAGACATGTCAGCCAGCAAGCTGCTATGCACCATCTATCCCCATCCCCACCCCCACCCCGCCCCCAAGGTCTAATCACCATGTAAAACAGAAATATCAATTTCAAGATAGTAAACCAAAGTAAACCACTTTGCACTTCTGTTCTGAACATATGTGCTTCCTAATCACTACTACAAACTTTCATAGATTTATAGTGCTCTGTTAGGCTCTGTTTTGCTGGGTTTTGAATGCTTTTTTTTTTTTTTTCCCTAATGAAATCTGTTCATTTGATGTACATAAAAATTTGGCAGTGATGTTTCAGGTGTCTGTACTAAGTGATGTGATAAACTAAATTCTCACAGAATTATTGTCTGTAGGATAATAATAATGGCAGGTAAATCTGTATAGATTGAATTTTAAATGGAAAATTTTTTCAGCCTTGGCATTCTTGAAGGGAAAGAGAAGAAAGGGATGAATAATATAGAGATTGACCGTAAATGTTTATGGCCAAAAAAAAGAGGGGGGGGGGGCGGGCGGGGGAACCCAACAGTGAAACTTGAAAGACTTTTTCTGTGTGTGTTTTTCTATGTGTGTACATACAGCTATCTTAATTTTGTAGCTTTATATGTAATAGCCCATGCATAACTGTCATGATATTTATATAAATCTATATTAATACAAACCAGGAGCTCTGTATTACTAAAAAAAACTATAGCCACGTGAACAAAAGTATGACTTAGTATGTGTGTTGTCAGAATTGAATTTCTAAATGTTTTTGAATTTTGTACACCAGGCAGAATTCTCACCATTGTGCTGTTGAGTCATTAAAATATGCTGTTTATACTATATATGTTTTCTGACATTTCCTCAGTCTGTGCTTATCCCACACCCTTACACATGATACATATGTTTAAACCTCACAAAGACATCATTTTGTTTTTCACTGAAATACAGGATACTATTTTTTTTTTTTCTGTTTCATTTATAAGAAATGTGCTGTCAGATTGATCTTCCAAATAGACACACATGGAAAAGCCTTCTAGCTCTCAATAATATACAGGCATTTGACTATTACAGTATTGTACAGCCATTATAAAATGACTACATATGTGCACTCTGAGGAAAACAAAAAAAGTCTTTTATATAAATATATATAAAAAAAGATACATGTATATATTTTTGCTCTTCTTTTTGTCCCAGATGGCTATATGCAGTTAATACTATTAACACAAACTAATATTTGGATGAATCGCATTGTGAATCAGAGCCCTGCAGGCACAATTTATGAAATTCAGTCCCCATGTTGCATTTTAATATGTTGTTATGCAACAACCTACAGTTTACGTGAGACCAGAAATGTGATAGAAAGTTTTGGTCACTATCAATTGCCAACTATTAAGAATTTTTTTGAAACAGTCTTTGGAGTTTTGACTTCCAGAAGATCCTTTCAACTGCGATTAGAGTTTTTTCAACAGCTTTATGTCACATGACATTCTTCTGCTTTTCACTCTTAACTGTCTTTGCTGTATCATCTGTAGTAAAAAGAAAGGTTAGGATGCCTAAGAGAAAGTGCCATCTTTGTCACCCTGTAGAAGTACATCATTAGCTGTGTCTTAATTTCAGCATTATGATGTGAAAAAATAGAAAAACATGATAAGATTTAATTTACTCAGGGTTTAAACTGGTATGATTTAGCTCTGTTGGCAATATCTCTCAAGCTATTCGGTGACGTTTTGTGTGGCAAAAGCATTTATACTTGAAGTTTAGTGAAGCCACAGGCTTTTATTTCATTATGGATGTTGTCTGGTCCTGATTCTACTTCTCTTTTAAGTAATACATAAAAATAAGTGAAATAATAAGTAAAAAAATTAAAGAAAAATATAGTCAGGTGTGGCATTGTGGGAGTAGGAAGGATTTAGTCTGAGAATGGTCTTCAGTGTGAGTTCCAGCATCACAAGGCAGTAGAAAGCTGTCAACTCTTCGCCCTCTGATCCTTACAACTGGTAAGTCACCTCTGGAAGTCTATGGATTTGCAGTTTGGTGAGTTACATTTCTAGTTGAATTTCTGTTGTTACTGAGCTTTTCTTGAAAGCTTAATAGGTTACCTAATCTTAATAGATTATTCTGATTACGGGAAGTGTCAGTCTGCCAGAGGGTAGGAAGGCCCTGCAGAGGGACCTGGACAGGATTGGTCGATGGGTACAGGCCAATGGGATGAGGTTCAGCATGGCTGAGTCGGGTTTTGCACTTTGGCCACAACAACCCCCTGCAACACTTCAGGCTTGGGGCAGAGTGGCTCGAAAATTGTGCAGAGGAAAAGAATCTGGGGGTGTTAATTGATGCTCACCTGAACATGAGCCAGCAGTGTGCCCAGGTGGCCAAGAAAGCCAACGGCATCCTGGCTTGTATCAGGAATATTGCAGCCAGCAGGACCAGAGAGGTAATCATCCCCCTTTACTCAGCTCTGGTCAGGCTGCACCTTTAGTACTGCGTTCAGTTTTGGGCCCCTCCCTACAAGAAGGACATTGAGGCCATGGAACTTGTCCAAAGAAGGGCTACGAAGCTGGTGAAGGGCCTGGAACACAAGTCCTATGAGGAGCAGCTGAGGGACCTGGGGTTGTTTAGTCTGGGGAAGAGGAGGCTCAGGGGAGACCATATTGCTCTCTACAACTACCTGAAAGGAAGTGTTGGGGAGCTGGAGGTCAGCTTCTTCTCTCAGATAACTATAGGACTAGAGGGAATGGCCTCAAGTTGTGACAGGGGAGATTCAGGTTGGAAATTAGGGGACATTTCTTCTCAGAAAGAGTAGTCAGGCATTGGAATGGGTTGCCCAGGGAAGTGGTGGATTCACTGTCCCTGGGGGTGTTCAAGGAAAAGTTGGACTTGGTGCTTAGGGACATGGTTTAGTGGGTGGCATTGGTAGTAGGGTGATGGCTGGACCAGATGATCTTGGAGGTCTTTTCCAACCCTAATGGTTCTATGATTCTGTATCTTCACATTTTGTGAAGAAGTTGTTGAGAACACCGGTCATTATGTAAATTTTATGAATGTCATAGGCAATGGTTCCTTTGGTCTTGGTAGGAATCATATAAGGCTGTACTGGATCGGGCTGGGATGTTAACTTTCCCTGCAGCAGCCCATACAGTGCTGCGCACTGCACTCATAGCTAAAACAGCAATGGTATCACACCAGTGTTGTGTCTGCTGCTGAGCAGTGCTGGCACAGCATCAGGACTCTCCCTAGCTCCCCTAGGGGTGGGCAAAGATGTGAGAAAAGAAACATCACCAGGGCAGCTGACCTAAACCAACCAAAGGGATATTCCATACCATATGATGTCACGCTCAGCAATAAAAGATGGAGAAAAGAGGAAGAGGGGAGGGGTGGGCTCTCGTTGTGAAAACATGTCCTCCTCCTGAACACCGGCTACGTGCGTTGAGGCCCTGCTTCAAAGACGTGGTCAAGGATCGCTCATTTGTGGGATGTAGAGAGTAATTTCTTTCCTCTGCACTTCCACATAGCCTTTACTTATTTTGTTTAGTTTTCCCTTTCCCCCTCCCTTTTCCCCTTTCCTTTTTTCCCCTTTAGTTAAATTGTTAATTGTTTAGTTAAATTGTTTAGTTAAATTGTTTAATTAATAATAATCTTTCCTTAATAATTATTTTTTTTCCTTTAATTAAATCATCCTTATCTCAACCTGTGAGTTGTTCTTTCCTTTACTTCTTCCCCTCCTCATCTAAGGAGGGGGAGTGAGAGAGCGGTTGTGGTGTTCAGCTGCCTAGCACGGTAAAACCACCACAAAGGCTTTTTGTTATCACACCATTAAAAAAAAAAAATAAATTAACTCGTTAATCCTTCTGGTAATTGAATTGTAATTTGACTATATATAGATACAGATACATAGGTATAGCTATTCTAAAAATGTAGTGGTCAGAGACAAAGTGCTAACATTGTCTCTGTTAACACCTTCCTTAGTGAGGGATTCCACTGAATAAAGTAGAAATTAATATTGTAATAGCTTTCTCCTCTCTTCCTTTCTTTGGACCACTAGAAAATGCTACTTCTGAAATAAATTTACTTCTCTGATATTCAATGCCATTATTTTTTTAACGGTAAAATTCCTGCCTTGGAGAAGGCTATGACAAAATACAAGTAACTAATAAAAACATCACTCAGTTTGATCAGAAACAAAATCTGTCTGATAGTATGAAAACCAGGATCATCCAAATTCTTTTTGAGGTCAACCAGTCCTCACTGGCTTCAGTAATGACATATCTAGGGCTTAAAATTCAATATGAATATCAGATGGGCAAACCTAGCAATTCTTTCTTTTTTATACTATAAAACAGTTTTAATCTATGAAGATTTAATATTCCTGTGCAACTTCTTTCTTTTTTCCTTTCCTTTTCCTATGTGACATATGAATGGGTTTTCAAAAGGACTCAGTGTTGGTGAAGTTTCTGCTGAAGTCTGCAACATCCTTGTCGGTAACCTCAATGGCAACAGATAAACTAACAGTAATTTAAGAAATTCCCTCCTATAAAGTGCTATTTTCTAAAACAAAGAAACAATGATTTGATTGATTATTTTACTGTTAGAAGCATTTTACTATTAGTTTACTATTTACTATTACTGTGATAAAGCTCTGACTCTTAGTTTGGAAGTTGATTTATTTTTTCTATTGCTTATAGCTATATTTTTGGTATTTATGAGAAAAAGAGGCTGATAAAAAAGTGGATCAATAAGTGATCAGCGGTAACCAAGCACCAGCAATGTTAAGCTGAATTGTAACAGCTGACTGTATTCAGGAGACATCTGTCATTGATTCCTTTTCTTCAGAAAAAAAATAAAATAATAAAATAAAATGAAATAAAATAAAATAAAATAAAATAATAAAATAAAATAAAATAAAATAAAATAAAATAATAAAATAAAATAAAATGAAATAAAATAAATAAAATAAAACTATTGCTGAGAAAAGCAAACAGGGAAAGTGACACAGTCATTTCATTCATGTGATTCCATTTTCTTAGGTTTTTATGCATTGCCATACCAAGCAGTCTTGCAGTCCACAGTATTTCACAATACCTCGTTGTAGAACTCAATATTTTATATACTGACACTCCTTTCAAATGAAGCAAGAGTGATATATAAATAAATGTTTAGCCTGCAGCAAAGCTTAACTGTTAGCTAGGGAGCAGTGTGAAATACTGAAGAATCTGGCTTCAGAATAAATTAGTGTTTTGTAGTTGTCATTTTGCAGGAGTGCCAGAAAGCACTTTGCTGAAAGTTCAAACGGGAGATAATGCCAGTTATCACTTCTGCACAGTGTCTTCTTCCTAGCTCTATTAATTTTAATCTATTGCAGAGAGGCCAATAAGAGTTAGAGAAAAGCGTTTGTCATCTTGCAATTTTTATTTTATTTTTTTTACACACATACACAAATGCAATTGAACTACCACAGTATAGTCTTCTTCCACAGCTGAGCAACCATGTGATATTGTTACAGTACTTGAATCACTCATCTAGTGTTTCTGACCTAGGCAATCAAGAGGAAGGGAGAGGGGAACGAGTGACAGACACCTTCTTATTTCAAATATGCTCTGAAAAGAATCTCTGGAGTTGAGTGAACTTGCTGCTTACTAAATTTGCCCTTATACCGCTTCTTTCTGTGGATGTGTATCACAAAGAAAAATGTTCTTATTCTTTTCTCATCTCTTACAGATAAGAAACACAGCTGGCTGATTTGGATTTTTTACATAGAAAATAGCAGTAGACAATTGACTGGGCCAAACACCTCTACTCTTTACAATAAAAACCTCATTGGGAATATCTGGCATGGTTAAAGATTATTATTATTGTTTATTATTATTATTATTGTTGTTGTTGTTTTGTTGTTTTGTTGTTGTTATTGTTATTGTTATTATAAATAATATTAGTATTTTATCAAAGTATCATCTTGACTTTGCTTGGACTTATTCCTCCATCCTTGATGTAAACTTTTTTTAATAATGAGACCTGGAGCCTTTTTAAAAAGTGTTCGATACCCATGTACTTTTAATGGTGGTTGAAGTAACACATTATACAGGTAAAACTACTTTACTAGTTCTTTACTCATTGGGCATTCAGCTGGTCTGTGTCTTCATGTGATCATTCACCTCCATACCAGACTATATTTGCATATTTTTAAATTCAATTTTGCGTAGAAAAAAATAGTAAATGCTACTTCATCAATCTCTTAAACTGATTACTTTAATAAAAAAAAAAAATATGGTATTCAGTACTGGAGAAGTTCAATAACTTCTGTGAATTCTAAACCTTCAGACACTTTCTTCTGGCTGCTGATTTGGACAGACATGGGATAAAATTCCAATTTAAGTAGCTTTGCGCCATATTCAGTTTGCCATTCAAAGAATGGTAGAAATGAAATGAAATCTGAGAAGGTGCAAAGCAACATCCTCAAACTCTTATCAGAAAGAGTCCTAGGTATTAGTATGAGTCAGTGTGCTCTTATCCATGTAAACTCCTTGAGAAGTCAGAAGATGCTACCAACATATTGATGATCCTATCTTTTTTGCCATCTGCATGTCCAGAAGCACTTTTCACCTAAAGTGCAATATTTGTGCTCTTTAGTGATAGCCTTGGGCATGTGTCTGAATCTTTACATAACTTTGTTATAATGTTAAGATACTGAGATATACAACAATACTTTTAATGATTTTCATTTATTTATTTTTAACTAAGAAATCATCCTTTCTACTTATAATTACATCTGAAAATGTGTCTTGGTGAACTCATGGTAGAGAGAGAAAGTAAAATTACTTTAAAAAATTCAATTAATTTTCATCACTAATGAATGCATTGGAATTTGAAGCAAGTGATTATTCCATAGAGATAAGTATAAAAATAAATATCCGGAGAGAGACTGGAATAACCAAATAATTGATTAATCAATTAATCATTCTACATACATTTAATTAATCAGATAGAAGCATTACAGAACAAAACAGAGACTTGATATAAATGAAGCTGGAATTTTACTCATTAAAAAATAGCTGTTCTTTTGATAGATAAACTCTTTGCTATAAATATAAGCATGTGCTCTTTTTCTCTATTTTGATAAAGCAAAAAGGGAAGTCAGGTATAAACACTTACCTCATGTTAGATGTAAGATTTTAGCTGATTTTCAGCTTACACATTTTATGACTTGTTTTTATGATAAATGTCAGTTTGGGGATATAATATTACTGTGTAATAATCAATAATTACTGGCAATAAGACTGCTTTAAAATGGTAGGCTGGCTAACTTGCTTTTTGCTAATGAATTTACAAGTAGATCTATGTTCCCTTTAGGGCTGTGAACCAGCTTCCTTTGGCTCATACCTATCATCTAGATGCCTATCTTAACCTTGGCTAGTTTTCTTTTCTGCCTTGCCTTGCCTTTTATGAGCTTAACTCCTGATTCCTTACTAACATTATAGTATCTTTTTATAAGTAACTCAGAATTTCCTACATGTAAGTTACTTTTAATATTCAGTGTGTCAACCACTACTCTATGAACCTAATAATAATTTCTATCTTTTCAAGTTGCAAAGTCTAATTTACTTGAGCTAGATACCAATGGCCATATTATCAAACTGCTTAACTATGCTGCAAAATTAAGTATATTTTTCTTACATCACAGCCCCTATTAAGATTAGGCTACATAGTGCAAACTTCATAAAAATACTTTATGCAAGCACGTTTGCATGTACAAACATGAGAGGTAAACTAAAGGAAAATCTCTTATAAGGTAGGTTGTTGTTTTGATAAAAGTCTGTAGAAGATTCCTGAACATAAAAGATTCTAATATAAAGCTATGGAAAGATACAAGAATATTGTTTTTAAAAAGGGACATGTAATAATAACAATAACAATAACAACAATAATAATAATAAATCCTCAAAAATGAGAATAATACAGGTAATAAGAATGATATGATGGAAAATAAGACCTTCTTGACAATATATTAATTAATTTCCATATTAAAAATGTAATGGTTTATATCAAGAAACTGAAAGTTATAACTAGATTTATTTGTTTATTTATTTTAACATTGTCCTAGATTTCTTTGCTTTAGTGCATAAACTTTTGGTATTTATTAAGACAATAAGAAGAAATACGCATATATTTAAGAACACAGGAAAAGATTAAGATTTTCTTTCTTCAAGGTCTCATGAAACAGCTTTTCCAGTCAAACATTTCAGGTTCATTTAATTTGGGTAATTTCAACACTTGAAACTACAATGTTTTCAATTTCAGCCATCACCAACCAGGAGTCAGACACTGACCTTGTGGCAAAAGTAAGACATACAATCCAATTCTTTCTGATGGTCATACTCTTGAAAATAATAATAATGACTACTACGTAGAATTACAGGTATTAGACACTTTCTGATTCACCTAATCTCAAGAGAAGCTAATCAAGTCTTCATTCTCAGCAGTTCAAGCTCATTGTTTTGTTAGAGGGTAAATGCTTTCACCATTTTCAATGGCTACTTTGCGTCCGAAATATACAAAAATAATGACCAAAAAGAATGTGCAAGGCACAAGAGATTGTTTTTCTAATTTTTAGCTGTCAGATTCAAGTTATACAAATTAAATATTAATCCAATTATGTTGTCGATGAACTTTATTTTATTTTTTAATTTGTTTATTTTTCTGGAAAGTCAGAAAATTCCTTTCAACATTTTTTCTATGTCCCAGAAAAAGCTACTTAGGAGGAGAAATATTCAATGTCCCACTGTTGGATGCATTAATTCCCAATGCAACATTTAATTGTTTCCAAAGATATCACTGAAACAAAAACAGCCATCTGAATAGGGAGTGTAAATGAAGCCAGAGCCTTTCACAGAACTCTTGACTGAAAGGATTTCATGACAGAAACCTGCTAGTAGAAACTATATGAACCTGTGAAGTGTTGAAAACTTTTAATCAGATGTATACTTCTCTACCCCTTAAATACATCCTTCTACTTCATTCCCTGTCCTGTTCCCTCCACAGGACAGAGGGTCATAGACATGGGGAAGCTATGAAAAATGGTATTTTTGAAACAATGTTCCAGTTTTCTTCATAAAAGAACATGTAAGTTCCCTGGAAAATTATTTGTATCTGCACACAATGCATGCTGAGACCAATGTAAAGCTTCTGCAGTGTTCATGCTCAATCAGATCTTCCCGTTGTTCCAGTAACAAGCTCCACAAGGTGCTGGAAAGACACAGTAAAAGTGGGAGGAAAATATGTTCAGACCTCTGTGAAGAAGGAACTTCTTCAGTGCACAGTATTTTTAAGTATACTTTCACACCAATTCAAGTGTAAATGGAAAGCTATATGGCATTTAATGTTAACTCATGGAGGAGACATCTGAACTCTGTTGCACCTTAAGTATTAGGTGCACTCAGTAAAAAAGCTGTGGAAAGTAGACACATCTGAAAACACAGAACTAACATTTTTGTAATATAATATGCTCCTTTTTTTGGTTCAATACAAGGCAGAAGAAGCCCAGCTGAGGCCTGGCTACTTGATCCTGCCAATTTCAGCATATTCTGCTGCTCCCATTCTTTTGTTCATTTTTCAGCTTGTGAAAAAAATATGGGAAATATTTTGCAGTTGTATCCGGCAGAGTTAAACTTCATGGTTTATATCCTTAATCTTCATAAGAAGTGTGAGACTGATATATGCAAAACTACCTAAATAAGTCAATAATAGACCCATTGAGCGGACAATTTATGTATTGCTTGCTTTGAGATTTTGGAATATCCAAAGCCAGGGTGAAGCTGGATCAGAGGACATATGTCTGGTCTGAAATACATCATTTCATTTGGAAAGGAAAAGTGAACCAGTAGGAGGGTTGTTACAGAACTTCACATTTCAGTTTCCACAACATATTAGAATAGAAATATTTTTGTAATGCACTTTATTTACATAATTAACTTTAATACAACTCCAGGTGTTGCTTCACATAATGAATGATCACTTCTGTCTTATATCATATCCTCCAGACAGGCAAGTGTTAGTAGTTTGGGAAAAAAAAAAAAAAAAAGAAAGAAAAAAAAAGAGAAGAAAAAAAGAGAAATACAGTGAAGAACAATAAATCAAAGAGCAGAACTAAGTATCCGTCCTAAGAGCTTATTTTCTTATATTCTATGTGAAAGGGAACAAACAAGCATCTAGAGTGTATCTGATGTTCTATACAGTAGCATCTTTAAGATAAGTGTCAGGGAACTTTTCTCATAATCATCATCAATCAATCAATCAATCAACCACCAAAATTTTGAAGTCTGGTAGTGACACTTGCAGAAATGTTTCAATTTTCAAAATACCTTCCAAGCAGGCTGTTGTCTACATAGTTGTTACTTTGAACACTATATAACATCTGTTTTTGCTATTACCCATTTATGATTCCTTGCAATGTTACCCATTAATGAACCCTTGCTCCTCAAACTTACCAAAATTTTGAACGCTTAAAAGACTAATACTTCGTATGTGAAAGTATAGGAATCTCTGGAAGATTCTTAAATGAATAAAGATACAGTTTCTTGAAAAGTCCGTAGGTAAATACTGAGAGAAGAGAGTTGAAGAAGCAAATAAGACTTAAATTTTTGATGAGAGCAGCACGGTTAAGTATAGTGCAAGAAAGCAAGGTCCACTGGTTAGAGCTGCCTTATCAGACATGGAGGAAACGAAAGGGAAAATTTAAAATACAGCTTCTCATCCATGACCTAATTACAACTGTCTAGAATAATTTGTATTTAAAGCATTGGCCACGGAGCCACAGTGAATTTGCTTAGATAAACACATAGTCACACAACATGTGCTCAGCTATGTTTGCTGTGGGATACGGCATTCTTCTATTATATATGTTTGTAAGATGAGCTAAATTAATCTTGATATTGCATGAGAGAAGTCTGGTTCAGAGAAAATTTGCAAATGTTCAGACAAGAAGATGGTGGTAGAACACAGTGCAGCTCAACTCGTAGAACAATTCAGATTATCACACCTTTGCCACAGCCGTTAGAAAAAAAATTGAGAATTCTTCAGCAAACAAAAAGCTTTTAACTCCATTGACCTTAGGGTTGTCTTGCCACTCTGAACACTAATGTCTGTGATGAAGTTAAGCTGAATTACCTCATTCCTTCAAAATTCTTGTTATGTTCCCTCTTTATTGTGGTCTTATGGTGGGTTGTTTCTAATGAACGTTTGGGAGAGAAATTCTGCTGGCATTCTCTATAGATATCCAAGAGATGAGGTGGCTGGTGGCAATGCACTAACAGCATGCTCAATATCCTGGGTGCGGTAGAATTGGTGATTAGTGAATTCTATGTACCCAGATATTCTGGAAAAAAATGAATGCACTGCACACACAGAATAAGCAATGCCTTAACTGTGGAGCTGATATGGATGTAAACACAATGTTTGGAAATATGGAAATCCTGAAATATAAGGAAATACTGAAAAATAGAAGAGAAGAGTGCACTGTTCCATAGATATTTCCCAGTATATGGAATAATTCAAGCACTATCATTAAAATTCCATTATTGAAGGACTGCAAAATAACTCGTATGGTATAATTGCATTAGAAAAAGAAAATAATATAGCTTTTGAATGTTTTATTTCATTGGTAAAATGTATGAATATAAACATTTTTATATAATTATTCATCAGCCTGGTATCTATTTTTCCACAGTTTTCTAGTAATTTAAAAATGAATATATGAATATTGTTTCACTCTTGGAGGATATTTTACCCTTGGAAAAGAATTTTGGATACATATCTTCAATGAAATAGTATTTTTAAATACAATCCTGAAATATATCATTTAAAAGAAAAGTTCAATGAAACTTTAACCCTTAAATATGTGTATATCTAGATATGAGTGTAGCATACTGGAATAAATTAGTATACTTAGTGCAAAAGTGTTATTTGATTCCCTCAGATCTCTTCAGGGAAATCCTTCCCAAATATTAAGTCTGTGTTGAGCAAAACTTCTGCTTGAAATTTCAAAATGTTAAAAAGAATGGAAATGACCACAAATGCTAAGAGGTAACCTACTTTCTATGTTTTAAAATGAAAAATAGCCAACAACCTGATGTGAACGCAACCCAAATCAAAGCGAGTAATATACATTATTTTGCTTGTTTTGTTACAAATTTTGCTTGTCACTATATCTTTTGCTTTGACATTTCTCTCCAAATTTTTAAGTTTAGAAGTTTTAGATCCTTTCAGGTGGCTTTTCAAGTAGCTGTCCAGATGTATAAAAGTCTCCAGACTTCTTAAGGTTTTCAGCTCCCAGTCCATGTCTAGACGAACTGCTTGGACACAGTTTTTAGTGCCCCCATACAGACCTTTCTTCTGTTTAATTGCAACAGGTGGCCTGTGTAGCTGTGTTGGTTAGGCACTGAAACCTTAGATTCTAGGAAAATTGCAGATGAATTTTAGCAGAGGAAAGAGCAGAGTCCAGTATTTGACACATATATGGTGTGACATGGCAGCACAGTCAGAACTATTGTCGCATAACTGCAGACTATTTCTCATTGCTTTGATTTTGTTTGTTTGTTGCTATTACAATCAGCAATGAAAAGAAAGGACAAGGTAATTAGCTGAGTTATAGTTGTCCATGCAATTATTTTTGTACACTGCTCCTATAGCAAAGAGGATTCTCTGTCGATGGGGAGGAGGACAACTTAGATTTTCCTCTTAAACACGAGTGTTGGAATATTTACATGAGAACAGTCAGGACAAAAACAGATAGTCAGTGGTATGGTAAAAGTGATAGAGCAAGAAAAGCAACATAATCATGTTTTTTTTTCTTGTTTCTACTGTTTCTCTTCTTTTCTAGGCAATACTTTTCAAGAAAATGTGCTGTGAACAAATATTTGTTATATTATTTAAATTTATATTTCCCAATAATGCAAATTTTGAGACTTCGACGAATTCACAGTAAATCTCAATTTCCTAAACAATAGGGGTAAAATATTTTCTTTAAAAACTAACTGGGAAGAAACTATCTTCAGCATTTTAAAATTAAGCTGTGATACTGAAAGAAAATGAAGCACTTGCTGTTTAATTTCCGCTATGAAATGTTATAATTGCTGTCTGCCTATGAACTTAAATCTTTGTTTCATTGATCATATTTTCATAGATTTCTCTGTGTTCTGACTCTCCACAAAAGGGAAATTTTGCTCCACAAATTTTCTTCAAATGCTGATTCACTTTAAAAATATGAACTATAAAAATACTTCTGACATGGATTGCCTCAGACATCATATTGACTTTTTAACCTAAAATTCTGTCACAAATACAGTTACTGTACAACAGTGCACCTTTTCAGATATGAATATGCCTTCATCTGTGTATCATTTTTGGGGTGTTTATAATAAGCAAAGCCTTTGCACATTCACAGATCACGAAGCATTAAAAAAATGTTCTGATCTGAAATGCATAACTGTTCTTTTAATTCCCAGATATTACTATGAGTTGAATTTTATAGCAAATTGTCATGCACAGATGTCTGAAACAATTTGATCACATAAATGAATAAAAAGTATTTGAAACAATACAGCTTGCATTTTATAACTAGGAAACCTGGGTTGTTTTGTTGCTTACACAGCTTGGGATAACATATTTCAACACATTCCACTAAATTAAAGTTCTGACTAGTGGTAGAGTTATAGATTTTATTTCATCTTGAACAACATAACTCATTCTCATGCATTAGATCACAACTGATTGGAAAGCTGGACTTTAGCTGGCTGTGAGCCAGCTGAACTGAATCCAGGGGAAAGTGCTAAGCTTTGACATGTTACCCTTGAAAAGAACGGTTGAAATGAAATTAAAATTCTTCTGTTGGAGTTAAACATTTTACACTACTTGGGAACTAATTATTATGGACATGCCAGACATACAGACTGATCTCTTTTCCAGACCAGTTGTTTTAAACTGTTGATTGTAGATTTTTAAAAATCAACAAAAATTATCCATACAGACCAGTTGTATAGCTTTCTTCATTTTTATGAAACACAATAGAAAAACATAGGGTCGTGAAAGTCATAATTTGTTTGTTTGTTTGTCTTTAGTCAAATAAATATGCAAGTATGAAAACACAAATACATATATATTAGCTCCTTACTAATAATACTAATGGTTGTACCGTAGTTAGATATGTCTGTCCATATCTTCACCTTGCTTCTCCTCAGGCTTAGTCATCTTTATTTTCTAGCCTTTTTTAAAAATAAAGTTTCAATGTCTGGCTTATGACTGGGTGTCCAAATATTACAACTGTATGTATAATACAAAATACACACTATAAGCTCAAGTGGCAAAAGTTTTGGCTTTGTGTTATGGAACTCAAGAACCATAGTGTAAGACTGGAGCTATATTGCATGCTAATAAAATCCCAGTCTGTATGAAAGCTGTCAGTCTTCCTACCAGCTGTGAATATTAGTCCTGTGTAAACCAGAGGAATTGAGTAAAACTCACTGTGTTGAGGAGAAATTTGCAAGAGGAAAGAAGAAAATAGAATCATAAATACAACGTGAATTACATTGAATAATTATTGATGGTAAAAATGCAAATATGTAGAGAATAGTTTATAGATAAGAAATATTCAATTATTTTTAAAGTGTAATACTGACTTGATACAATAAAACTGAAAGTAACTTGTGGAATTAGAAAAAAATAGATAGCATTTTTACCTCCACAATTACAATTTTACCTTACTTTCCTTTACCTTATAATTTCCTTAGGTTTACCAGTTGCTATTCAGTATCCTAAACAGCAGTACTATTAGAAGTAGAGTTTTCAGAAGCTTGCCACTAACATTATTAGGCTGTCCCTTTGGCAGTAACAGGGTTCAAATGCCTCCCCAAATCCAGCAATTCAGAACAGAGGCCTTCTTTCTATAATGTCCTGTAACTTTGTGCTAAACTTCATAATTGGATATACAATCTGAATAATAGGTACTTAAAAACAGTTGTTCCTATTTGATCAGATTGTAAATCACTTACTGTTTCTGTGAAATAGCACATAGGATTTCTCTGCACAGTGGAAGAGAGAAACACAAACCTTTCTGGGTCTTGTGTACTCTGTGATCAAATACATTTTCTGTTTTTCATTTCTGGCATCCTCAATGTGTTCAGGTGTTCAGACAAGCTGAAATAGACACAGTGTTTGAATAGTAATTTACATTATTTCATATCAACAAGAAAACAAATTGAGGAGAACCCCCCAACCACAACACTAATCAAGTTTTTCTCAACCAGTTCTGAATGTCTATAATGTGGGTGTTTACAAACAAACATTTCTGTACTTCACTCCCGGCACTATCCAAAAGCAGAAGTAAAATAATGCTTACATCAGCTGTATTTGGCTAAAAGATTATTTACAAAGATGGGATTACAGGTATGGGGTATCTGTATCTTGCAGTGAATACCAATAGGTTCTCATTAAGAAAATAATAATAAAAAAAAAATAAAAGAAAGTAAATTAAAATGTAATGCTAAGATTTTCTAAAAATTATGATGCTATCTGTGTCCTTCTGATCTTTCAGGTCCCTTACTCAGTTGTGCTGTTCTTGGTGCAGCATGGAGGACAGAATGGAATGGAGGCAACACAATCTTAAGATTTTGTTTTTGCTTATTGGCCATTGAGTCAGAAAGGTGTTTTTTTGTTGTTGTTGTTGTTTTGAAGAAGAAGTTTGTTTGCTCTCTTTTACTTTTTATAATTATTTGAATTGTAAAGAAATGGTACACAGTAATACCAAAACTAGAAAAGGAAGATCATTCTGAAATACAAATTCTGGAAAAACATAATCCTTATGATAACTGACTGAAAAAGATGGTCTTTGTACTAACCAATGAAAACTAATGCTTATGAGCATGATATCTGATATGAAGATTAAAATAAGCAGAAGTGCAGATCACAGAAACACATATAAGTAATTTAAACAGGTGTATTTTCGAAAAGTGCGTGCACCATATCTCCTCTCTCATCAAATTCAGTAGTACTTATGCAACTTTAAAACTCACATCTGACTTTGACATTCTTTCTCCCTGAGGGGATATATCATAAAAAAGTTTGAAAGTGTTTCATGCAAAGCTGTACTATACATAGTTTATAAAGCTACTTTTTAATGCATGCTTTCTATAATCTCTTTTCACTAGTCTGTCTCCAAAACCTCGTGTATAAGCAAACGATTTAGAGTAACACTAAACTGTATATTGCTTGGATTAGGCTCATTTCTCCTATGGCTTACATTTATTATGCTTATTTCAAAAGCATTTTTTATCTGAGATTGACAGAAGGGATTTCATAAAAGTGGTTTTTTTTTTTTTTTTTTTTTTTTTTTTTTTTTTTTTTTGCTAAAAGGGGACTGGACTTGGTGACCCAGAAGGTTCCTGGCACTATCTGTTAACATAATGGTACTAGCATGTTTTCTCTCTTACAGATTAAGCACTGCTTGAGACCTATGTTTTACAATCATCTACGTGACTGTTAAACTGTGCTATTACTTAATCATATCTTACTACTTCAATAACCTAGTGAGCCACCTACTTATATCCAGTCAGTAATTTCAGACACTGGCCATATTAAAACTAGCTTCACATTGGAGATAAAGAAGATCCTTTAAAAAAGGGTGGAGTGTATCTGTGGAATACAAGCAGCTGCTCTGAGAGATCACACGTTGGCTAAGATCAAAGGCTTGTCTTAATGATAATGAAAAATTGACTCATCAAAGCTTTGTTTAATCTCCGTGCTTGCAAAAATATCAGCTCATTTATTTCTACTGGGGGGGCAGGGGGAGAATGAAGAAGGAGTGGAAAGGAAAGAGAGGTGGGGACAAGAGGGGAAAGAGGAGAGAGGACAGAGATTGAGAGAATTTCTGTTGGAAACAAGAAGACAGTAAGACAAAAAACTTATATTTGTACAGAGTTCAAAGCGTGTAGTGAGATTTTCTAGCCAATATAGAGCTGTTAGAATTGTACATTAGAAAGAAGACTGCAGTGCTCCATTTAGTAAAATGCCTTCATTTAATCACCCAGGCTAAGAATACAGTCTGCTCCACTTAAGAAACAACACCAAGTGAAGCAAATAGAAAGTCTGTATAGCAGAAGCGGCCAACTTCCCTCACTCCTGTACTTGCACATCAAAACTGTTACATAATTGAGAGATACATATTGCATTCCTTGGAGAGACAAGGGTGTTATATTACAGGGGAGACTGGAGTTGATGGTTTTGCAGGGATCCTGAGACTCCAGGGCTGGCTTTTGGCTAAATTTCAGAAAAACTACCAAAGCCTGTCATCAGCAATCTTGTTTACTCCCACACCCAGGAATGTAGGCCTAGAAGAGAATCTGCATTCAAATTGTTCATGAACTGAATATGACTGGAGAGCCAGTAGCTGACCTCAGTTTGAGATAGCCAGTCTTTTGAGTGGGAGTTTCAATCAGAAAGCAATGCAAGGGAAAACTTGCATAAAAACTAAGCCTCTTACACGGTTTAGAAAGTAGGATCATGTGCCGTTCTGTCTTGATTGTATGTAGTAACCTACCCCTCCATTCACTTTAACCTGGTGATTCTTTTTTAATTTTTATTTTTTGCTAGTTTTCTTTAGCTTACGGTGCATACAAACCTTTGTTTAATATCGTAGATATTTAAGATAATAAAGATAGCCTAAGATGATAAATAAAGCTGATATTCACCATTGTATAGATATTGGTGAATTAATTGTAGATCATAGATGATAGAAATTTGGGGCAAACTTGCAAGAGGGGATAGTATTCTACCACATGGACTTTACTAAACAACTCCTTGGGTAAAAAAACTACCATAGTACATTGCACACCAGTGCCCCTTCTGTATTCACGTGACTGATGTAAGAGCAGTGCATTTAACAAATTTAGTAGAACTGGCATTAAGTGAGTCACTGAAGGACTAGCAAAGGGATGTACTGATTTATCAGCTCAATGGAGTGCGTTAGGAGACCCCCCCCACGCCCCCCCTAGAATCCTACCTCCTTGATTTTAAAGAATTCTTCATCTCCTGTGCTTTCTCCTTTTGCTTTTGCATTTGCCTTTTGGATGAGGTGACCTATCACTTCTTTTTCCTCAAGTAAGTGTTTCTCAACACCTATGACATATTCAACATTATTATATTTATATTTTTAAAATAAGTGTGATAATTTCAGGAAACTATATTTAATAGAGTAAGCTCTGAAAAGCACTAGACACTTTACCTCTTTCTTTCTCCTCTGAAGAGTCCAGCTTAGCCATCAAGAATGACACCAACAAAATCCTGCCTGATCTAGATGACAGTGGAGCACAAGGGCCCTTTCAAAACCAAGTAAATAGGGTGTTATATTTTATCACGTAATTAATAAGAATGTAGTGTCAGTACTTCATAATTATAGCTCTTTAATACAGGAACAGCTATATTAACATTAAAAAGCTTGATAGAGAAGGAGTAAACTTTGTGTTTAGACTGCCAAATCTAAAGTTAATAACACAATGGGAACTGGTGTAAATTAGGTTTTTTCTTGAGATGGGGGTGGATAATAAATGTTAGCACATGCTTTAAATGGCCAAACCATTGGATAGAGAGTGGGGACAGCCTTTCTCCACTTTGTAACACAGTCTCCTTGATGTATAACAGCAAACAAATACTGGCTAGAATCCAAGGTCATGTGTATCTTCCAGTAATTCAAGGAGTGTTCTTAAGTAGAGAGTTACCAAACTGCTTTCAAAAATCTAAAGTGAAAAGGTTTCAATCTGTGATACATTGATCCATATCTTTGTAGAGTCAGCAGCATTGTTTTGGGTTTTGTTTAATGCTAACTTGGCTATTTTTATTTTCTTTGCAGAGTAGCAATGATACAGTGCAAAAGCTGAATATAAAAATCCACAATGAAAAGAACTACTAGGTCCTAAGGATATTGTATTTAAACCCAATAGGCAAGGGAAGACAAAATACTCAAAAGCAATGCTCTCTTTATTAATTAATAGTAGTGGTTTGGGCAGGATGGCAATTGAAGCTACTGTCCTCATGGACAAGAATAGACTCCATTAATGAGTGTGAGTGCTACAAAATCTTTTCACTACTTGATGCCACTTAAGAGGGTATACTATGCCTAAGCAAACAAAATGAGTGATAACACTCCTGTCTTTACTGACCTACATAACAAAATGTACACTTGCAGTGTTCCAGTCAATTACTTTGCTAACCCATCTGGCTCTTCCATTTTCAGTCAATGAGATCACAGATGAAGTGCTCATTCCCCATTTCCTTGTTCTGAATGAATATGGATTTGTTCATGAACTCAACACATTTTTTGCTCTAAGGGCAGAGTAAAGAAAAAGGTGTTTTTCAACTTAGCACATTGTTTACAAAGTGTTAAAGGACCTAGCCCTCTTCCAGTGAAACCAACTGAAACTTTTCTGCTTTAATTGACATTAAAGGCATTTGTCTGAGATATATAGATAAGTTACAGATTCTTCACATGCATCTGGAATGTGAAGATCTCAAAGTTCAGAGCACTGGTGGTTTGCTTTAATCTATGACAAAGATAGGGTACAAACAGAAAATATAACCACCGCCAGGTTAGGTCCTTCTGCAGTGTCAAGGAACTAAAAATGGGTATTAACAAGCTCTCAGCAATGTTATATGTTACTGATAAACTTCCCATGTGCTTTACTGAGCTACCAAAAAAGTGTTTTTTTTTGTTTGTTTTGTTGTTTTGTTTTGTTTTCTGCTCTTAGGACTTTTGAAATTTTAAACAATCAGGCACAAAATTTCAAAAGTAAATACATTTTTTCAACAGTTATTTAACAGTCAGTATTAGACACTGAAATCCACATTTAAAGATTTGAATATGCCTGACCTGTTTTTCGTAAATGCTGAGCATCAACAGCTCTCACTGTCGTGAGTGTAAACAGCTCAAAATCAAACAAACAGAACCACCCAAGCAATGTAGTAAGTCCTTGTAGAAAACACTGCATCCTTAGAAATCATTCTCCTGAAGGAACAGGTTTCCTTTTAGTTACATATGCATATACTCTTTGCAAGACTCCAGTATGCTTAGAGAACGGCTGGAACATTCCTTTGCTCAGTGAGGAGTTAACTAACTAAATGTAGAAAAAATCACACGAGAAAATACTTGTTTGTAGCACTGATACTATACTAAGAAACTTAATTTATATTTGTAACATATAGTGATTAACAGCCTGAACAGTGTCATACTAGCATCCCACCAGGACCTCAAGAGCTGTTCACAATTTGGTAAGTACTATATACTTTCAACATGAAAATTATATCAGCAATAACCACTTTTAATTAGGCTTTCCTTAACCCATGGATGGAAATTGGATTTTGTCTGTGTTTATCAGTCCTGAAAACAAGAAATCCTTAATGTAGTGCGAAAGCCATTAGAACAACATAACAGAACTTGAATCAATTTGATGATATTCCACTGTGGCCTGTTCTTTCCATCCATATTAAGCCATATTAAGGTCAGTATGATTATACTGCTCATATAATTACTTTATCAAGGACAGAATTGTGATAAATGCTTTGGATATCAATGCAGATTTTTTTAAAAAATGTTTTGCACTCAGAAACAGATGCAGAAGTCAGAGAACATTCACAGTTCACTAAGCTGTTTAAGAGCTTCTAAGAACATATTTAAATGTGAAGACTAACATGAAACACATCCGTCCAAGCAGCCACAAGGATTTCTGATAAGTCATTAAGCAAAAGTAAAGTTTTCTCTGACACTGTTTTTTTTTTGTCGTTGTTGTTTTTAGCTACGTCCCAAATCTTATTCAGTACAAGCAGATTGAAATTATCTGCAAAATGTTAGCATATGGAATGATTTTTATTTTTAATATGTTTCCCAAAATTCTTTGTTTTACTTTATGTAAATTTCAGGACTCATCTTCTTATCATCCATTAACACTCTCAAAAATTACACAAATTAGTAACTGCAGATTCCACAGAATCATCTCCTCTATTTGGGAAGTAAAATGCTGAAATGGTATCATAATTTTATCTTGTTCAATCTGAAAAATATATTCAAATATAGGTAGAATAAAGAAAAATACTTAGAAATTAGATGGAGGGGAAAATGAATGAATTTTAATCTGATATATTTGTACTTTCATATATCTTTGCATGTGTGCTTTGTAAACTGTGCCCAAAGCTCATGAATGAGTTGTACGTATTAAACTGGCTATATTAGAGTGGGGTTCCAGAGTGAAAGAACAACTAATGTCATCCATGTATAGGTCACAGTGCAAAAATTGCTTTTTCTTTGACAAAATATTGCTAGCACAACCACCTGATGATAAAGATAATATTTCACAGGACCACTTGCTTTCAGCTCAGGGAGAGAACAACTAGATATTTCTATGTCAGCCACTGAAATCCAGCACTGATCAAGCTGCCTGACATGAATTTTGGTCAGTAAGTGGTAAGAATTTGAGAAAACCTAAAGAAAGGAGTAAACATAACAGAGCAACAGGTTTGGAGTTGCGGTGTTGTCTAAAGATAATTGTTCATACAGGAATTCTAGAGAGGGGAAAGACTTCATTATGCACTTTACCTATTTCAAGTGAGGTGATGTAGGCACAGGCCACGTAGTTATTCTGTTTGGTTTTGTTGTTGTTGTTGTTTTTCATACAGCCAAATACAGAGTAGGTGTAATCCTAACTTATTTCCATTAGATGTTATTGTGCCTATTTAAAGTACATTTTCAAAAAAAAAGAGATTAAAGCAGTAGTCTAATTCCAGTCAGTGACCTGACTTAGATGGAGTTCAAGAAGTTTAAAAGAGACCACACATCTTGCCTGTGGTGGTAAGGAACTGACCTCAGCGATCAATGTCTTTTCAGCAATTCATGGAGCAGCTAATACTCACCATGAAATAAGGGGATTCTATGCAATTTAATATACTACTGTAGTCTCTTTGAGAACTTGAAGTAAGAGCTTCAAAAATAATTTACGTATTTTATCATTTTTTTGGACCTTATAACTATTGCTCCATTCATTTAGTTAAGCAGTTTTTAAATTTAAACTAGATTTTTCATTTGGGTCAGCTCTTTAAACCTGCAATCTGTTTTGTTGGGATTGTCTGTGTTCACAGTATTTCCCTGATCCATCCTTATTATCTGCTATCTCAGCAACTGAAAAAGCATTTTACAAGTCTAGGTAACAGTTTCATATTAGACAATTATTTTTACTGACTGCTCATTTCAGTGAAGTAATCATTTTAAAATTTGTTAATGATTGTCTTGTATCTTTTTATAGGTAGAGCACAGGGCAAAGTGAATCTGAAATATGTAACTAGCACATAGGCAGCTTTTAAATGTAAGACAAGACTTGTGCAAAAGAATCAAGGAAACCACAAAGCCACAATCAACATCATAAAAAAGGTACAAATTAACATTAAGTTCCATAATTACTTTACAATTTAAATTCCTTATATATATGCAGATAATATGCTTTGTAATGTGGTTGAAATGAGATTTCTGAAAACAGATGCTTTCTCCTGCCATCTGTGATAAGCCTGTTTGTACCTTATCCTTGCTTAGAAGCGAAAACAAATCAAACCAAAAAAAGTCTACTGAAAAGCACTGGTAAAATAATTCAGTTCGTTAATTTTCATACCACATCATTTCCCTGTGTTACAACATAGCATATTGACCTTATTTTTAACAATAATCTTATTATATTTTTATCTCATTAGTGATACAAAAATGTTGTGTTGTCCTGACAAGATGGACTGCTTAACAGACAAGGGAGCTCATCATCTAAGAGCTAGGAGGACTTTTTGGACGCCTTCTGCCCATTTGAACTCAAACAGACATATGGCCAAGGTCTAGAGAAGTAGCCTGGGGGTTGGTCATGACCATTGAATTCACAATCAAGAAAGCTTGGTGTGGGATAACAGGTCTGGTGTTCAAATCTGTGCTCTCGCTGAGACATTTGCCAGACAGACTTCCTCAATGTCTTAGCATGTACTCTAAATTTTGGCTTTAGAATCAAAATTTTATCATTGCTTTATTACTGCAAAGCCCTTTTTAGTCTAGAGGTGCTTGCAAACATGCCTGTATCTGCTACTTATAAATAGGTAATAGTATAGCATTCAGCACAGTCACCAGCTGATTGATATGCATATATCTCACAGCTGCATTGACTATGTGTATTGGGAGGATTGAGAAACATTGGCTGATAATTCATTCTGTTAAACCAGCTCTTTATAATCTGGATGTAAAATTTAACAAGCTTTGATGCATAATGGATGTGGATATGCCATGAATGTATGTGGATATGCCAGCTATATTTTGTCCTGCAATATTGCGAATTATTCTTTTTTTCTTCTTAATCCTTTGCTTTTTCACAAAGATTATTTGAAATAAGAACTAAGGAAGCAATAAAAAAGGGATAACAATAAGCTTGTACCTGAACTAGAGATGAAGAGGCATTTGAGAGAGAAAATAAGAAAATCTGCCCATATGAGTTTGATGGTTCAGAACACTGGGACTAAACATAATGTTTATTTCTGTCCTTCCAAGTTCTGTCTGCAGGCTGTGACATGTTCTGATTTTGTGGCTATTTGATGGCTAGGGCACTACAGTGTTTCTGAGTGTTTCTGAGTCTTCTTATGACTAGGAAACCACTGTGTCCCTGAGTCTTTTCATCTTGTTATAGAGAGAGAATTGTTCTAAGACAAGACGGTAAGAAGACTGTCAGAGCTTCAAATGTAGAGGCTGGAAGATATTTCATTTCTTTCAAAATTGCTACTTTCTTCCCACAGAACTTTAGAACAGGTGGAAAACTAGGAACTATACAATCCATTAGGTCTTTGAAAATATTGGTTAGACATTAATATTTGTAAAACATTTAAGAACAGTATTAGCGAAAGGTAATATTTCACTTACCATCTAGTTGGAGTTTAGATGGAGATTTTTTCCTTCAATTACATTTTATTTAGACTCTGGAACATACATTCAGTTCACTTCCTCAAGGATTGTTTAATTTCTCCAAAATATAGGTATCTCTTATACTTAAATAAATAAAAAAAAAAAATAAATTGAGAAACATATTAAAATTAAAACCTTCATTGTGTGTTTATCACATCATAAAAGTTTCATTTGTGTGAGCTTGGAAAGTAATATATATAAATAGGAAGGAAGGAAGGGAGGAAGGAAGGAAGGAAGGAAGGAAGGAAGGAAGGAAGGAAGGAAGGAAGGAAGGAAGGAAGGAAGGGAACTTTCATGTGTAATTTCTAAATTGTTTTCTTGATAAAAACAGCTTTAACCCAGAAAACTTAAACAGATTCCAAGCATAACCACTGTAGACTCTAGGAAGGTTTACACCAATTGCATAAATTAAAAAAAATAAAGACACTTGTGTACTTGTTATAAGCAAGTACTTAGGGACAATGTAGTGTCATTACTAGAAAGTAAACAGTAAATTAAAACATTTGCAAGGTAATTCTCAGCAGCTTGCAAGCAAACTTGAGGGAACAGAAACAAGCAATTGCTTATAACTAGTACCCTAATTTGTACATTGCACAGACATATGATAAGTGGCCTAGTAAATGAATATCTACTTTAATTTAACTACACTGAAGACCAGCTGCATTACTACATAACACAGAATCTGAAACATTTAATATTAACGTAATTAGACTACCAAGAGTGACACTGATATCTATTTACAGATTCTCCTGAGGTCAGTAAAATAGCATAGTGAGCAGATAGAATAGCCATTCAATCTAAACTGCACAAAAACATGACCTTATTTGGACAGACGAATAAAGCTATGTCTGGAAAATTTGTCTCCAAGTAATCCAGTACCATTTCACATCCATCAGAATTCTTTCTTATAAGAAACAAGAAATATATATATATATATATATAATTATAATAAATTATAATAAATATATATATATATATATATATATATTTTTGGGGGGGGGGGTAAAAAAATCTTCTAAATTAAATTACCTTAATTCGTTATTTCCTATATGGGAGTAATAAATTTAGGATTCCTGGTATAAAAAGCAGAAAAATCTAACTTCACTCTTATTGAGACAATTCTTTACTCTATGGGAAGCTTGATATACCTCTTTAGAGAGGTTTATTGGCTTATTGTCATACATAGGTCCATCATTGCAATGATATCTCTGTAAGTATGTGTGAGTGTTTGCATGTGAAACTGTGTGTGTGTTCATATACATATATTTACATATAGTTACATGTATTTATATACACATATATACATAACTATGCTGAATTGTATTATTTACAAGAGATATAAAGTTTATTTTTCACTTTTTAAAATCTTTTGCTATTTTAGAAAATGTGCCACTGAAAATTTCAACAGCACAACAAGTAGGTGGATTTATTTCGGTGACAAACAGTGAATATAAGTAAAATTTCTTCACCATTAAATCACTTTATCTCTCTCTTTTTTTGCATGTCATTGTTTACTTTTTGGACTGTTGTATTGACCTTGAAATTGTCAGTAGCCAAGGATGAAATAGCAAAAATGTAGTTTTCAATTCTTCTTTTTTATGTATCCATTTGTAAGGGTGGAGGGACAATAAGAGAGAAAAAAAATGGCATGGCATATATTTTAATGAAACAATGATGACATGAGAAAAATAATAGCAAGCTGGGAATCTTATTAAATGGGATCCAGCTGAGATTATTAGACAGAGTGCAGTAGAGCAAGGTCAAAGGCAGAAAAAAAAAAAAAAAGATTAAATGTTGATTCCATTTTTTAAGATATAAATGGGACATTTATGGGAAGTTACATGCTTCTCTGTTGTGTGTATTTTTTCAGGTAAAGCAGATACATAAGGTGGAGAAAAGTATTCCAATATATTTTAAGGTATTTCGTCTTCATCTCAACCTATTTGGCTGGGTTTAAAATAACACTGATGCAAAAGTCATGAGAAAAATGTTCTCCTACAATATACAATGCTGTCAGAATGGAGAAACATTATAAATTTTTCAGAAAATATAAATTCTACTTTCAGCTTGAACTGATTACTGAATCAAAGAGATTCAGGAAAGTATACCTTTGAACGTATTGCCATAAACAAGGTTACATGAAAGCCAGCAGTTCCCAAGGCATTTTAGTGGGCATACATTGACACTCACTGAGATTTATCTGGTATGCTTTATGCATACAAATATTCAGACAGGTGTAGAGCAAGAGAAAGTATGAATAGTTACTGTGATTAGAGTAGATTTAAACAGGGTAGACTTTCTTTTACCAAAATAAGGGTGACAGCGCTGCTTACCAATATTAAAAACAAACAAACAACAACAAAAAAAAACACACGCACACAAAAAAAATAAAAATAAAATAAAACTACAACAATAAACAGGGAAAGTCAGGCAAATTCTTAAATCTAACAGGAAGAGAGAGCAGGGCCATCATGTGGTTTATCATACCGGGTTGATATAGTGAAACCTACATAGGGAAGGATCTTCTCAGACACTGCTGATGTATAGATCCACCATTGACACTGCTGACAGTATAAATACACCATTGACACCATGTGGATGCAGAATTAAAATCCTGCCCCCCCCTTATTTATGCATCTTGTGTGCATATACATACTTCTGAAACAAAGCTAATAATTTTAAGAGAAAAGTAGAAAATTTGAATTTAACTCTTTGCAAGGAATGTAAGTTGACAAATCTGGCTAGAAAAAAAAATAAAAAGGTTTTAATCTTATAATTTTTCTCCCCATACAGCTATCTAATCATTCACACATTTTTAAACAAACACACATTAACTGCTGGCCCATTCCTTTTAAAAAGAACTATAACATTAAACATTAGGCCTATGCTTTTTCCCACTAGTGCTAAGGACACCAGATTTTATATACAACATATTGCACATAAATATGTACAACATATGTACAAGGATGGAAGAGTAATGTGGAGGAGGTCTAAAATTCGTGACTGTTCTTAAATTACTTGTCTGAGTCTTTGCACAAAAATGTATGGCTACCTGTGTGTATATGCATGTCTGTATGCTTGTGCATAAGCCAGGTTTCAACTTACTATGCTTTGACCCAATTTTATAAGCAAGCTCCAGCCAATTAGGGGCATATGTAAACATAACACCCAAGCTAGTTATATTCACCATTTCAGCTGATCTTATTTCCTTGGCAATAACTCTTCTCTAACACGGCTGGACAGCATCTTACCACTGTAATGTGGGAACATACCTATGCAAATATTTTTTGTAGTCATGCCCTAGAATCTTAGTTCTCCTCTTGTCAAATAAGCCTAAAAAACTACTCACCTCATTCAAAGGCAAGTTAGGAACATTTTTCACTTACTTTTGTGGTGAGCTAGAATTCATGCACCTCATACAGACTTATTTTCTTCCTGATAAAGAAGAAGCAAATTGATTCTTACGGCTTCATGGTGCACTTACCTGGAACTACGGAGGTTCCACTTGATAATCTCTAGAGAGTTCTTCAAGCTCTTGGTTGCTAATTGAACTTTTCTTTTGTATTATTTAATTTCATCCCATTTCCACTCTCATTTGGTTCTTCCTGTATATAGCTCCTGCATAGGGTTAACACTCTGACAGTGTTGTTCTCAGTCAGGACAAAGTAAGATCCTTGAAAGTCCATTTAGTAATCTTGTCAAACTTATTAATGCCACTAAGTGACTCTTACTCCATTACTTTGTCTCTACCTACATTCATAGTTTTACTGATATAGATTCAATCCTCTGATATTTTAAGAGCTGAAATCCTTCTTTTTGAGATTTTATGTGTCATTCATAGGTGTGGTGGGTTAGCTTTGCCTAATAGCTAATCACCCAGCTACTCACTCTCTGTCCTTCCTCATTGGGAAAGGGAGAGAAAATAGGATGAGAAAGTTTGTGGGTTGGGATAAAAACAGGAAGATTGCTTGCCTATTGATGTTTTGTGCAAAGCAGAATCAACTTTGGAAAAACAAATTTATTTTACTAACAATTAAAATAGATTTGGGCAATGAGAAACAAGAAGATAAACATTAAATCAACACCTTTCTTCCCACTCTTCCCCAGTTCAAGTTTATCCCTTCACTCCAAACTACTCTCACTACTCTGAGCAGTGCAGTGGGGATGTGTGTGGGGATGTTACAGTCAGTACATAACCGTTCCTCTCTGCCTCTCCTTCCTCCTCACCCTTTTCTTCTACTGTGGCGTGGGCTCTCCCTGGGTCACAGTTCTTTCAGGAATATCTATTTGTTCCATAGTGGATCCTCCACAGGCCACAGTGGATATCTGCTCCACTATGGATCACCTTCTCCTCCTCCTCTGACCTTGGTGTTACCTCTGTTGTTTTTCACTATTTTTGCTCCCTCCTCTACTGTCTGTCCAGTGTTTTCTGCCCTTTCTAAAATACATCTTCCCAGAGATAACACCAGATTTGCTAACAGGCTCAGCTGTGTCCTGCAGCATCAGACACTGACTTCTTCCCACAGAGACCACCTCTGCAGCACTCACTCCAGCTGCTACCAAAACATTGCTGCCCACACACGATTCACTGATTTTACATTTTCAGAAATATAATTGCAAATAATACTTAGGTTATAATGTTTTATTTTATTTTATTTCAACTATTTGATCATTATAGGACACTTTTTCACAACAGACCATGAAGCCTTGGATAAAAAAGAGTTTTTTCACTACTTTGTGAGTTATTCTTTCTAATCAACGTATTATAGGATCAAAAGCAGAATAAAAGTCTTCTGGTCAAATCTCCTGTATAATACAGGCCGTAGAATTTCATCCATGCATTCTCCATATAGTTTACTCTGTTTGGATCCTAATAAATGGTGTCTGACTACAACATAAGCTTTAACTGTGCTTAGAAGATGTGAAAAACATAACTGAACTCAACAGTCATAGCCACTGTCTTCAATTTGAGGTAAGTGTAAGGAATGATTTAGCTCCTTTACATAATCACATAGCTAAAACTGTAGGCACCATTAACCAAAGCCTAGGCAAGTAAGAATTCTCAAGTTGTAGTTGCACCATATGGTCTAAGATTTTTGATGAAATATGATGTTGAATGCTTACACTGTCTGTTAAAATTGCTCAGTAGTTGAGGTCAGCTACCTCGGAGCCAGCACAGCTGAAGCCACAGCACCCGATCATGAGTTACAGGGGGATCTCAGGCCCTTGATTCACCAGGGGTGGCCTGGGACACCAGCATGAGCAGGCCGCACCTGCCAGCCCTCTCAAGAGGCTGACATGGAGTGGCCGTTGACAGGGCAACAGCAACTGCACCCACACCCTCTGCCTAGAGAAAGCCTCTGGGAGGGCAGCGACACGTGGTGCCCATCACAAGCACGGAGGGGCCAGCAGCACGTGTGCTCTGGTGTGCAGTTGGTGTGGCAGGGTGTGAGAGCTCTGCGCCAGCTCTTGGCAGTCTGTGAGATCGCACACCTACCATGGTGTTCACTAGGCAGAGAGCTCACTTCAAAAAGCCTCTGGCAACCCAGACGGAGGGCCTGCCCAGAGACGTGGCCAGCAGGGAGTGCCTGAGCCTGCTGCTGCCAGGGGAGGGCAGCCGGGAGACCGCCTGTCCTCAGGTGGAAGATCTGCTCACCGTGGTGGCTGAGCTTAAGGAGGAGATGGAGGGACTAAAGAGCATCAAGGTGTGTGAGCAGGAGACTGACTGGTGGAGTAACTCCCTGGTGTGCCAGAGAGAAGGGCTCCAGGAGGATGTCCCCCAGACGTTGGTGGAGCCCCTTACCTGTCGCTGTCGGGCAGAGGGAGGGGACCAAAAAGATGAGGAGGGTTGGAAGCGAGTCCCAGTGTGGCGCCACAGGCAATTCCCCCGCCCCCTTCGACACCCCCCCCCACCACCACCTCCAAGGTGCATCTCCGTAATAGGCTTGAGGCCCTGGATCTTGAAGGAGAGGTAGCTGAGGATGTGGTGGAAGGCCCACCTATGAGGTCACACAGGAAGAGGCAGTTAACACCACACCTCAAGACTGCCTCCGAAAAGAAAGAAAGAAGGGTAGTTGTAGTAGGACATTCCCTTCTGAGAGGGACAGAGGGCCGGATATGCAGAGTTGACCCTCATCGAAGGGAAGTGTATAGTCTATCTGGAGCCCGGATCAGGGATATCACCAGGACACTCTCCAGCCTTGTGAGCTCGACAGACTACTACCCGCTACTCATCTTCCACATAGGTGGGGAGGAAGCTGCATTCCGTAGTCTGAGGGGAATGAAGAAAGATTTCAAGGCCTTTGGATGGTTGGTGAAAGAGTCTGGGGCACAACTCATTTTCTCTTCCCTCCTTCCATTACGGGGTGATGACGTGGGATGGAATAGAAGGATCCAGTCCATAAATGATTGGCTATGTGACTGGTGCTACAGGCAGGGCTTTGGGTTCTTTGATAATGGCTGGTTTTATAAGACACCAGGCCTGACAGTAATATGTGGGAATGGTTTATCTCACAGGGGCAAAAGGGTTCTGGGACAAGAATTAGCAGAGCTCATCTGGAAGGCTTTAAACTAGATCTGAAGGGGGGTGGGGTTGTAGCTGGGCTTGCACTGGTGGGGCAGCGCTCTAGCAATGATGAAAACTGGGAGACTTCAAACCCCTCTAGGGTGAAATCAGCGTGCTCAGCTCACTCCCTGAAGTGCCTGTACACCAATGCACATAGTATGGGAAATAAGCAGGAGGAGTTAGAAATCTGTGTTCGGTCAGGAGATTATGATCTAGTGGCAATTACAGAGACATGGTGGGACAGCTCACATGACTGGAATGTTGTCGTGGATGGGTATGTCCTTCTCAGGAAAGACAGGCCGGCAAGGTGAGGTGGCGGAGTTGCTCTTCATGTGAGAGGGCAACTACATTGTAGTTGCTGTCTACAGTTGCTGAGTACTGTCCAGGGGTGGATGAGGAGAGAGTCTGTGGGTGAGAATTAAGGGACAGGCTGGCATGGGGGATAGTGTTGTGGGTGTCTATTACAGGCCACCAGATCAGGATGAGGAAGTTGACGAGGCCTTCTGCAGGCAGCTGATAGCAGCCTCACAATCACAGGCCCTGGTTATTGTAGGGGATTTCAACTACCCTGACATTTGCTGGAAGCCAACCAACTCAGCCAACCATCTGCAGTCCAGGAGGTTCCTTCATTGTATTGGTGCTGGTGGATCTTACTAGGAAGAACTTCTTTACCGAAAGGGTTGTTAGGCATTGGAATGGGCTGCCCAGGGAAGTGGTTGAGTCACCATCCCTGGAGGTCTTTAAAAGACGTTTAGATGTAGAGCTTAGTGCTATGGTTTAGTGGAGGACTTGTTAGTGTTAGGTCAGAGGTTGGACTAGGTGATCTTGGAGGTCTCTTCCAACCTAGATGATTCTGTGATTCTGTGATCTTGTCCTCACTAACAAGGGGCTGGTTTAAGCGGTGAAGGTTGCAGCAACCATGAGATGGTGAAGTTTAGGATCTCATGGCAGGAACAGAGTACTGAGCAGAATCGCAACCCTGGACTTCAGTAGGGCCGACTTTGGCCTTTTCAAGTATTTGCTAAGGGAAATCCCATAGGACAAGGTACTTGAAGGAAAAGGAGCCCAAGATATCTGGTTAGTGTTCAAGGACTGCTTCTTCCGAGCTCAAGAACAGAGCATCCCAACAGGTAGGAAGACAGAAAAGAGAGTCAGGAGACCTGCATGGTTAAACAGGGAACTACTGGGCAAACTCAAGTGGAAGAGGAGAGTATACAGATCATGGAAGGAGGGGCTGGCCACTTGGGAGGAATATAAGGCTGTTGTCAGAGGATGTAGGAAAGCAACTAGGAAAGCTAAGGCCTCCTTAGTATTAAACCTTGCGAGAGGGGTCAAGGACAACAGAAAGGGCTTCTTCAAATACATTGTGGATAAAACTAACACTAGAGGGAATGTAGGTCCACTTATGAATGAGGTTGGGTGCCCTGGTGACAGAAGATAAAGAGAAGGTGGAGTTACTGAATGCCTTCTTTGTCTCTATCTGTAATGCTGGAGGCTGTCCTGAGGAGCCCTGTACCCCTGAGGCCCCAGAGGAAGTCAGAATAAAGGAGGAATTTGCCTTGGTTGATGAGGGCTGGGTTAAGGACCGATTAAGCAAGCTGAACGTCCACAAGTCCATGGGTACTGATGGCATGCATCCATGGGTGCTGAGGGAGCTGGTGGAAGTCATTGCTAGGCAACTCTCCATCATCTTTGGTAAGTCATGGGCATCAGGAGAGGTGCCTAAGGACTGGAGGAAAGCAATGTCACTCCGGTCTTCAAAAAGGGCAAGAAGGAGGACCCGGGTAACTATAGACTGGTCAGCCTCACCTCCATCCCTGGTAAGGTGGTGGAACAACTTATCCTTGGCGTTGTCTCTAGTCATATCAAGGATAAAAGGGTCATTAGGGGGAGTCAACATGGCTTCACGAAGGGGATGTCGCGCTTGATCAACCTGATAGCCTTTTATGAGGATATAACCAGGCGGATAGATGATGGAAAGGCAGTGGACAGGGTCTATCTTGATTTCAGTAAAGCCTTTGACACCATTTCCCACAGCATTCTCACAGCTAAACTGAGGAAGTGTGGTCTGGACGATCATGTAGTGAGGTGGACTGTGAACAGGCCGAAGGGAAGAAGCCAGAGGGTTGTGGTCGATGGGACAGAGTCAAGTTGGAGTCCTGTATCTAATGGAGTCTCTCAAGGGTCGGTACTGGGACTACTATTGTTCAATATATTCATCAGTGACTTGTATGAGGGAATGGAGTGCTCTGTCAGCAAGTTTGCTGACGAAACTAAACTGGGAGGAGTGGCTGACATGCTGGAAGGCCATGCAGCAGGGCCTCAATAGGTTGGAGAATTGGGCAGGGAGAAATTTAATGAAATATAACAAGGGCAAGTGTACAGTCCTGCATCTGGGCAAGAACAACCCCAGACACCAGTATAAGTTGGGGACTCCGTGCTGAAGAGCATTGAAGGGGAGAGGGACCTGGGGTCCTGGTGGATAGTGGGATGACTATAAGCTAGCACTGTGCCTTTGTGGCCAAGAAGGCCAATGGCATCCTGGTGTGTATGAGAGGGGGTGTGGTTAGTAGGTCGAGAGAGGGAGAGAGGTTCTCCCCGCCTCCCCCCCGGTGAGACCACATCTGGAATATTGCGTCCAGTTCTGGCCCCTCAGTTCAAGAAGGACACCAAACTGCTTGAGAGAGTCCAATGCAGAGCCACAAGAATGATTAAGCGAGCAGAGCATCTCCCTTTACGAGGAAAGGCTGAGGGAGCTGATCTCTTTAGCTTGGAGAAGAGGAGACTGAGGGGTGACTTTAGTAATGTTTAAAAATACGTAAAGGAGGACAGAACCAGGCTCTTCTAGGTGACATCTAATAGTAGGACAAGGGGCAATGGGAGCAAGCTGGAACATAGGAGTTTCCATTTAAATATGAGATGAAACTTTTTTATGGTGAGGGTGACAGAACACTGGAACAGGCTGTCCAGGGGGATTGTGGAGTCTCCTTCTCTGGAGACATTCAAAACCTGGCTGGACGCATTCCTGTGTGACGTGATCTAGGTGTTCCTGCTCTGGCAGGGGGATTGGACTAGATGATCTTTCAAAGTCCCTTTCAATCCCTATCATTCTGTGATTCTGTGAAAATTAAATTAAAAAAAAAAAAAAGAAGAAAAAAAAAAAAAAAGAAGAAATAAAAGTTTACAGAAATATCCAAATAATGAACAAAAGCCAGCAAATAGAGACAGTAACACTCTTGCAGCATGACTGACTGATAAACAGTTGTGAAAGGTTTTGTGTGATGTGTGAAAGGGAATAAAGAAAGTAGTTTTGCTGTTTTTACCTTTGTCACAGAATATTTTGTATGCATTGCTTGTAAGTGAACACCAAAGCATGGAAGAAATACTTGGTTCCTTTATGAATTTCTCTTTTTTTGATTAAAGTAAACAACTTCTAGAGAAAAAGTAATGACTTGAGAAAAAATTCCCATATCTTCCATACAGTTATGTAGTCTTCATTTAATGACTTTTTAAAGATATAGAGAATATAATGCTTTTATCTTTGAGAAAACTCATTACACAAATCTTCATTTCATTAACACCATCCATTTCCTTTTTACACAATGCATTCTGTGACCCTTATGCACCCTGCTCCAGTAAAGCAAGGGATAGTTTTCTATTGAGATCTGTAACAGAAATCTTCCAGGACAGCACACAAATAGGAGTAACATTGCTGATGAAGTAAACTGGTGCAAGGGAGCTGTGTTGATTTCCCAAAGATCTGATAAGATACTGGCAATTTCTGTAAGGTATATTCAGTCTCACCTACAACATTCAGTTTATCTGAAGTGAACACTGGAGTATCAGTCTACTAGTCTGTGGTCAGGAACATGAAGAGATCTCACATGCACAATGACCAGTGCACAATGACTGTCAACAGCCTTTATATAGAGATTTCCTTCCTAATAATCCAAGGTGTCTGGAATGGCAGGCGCGTACTCAGGCTTCACAGTGGAGTTGCAATACACCTAGAGGGCATATATGGATCAGATAGTCAGAAGCACCCTGAGATCAGTAAGTCAGTCTGTACTGTAGGAGTATTCACATAAAGGACAATAAATGAATTCCCAGCTACTTTTTACAATACACCCATGTTTTGTGGGGATACAAGAAATATTTTTCCTTTGAAGGCAGTAGTGGGACTACCGCAACACATGGACAATCAAACATAGCTTAACTGCAGGTTAAAAAGGCAAAAGTCAATATAGACAAATGTCTACAAAGGGCAAAGCTGTTAGCAGAAATGTATTGATGTCATTCAGTGCCTTGTCCAAGCTTTGCTCTTTATTGCCCTATTTCTGTCCCTACAGGAAGGAATCAGTCGAGTCCACATATAGAAAAAAAACAGAGCAACTACCTTCCAAATCCCACTGTTTCCCTCAAATCAACAGCTCTTTTTGGAACATGTTGCTTTCGTCAAGTGAGGCTGTGGTTTAATTCCAAAGGCTTGACTGTGAGTGAAGAAAACACAGCCAAAGCCACCAGCAGTTTGATTCAACTTTCGGCAGCCCAGGCAGTTAAGCCTCCGGAATTGTTACCCCCAAAGGGCAGATAAAAGCCCAGGCAAGGGAATTAGTGTGAACTTGCACCATTAAACAGACATGTCTACTAGTGAGAAAGATACCTGCACTCTTATTGCTGCTACTTAGTATTCCTCTGAGTAGTGATACTAAGAGCCAACCCCTAAGACAAAGAGAATAAGGAAATAAGAAAATAGAGGGGATTAATAAAAGTCAGAGATAGAAAAACATAGAAAAACACAGGTTTCTTGTAGCAAGTAGTCCAGAAATATATATATATATATATATATATATATAAAAGAAAGAGCTAGAAGCACAGCAACTATAGGAAGCAAGCCAATGTATTACTTAGGATTATAAGAGTTGTTTTGTTGTTGTTTTTGTTGTTGTTTGTTTGTGGTTTTTTTTGGTGTTGTTGTTGATATATATTTTTCCCTGCAGGCTATGGTAATTTATATGATTCATCTTTGATTTTAATTAAAATGAAGGGGAAAGACTGTATTTTAACTACAATAAAGCATGCAGGCTGAAGAATTGCTCCTGGGAATTTGCACTTGGTGGAGAGTAGTAGCTCTTCAAACACAAGTTCTGTGCACTGAAATGTAAGTTACTTTAGTTTTCCTTGTATCTCAGCACCAAAATAAAAAAAAAAAAATGAGAGTAATTTTCAAAGAAGCCTAAATGTACTCAAACCTCAATGACTTTTAATATTATGGCCTTGGTGTCAGTGGCCTTGGTGTCTTTTGAAGATCTTCCCCTAGAAAACTAGTGAAAATCAGAATGTCCTTAGGGCATCACTTACTCATGTTTTTTGCTTTGTCCCTCATCTGTTCTTTTATTCCTACATATGTTGGTAGGAGAGGGAAAGGAGAAGAACCTTCTCCACTTGGCTTATGCAAGAAAATAAGGTCAATATTATAAGCTGGGGAAATTTTTTAAATAAGATTTGCAGTACTCGATTCCAAAAAATATTTAAAAAACAAAGTAAACTCAATTTCTGATCCACTGCTCATATTACACATCTTAATGCCTGACAATTTTGAAATCCTGATGAATTGTTTAAATCAATTTATTCACATATTTTGAAGAACAAATTCTCCTTGCCTCTTTCATTTACAGTAACTTCTCCCTATTTGACATGATTTATTTATAATAAATAATTTACTAAATAGAAGCAGATTCTTATGGAGACAAAGGGAATGATGATTGTATTGAGAGTTTTTATTACGTTAATTAATTAATTAATTTCCTGCCCAAAATTTATTTTTCAGATTTAGATGTAGTCTACTTTTCTCCATGGTGACTTTGATATCTCTGGGAATCATTGTATTCTTGTTCTAATTGTTAAAGTGTGTGATGTTTTGTATCCTGACAATGTGAGAAGTTCTGAGGATGCCCCTCACCTCTCTTTAAACACACATACCTGCCTTTTTAAAGTGATCGTTTTTAAAAGGCCTGTAAAGTCTCTTCTTCCGCAGTGTGGTCAATTCTGATGCACATATGAGTTAAATGACTTTTTTTATCTGAATATATTAACACGTGCATATACACACATGATAACTGGGACAGTTGCACGTTTTTTCTTGTTAAAGGCAGTTGGGTGGAGGTACCAATGAATCAAAGAAATCCATGTTCCCTGTGTTTGATGATGCTTCAGAGACTTTCAGAAATTCTGTTCTTTTAAATGGTCAAATCATTAAAAATGCAAAACCAAACAAAATTACCAAGGTATCTGGAGTTAGGAAAGGAAACCTCAGAAGACGTTTTTATTCAATTTGTTGATGTTCTTTTGTTGATGATATTTATTTTATTTTGATCTCCTTGCAGGTGTTGGTTGGGACAATTCCTGCTCTTAGTTATACTGTTATAAATCCAAAATATCTGAATTAATGGAGTTGCTTGGAATTAGAGGTAAACTTTTTTTTTTTTTCCTTCCCAAAGGAAGCTTATTTAACTGAAAGCCAAAGTTCCAATGGAATGTTTTTTGAGAAAAGATTTCACAAATCCAAGATAACACTTGATATATCATGTCTTTGTCCACTCCTCAGAATATTAAGATAGTTAAAAAAAATCGTGTGGTGGGGAACCTAGATCTTAGCCCCTAATTACCCTGATAAAAATCAAAACCGTGAGTATGAATCTCATATCATGAAGTAGAAGCTTAACTACATTATACTTCTTTCTCTGTTCCAGTGAACTAAATCTTGGGGAAATTGGGAAGGGAAGGGGAAGGGAGGGGAGGGAGGGGAGGGGAGGGAAGGGGAGGGGAGGGGAGGGGTACGGAGGGGAGGGGAGGGGAGGGGAGGAAGGGGAGGGAGGGGAGGGGAGGGGAGGAAGGGGGAAGGGGAAGGGGAAGGGAAGGGGAAAGGGAAGGGGAAAGGGATAGGGAAGGGAAGGGAAAGGAAGGGAAGGGAAGGGAAGGGAAGGGAAGGGAAGGGAAGGGAAGGGAAGGGAAGGGAAGGGAAGGGAAGGGAAGGGAAGGGAAGGGAAGGGAAGGGAAGGGAAGGGAAGGGAAGGGAAGGGAAGGGAAGGGAAGGGAAGGGAAGGGAAGGGAAGGGAAGGGAAGGGAAGGGAAGGGAAGGGAAGGGAAGGGAAGGGAAGGGAAGGGAAGGGAAGGGAAGGGACGGGAAGGGAGAAAAAGCTATGTTGAGAAATAACAATTTACATGAGTTACCATAAATCACTATACTAGTTTATTTGACAATGTGCCATTTTTTTTTTGCTCATTAATACAATTTTCCCTGGGTGACTTAATCACTCATATGCAGAGGAGGTTTGTTTTTCTGTATCTTAGGTACGGCTCATTAATGGTTCATTTCCTAACATTGTTTGCCAACTTTAATTCAGCCACTTTTCCTAGTACATCCAAATGGTAGTTAGATGCAAGACATTCTTCCTCATATGCTTTCAAATCATTGCTCAACTTATGGCAACAGCAAAGGATATAAAAGATATTAGCCCCAAGCTGTCTACTCTTTTAGCATTAGTTATTAATTTGCTAATTCAGAATGGAGTAAATATTCTAATATCTAGTAAATTTTGTTTAACTTATGATGGGCCAAACTAAGCACAAGATAGTCATGTACAGCTGATGTAGATCAGCAAATCTTGTTAGCACTACTGTTCTATAATGTATGATAAATAAATAGGATTTCTTCTTTATCATTCTCTGTTATTTTTTGGATGCTTGATTTGTAAAAGATTCCACAAATATATATATGTATATACATATATATATTTATATAAATCTAATTGCTTTTGAATTTCATTTACAGGATTTTATTTTGTTCTAGACTATTTATATTTGCGAATGTCTTCGTGAGTCTTATTGTACCTTTTCCCTGGTAAGCGATTAATTGGTTTTCCCTTAGATTGTCAAATCAAAAGAATGAAATTTTTTCACTCAGTGTATTCCCAGGCTGATTTTATGATTCCTGTCTCTGAAGCTCTGAGGGAAGCCAATTCACTTTGTAAACAAGTTTGAGTGATGAGTGGTGTATTGTCTTCTGCTTTTTCTAGCTATAAAAGAGCCCTAGAAGTAAGACCTCAGAAGGAATAGAATTCATGGCAGGAACCGGATAGAAGAAATTACATGGAACAGATCTCTACAAATAATAGGTAATTATTTAGGTTGTTATTCACTCTCGATCTTTAAGTCTTTTATTGTAATATTTTTCTGGAAGTAAGAACTCAAACCTTTCCTCTAGGTAACTGCTCTAAAAGTCAAATTAATGAATAATTCATGCTTATTCTTTTCTTCTCTCCAGCCAAAATGCTTGGTCATGTCTTGAAAGCAGAATTAAATACATCGAGGGAAACTTAAAAATCCCTATTATACCAAATTATATCACATTTAATATTTTCCCATGGAAGTGAAGTCAAATCCTCTCCGACAGAACAATTTTTCACACCCTGGGAATCAATGAAATAATAACTAGTGGATACCACATCTCCTTCTGGCATGTAACCTGAGAAGAGGGATATCTGTGAATCCCATTTGGGGGATAAGAATATCCTTACAGCACTGAGTAAGGTACCATAGTCTTCAAAGTTGATCTTAATGCATCCTCTTCTGACATTATCCTTTTGACTCTTGTTGGCATTTCACTGCCTCAATAGGCTGACTGTTTCCATCTCTTAGATGCTTAGTTCCTCATAGGCATGAAGTAAAGGAGTAAGCACTTCACTCAAGCAAAGAGATGCTAGGAATTAAAGAGACCAGAGATTGGTTGCTGCAACAATCAGTCTTACAATATTTTGCTCTTTTCTGAATCTAGTTCTCAGACTCCCCGTGACTTCATTCAGAGAGAATAGTTTTTCCTACTTTTCAGAAACAAACATGAATCAGAATAAATATGGAAAAGATTGCAAGGTGTCCTGATGTCTTAGGCAGCATATAAGCATAGTATTACCAGTGTATTACTATATAAGCATAGATGTACCAGATTTACTCAGGAAGACAATATTAAGACAGAAGACAATCTTGGCAGCTTCCACAGAGGAGTTATTTGATTACATATCCAGAAGGCATCTAGCACATATTCAGTTTATCAGTTTATTGAAAACTAAAAGGGAACACAAAAATAGAGAGGTGGGTTCCACTCAGTGGGGCTTTTAGCATCAAGAATTCTTCAAATAAGGAAATAAATCAAGTCTCTAGTATGCACTTTCTAAAGAGAAAATTATTTATTTTCCTGTGAGTTTATATGGCTAAATCATTACAGTCCATTGCTAAAATACTCATGGTTTATGTAGTGTTACTGTTATTTCTATTGTTATTGTTATCACTATTATTATTGTTATTGCAATTACTATTACAATTATTCATATTATCATCACATCTTGGAGTCCAGTTATAAACTAGGGTATAATTGTATTATTTTCATTTTTCCAATTTGATGCTAAGACTTCTCTTTATTCTTTTTTACATCTTGAATACATCATCAGAAATTCACTTGTTCCCAGTCTCTGAAGCAATGAGGATTGCCAAATTTAGCTCAGAATCAGCCTCTAAGAAAATTATATCTTCTAAGAGGAAACCATTTCCCTCTCCCTTTCTTTCTCATATACATGTTCATTCACACATATAACTGGAAACAAAAATGACATTCAAAGAATCTTTAAGGTGGCTATGGAAAATAATGAATGAAAGAAAATGTTAGTCAAGGGTGAAAGGTGCCATATGTCCTCAAGAGCCTTGGCACAATGGGGAACCACCTAAATAGCTTTTTTAATGCACCCTGTTGTGTCTCGGTATTGAAGGCCATATGGTGCATTTCACCCTGAACTGTGAATTTCCTGAAACAGCTGTAATGTTCTTTTAATGTTTTCTGTATAATGATACATTTACAGCATATTTTATCTAGCCATTTTCCTGAGTTTTTAGAGGGTCCATGTACTTTACCAATCCATAGAAAACTGGATATCAGTGCATCATTCATCTTCTGGTTGCATAAATATATCTTTTTCACTGGACATATTACCCACAGGTTTGAATTTGTTGGCCACTGTGCACTATAAGACATCCATTCAAGGTTGCTGCCTTTTGGTAAGATTATGAACAAGAACAATACATGAACAGTCACAGGGTTAATCATGAAATTAGCTCTTTGTCTTGATAGAGGTACAGTTAATTTCCCTATTTTTATTTTCACAAGATAAGCAAAGAAAAGTGCATGGGCATGCATGGACACATCAAGATGGACCCAAGGTGATATTGGTATATGTATAGTACGGCACTTCCTCTCACTGTAGTTGTAATTCTTTTGTGTACCCCTCCTGTGATATGTCGCCCTTTACATAGGTCACAGAACAATTAATTCACTTTATTTCACTGCTGACTAGTAAATCATATTTTTTTTAATTATGATCAGTTACCGGCAGTGTGAGATCTAACCTACAAAACTATTTAGGCAAATAAATCAAATGACAAAAGTTGTATTGCCTGAAAGATTATCTCTTTCATGTTATTATATATATATATATATATATATATACATTTTCAGATTATAAAAGAAATTTTTAAAATGATGTTATTTAGCCTAAATGAAACTGATTCTCTCATACCAGAAAAATTACTTGAACAATTTTCTTGCTGTCCTTTAGGGAAATCATGATTGATGAAAAACTTTAGGTTAATGAACTTTCACTGACTGATGTTCTTTTCTTATTGTTATTGTATTTCCCTTTTGTTATCACCTCCTTTCTGCAAAGGGGACAACATGTTTTACTAGTCATCAGTCTCTGCAGAATAATGCATTGAACACATAGAAGTTTTATATGATAAACCACAGCAACTGGGTATCAAAGTGGTTCAGAAAGATTGGTTCTACAGCTTTAGATTTATTTCATCTTTTTTCCTGAAAGTTAGATCACATACTCAATCACAACAACTAAAAATAGCTAAGAAGAAATAATTTTATAGAAGAACAATCTATTTAATTATATAATCACTGACTCCTATACAAGATTCCAGATTAACTCGTGAAAGAGCTCACACACATAAAAATGAACTGATCCTTTAATAAAAGAACTTTTTCCAGAAATGCTCCAGTCAACAATAAGTGCACATATATTTGTTATTTTTTTACTCCAAAAGTAAAAAATAGCATAAATAATGAGAGCTTAGCTGGTTGTTGGGTTTTTTTGTTTGTTTTGTTTTTCCTCCAATGATTCTATTCTAGATTTTTGAATGTCCCCCAGTCATGCCCAATGTGTTGGTGTGAAAACTGATGTTGCCATTTCCCCAGGCTCATTTGATTAAAATAACTCTGGCTCTGTCATAGTTCTCACTCACAGAAATGCTGATTTCTTACTCAGAGATTACTTCTACCCACCCAAATTTCAAATCAATCATATCCTGCCAGATGATGCAGTTCTGTCCCAGCCCTCTACTTTCACATCAAATTTACAAACAGATCCCCCTCCTCATTTAATTTTACTTTCCTGTTCTTCTCCTTCTGGTATGCTTCAGCATTTTCTTAATGCCTGGGGAGTGAAGTTGCAGGGTCCTCCTACCTCTTTATGAGGAGGTACTGCGCTGAGGAGGAATAAGTAATGGAAAGAACAGATTAAAATACAGCACAGCTTTCCTATGGCAGAACTGATTTAGCGTTTCTTTCCCAGAGGAAGGCAAATGGAAGGGAAGAGGAAGGAAAGTGGTCAAATAAGTTTCCCTTTCCTCTCCCAGGTAAGACCAGAATTTGTGAGGGTATTGGAATTTGCTGTGTTTGCATCATCAGACTCAGTACTGACAAAGTACACTTTCTGATCTCACCAAAACACAGAAAATATAAGCTGTACTCCCCCAGGAAGGTGAGTTTGTTGACACCAGTAGAAGGAACTGAACAACCTTCAGTGTAAAAATTCTGCTGTCAGCAAAGTGGTTAGATTTCAGCCAAACACATTGCACCTCAATTATAAAATAATTATATAGATCTCATTGTTTCATAAAACAAAGAGCTGGAAGTTTATTTTGAAAAAGGCATGATCTTTAAGTGGTCTGGTTTTCAGACACCTATTTCATGGTTTTATAATATGCATGATCTTAAATGCCAAACTTTATCTTTTAATTAGCATCAATACAAAACTGCTATGTATTATCCAAAAGAAAATTAAAATCAAAAGTAAATTTTGACTATATAAACACTTTTTTGTTGTTGTTGTTGGTTTTTGTTAACTTTGAAGTATTTAATGTTCCTCACACTAGGAGAGCATATGAGAACAACTTAACAGGACAAGAAAGTGAACTGCTTTTTCTGAGTACAGAAACCTGGTCATTATGCAGCAGACCTCTGCATCTCGCAAGATTACACCCTGAATCATTAGTGAATTAAGTTTTTACCTATATCCTAATAGAAATGGACACTTATAAACTATCAAACTCAATGAAAGCATAGGAATTTGATACTGGAAAACATGCTTCAAGCTAAGGTTGTTTAATTTTAAGCATATTTTTAAGTGTACATCTTTTAGCTTGGATTTTGTCTGTTTGCCATATTCTGTAATCAAATCTACAATCAGTATAGAAAGACTGGCTAAAAATGTCCTAAAATTCCATTCTTCCTTCTTAGTTTGTCCACCATTTACCAGATTTCCAGCAGAGCACTTCCTAATTGTTAACTCAAACACCACGTGTCACATGTAAAAGCACTGATGGAAATGAAAACTCCTGGTATTTAACAACAAAATAAATGCTGTAGAGAAAGATTTATAAACACAAAAGAGTGGCTGAGCTTCATAAAGTTCAAAGTATCTCCATCAAAGCTTCCTGTTGAACTCCATATAGCTAACCTAAAAGCTCAATTGCTGCCCACAGTCTGGAGATTAAAACCACAATTAAATTCATTTAAACTACATCTATCCACATTTTTTTTCTTCTATTTTACATCATATGCAAAAATCAGCCTAGGAAAATATTATCGAAACGTGAGGTTTCGTGTAAAGCATGAGAAAATTATTCTTTCTGTTCTGTTCTGTTCTGTTCTGTTCTGTTCTATTCTATTCTATTCTATTCTATTCTATTCTATTCTATTCCTTTATTTAACAGAGCACTTAATTAGGACATTAGGATTTACAGTAATCTGTAATCTGTGAAAAATAGAACGTAGGACTCTCACAAAGTCCTGATGTAATGGATCCTGAAGTTTTAGACAACAGTAATTACAAGAAAGAACATTTGTAGTGATAAGGAGAGAATGAATACTTGCACCAAAATAAACCTACACCTAAGTCAATGAAAATGTGTTTTCTAGTTACCAGAAATCCACCACCACATAGGAAGAGATCGCTTGTTCTTTTGTAAACAGAGAGGCAATGGAGAGCAACATTATTGCCATATAAACCCAAATTCCAACCGTGGAAAATATATAGGCTTAGAACTCAATCTATATAGGTAACATTGGTTAGGAAAGGGTGCAATGCCGAGAAGATTCAAACCAACATTCACAAAGTTTTTCTTTTTGTTGAAACATGAGCTTTATGCCTGTTATAGATTTACTTTTACAGCGAACTTCCCAATTCAAAATAAGATATGACTTCCATGCAAACATGGATTTTCATGTTTTAGATCACTCATAAACAAATACAGTTCTCTTCAATCAGCCTATGTAAAACCCATTCTATTATACCATTCTTGCACAATCTTACTGTAGAACTGAAACAGGTCTAAAATGCATGTGAGGCTAGGTGCAGCTCAGAAATTTTGATGCATTCTTCATTGGCAACAACTGGTTATTTTCTCAAAATAAATGCAAAATTTTGAATTTTTCCATCCCCATTTTGGTTACCTTAAAAAGCACAGGTATGTATACCAATTATAAATTTTTTTTCAAAATCACAAAATTAAAGAAAAAAATAGGTAGAGCTAGGCATTATAAAAAAGACATCCATAAACTACTATTGCCATCTATTGGTAATAGTTTGGAACTACAGCTTGTTAAAATTTATTTAGTGGGTTAAATTAACTAAACATTTGAACCATAACTTCCCAGCAATACAGTGAGGAAATAAGACATTACTGAAATCATCTGCAAGACAGTAGTTTTGGACAAATATCTTTAGTGGCAGATCTGGACATGTTTGGAGGTGCTGATGCCTATTTTTTTCAGAGTTGAAAGTATACTCTATGTTTTTCAATGAATTATCTTAATGAAGGATCTGGAGCTAACACTGTAATCATGTCAAAAGTACTTTATTTTTTAATTTTAATTTAATTTAATTTAATTTTTTTACACTATCAAATAAAGGATTTAATTGCCTAAGACCTCCTCTGATAATTAGCTTCCATCTCAATTGGAATCTACAGCTTGAAGCCCTCTCTTCGATGTCCAAACATTTTCAATTGAGTGAATGAGACCCCTTTGTGTGACAGCTCAAATAACTTGTGCAGAGAACAGGAGGGCCAGGTTCATCTGCCCCTGTGGTGGACATATTCATTTTTCAGGCCATAGCCACACCTCACTGACATCACAATCTTCTGTTTCCACCTCTTCAGCCAATGTAGATCCCCATCAGACTGGTGACTTGAAGTCTGCTACCACAAAGGTGATGACAAGACAATTCCATCCTGCCTGGATGCGGAAAACTGCACAGTGAAAGCAAAGTAGTTGGTTTAGGGACCATTTTCCCCAAACAATTCAGTGTCCATAGTGCTATGGTTTAACCCCAGCAGGTAGCTCAGCCTCACACAACAGCTAACTCACTCTCCCCAGGTGGGATGGGAGAGAGAATTGAAAAGGCAGAAGTGCAAGAATACTTGAGATAAAGACAGCTTACTAGCTAAAGCAAAAAACACACTCACAAACAAAGCTAACCAAATAATTCATTCTCTACTTCCCCTTGGCAGGCAGATGTTCAACCACTCCCAGGAAAGCAGGGCTTATCACACAGAATGGTTTATTGGGAAGGCAAATGCCATCACTCCCAACATATCCCCTTTCCTCCTTCTTTACCTCAGCTTTTGTTGCTGATCATGGTGCCATATGGTATGGATTATCCCTCTGGAAAGTCTGGGTCAGCTGTCCTGGCTGTGTCCCCTCCCTGCTCCTGGTGCACCCCCAGCCTCCTCACTGGCACGGCAGCATGAAAAGCAGAAATGTCCTTGGCTCTATGTAAGAACTGCTCTGCCACAACTAAAACATTAGTGTGTTATCACCACTGTTTTCATCAAAAATACAAAACACAGCATTGTGTGAGCCTCAGCGAAGAAAATCTCTGTCCCAGCCAAAACCATGACACTTAGGCAGATAAGTTCTGTAGTCCCTGCAGTGAACAACCACAGACTCCCTACCAGCATCCCGAGCTTTTACACTTTACTGAGGTACAATAGAGCCTCTGTTTTCAAGGAAGAAGATAGGAAGTATGATAGGGAGCCATACTCTAAACCCTGTGCCTCACTCCTGTCCTGTATCCCCCTTCAAGGATAGCCTGTAGTTTAAATGGATTTTCTCCCTAGCAAGTGTGCTTTAGCAGAAAAAGATTGAATGTGCAGAAATAGGAGCCATGGTGAAGGACTGCTGAGGCTGAGTTTCCCTGGCCTGAGAACACTGCAGTTCCTGAGAGGCTGCTGTCTGTGGAAGTTCCTCTGCCATTTCTTCAGATTTTCAAATCAAAATTCCATTACAATGCTGCCCTAGGCAAGTTCTTGCTGTGCCTAAGGCCATCCCTGGTGTAGAACAGCACACAAGCCAGATTTCAAACCGCCACTGTTCCCATTTCTGAAAAATCTGTTGCATCCCAGCATCGGTGTCACTTTGAAATTGTTCAGAAGCCACATGCAGGAAGCATTGTAGTGACTGGTGCTCTTCTTTCCTAGAAATCTGACCTGTAAAAGGTATTATTCTCTAGTCATTTAGGAAAATTAGTTTTCTTTCCTTTCAGTTAATTCATGTTAGCTAAATCTGACCTAAACTTCCGCTTACTGTAATCAACACAAAGATTAAGACAAGAGATTACAATCAACACAAGAGATAAGTGTGAGAGTCTTTATATTTTTTTAACACTAAAATGTTTTCAATTAAGCAGCATTTACCTTAGGAAAATGCCAAAGATTTCTTCCTGCCCTCTGTGTTATGATTGTTTGGTAAATGCAGTTTCTGTAATTCTGTGTAAACTGTGTATTTGGCTGGCTGTATTTGTGAAACCTAACAAGTCAGAAATGTTATATATTTGATAATGAAAGAACAAATTTTTGAGCAGAGAAAAAAGTGTAGAAAGAGGAGCCTGGAACACATTGTCTCTCCTTTTTTTTTTTTTCTTTTTTTCTTTTTTTTTTTTTAACCTGCAGTTTTCTCTTGTGCCTACACCTAAAGCAATTTTTGAAGTACTTCACTGTGTTTCAGAGGCAGTTATAATCTCAGTCATGCAAATTTTCCAAGCAGTATTTTAAAACCAACACTTTTTGTGCTTGTCAGACTGAAAGGCACAGAAACTGCAATTTTCCCATACCATGGATGATATTGAAAGGGGTGGGAAATTCACCCAACTGTTAAAATCTTTGCTAATTCCTACATTCTTTCTTTTCTTTTCTTTTCTTTTCTTTTCTTTTCTTTTCTTTTCTTTTCTTTTCTTTTCTTTTCTTTTCTTTTCTTTTCTTTTCTTTTCTTTTTTCTTTTTTCTTCTCTTTTCTTTTTTCTTTTCTTTTTTTTTTTTCTTTTCTTTTTCCTTTCCTTCCTTTCCTTTCCTTTCCTTTCCTTTCCCTTTCCTTTTCCTTTCCTTTCCTTTCCTTTCCTTTCCTTTCCTTTCCTTTCCTTTCCTTTCCACACCTTTCATTTCCTTTCCACACCTTTCCTTTCCTCTTCTCTCCTTCCTTTCCTTTCCTTTCCTCTTCTCTCCTCTTCTCTTCTTCTCTTCTCTCCTCTCCTCTCCTCTCCTCTCCTCTCCTCTCCTCTCGTCTCCTCGAATCTCCTCTCCTCGACTCTCCTCTCCTCTCCTCTCCTCTCCTCTCCTCGAGTCGCCTCTCCTCTCCTCTCCTCTCCTCTCTCCTCTCCTCTCCTCTCCTCTCCTCTTTTTCTTCTCTTTTCTCTTCTTTTTTTTCTTCTTTTTTTTTTTTCTTGCCGGTTTCTAAAACTATTTGTGTTGCCATTGCCTTCTGTTGGCATGGGACTAGTAACATAAGCACAGACATTTTTTAAGTGCAGTGCAGTCCTGCTGACATATCTATATTTCTGCTAGAAGTCCTCATTGTCATTATTTGCTCCCTGTTAGAATGAATCATAGGATGATAATTCCACAGTCAGTTTTTTAGTTAAACAACATTTATGAATCTACTGTTTCAAAGATTCAGGTTAGTTGTAACTTGAGATTTGGGTAAAAAATTAGTTTCTCACTTCTGAAAGGAAATGACCAAATGACTTGGCAATTAATCTAATTACTGCATGCTCCATAGAGATACTGTGGTATGCCTTACAAGAAGTAGCTTGGAAGCTCACAGTTAAAGAAAATGTAATATTTTTATTCCTTTTTTTTTTTTTTTTTTTTTTATTTTCAGTCATTTTAAAGTAAGCCACTTTCTAGAATTGATTCTTTTTTATGAACTATGAGGTATTAGTAACACATTTTAAAGAAGAAATTGAATATGGTGACTGTAAGGATGAGATAGCAGCTCTGTCCTCACTCATTTGGTTATGGCAAAATTCCCAGAGCCCATTCCATACAGGTACTTATTGTGTGCAGCCTATGGAGTACAAATAAGAAACTGCAACTTAAGAAAAATGAGTGTCAGGAGATTAGAAATGAAACTAAAGCTCTTGTTGGAAGGGAGATAAATCAAAAGAGCACTTTGATTTCTTCCATTTAAAAATAGAATAAAAACGACAATCAAAAAATATGGCAATAGCAGTTGATATGCTGAATAAGCAACTAAAGAGCTACAAATCCCAAGTGGATTCTCTGCTTATCTCCATTCTCATTTTATTGTACTACATGATGCACTACAAAAAAGGTGATCAAATTCATTTTTTGAATATATGCCAACCTGTATAGCAATATGAATTTATTTGCTAGCTGTCAATTTGCCTCATTCCTGAGCTGCAACACCCCTGTGTTATCTCAGTATTCCTAGCCTCTTTTGAGCAGAGACTGTTAATCTTTTTGAACATATTTTAGTTTAGGCAGTTCTTCCTTGAGGAAGACATGAGGCAAGCAGAGTGAGGATCCAAGCTTCCAGACCCATATTCATTTGCTTCTTGACCAAATGTATCATTCTAAAGATAAAATCACTATAGTAACTTTTTTTTCAGCATACATTTGTTTTCTGTATGAACCCCTCCAGAACACAATTGTGTAAAGTATGTCTAGATATTTTCTGAACTTGAGGACACTACACATTTATGTGAGATACTCAAGTATTTTCTACAGATAAGTGAAATTCAGCAATTTAGTAAATTGTGTCACAGTGAAAGTGTATTGAATAGCCCACACATGGTAAATATACAGTGACTAGAAAGCAGATATTTCTTGTTTGTTGTAACACTATGTTATGCATGAATGGAGCTGACTTATGAAAAGCCTCATAATAAGTATTGGTACCTGGAGGTGGAGTAGAATGCAAAAGCAGCTGAGATGCAGGAAGCTGAATTAATTCAAGAATATTTTGGTTTAGATTGGGAACAGATGTAACTGTCAGTACATAAATAGCTCAGGTTCTGTTTTATTTCTCTGTTAAAGACAGAGTCTACATAAAATATGCCTATAGAGTCATGCAATTAAAAAAATAAAAAAAAGAAATAAAAAAGAAGTAGATTATTTTAAAATTCAGGTTTGGTTTCCTGCTTTTTTTTTTTTTTTTTTTTTTCTCCCAAGATCAGAGCTTTCTCCTCCTCTTCTCTTTCTCTCCTTTCCCCAGTTCAATTTCTCATTCCCTAGTATAACAAAAATCATAGAACTATAAATATAAATCAAATATAAACCAATTATTTAGATCTCTAATTACCTTATGGCATTTATTTTCAATCCCAGAAATTCAGCAAAGATCAGAAACTTAAAATGGGGACTAATATTGGCATTTTTCTTTCATCTTGAGTCACGATTTGTAGTAATTAACTCTGGTCATGACCCTCAACTATTGAAGTCAGTGGGCACAGGTTTTGGTCTCTGTAGATTCTTTTGAAAGAACCTTGGCAGAGGAGACATAAAAAAGGTGTTTCATGTTGTCAAAATACTGGAAAACAGATCGAATATTTGTGTTTCCCAATTTGTTCAGCTGAAGTGAAGTAAACTATTACAGATTCAGGCTGGCATATGACTTACTCCTTTTATGCCAGCTAAGTTAAAGGAACTGATGTGTTGGAAATATGGTACCAAAATTTAACAAGCTTCCTAGCCATTTTAACTGCCTGCCATACCATGTTTTCAGAGACACAATTTATTTGGCTACCTACCCACATCTGGCCCCAAATTTCTCTGACACATGCAGGCATTCATGGATGCTGAAAATGGGATAAATTCTGGCTGCATCTCTCCCAATGTACTGAGATAATGGTTTATGTATCTTGTTGAAAGCTGAAACAGAGACTGTTTTCTACTATACTTTCAAGAGTTTTGGTGTTAGCAAGTGTTGAATAATGAAAGAGTCTTTCCTCCACTAATGGCTTTATATCACAAAATCTCTTGATAAAGCAAGGAATTTCAGAAGGTGAGGGGAGCTCTTAGATTTAAAACTAAAGCTCCAGACATGAATATCTCAAGTACATAAATGCTTTATTGCTCTTTTGTGGGAGAATGGCTAATAATTGGCTGTCTTAGGATTCAGTATTGAAAGATCATTACATAACCAGAAAGAGGCATTTGGAGTAAGTCTGAGGATTCTAATCACAGAATAAGTGTTTCTAATGAGACTGTGGCTGGAGTGTTAATAACAGAGATGAAAAGATGGTGATTCTTCCAAGCATGCAAATTGTTGTAAGTTTCATATGTGCATAGAAATCAGAGAAATGTCTGAGATAAACATATTTCTATTAGGCTTGTATGTGCACTGAATTTTTAGATTGTAAATAATGCTTCAATTATGGTTTAAACATCAAAAAATCTTAATACTCTTGGAAAATCTTCTTTGGTTTGTTTTTCTTACTTTTTTTCTTTTTTATTTTTTCCTTTGTGTGTGTATGTGGTTTTTGCTGTTGGTGGTGGTGGTGGTGTTTTTGTTTTTGTTTTTAATCTCTATTTCACCCTATGGGGAAAAGGAAAAGTGTTTTGACTGAAAAATCATAGAACTTTCAGAAATAAAGTTTTAGCTTTGGAGCAAACCCTGATGAATGATTCCAATACAACACCTGCATTTGAATTGCTAATAATAAAAACATTTGCTTCTCATGCTGCCACTGCTTCTGCTCACTCCTGTTAAACCAGATGTCTGTTACCCATCCTTCTGCACACAAATAAAATTGCTTTCTTTTAGAAAGACTTTCATTTTCTACTGCACCAGTTTTTAACGTCCAGGGCCACATTCACATCTGGTATAGGTTCTGTTGAAGACAATGATTTTTATACTAGGTATGGTTTTCACTTGCAACATTAAGACAGATTTTATCATTATGTGCTATGTAATCCTAAAACTTACTTGTGTTAACTTTGGTTTAGACATGTTTGGATACTTAAAACTGTAGAGCCAAAGGTTCTGTGAATCAGTATCTCACTTTTGAAGCAGGCTTTATTTTCTTTTTGTTCTTGTTATTGTTCTTATTGTTGTTTCTCATTTAAGGTCTAACACAGAATTGAAATCCTCAGCAAAAGCATTGTACAGCATTGATGTGCTTTTAAACTGTCTGTCTCTTGTGTCTGTTTATCTACCTTGGATTTCTCTGACAGTTTCTGTCATTATGTCATACATGGCTTGTTAGTTTGAAGAATAAAGATTACAGAAATTTTGCTGCTGAATAGAACACACAAGGTGTTAAAGCAATAATAAAATCATATAATTGCAGTTACATGATATTTTCTTCTGAGATTTCATAAAGCATTAAAAACACTAGTATGTTTTCCATTAACATATTATTTTACTTTATAATGGACAAACTAAAAATCTGTAAAATTAAGTTACTTACCCAAGACTTCACAGTATATCAGTAGCATAGTAAAAAAATCTTTGTACTACTGTAGCTCTTGTAAAATAAACAGAATGAAACAAAACTAGAAATAGAATTTCACATGAAAGTTCAAGACTTCTTTTTCTGCCTTTATTTATTTCAAACTGTCATCTAAATGTATTAGCCTTGGTATGGTGGGATATCTAAATATTTTGGCTTACCTAAAATATCGCTATAGTTTTAAAGTGGTAAACGAAACCCTAGACTGAAAAAGGTGCAATCCACTATGACTTCTGAACATAGTGGGATATTATATGATCCTGAAAACTTCTTCAGAGATTAAAGTTCTGCTGTTGCTGGCAGTGGGTTACACCTACACACTTTGCATACACAGTACTATGAGACACAGTGCCTTATACTGTAACTACTTGGATGGCAGAACAAGTGGTATGAATTTACACTTTCTACCAAAATATAAGTCAAATGGAATTTTGCTTATGCTAGTATTTATTCCCAGACCCAGGAATACTAGCTAGTACCTTGTATAACATAAATTACATCTGTGATATGAATTATAGTAGTGTAAGAACATACTTTCTTTACTAGGAAAGCTTTTTTTTTTCTTTTTTTTTTTTTTTTTTTCTAAATATAAACTACTTTACTGTACCACAACGTATCTGACAGATTAAGGAATATAACTGGTCAAGAACAGAACTGTATTTAACTTTGTCAGAAAACTAGGTGTACTTCGTGCACATACATGTGAAAAGGGATGGGTTAACAGGATGCCAGCAGAACTGAACTGGCACCACTTGGTACTGCATGTGCTCAAGTCAAGTGACAAGCAGTGTGGGAAAAGGCTTTCAGATACAATCCTTCCATTTGACACTGTGGCAGAACTGATAATGGATTCATAGCAATTTTTAAAGACTGTAAGCCATTCAAGACAGAAAACATCTATCTTCAGTGATTTGGGTGAATTGCACAACAGTCTCCAGTCTCTGTGGCTCATAGGCACTTTCTCATTACAAGAACCAGATGATGATGATGATGGCAATAATATGAAGGAAATAGTGCAAAACCAGTAAACTACTCTTAAGAAAGCCAAAACAATTATTTCTTTCCACACAAGAGCAACAAATACAGGCAAAGTAACGCCAGCTCCAATCCATGATTTACATTTACTTCTTTCAAGAAGTAGTCTTGTATGTTGCTCTCTCCTTCAGAAAATAAATAATAAAAAAAAATGCATCTTGTTCCTTACTGGGGTGATTTCTAATGTGTGGTTGGTGCGATTAGTTAAAAAGGACTGGGCTGTAGCAGTGAACTGGATCTGGAAAGTCTGAAAAACTTTTGATTACTTTATTTCAGCATGTAGATAATACATGAATCAGTGATTTTGGGAACACCTCAAGAGAACACATGAATCAGAATACCTAGAAGATGAAGCTTCCCTTTTGTGCCCATCAACCAAATCTCATGATGTGAGTTGCAGTGTCCACTGAAGATATGACATCAACACACAAAGTTAATAATGACTCGCAAAAACTCTAGGACAATATAGCCTCTCCACAGCCTAGCAAGCCTTTGGAATCAGAGTTTGATTATGTTGTTTCAAAATGTACTAGCCCTAGAGAAGACTAATGTCAAAAATCACAAGGGCATCAGATAATATTTCTAAGGTTGCAATATTTCCAACCGTAGCTTTGCTGGATGTACCAAAGGATTTTAAGAGCTTTATACAAGCGTTTTATAAAACTGAACAATTTTAGCTAAAGTCTTATCCTAGTCACATACTTCCTGACCATTAAAAACAACATTTGATGGAATACAGGTTTATGTCTTCGGTACTTTGAATTTCTTTAGACTGTAAATTGGCATCTTGGTTGACATTGACATGTAATTCTTTTTCTTTTCAGAAGGAATGTTTTATAGTCATATTTGGTGTTCAGTATATTGTTTCCTAGATTTATATTCTTATACCTTATGCCTGATCAAGGGAGTTGTTAATTCTAACATGTCTCATATCAGGTTATAGATAGTATCTGGCATTCATGGATTTGATGCTAGCCTTCCAAACATATGAAGGATGTTGAGATTTAGGAAAATGGTGTGTTGGTAGGTGTTATGGCCTTTATTTTAGAATAGTGCATCACTGAACATCCTACTAAAACTGAGTTTTCATTACAAATCTGAAAGATGTTTTGGATCCAGACTCAGTTGTATTAGCAACATGCTGTATAACAATCCATACTTAGCTACTGCTTCAGGAACTCTGAAGTACGTAATCATCATAAGTTTCTGCATGTGCCAATAATGCACTAGTAAGACATTCTGTGAAGCAAGGAGTAATATATCGTGTTATTGTGTTACTTTTATGTACAAGCTTTAATAAAATAAGACTTCCTTTCTGCAGTGTCCAAGATTGAAACACCACTTCTCAAAGAACAAATCCTACAAAACAAACAATAGAATGTCAAAGTAAGAAGAGCTAAAACACCTTAATTTTCTTTGCATTCCTATTATCAAGAAGAAACAGTTAGAAATAAGAAACATCTATCACAATACTCTCTTACATAAGCTCACTCAGTTGTATTGAGGTTACAGTTCAGATTCATGACATTGACAGAAATTTGTGAAACTTCAAAGTGACTTGAAAGTGTAGGTATCAGGTGTTGCCATGGCTCATTGCTTCTGGGCAGATGATGGCCTAATGCAAGAAGCAAATGCAAAAACTCCTGTTGATATTGTTAGGTTTTGTATCGTTTACTAAGAAAAGAAGCCCAATGTAAATTTCTGTCTTGCAATAAGACTTATTTAACATGAATCTAAAATATATATATATTAACTTAATTTTGATTAGTCAATTCTGAGTCAAATTATTTCTAATTAGGAGGAATTATTTTTCTCTTTCACAAATTAATAGCTTTTTGTTTACATCTCTATGAACCTAAACAGAATTAATTATCAGGCTGGGTAGTTACTCAGAAACAAAGGTCAGGTGTCAGTTTGCTTGTTACATTTAATATTTCACTCATAATTTAATTAGCAGTGGGTCAATTTCAGAAAAGCTTAGACTTACACCTTAAACACTGTATACTTATCTACATTATATGTCCATCTGCATTCCTGCTTAATTGTGAGATATCTGCTACTCTAAGTCTTGTAATAGTTTAAGGAGAAAAGTGCTTTCACTGTAATATTTTTACTTTGTCCCATCAACACAATCAGTGCTATGAAATATATTTTTATGCAGCGGAATTTTATCTAGTTAAGACCTTCAGAATAAAACTTGTTTGGCAATGTAGGGAGTTCTGCACCTGATTTTTCCTAATAGTTTAGTTACTTATTTTCTATTAAGCTAACAAAAGTTTAGAAGTCTGACAGATATTCAGGTTGTGAGATTTTCCACACTGGCAATTATTTCTTGCTATTCTTTATTGTGATCCCTTAGTTATATTTGTAATAAATAATCAACACTATAAGGTCGCTATTAGGCTGGAATTCAGCAAAATAAAGAATGGTCTGAGCTATACAAGCAATATCAAATAAAAAAATATTAAACAATGATGTTGGACTCTTTCTTTCCTTCCTGATCTTATGGATCAGGTCTGGAGAATAAATAAATAAATAAATAAAATTTCTTTTTTTTTTTAAAAAAAAAAAAAGGTTATTCCAGTAAATATGCATGGTCTATTACCAGCTTGTTCCAAAAGGTGTCTTTTTCTGGGAATACATCTTATGACCTGTGTTTCCCAAGTCCTGAGTCTGGAGGCACTACATCCTTATACATTCATATAAAGTATAAGTGGAGAATAAAGCTCAAAGTGACATTGACATAAATGTGATAGCAGATATATTTTCTCAAGAACACCTTACATTTTTCACTTTATATCCAGAGATGACTGCTGAGTTAAGCATCACTAAGTATGTGCTGGATGTACATATATTTGCAGGTATATGGCAAATCCAACACCTGAAATGTATTCTGCGCATGTAGAGTGACTTTATGTTACATGCACTGTGAAATCAGATATACCAGAGTTGTTCCCAGGAGAATGGTAAACCTGCACTGTGCAAATGCAGAATCCCTCTGTTTTGTGATGTGGCATGCACTTGTGACTACATAGAAATTCTTCAGAAATTCTTCTTAAAATCTAGGAGTTGAACTTAATCTTCTGACTATCACTTCAGTGTATAATCTCAGGAACTAGTCTTCTGCTAAGAACAGAACTGAATTATTTTTTCTTAGAAATGCTGCATATAGAGAAAAATTGAGCTTAAACTTCAGTGTTTGGAGAATTATTATTTTTTTCCTTCCAGTATGCAAAAATGTCAGGTAAGCTTATACCATGTCATTTTTTTAATGTGCTGTTTTCCACCATGAAAGTATACTGGTGCAATCTTTCTGATGCACTTCAGTTCTGAAATTTAGCACACCTTTCTTTTCTGGTCCTCCTTCTATTTGAAGCAAAAATTGCCAATTATTACAGATACTGTAGTATTTTTTTTTTTTCAAATATGAACCAGGGATTAGGATCAGGTAGTCAAACTCATTTTCAGTTATGCGGTAAATGGGCTTTGAATCTAGTTCCTTCGTCTGATTCACTAAGTCATCGCTCCATTTACCTCCCTTCAGTAGAACCAAATACTTCTCTAAAACAAGCCCTTTCTGTTAAATGTCTGTGGCAGTCTGCTTGGCAGCTGTAGACACAATTTGGGTCACTGTGTTGGAATTTGAGCATATATGTATATATTCTGTGCCACCTCTGACACTATTATGTCATGAATTGAATGCACAAAAGAACAGATGATGATGGTGATTTATTCTGATAAAAGAGACAGAATGACCTGAAAGTAATTCTTTACACTAAGGACACAATATATAATTAAGAACATTTATGAGCTTAAGACCTTTTCCTACACTGCTTTCTGTATTTTCTCAAAACTGTACCCTTAATGACCTCTCTCATAATTGAAAAAATTGAAAGTCCCCATAGATGTTAGTTAAACTAACTCACCAGTGCAGAAGATATACAGACAGCATATAAAAGAAAGAGAGTAAAATTACTGTGCAATAGATCTCAGCTGGTATAAACCAGTGTTGCTACTATGATTTACACCACCAAAAATAAAAATAAATAAATAAATAATAAACAAAATGGAATCCCCAAATGTAAGTAAGACTTGAAAAGCCAAATTATTGATCAAAATTTTATAAAACTTCCATAGAGTTTAGCATAGCTAACAAGAGCCATAAATAAGCAAATCTGGTGAAGAAATTTGTAATATCTGACAGGGATAAAAGCACATTGGCCCAATACATAGACTTAATAAACTCCGTTAGCTATACCTATCTTTTCAGTTTTCTATAAAATAATGACAAATATAAATGTATATATTTAAAACTGAACTACTACAGGAATATATGTTACGCTAAAAGCTAGATCTTAGATCATTTGAAGGTCATTTTGCGATTTCAGAATGATTCAATAGAGGACTTTGCTCCATCCTGACATTACCAGCCTGGCAAGGTTTTCTGGGTCCAAAAGCAGTGTAATGAGCCAGCTGAAATGAGTTTATGCCAAATGAATGCTGGAACCAAGAAGAATTTGGAAATGATGTATGGCATACTTTGGTAATTATCACAGTGTAAAGATCCAAAACAACGACTGTCAAATGCAATATGGATAAACACAACTTTTTCTTTGTTCTTCCCTCCTCCCCAGCAATTCTGTTTTTATAACCAGAGCCACTTTAGTGTCCACTCTCTCAACTACATCTGACCTTGTTCGAGCACTTCAATGAGTTTGCCTTTTACCCAACATCCTATGCAATATATTCAGATACAAATAATTTGCAAATGCTGTTATGTAATTCAGGACATGTAGATGAACGACTGTTTTCCCAAATGAAGAAGATAGAATGAATTCATAACTACATAGTCATTATTAAGATTCATGCAGTGTCACAAAACTGTGAGTGGGTAAGGTCATAAATAAATAAATAAATGTTTTTTTTTTTTTTTTCTTTTTCTAGGGATTTTATTGATATGGAATAAACAGAACGTGGAAATAAGTTTCATGAGCAATTCTGGAATGTATACAGAAGTGGAGAGGGAAAGTATTTCCCTTTCCTACAAAGTGTTTTTAATGAGTACCCTCAATTGCTAATTTTATTAACCAATACACTAATTTTGTCATATAGTTTGGGGAGCAAAATATAAGATAGATGTGATCTCCAGATGACCTAACATGATGTAAATGTAACTAAACAAATAATATACAATTAGAGATTTTAAAGGAAAAGTTCATGGAAAGCTTCCAAGAAAGAGACATATTTGAAAGCTGATTCGGATACAACATTTAGTTACAATGTCAAGATAAACATTGTCTGTTATTGGTAGCTAACTCCTCTTTTTTTGCCTATCAGTTGCTAACCAATGTCAAATGAATTTGTTTTTGCCAGCTCATACTGGTAGCATTGACAAAATGACTGTTAAGTTTGCATGGGTTTATGGGAAAATCACACACCAAGGATCACACATATTCATATATTATTTGGATTCTTTTTACAACAGTTGTGGCTGTCCTTCAACATTTTTCACATTAGTTTAAGAATTTTTAAGCTTCTCTGGGAAGAATCACAACACACAAATCACTTTGTGCAATGAAACCCCCCAGAAGAGACTTCTGAATTTTTGCATGAGAAAGAAATTCTTTCTTAATATCAGACACACAATGTCATGTTTAGCCACTGACAACACGATGAGAAGATTAAGACCCACAACTGAAGTTCTTTCAGATTTCAGGACAGAATTTTACTTTTCTCTTAGCAATAATAACACTTAATTTAGTTTCTTCACCATATTGGTTTTGAACTGCTTTTAATAACTGAGTAACCAGACATTCTGAGGGTGTGATGATCCTCTTTCAGATGCACAATTCCAAAGAACTATCCTAGAGTCTAGTAAGACAAAATGTGTTCAGTGTAAAATGTAAATAAAATTGTTTTCTTGAAAGTGAATACTTAGAAGAAAACCTGAACACAAAATTAAGGCACATTTCTATTTCTGAATATATATATATTATAAAATCATGAACAATTTTTAATCCATCAACCTGGATGCCATTTAAAGTTTTGGAAAGATAAAGATAAAATGCAGATTTCCTTCCTTGACCACTTATGACTTACCCTTGAACTTAGGTGAACTGCTCTAGGGTAAAAAGACTGAACTGAGTTCATTTAGGGCCTCATTTGATGAAAGGCAGAAGATCATGATCAAGAGCATATGGGATTGGAGCTGGAGGAGAAGTTGACATTTTTATGGAATAATGATGATTAGTAAAACTGGACTTTTCAAAATTCTCTGTTCAGCTAAGACTTCTTGGTGTTCACAGATTTATAATCTATGGACAGAAACAGAGCAGAAACTTTCATCACTAAGGTATCTCATTTCAAGAAAACTTTACCATACAGTCAAAAAATCTGTATGTCCTGAGAGCAGAAGTGAAAGAGGTTTCTCAGTCATTTTAAGTCTTATGCTGTTCCCTGAAGAGCCTGAAGGCTTGATAGGTCACACATTAGAACTAGTAACAAAAACAGAAAAACACAATCTATAATTTTTTTCAGATGACAAAACAAGACACCCCACCATTGATCATTTATTGGAGGAACCAAGCTTCTGTATATTTTCCTTTAATCAGATTTCTTAAAGTATATTTCTGTGATGTATACTTGTTGAAGAAGAATCAGAAATACCCAAAGAATTACACAAAAGCCTGGTGCTAGGAGTGCTGAGAATCCATGGGAAAAAAAAAAACAAAAACTTTTCTACAAAAAACATTTTCTATACTAAGGAAAATAGATAAGACTGTAAACAATGGAGTCTGAGCCTGTCTCTGAAATTCTTTTCCCAAATGTAAAATTTAAAGGAAAAAAAAAATATCAGACTGTGACTGAATAAAATTATATATATGTGCACCTTAGCAAGCAGCACAATTAAGAAAGAGCACAGACTTCAAAGACAGTGTTGACAAGCTGTCTTTTAAACTGTTTTTTTGGTGTGAAGCAGATTACTTCAGATTTGTTTTTGTTTGGTCCCATAAACCAAATCCACCTTTGAAGCAGGAATGAAATAGCAGAATCTTGAGATCACATCTGCCAGGAACCCAGTTCTTTCACTCTGGGATCACTCCACTATGTGAACCAAAGACAAGTGGGGACAGCTGAGATTCACTTTGCAAGTGCACTCCTGATGATATTAATACAGACACACTGTATGTCTCTCAAATTGTGATTCAAACAGATGGTTACATCTATTGAAAGAGATTGAACACTGAAAGAGAGGATCGTGAAAGATAAGTGAAAAGTAAGGTGACAAAAAGTCTGAGGTGGACAGCAAGAAGGGCAAAAAATCAACAAAACAAAACAAAACAAAACAAAAAAAAGGAGTGAGAGAAAAGAAAGTGCGTAAAGGAGGTACCCAAAGGAAAAGTTCTCCCTAAGCCATGTATATTATTTATATTTGCAGTTTAAAAATATATTTATTATTTCTTATGATTCAAAGTGATTGACCAGCTGGATCTGTAATGTTCTCTGATCTACATGTGTTCATTATTTTATTAAATACCCTGGCTTTAAACAAACAAAATACATATTAAAAGAATAGCAGATTTTTTTTTTTTTAGTGACTTTTGAACATAGTCCAAGAATAAAGTTTTCAGTAATTATGTTTATCACTATTGTATTTAGTCGGTTCTCAAGAGAATATGCTGTCATTGACTTTAACATGCAGTGTCAGTATTTCTGAGTAAATGACCAAAAACCGCATCAGCCTCTCCCTTCCCTCATCTTTGTTATACCACCTTCGAAGAATAATCTTATAGCAGGACCCTAGACACTGTCATTGTTCATCATCTAAAATACAAGGCAGAGCAATAAAGATAATGAATGTACATTTGGACAAGATATGTCAGTTAGAAAGATCTATAGTCTCTTTGCAGGTTTCCCACACATTATTACACAGCGTTATGTAGCTGTCTTATTACTGATTTAGTTCACCTTCTTTATTATCACTTCAGTGCCACCATCTCAGCTGCAAAATCTATTTAATACTACAATGTATCAGTTCTTAAGTAAAGTTACATCAGTATGCAAAAATTTCAGGCTCTTTTCAGAGTTGTTCCATTCCTGCATTTAAGATAGAACAATCATAACAAAATCATAGTTTGAGGGCATCTTGATTTTTGCTTCCCTTAACTCTTGAGGACAGAGAACATCCAAACTAAAGGGTTATAACCTTTTTCACACTTCCCGTGTTTCCCTCACACATATTAAAAATGCCTCTTAGGACATAGTTTGATGAAAACCAGACCCTTCACACAACTTTGGGGAATCTGAACAAAGGCGTTTTGATATAGTAACAATGGAAATTGAAACTGGGTCAGGAAAATAGGATTATCAGCCATGACTCTGGAGAAAATTGCTACAGGATCTTTAATAACCACATTAAATAAGTATATATAGAAATTTTCAGAATAGAGTCATTTTTATACTCCTTACGGAAAAAAATAAAAATAATTTTTTTATTCTTTTTAACCTTTAGAATACAACACAAATAAATCCTGGAAAAACAGTTATTTCCTCCTTTTCAGTACTAAAAATGTTAACTCTATTAACATAGTATATGTTTTAAAATTTAATGAAAAATGGATTAGTGAATTAAAAATAAATAAATAAATAAAACCCTAATCTTCACATCCAAATTTGCAGTTTTATTCTAAGTTCTTATATATTGTCAATGCAGTATATCAGATGGCTCTCTATATAAACCAAAGTATTTCACAGTAACTTGTATTGGAGTTGTAACATTCCCTTTGTAGTTTGAAATGCTGAGGCAACACATCTGACAAGGGACATGAAATGCTACCATCTAAGTGAAAGTTCAACCATGTAATACCACCACTTTGATCACTTCCTTTGAACATTACATCCTTATTTACAAGGAAATACCTGAGCCTTTTCCCAGAGATTTCTTTTGTTATCCTAACTTGCTAATTCTATCACCAACACTCTGTAACACAGATATTGACACCTGGCAGGAAAAGGAAGATGAAATACATTGAAGAAACTTTATATTCACTCAAGTCATATTAAAAAACCAAAGTATGCTTTCATTTAGCATGATGACTTTTCTTTGGCAAAACATTAAAAGTCGTGGAGATGCTCTTTTGGCAGCTTGAAGTCCGGTGTAATGTTTACTGTGTTTGATTTAGGTACTTAAGTGTTCATTTTTAACATGGTTTAGCTAAGTCCCAAGTGTTTAATGTCTTTTCCTTTCCATTATTCTCATTATGTAGGAAAGTATTATTGCATACATTTTAGACAAAAGGAACAAAGGCAAGAGAAAGCTAGGACCACAAAGTATGCGTATTTTGCAATATCAATGCCCACTTTCTTCACAGTTATCTATGAATATAATACACAGTCATCAATTAATCAGTACATTTCTCTATACATTAAGTGGATAGACAAAGTAGTGGAAATGTAGAAGTCAGAGTGCTAAAAGATGACAAATGCAAACCAGCAAATAGGGAATATGGGAGAAGGCTTTGGATAGGTATATCCTTCACTCCTCTTTGCTCTAACATGTCTTGGAATTCAGAGACACAGAACAGCAGAACTACCTGTTTCTAGAGTGTTTCTACAGCTGTTAAGTATAGAATATTCTTTTTCCCATATTTGGGTTTGCCAACTTTTCTCACAAATTTGAAACTTATATTACCAAATCTAGGCCATTCAGTTCCTATCCTAATGTCAACTGAAAGTTTTGTGACATAGGTCCAGGTCTATCTTCTTCTAGATATCTAAAATAGTAAATGCCATTCTCAAATTCTGTTGTCATAACTGGTATACCTTCATTAATTAACAAGGACTTGCATTTGTAACTTGGCTTCCTATGACCTAGATGATCTACCTACAAAACCATCCTTTCTTTACACCGTAAAATAAGTGTATACTAAATCCCAAAGAATATAATTATTTAAAACCTGGTGGTTTGATGTGTTTTTTATTTTTTATTTTTTGTTGTTGTTTTGTTTGCTTGTTTTCAAAGATTTTATAATCTATGGTGCCCTATAAACACTGCCTCCTCTTTCCTGGTTGTTGCTTTTTCTGTCATTCCTGTCATTCTTATATTGAATCTTGACACTTGAGATTTTGTGCTTTAGACTGATGACTGATGACAGCTGCTCTGGAGAACACAGTCCATCCTTTACTTTCTGGAAGATGAACTGAAGAGACAGCAAATACGGACAACTAGTGGGAGTCACAGAAAAACTATAAAATCAGCTTCAGTACAAAGGTTGTAATAACACACTGCTGATGCCTTCCCTTTCTATTATTGAAGTCCATCCTTGCCACTGTCTTATCAGACGATAGCTAATGCCTATCACACACCATTTATGATTACAGTTTTAACCAAGACCTTTTTCCAGGCCTTTATTTCTCTTATAGCTGTTCCCATTTTGTCTTAAGACCAGAATTCCAAATATGGCTCTGCCACTGCATGATCACCTGAGCATGGCATTGTCATTTGCTCTCCTTTAGCTCTTTCTGCTTATGTGGTCTGTGAGAAATGGATAAAAAACTGCTCTATAAGTGGGAAGTATTATTTTTTGTTGGTGACATGGGGACAACAGATGAGCCTAAAACATTTCCATACCTAAGTCAGAAATGTATGTAGATGTAGCAACTTGTTAAATTATACCACCCTGTCTAAGGACTCAAAATTTCAAAAGCATACGTACATTCCTTAAGACTTTTTGTAGGCATACAGAATAAGTAAAGGAAAAACACTCAATTATAAACAGCAGTTTCTGAGAATAGAGACACTATGGATCACTTCTGTTGTTTTCATATTTTTTCTAATAAAACCATTTACTTAAGGAATATTAACTTCCATAAGATTGCTATATTCATTTATCAGTAAACCATAAATCTCCCTCTTTTGGTGTCTCAAAAAGATAAAAAGCTTTACCAAATCTTAAAAAGAAAGAAGGGCGGGGGAGTTAAGCTCGTAAATAAAGAACATTAAAATATATAGGAAAAATACAGATACATACAGAAGAAGTAAATTGAAAAAAAAAAATGGAAATAAACATTATGGAATATAATATCTATGGGAAAATAATTTTAATTCTTCATTTACAACTTACGCACACAGATTTCATAAATGTGTTTTGTGAGCTCCATATGTATTAATAGACTTCTTTCTTTGAGTCTTAAGTTCAGATGAAACATTTATGGAATGACTTCTAATAAGTTTTTAAAATCCAACTCGTTCCAAGACAATATTTAAGCAGAAAAAAAAGAAAGGAAATATATAAATAAATTATTTGCATCTCTTAGTTTTTTTCAAATCTAGTCTTAGGTTGTTATAACTGATGACACTTTATGTAGTGACACTTAACAAGACAAGTATCTTCTCATGGCCTAGGAATACCACAACAGTAGTTTATATATCACTTTCTTCCAGTCAGACTTGAAGAAACTTTTAGGAATGTCTCTCTGAAAATAAATAAATAGATAAATAAACGCTTTTTTCTAAGTATGATTTGCCATCTGTTCGCAGATAGAGCTAAAGAGATATACTATTTCTATGTTTGAGCTTGACCTTTTCGGATTAATGTCAGTAGTATTGGCATAAATTTTTGACAGCACACTGAAGAAAAGATATGAGTACTCTAGAGGCAATGTTGTATATACGTGCTTTCCAGTACCATGCACACTCAAACATGCGAGGAATGCGTAGAAGCAAATGGATTTTTCCCCTATTTGTCCTAAAGAAATACAGCTATTCTGGCTTTTACTTTTTAAACAGAGTGTTCTTAAGATCTTAAAAAACAAAAATGTAAGAATAACTGCATAAAAGTGGAAAAAAAAATGTAACCTTAAAATGTTAAGAATATATATATATACTGTTTAGCACTATCAAGAGATGAAAAAGCTATCAGCATTTGATTTTAAAACAATTCAGATTTAAAATTTCACACCTTTAAAAAGAGAGAAAATCCTAACAATAACATACACTTTTTCTTATCCATTGCATTGTAAAAAAAAAAAAAAAAAAAAAAAAAAAAAAAGAATGTTAATTACTTTCACTATTATTATTATTATTTGTTTGTCTCAATAGCAGAAAAACCTTAATTTCATCTACCCTGAAACTATGCCCAGACCACAAGAATCTGAAAGCAAGGGAACACCTATAAGTCAAGGAAGAATGAAACAGAGACTGCCAAAAGCTGTAATTTTCCTTACTTGGTTCTTTGCTGTGAAATGCATCATGGGTACTATAAGGTCATTCACTGAGGTACCTGTGTCTGTCACACTCATAGTTCCTAATCCTATATCTACTGTGGCCAAGAGAAAGATTCTCACTTACTTCAGCAGCAAATAAAATAATGATTGCACCTTAAATTTACGTTTATTCTCTTTTTTCACTGCTTCCATTCAAAAGTTATTCCATTCAGTGTGACATAATAAATTTCATACTATTTCCAACTGAAAATTTACATGAAAACTATGAGTTTCAATGAAATCTGATAGTTCTGATGAAATAACAGACTTTGGTGAATCTACCTCTGTCCAGGTTAAATTATGTTGACTAGTTGGGGACGAAGATAAAGCAATGGAAGTGTAATGTTGCTATATACCTCCTTAGCTGGATAAATTAAAAACATGGAAAGTAGGTTTTTGAACATACTTTCATTTTGTTTGTTTGTGTGCTTGTTTGTTTGTTTTCTTTTATGTATAGTTACAAGTTATGCTACATAGGGCTCAATTTCCAATCCCCCTAACATTCCCCTGCATATGGGACACAAGCATGTGATCTACTCATGTTTGGAGTTTTCAACAGGATAGTCATGACTGTCCATGAGCTTTCTAGTCCTCTAAATGCTTCCATAAATCAAGTACTTAAATGTTTTATGGTCCTTCTCATTCTCACTTTATGCTTGCACGGCTGAAGGTACAGATCTTTTAATAAAATCATAGAATGGCTTGTGTTGGAAGGGATCTTAAAGACCATCCAGTTCCAACCCCCCTGTGATGGGCAAGGGGGGGACCCACTAGATCAGCTTGCCTAGGGCCTCAACCAATCTATTCTTGAACAATTCCAGGGATGGGGCATCCACAGCATCTCTGGGAAACATGTTCCTGTGCCTTACCTCCCTCTGAGTAAAGAATTTCCTCTTAATATCTAATCTAAATCTCCTCTCTTTTAGTTTAAAACCATTCCCTAATGTAGTATGACTACGTGCCCATGTAAAAAGTTGTTCTCCATCTTTTTTATAAGACCCCTTTAAGTATTGAAAGACCACAATGAGGTCTCCTCAGAGCCTTCTCTTCTTCATGCTGAACATCCCCAGCTCTCTCAGCCTGTCTTCATAGGAGAGGTGCTCCAGTCCTCTAATCATCTTTGTGGCCCTCTTCTGGACCCACTCTAACAAGTTCACATCTTTCTTATGCTGAGGACCCCAGAGCTGGATGCAATACTCCAAGTGGGGCATCACAAGAGCAGAGTAGAAGGGGACACTCATCTCCCCTGTCCTGCTGGCCACTTGGTCTGACTATCATGACTTTTCAAATATGATGGAGAGTGGCTTGACAACTACATCAGCTAGTTCCCTCAGGATCCTGAGATGCTTATCTTGGACTTCATATGAAGTGGCTAACAGCTCACTAAGATTATTTGTTTGTTTATTCATTTATTTATAAATCTTATTAAATACTGGTGGTAAATACTGGATCAGTTTGGGTAACTTTTATGTAATTTTACAAACTATGCTAAAAAAAAGTTTAAGGAGTTATCCAAAAACAAAACAAAACAAAACAAAACAACAAACAAACAAACAAACAAAAACACTTTAGCCTGAAAAAACTGGTCTTACTAGATGTCTTCTTTAGTCAGTGGAGGAAAAAATGTTCTGTGAGGAATATTCAGAATATCTGAATGTTTACTCTGAGATATCTTGTGAAGTAACCTTTATTTCCTTTGAAAAGTAAAGGAATTAGCATCACTCAATGACAGCTGACAGTCCTAAATACCTAAAAACTCTCCTAACCAAATTTCCAGGAGGTTACATTGGAAATTTGAAGACAAGGACTCCTATATATTGCCTTTAATATTATCTCTCCAGTGATTTATTTTAAAGACCATTCTGAAAATCGGATCTTAGAGATTTTACATATGTTCTTTAGTTGTGTCTAGAATTAAAATCTCTTAAAAATGGTCATTCTTTGTCAAATTCTCATAGCTACAAATGGGTTGTAAGGGTATTCACGAAAACTGCAACATGAATGTATCTTGAGATGAGAACTGGCTGCCGTACACTTTTTCTCCTACTATCCTTGTTTCCCACAGGAAGGAATATAGGCAGATTGGCCAGAGAAGCATTTTCTACTCTGAATGTTTTATTTCTGTGGATAGTGAGCAAAACAGAATTGTAGGATCAAGCTCTGCTTCAAAAAGAGCTGCCCAATTGCTTAGTTTAGATTGAGCCTTTGTGATTTTACCCCAGATTTACTTAAATTAATAGCAAAACCTACTTTTGACTGTGGTGGACTTTTGGAACACACCTTAATTACTACAGTAATATGGGACAGATCTAGTAAGTCTAAAATAAGAATGTTATTATATTGCATTTTGAAGCAGTAGTAATACCGACACGCACATGTACACACACATATGTACACAACAGGACTTTTTTAAAAAGATAAGACACAAATGAAGTGAACAGGAACTAATTTGAACTGTTTTAATGACAAGAAAATTCCAGAAAGTTATACATTTGAAAGAATGCTGATAAAACATAGAAATGAAATTCAGTTGAAAATTTACAGTGTCAAACATCATTAAGAATAAGTACTGTTATTTTCAAGGAAAATATGCTAAGGCAACACAATAGCTAACAAGGGCAACAGACTTTCTGTCATGTATCTGACATTTACCTTTGTTTGAAATCGTGTGGTTAATTCATTAGAATCATTATCATTACCACATACACAGAAATACATTCAAGACAATATACATTATGTCTCCCTGAAAACAGAAAATCTGGAAGAATTGATATGGGTATTTTAGAAGGAAGTTAGGTTTTCTTTCTGAGTGCTCAAGAAAGACCTGATCTTTGGTGAGTCTTATCTGAAGTGGTTTCTTTAAGCTGAAGCAGTGTCTTCATGGCTATTCTAGTAACATGGGAGATTTATGAACTTTACTTATTTGCTCTGGTCAGAACTACTTCTTTTTTTTTTTTTTGTCAATTTTCTTGGGTAATTGAAGGTTTTGTTAGCAGAGAAGTTATGTTTGTCAGGGGATCCTTCTGCAGTGAACGTACCACTCTTTCTGTCCATTAAGGTTAACAGGTTTCTACACTGTAATGTAGTATTTCTTCCCCTCTTTCTTCTCTGGGTGTATGCTGACGTGGAAGCAGATCAGTCCAAATAACAGGCACTGCTACATGTTCATGTGGTTTTCAGTCATGATAATCTTCCCCATGCTCTTTTCCACAGATCTGTCTGAGTACCATACAGACTGCACTAAGTGGTACATGCCATCCTGCATATTTCAGCAAGTCACCACAAAGCAAGAGTTGCACTCTCATGGGGTAGCTTTAGACTCTTGCTGATTGCATTACGGGAAAGGTTTTCTTAAGCTACATAAATGGTTTATTATTCTAACTCATTATAACTTTCCTGTAACTGTTGAGGATACTGCAGAGAAATAATATTCTTAACTGTTAAGGATTAACTTCATTTTTATAATGAACAGTTTGACATCAGAATTCCAAAAGGTATTTAACCAGTATGAGGATTACATATACACAGATACAATCTCTTTGTTGAATAATTTGGTGATTATTGTGCCAATAAGAGAGAGCCCTAGCCTTCTACCATCCACACTTTGCCTCCTGTAGATTGTGCCTATGTCACATTACAAGATTTTCAATGCTCCTGCTGTGGGAGTTTTGACACTGAGAAGTCATGTGTGGGAGGTGCGCTTGTCAGAAAGACACTCTGTGATACTCTGTTTGAAACCAACCTGTCTTGTCATGTGCGTTTGCTATAGACCCATGCTGTTTTGAAGAGGCAAACAAGGAATCTTTGTTATCTGTCTGCTATTATGCTTCTTTTTCCAGATTGTGCTTCTTTAGATGAAGCTGAGTTGAGCTAAGAAGATTACATCTGTTCTGAGTTCATTTCTGGCCTCTAAGAAGAGTTTAGAGAATGAATAAGGGTGATAAATTTCATAGATGTGTTGACTATTTCTAAATTTTCAGTTCTGCATATAATCTGAATGATATGAAAATCACACAAGTCATTCTCTCTTGTGATAAACCAATCTATCTTGTACCACTGCCTGAAGTACATACTTATCTAGATAACATTATGATTCACAGTCCACTTGAACTTTTTGTTAGCTGTGCAGAACTCGTGCTTTCTGAAAAAAAAAAAAAAAAAAAGAAAAAGAAAAAAAAGAAAAAAAAGGATTTACTGAATCATTAAGGATTATGACACCAATTAGCATTTTTTTTTTTTTAGAATTGCCATCGATTTTATTATTTATTCATGTATTTATTTATTTATTTATTTATTTAGTCTGATTAGACTATGTCATGGTAGGAGCATAAACACCATTCAGAATGAGTTACCTACTGCACTTCAAGAGCATGTACAGGTTTATCAAGGAGTTATTACTTCCTACAGAAGAGTTTTCTAGCTTGGACAAAAGTACTGTAATCTATCCCTGCCTGGGTTCATAACATTCTTCAGAAGTTTACCAACCTAGAAGTAAAGTATATTATTCACTGGTTTAATGTGTAAAAAAGAAGCTGGCTGGCCTAAAGGCTTGCCTATTAGGGTCAGCCTTTGTTCAAATATATTTGTTGTGTTGACATCAGAGATTTTTCACGGTATCTATGTCTGGTATCTGAGGTGCATATATACACACATACATATATTTGAATCCAATCACAGTTTTGCCTACTAAGGAGGCAGTGGTAGTAGGTTGTGGGAGCCTGAAGAAACAGGTAATGGTTGGAGCATACTTTTCTTCTCTGTTCTCTAGGCAGGTGTGAGTCATGACACAAACTGGCACAAATTCTCTTTCCATGTGAATAGAATGTTGCGCCTTATATCCTCAAGTGGTATAAATAGCATAAGTCAATATAGTAGTGCCAATTTACATAAATTTCTACACAGAATTTGGCTAAGTGACAACTCTTAAGGATATGATAACATTCTGCAAGTATTTGAAGGCCATAAACACCAAGCAGGGGGAGAAATGATTTAGGATGGCACAAGGAGACATAATTAGGAGCAATGGGAGGAAATTAAGGGAGGAAAAAATTAGGTTGAATATAAGAAACAATCTTCTGACAGTGAGATGCATTAGGCTGTGGAAAATAAGTCTCCCAATGGACATTCCTTTGCTCAAGATATTTAGACTGGACAAAGTACTAATACATGTACAACAGGGACTAATTTTGCGATGTCTGGTGCATAGACTAGAAACCAGAAACCTTTTGAAGGGATTAAAAGAGTTCTGAATTTAAGAAAAACAAATAAATAAAACTTTTTTTTTCCACATTCACCAAATACATGAATGTCTATCTATGTGCATTTATACCTACATGCATGCATACATATGTATATACAGATTCTGTTTCTTTCTTTCTTTCTTTTTTTTTTTTTTTTTTTTTTTTTATAAAATCTTATTTCCTTGGAAATGTATGCCTTCCGTTCAGTGAAAATTTCTTCCCCTCAGATAGCTATTAAACACAAATTGCTACAATTGTTAGCATTTAAGTAAAATCTTTCAAAATCAGGTTCATGTTTTTTGTTAATAACAGAAAAAAAAATCATCTACTTAGTTTCTTCTATTATAGAGAGGTTTCATCCTCCTCTCTGTAAAAAAATGGATTTTCTCCTGTATCTTTATGAATATATTCATGGATATTGACTTTAGTATATTTCTTACTATGAAATAGCTGAAAAAAATGAAATTGCTCAAATATTCCATTTTAATAATTTTTCAAATGAATGTTTAAGTTACTGTTCTTCCTGCATCTTGTCAGTCTTTAATCACTGAAATGAAGAAATGGTTCCCAGCTAAATGTTTGAAAGACTGATAATAGAAATACATTTCAAAACAACTTTCTCAAAAATATTTATCTGTAAAAAAATATCTTTAAAAGACTTAAAATCTTTAAAAGATCTCTTAAAATCTTTAAAAATCTTTAAAAGATTTTTAGACAAATCAGAGCTTGTGATTGGGATATTTCTCATTTTATCTTAGATGTATGTCAGCTAAGTAAACAAGAAGTGCTCTGAGAGTAGCTTATTTCCTTTTTATCTTATTGGTTTATACGTGATTCAATGAAATGCTAATGTGAATTCTGCTCTGCAAAGCCCAGAAAGTACACTTGATTGCTGAGTTTCTAGAAGGCAACAAAAGTATGGAGACCAGCTGCATCTAACAAAGAAATCTGTTCCAGCAAAGTGAGATGGCAATAAGTAAACAGTTCCAGAACTATAGATATATACAGCCTGTTTTACTGAACATTGTATTGATGCAAGCAAAAGAAAAGGGGAAGTTTCATGGTTTGAGCTCACAAAAGAGAAATGAAATTACCTTTCAGAAAAGGTGTAAAACCAAAGAACATCATATTAGAAATACTTTGGTAACAAGCTATTCTTATTTACTGAGGAGCACATATAACTACTAGTAATTCAGTAATTGTCAGTAGCTTATTTTTTGTTACATATGTTTCCATTTCTATTTCCTTGTAAAATTCTCAGTTACATAAACTCAAATGTATACTATAGCAAGAATTAGTTTATTTTTGATCCATTTTACAGCATTCTTCTAGACTGAAAGTAGACCTACAGCTGTCTTGCCAATTTGAGTAGATATACAGGGAACATACAGATGTTTTAGACTCTTGTCCTGTCTACTACCGACATAATTTTTCTTGAAGAAAAATCAAGAGAAAATAGCATCATCTCTAGATGGCCCTTAACTATGACCATTCTGGACAACACTTCCAGCATCATGGCATCTCATTAGCAAAGCATTAGTTTGCTGTATGTTATGTGAGACTTGTATCCCCAAATGAGGACCTTTCAGAGTAAAATAAATCTCTTGCTCTTTTGGATTACAAGAGAGTAAGAAGCCTTAACATGCTGTGTACTGCTGTACAAGTACATGGTACAGGATATAAATAAATAAATAAATAAATAAATAAATAAAGATCTTCACATTGTCACAATCCTAACATCACCAAAATCTGCTATCAATGATGTTGAATGTATAAACATAACCCTAGGAAATGTGCAGTTGGGAACTGCCATAGATATGGGCCCAAATTCTTGAGATTCTGGGGCAACAACTACCTAACTTCCAAACCAAATGAAATTGATGTTTAGTGCATTTTAAGTGCATTTTTGTAACAATGTGGAGAGCTTATGTCTTTGCGTTCTTTGAATTAGTGTTATTCTGGTTTGACCCAGCCAGCAGCTAAGCACCACACAGCCATTTGCTCACCCACCCCTCCCTCTCTGGGATAGGGAAGAGAATCAGAAAGAAATGAAAGCTTTGGCCAGTTTGAGTCAGCTGTCCTGGGTCTGTCCTCTCCCAGCCCCTGCTGCACCCCCAGCCTGCCTGCTGGCAGGACAGAGTGAGAAGCTGAAAAGTTCTTAGTGCTTAGTGTAAGCACTGCTCTGCAACAATTAAAACATCAGTGTGTTATCTTCTCATCCCAAATCCCAAACACAGCACCATACCAGCTACTAGGAACTCTAATGTAAAAAATTTGGTTTTATACCACTGGAATGACAGACATCTGAGACATTCTTGATTATGTTAGCACTAATTCTCAAGTGATGACAACTTCAAATTTATGTCTTATAATCTGTATTTAGATAAGTCAAATATGTATACTGAGAAAAGAAATGATCACACCCATATCTTTATTTTATTACTTTGACATCAGCTGGTGTAGAAAGTTCTATGATTTTTTTTAATAGTATAATTACTTTCCTAGGTAGAAACACTATTTACCTTCAGGTGACACTCAATATACAGTCAATGAAAAAATACTGAAATTAATAGGAACCCAGCTAGAGAAACATGCCTTTTACTAGTGTGCCACATCATAAATCATTGAGACTTACCAGTGTTAAAGTTCGCTCTAGATTTTATAATGTAAAAAACAAACAAACAAACAAACAAAAACCTCTTTATTTTAGTGCTTAGTACCTGCCAACAAAAGAATAAATGGATTTTAAATACATCTTGGATAAGAGTGTGATGCAATTGCCATTTCAACTGTCTGTGCAGTACATAGTGTTAAAACTTTTACATTGCACAGGTATGGGGCTGGGTGTGGTGGTTTTACTCAGGTGGGCAGTTGAGTTCCAACCACGGCTGCTCTCTCACTCCCCCCTCCTCAAAAAGGAAGGGGGAGAAAATACGACACAAAGAACTCGAGGTTTGAGATCAGAATAATTTAATTAAAAGGAAAGGGAATGGGGAAAAAAAAATCTTTAAAAAAAAGAAAAAAAAAAAAAAAAAAAAAGAAAAGAACAAGGCCGCGTGGAAGCACAGAGAGAAAGGGGAAAAAAAGTTATTCTCTACTTCCCATTAACGAGCAATGTTCGGCCATGTCCTGGGAAGCAGGGCCTCAAAATATGTAATGGTTGTTCGGGAGCACAGCCCTCTCCCCCACGAGAGCCCCCCTTTTTGTTGCTGAGTGTGACATCATGTGTTATGGAATATCCCTTTGGTTGGTTTAGGTCAGCTGCCCTGGCGATGTCCCCTCCCCATCACTTGCCCACCCCCAGCCTGCTGGCTCCTGGGGGCTTGGAGGGAGTCATGATACTGTGCCAGTACTATGCAGCAATAGACAACACTGCAGTGATACCAGTGATGCTCCAGCTACGAGCGCAGAGCACAGCACTGTGTGGGCTGCTGCAGGGAAAGGTGACTCCATCCCAGACAGACCCAGCACACTGGGTAGTTCAAAAAACAACTACCTGTCTCCAACTCCCTGCACTCGTATTTTTGTGTTTAAAAAGACCAAAATCCTTTCAAGGTAACTTTAGATCTGCCATGTAGGATCAATTTTCAGGTTGATACCATATTTCTCAAAATTGATCACATGAGTATTACTTTTATTTCCCTTCTTTTGTTGGCATTACCTTAGGAAATTAAGATAATTAAAGAATCTATTTTAAAAGAGTAAAAGAAGCTTTTAAACAGAATGAAATGTTTGCCCTTTTCCATACTAATTTTTAACTTCTTATTTTAAGAAAATTAGTGTTTATTATTTATCACTTAGAAGCTCTTAAAGCAATTTAAAATCATAGAAGACTCTATTAGTTATCTTTAGGTTTGACTTCTTCAAGTAGTTAATCTGAGAACATTTACAGGTTTATGAAAAAGTTTGAAGAGACAGCTCATAGACAGAGCTTCACTGCATTCAGAAACCACCAATGGTATATATGATATAATTCCAAATCATATATGTCATGTCATCATGTGATGCAACCTGATTAATGAAAAATAATTTGGGGATTATTTTTGGTCTGGAACAGATAGATGCTCTCTCTTTAATTTCATTTTTGCTCTTGTTTAGATCCCCTAAAATTCAGGAGCTTTATTTCCAGAACAGTTGCAGTAACCAAAGAACACTTTTTGGTGACAATGCATAATGCCTTTAAAGCTTCTAAAATCCCTTGCTTTTGACATCTCTAGATCAATGAAGTCCTTGTATCTAACATGGACTTTCAGACATCATAAGAGGAGTCTCAGTAGGCATATGTGACATTACTACAGCAAGGATTAGTGTAATCCTTACTACAGTTATAATTTCCATTTCCATAGGAGGACCTCCTAGATCTGTGATTATAGTCTAAAATATGTTCAGCATAGAGATGAAGTGGACAAAATTTCTACACTCTAAAAAAAACATCCCTAACTCAAATGTGCTTGTCTAAGACCATTTGAAGTTAACACAGAGGTAAAACCGGCTATTTTAATTGCTACAGCTGAAATATAGGCTTTCTTTGAACCTAAACTGATAGAGTGAGTAAGCTACTTTGCAGACATCCATCATGTTGAGTACCCTTCATTTTATCATACAGTCATAGCAGGTGTTGGAGAGTTTCAAGGGTTTAGCCAGTCAAAAATCTAGATAACTTGTCCAACTGCTACTTCAGACCGAGTTTGTTTACTTGGAATAGAGAAGATGATTTAGAGACTTGCCCTTTCTCTGCTATCCTGAGTGGACCCATTTTCAAAGTTTTATGAAGTCAGAAAAAAACCTTGCATGTGCAAACAACAAAGCTTTTAAAAAAGACAGTGAAAAGTAAAACCCTGCAGCTGCTGCAGTGCAGGATGTTATGAATCCAATGAGCCTGAATGGGTTAGCTCTTGAGAAGCTGCAGTCTATCACGCAGTTTTTCAGGCACACCTGGAAACTGACATTTTGGCAGGACTTGAGCTGTGGTTTAGTGACAGCAGATGGTTTGTCTTAGTAACCAAGTGACAATGCAAGTCTCTGGATTTTTCTTTCTTTTCAATTTTTAAATTTCTTATAAGGAGTTTATGAAGAACTAAACACATTAGAAATGTCCTAATCAGATGGACTTGTTAGAAAGCATACAATAAAGATACTAAGGTATTAGTTCTTAAAATATATTATTTACATGCTGGTTCAAAGGTTTGAAATGATTTTGTGTTGGAGCAAAATAGGTCCTGTATAAAGCTAGTCTGACTTTTATGATTTCAAGCATAACACAGCAGACAATAACTACGATTTTCATACATAGTTCTCCATGTATAACAACAGTTATATTCCTTAATCTCTTTCACTGCTATTTTAGTAGTATCTGGATGCTGTGTACTCTTGAACTGTCACAGAATATGCTGCCAAATTTACCACTTTGGGCAAAATCGCTATCCAGCATGTTGGCTTTTGTTTCTCTTTTCTCTACATTTTTTCTTAACCTTTGACATTTAGTATTAAAAAAAAAAAAAAAAATCCAGTGTGATAGAATGTCATCATCCTGATTTTCCAAACAGACTGTAGGAATAGCTGTAAGAGACATGACTTTCCAAAATCCTGTCACTCAGAGTGCCACAAACTTTGTAATACCACACTCAAAATTTGGTATCATTCCCATGCATTAGAGAATTCAACACTTTAAAGAGGTAAATAACCATTCTGCAGCAACAAGACTCCTGATATTTCATGTTTTCTTTGTTTTCTGGGAAATTTCTTTAGATTTTTTTTTTTCTTTTACACATGGTTATGCTGTTGACAAGGCAGTGACAGTTATAAATGCTGTAGCAACCTGTTGTTCTCTCCTTGGGGAAGAGAAGAAACTTCTATTTGAAAAGCACACACTCCTGGAACAAGATGTTGGCCTATGTCTTCCTACAATGGTTTCTCCTTTTTGCCTTTTCAACATATTGTCTTTACTGCAGAGACCTAGTTTTTTAACTTTCTTCTCTTATATATTCCCTTATTTATCTTCTTTCTGGAGGTATCTATGAAAGTATGAATTATTAAACTTATTTTTTTCTTCCTCTGGAACCTAATGAATTCTATATCTTCTGCAACCCATCACAAAGTGAAAACTTCATCTCTTTTCCCAAGGATTCTCCTTCAAAGAGAAAGGAAGATGCTTAAATTCAAAAATGATACAAACAGACTGAAGAGGGTCCAAAGGAGGGCCACAAAGATAATCAAAGAGCTGAAAAACCTGCTGTATGAGGAAACACAGAATAAGTTAGGCCTTTGCACCCAAGAATAGAAGGCTCGAAGGGTACCTCATCACAGAATTCCAGTACTTAAAGTGTGGCTACAAAGAGGACAGAGGCTTTCTCTTCATGAGTAGCCTTATGGAGAAGGCAAGGGGCAACAGGTACAAGCTGCACTCAGAGATATTTAATCTTGGTATAAGACAGAAGTTTTTTATAGTGAAAATTCACTGAATTTCTTTTATGATGAATTCTCATCATTGGAGGTTTTCAAGATGCAACTGGGCAAGGTGCTAGATATCTCAACCAAGTTCCCTTTTCCCGCAAAAGGTTGGACATGATGATCTTTCAAGGTCCCTTCCAACTTGGACTGTTCTGTTATTCTATGATTAATATCTTTCTTTTCTGCTGAACTGGAATAAACTTGATGGCAGAGGTGAAGAAGGCGAGTGAGTTAATAAAATAAACCTCTGTTTATTTCTGGATTACTAAAAGTGTTAATTTATTTCTTAATAATATTAACTCTGTATGAATTCTGAGTAAACATATATACCATAACAAATTGAGCTGAATTATTATTAAAATAAATCCTAAATATGTTCATCTTGCCTAATTTGTAGACTGAATATTTTTTAATGTGTATAGATATTGTGATTTAAGCTCCTTGTACCTAACTTAACCACTTCCCTAACAAGTAAAAATTATGAAAAGCACAACCTTGTTCTGCTTCTTTAGTCAAAGGATAGACACCAGATCTTGTGGTTGTCCTATAGTTCATCTAAGATCTTTATTGCCATTCTAGAGCTGTCTGTCTTTTGTAATTGTCAAAGTATGGACCTTGAAATCATTATTCAAAGTAGCATGCAATAAGTTAAAATCTGTAACATTCCTGTCCATGCATACATTTTATTCCCAATATAAGCAACATTTTATACATGTGTGCAGAGTGGTATAAGGCTGGGACTAATACATGCGTGGAATTAGATTGACCAAGGGCCTGTAGTTTCTTCTGCTCTTACTGTGAATGATAATACCCAAGCACACTGCATTTTGGAACCTCTGCTTGGCTGATTTTAATGTTACAGCCCAGGGTATCTAGATAGTCCTACATCTGTGTGGTGATTTCATCCTGATGGACAGCTAAACTCCACCACAGTGACCTCTCACTCCCCCTCCTAAAAGGAAGAGATGGACAAAATACAATGGAAAAGGACGCAATGGTTGAGATAAGGACAGGCAGATCACTCAGCAGCTACTGTTGCAGGCAAAACCAACTCAGCATAGAGAGATTAATGTAATTTATTGCCTATTACAAAACAGACTAGAGCAGTGAAAAACTAAAAATACCTTCCCCCTATCCACCCTCTTGTACATCCTGTCTCCAAGCTGCACAGGGGAATGGGGAATGGGGGCTGCTACCCCGTAGCCTCCCCTGCTACCAAAACCTTGTCAATACAGTCTGGAATGGAGGACATTTTGCTTTTGATTTTAGGTTGAAACCATATAACTTTCAGATTTTTTAAATGAGCTTCACTTTAAATTCCTGTCCAAGCTTGTCCAAATATCAGATTCACAGTTTTCAGAGACATAAATCTGGAAAAACTGTCAAGAATATAAGAATATTAACTGAACCTACTCAATACTATACCATTTATGTCTTTTAAGGGGAAGGATGAGAGGATAGCTTAATATACAGAGAAAATAAAGTCATTAGGAACTGGTAAAAAATTGTCTTTGATATGTGTAAAATGATGTAGATACCCATAATACAAGGATACGAAATTCAGATCTCTGAAATCTTTTATAGGCTTTAGTTGCACTCCTCATATATTCTTTATAACCAGAAGACTTAAACACAGTAAAAGCTAGATTTTTCAGTATTTGAATTTGTCTCACTTCTATGTGAAACTGTGAAGCTCAAAGGATGCAAGTCCAAAAATCTGGCTGTTCCTCAGTTGTGAAAGTTGTAAACAAAGGGAGTAATCATTTGATACATTTATTTATTAAACTCATAGAAAATATTGCTTTTATTTTTTTTTTGTTTTGTTTTCAAAGGTTCATATGACCTTTTTTAGCTTCCTTCTCCATGCTCTGTTTCTTTATGTTTGTCAGCATATGAGTGAAACTGACAGAAAAGGGGGAACAAAGAACACTTAAATGTGAGGCCTCAGCCTCGAAAGTGCAACTTTTAACTTTATATGGAAAACAAACAAACAAAAAATTATAATTCTAATTTGTACATTTATGCCATATACTAAGTAATAGACAATGGTGGTGGCTTATAAAAAAAAAAAAAAAAAAAAAAGAGAGAGAGAGAGAATATACTGATTTAGTGACAGATGAGAAGATATGTAGTATTTAAGATAAAACTTTGATTTCAGCAAAACTTGAACACGAAGACAGAATTGCCTTCCAAGGAGCTAATATTCCTCATTTACGCTTCATTTACTCTAAAACATTTTTTTACAAGATAATTTGCATTTCTCATTGTATTATATATTCTAATTTTGTAAGTGGAACATGCACAATATCAAAGTACTTTAGGCTGGGTGAATTTTATATCAAAATTATCTTCAACAAAGCTATCAAAGTTTGATATTAAGAGCATTTAAAGTGATTTAGGCATGCATCCTTAATTTTTAATATAACCAGATTTTTAAATTTGGTGCAACCAAAAGCCTCAAGAGGACTAAGTTGTGATTTTAGATCTGAAATATATACGTAATTTTTCCTGCCTACTATTGAGCCTACAAAAAAAAATATAGTCTGATTTTCCCTGTAGGCCTATGACTATAAGTCCTTGTAAGCCTCTTGATCAGCACCTGTCTTTGATGCTTTTTGCAAGGTACATGGTCCTTTTATTGAATATCTTATAAAAGTACAATATTGCTTGCTTCATCTTGCAGCGAGGAGATAACCAGAAAAATCACAGCGGTTTCTAGTACATGTCAGCTGTTTGTCAATTAAAAGCAGGGCATATTGTATATTAGTACAGGTTATAGTACTTTGTCTTTGAAACCACTAAAAAAAAAAAAAAAAAAAAAAAAAGATACTGTGGAAATTCCATGCTCATTTAAAATAAGGATATTTAAAATGTTTGAGCTTTTCTCTAGGTGTGTACTAGGCTTGTGTAAATTAAGGAATTTTTTAAATTAAGGAATTTAATCTATTTGCAGCTGTGGAATAAAATTTACGTATTTCATTTATAATAAATGGAGATATCAGAGAATTAAGACTCCTTAGTCCAATTCAACTACTGAAGAACTATGCAAGCCTCTTCATTTTTTACAAAACTGTTAATCTATTCTAATTAATCACCCATTCCCAGTAAATCTGAATCCATTAGCCTGCACTGTTTACTCAAATTTCTTTCCTAATCATTGATAGTAGAGTGTAACAGTCATAGGATCACAGGCTTTGCCAGCTGTGGTGTGTAATGGGATTCACCTTCAGACTGGTATCTCCAGCAAGACTACTTACATTATTAGAATTTGTGCTCCAACACCACTGAATTATGAAACTAGTGGAATAGTACTGGTGTATATACGTACACATATCTATCTTACCTCTACAGTGTTATTTATTTCTTTATTTGTTGTGCTATTATCTAACAGGTAGTGTTCAGGCATAGCAGAGGTTTCCCTTATGTCAGATTCTGAACAAAGGCAGAATAGTCTCCTCTCAAATAAGGGAGATCAGAATGAGAAAACAGAAAGCAGAATAACTTTGTTTAGCATGAAATGTAGTGCCCCCAGTACAGCAGCTCATCAATTTTGTTTAAAGCATCACAGCAGCAGAAGTTTTAAAGTAGGGATTTTGAGAGTGGAATTTGTCTTTCAGAGTATTTGCAGCATGAGATATCACAAGATATGTTCTGTTGGTAGAGTGTCCTCCTCTGACTTAGAAGTAGCCTGGATGATCCAGTAAATCTTTTCTATCTTTAACTTTCTTTTAATTTTCTTTTGCATTTTTATTGTGCTAAATAGAACAGGCTATTAATAGAACAGGAACTAATAGAACTAACAGAACTAATAGTACTAATAGAACAGGAACAGGCTCCCCATGGACGTAATCATGCCCCCAAGCCTGTCAGAGTTTAAGCAGCATTTGGACTGTGCTCTTAGTCTGAAGTTTTGGGTAGACCTGGGTGGTGCCAGGAGTTGGACTCGATGATCCTTATGGGTCCCTTCCAACTTGGGATATTCTATGATTCTATGATTCTAAATGGTCTTCTAACAGAAAACCAAATAGAATTCTTGAACAATTTAATTAACAGAAATTAAATGAGATTGCCACAGTGAATATATTTTAATCAATTAATTCAATCTGCCACCTATTTTGAAATGCACAAAGATTTCTTTTCTATGATTATTTCTAACTAGTAGCAGAACCCATGTAAGATCACTCCCCAGAAAAGATGGAGAGGAAAACGCAGTCCCAAATATCTAATGAGCCCCTTGTGGATCATAGATAGAGATCTTTATTGATACATTTATATACTGAGAATTTATTTGCCAACCTTAATTCATTTACAAGGGAAAAAAAAATATAGAAACCTCAGTAGTTTCTTGTAGATGAGGTCTGTTTGTTTGAGTACTGCTACACTATTGATGAAGCTATGCATTTGCTTAATGAAGGACAAGAAGTCTAAACCAGACATACAACAATGTTATTCTGTCTTTTATCAAGGTGGGTGTCCTTGGCTGTTTGAACCTTGAGCTTTCAGAAATAACAATCCTAGTAATGCAGTTGTGATGACCAGCTCTCTGTGAGATTTCGGTTCTGATTGCTACAACATTATCAAGAAAAAGAGTAGTAAAAAGACAGTTTAAAAAGCAAACTAAGTTGTAAAGTTAGAATACCTGCCATTTATGATGTCCCTTCTGTGTAAAGACAAAGAACCCTGTTTCTTGCTGTGTGGAAACATAAATATTAGCCTATAGGGTGTTTAAATTGCTGATGAAGCAGATGTTGCATTGTCTTCTCTCAGCTGTACACCAACACACATGAACAAAATTTCATTAGCAGTTGATAACAATTTGACATTTTTGATATGTTTTGGGCTGTGAATCTCCATGAATGAAGTCAATAGGGGTGATCTGATTGTGATATAATTAGAAACATGAAGTTCTTTTGCTCAGCCTCAGCTCTTGTTTTAAACTGGAACCAAATGTGAGCTAAACTCATCTTGGAAGCTGTTGCTTATTTTGAAAGAATCTGTTTCAGTTTTTAGAATAGCAGCTCAATTTGCAAATAGAGGTAGAAATCCCATGAAAAATTGTGATTATCAGGGATATGTGTTCCAAGTTTGAAGACACAGTAGTTGATATGCATCCAAAACACATCAGAATGCTTCCTCCCTTTAGATTTCTTCATTACTAGCATGAAAATAGATTTTATTTCCCATGTCCATTCTTGGACAGAAATTACCAGGAAAGTTGGATAAAATACTTCTCTCTTAACTTCAGAAATTTATTTCCAATTATGGCTAATATCAGCAGGCATATACTATAGTCCAAGGACACTTGAAATTAGAAGAAAAGATTGTATGCCCCCAGGATTTTTTTTTTTCCCTTCAGTTAACCAATAAAAGATTATTTTTTTTAATGAACTTTCCCAAAGTCTTGCTGTTCAGTATTTTATGATAATTTCATTGTTGGATTTACATGTTTTTTTTCAGATAAAAGTAAAAGAAGAACCTAGAACTTCATATCAAATCAACTGCCTAACATTTTTCAATATAAGGTATTTTATTTGTGAAGATAAAGACATCTTTATAATAGATAACATCATTATCTGAAAATACTTCAAAAATCTTCTGAAAAGATACATACTGTTGGCAAACTATTCTATTTCATGAAAATTTTCCTAAACATCGGTGAATATTCACATGCAAAATTTGTATTATTTGGCATCTAATTATTGGACATGTATCTGAATAACAATCTTCATTGCCTCCTTAATCCACTGCAGATTATTGCAGAATTATGATAATTCAGAAAATTCAATTTGCTTTTTTTTTTTTTTAGCATTGCAATAATTATTCTAATTTTTTTTTTTTTTTTTTTTTTTTTTTTTTTTTTCAGAAATAAGGGCTTAGGAGGAAGTAATTTTTATAACTTCTAGTTTTTAACCAAAATTGGTTAAACATTTTCTTTTAAAACAACAGAGCAGGGTGTAGCAAATTCATTTTCCCTAGAAATTTTAGCATTTATGTGGTGTACAGTTTGCTTTTTTCCCTCAACTTATTCCTATTTCCATCACAAAGAAGTCTTGAAATAAAGCTGTTTTGCAAGACTGACTCTGGCCTTGGGATCCCTGATTGAGCTGGCTGAGAAATATCTATGTTTTCCATACTAATAAGACCTGGCTTTTTTTCCTTGGGTTCTGTGACAAATAAACATAATTGACTATAGACAAACATGTGAGTTAATCAAGGCTCCAGTCAAAAGTTCATTATAATACAGCTGTTCTTCTACAAAGAACAGAAGTTTAAGAGAAAGTTTAGTCAAGAAGTTTGGTATAATGTTATGGGTGTAATATACTAATTTATAAACAACAAAATGCTATGTAGTTATATTGCCAGTCATTAATGTGCTTGAGATGAAAACTGTAGAATACATTTAACTCACAGACTGTCTCTAATGATTTATCTCACCCTTGTACAGAATGAAAACTACTCATGGTGATAATACCAGTCATAGTCTAACTGCATAAATTTAGAATATCTGACATTTATTAACTTTTAGCAGAAAAAAAAGCTATGGACGAACTTTTGAGACTAATTATATATCATAGTTTATAATAAACATGATAAAGCTTCAGATTTGATAGCCCAAAATATTCAGATGTGGAGTCATGTTTTCTAGATTGATGACTGGCTTTCCAGACAGCTGCAATGTAGGTGTAGTTAATATGTTGACCAGCTGAAGTGTTGCACTGGTCATTTTTCAAGGCCTTCCAGCAAGGAAATAAAAATAAATTCTTGTGCCCTGCGGACGCATCAAAAAGTTGTTGCACCAAAAAACACATTGGTTTTCAATGTGCACTAGCAAATAAATCATCAATATATTTTCAAATAAACTTTTAATCCACACACATCATAATTTTGTTACATTATTATAGCTAATTGATACAATTTTGCTGATTCATACAAAATTTATGCAAATTAATGCAAAAATGCTGATACAGCATTTATCTCATTATATTTAGTTATAAATTCAAATAACACTGAGAAAAAACATTTATTTATTTTTCACTATCGAATACTACACATGACTCAAGAACCTTTTTTTTTTTTGAGCATAAATGTCAAAGAAGATTTTAAGCCATGTTTTATAGAGGCAAGACTAACATCTGAAGATTGAAAAAAATAAAAATAAAAATAAAAATAAAAATAAAAATAAAATCAATGTATTCTCCTGATATTTGGCCAGAACATGCAAGTCTGTTTGATGTATCAGACTTATGAGAGAACTAAATTAATATAGTCTTTAATATTGCAACACTTGAGTTCAAATAAATAAAAAAATAAATAAATAAAATAAAAGAGGCAGAAAGTATTAGAGGAAAGTAATAAAGCAGAAAACAAAAAAAAAAAACTTCAGGTTAATGATCTAACCTAAACAAAATTTTCCAAAACATTTAGTTTCATCTTGTACCTGCAATATAATCATAGAATATCCGAGTTGGAAGGGTCCCACAAGGATCATCAAGTCCAACTCCTAGGTCCCCAAAGAACCACCCGAAAAATCAGATCATATTTCTGAGTGTTCTCCAAACACTGCTTGGACTCTGGCAGGCTCGGTGCCGTAATCACTTCCCTGGGGAACCTGTTCCAGTGCCTGACCACCCTCTCGGTGAAGAACTTTTTCCTGATATCCAGCCTGAACTGTCCCTGTCACACCTTCAAGCCATTCCCTTGGCTCCTATCGCTGGTCACCAAAAGAGAAGAGAACACCTGCCTCTCCACTCTCCCTTACAAGAAAGTTGTAGACCACAATGAAGTCTTCTCCTCACTCTCCTCTTATCCAGGCTGAACAATCCAAGCAACTTCAGCTACTTCTCTTAAGTCTTTCCCTCTAGGGAAAACGGACGTATTTGTTACCTTCCTTTGGACACTCTCTAACAGTTTTATATGTTTCTTATACTGTGGCACCCAAAACTGCACATAGTACTCAAGGTGAGGCCTCACCAGTCCAGAGTAGAGTGGGACAATCACTTCCCTTGACCAGCTACCAATGCCATTCTTGATGCATCCCAGGATACAGCTGGACCTCCTGGCTGCCAAGGCACACTGCTGGCTTATTTTCAGCTTGCTGTCAGTCAAAACCCCCAGATCCCATTCTGTGGGTCTGCACTCCATCATCTCGTCCCTCTGTCTGCACATATAACCAGGGTTACTTCTTCACAGGTGCAGAATCTGGCACTTGCTCTTGTTAAACTTCATATTATTGGTGATTGCCCAGATCTCTAATTTGTCAAGATCTTTCTGCAAGGCCTCAACTCTCTTGACAGTGTCAACAGCTCCACCCAATTTGGTATCATCTGCAAACTTGCTAAAAAAAAAAACTTCAAGTCCTTCATCCAAATCGTTTATGAAAACATTGAAGAGTTCTAAAATGGAGCCCTGGGGAACCCCACTAGTGACAGGTCGCCAGCCTAATATAGCCCCATTTACAAGAACCTTCTGGGCCTGACCAGTCAACCAATTGATCACCCATCTTATTATGCTTTTATCTAACTGTATTCTGGTCTTTTTGTCCAGAAGGATACTGTGAGAGACAGTATCAAGAGCTTTACTGAAACCCAGAAAGATTAAATCAACTGTCTTCCTTTGGTCAACTAGCTGGGTGATCTTGTCATAGAAGGAAATTAAATTTGTTAGACATGACCTTCCCCTAGTGAGCCCACGTTGCCTCTGACCAATGACTACGTTGTTTTTTAGGTGTTTTTCAATAACTCCTGGAATAATCTTCATAATTTTACCAGGCCCTCAAGTGAGACTGACAGGTCTGTAATTGCCAGGATCTTCCTTCTTGCCCTTCTTGAAAATTAGGACCACATTTTCCAGTTTCCAGTCAACTGGGACCCCTCTGGATTCCCAAGACCATTGAAAAATAATTGAGAGGTCTTGTGATGATATCAGCCAGCTCTCTGAGTACTCTGGGATGTATTCCACCAGGTCCCATGGACTTGTATGCATACAGGTGGAGCAGCAAATCCTGCACAAGTTTGGGGTTAACTAGGTTATCATTCCCACAGTCACAGTCCTCCAGTTCAGGGCAGCTGGGGTCCCAGAGCCCATCACTGGAGTTAAAGACAGAGGTGAAAAATGCATTAAATGCCTCTGCTATGTCTAGTTTGGACAAATTATATGTGTCATTAATAATTAGGTTAATAAGCACAATGCACATTGACATTCACTCAGACATCGATTAATCTATGTAGAGTACTGAAGGTGTTTTTTTTTTCACAACTGTTTCAACAAACAAGAAATTAATGTGCATCTGTATAGATCTACTGTTATTAACACAATTTCATGGCTCCAGAAGATTTTAGATTTTTTCCTTTTTTTTTTTTTTTTTTTTTTACCCACAAGTGGGAAGTATCACTATTTCAATGTAACAAATTGAGAGTTTCAGATCCTGAAGATTAAATTATAGTATTGTTCCATTGTATCTGATGAGAGCTTTTCCAGTACAAACCAGGTGGCAACAGGTACATGCAGGTTGCTTTGTGTTATAAAAACACAGTTAGAAGAAAAGTAGAACATGAATTCTAATAGATCATATCCTGATTCAGTATTCTTAAATGCAAGATCATCTTTCTCTTATTGGCAGAATAAGAATTTGAATTTGAAGTGAATTTTTAGTTTAATTAAAATTACTTTAGTTTCACATAGTAATATAGATATCCTATTTCTGGAAAAATCTAGATGGAAAATTTATTTAGAGTTTAATTAATTTTGAGAGAGCTTCATTAATTTGAAGTACAAATTACTAAAGTTTCCACAGCAGTCAGAGCAGGAGAATCAAAATACGCTGGCTCACAAACTTCTATCTTTCCTAAAGACAGCCCTGTCTCTCTGACATCCACAAAAATAATTTCAGATCTTTATTTCAAAAACATTTACACTTTAGTTTCACTTAAATAAAAAAATCCCTAATTTCACTGTCCCACACGTATCCTAGTTATGATTAAATGTATGCATGAATTCAGATTTGCAGGATGAGATATCCTCCAGGATGAGATAGAGTCTGCTATTTAATAAAAAAAAATATATTAGTTTTCAAACTAAATGCAATCTAATGATATCAGAGTCAGACAATCACACTCTCTGTCATTGTGTTATCTGTGCCCATTAATATGGATGTAAAGCATTCCTAATTTAGTACAGTGCAAGCCAAACCTTACACGTTACAAATATATCTGGTAGTTTTGTGATGCATAGAAATAGGAGAAGTTGAAAATGAAACACAACAAAATAAAATTTCAGATTTATTTTTACTTGATAAAATATCAGGACTTTATATTGATAAGATCTGGGGCCAGATCCCTAGAAGCAAAACAAACAACCCTGGTTCATCATTTGCAAATTCTTTGTGATGCCTGCTTTCTCCCCTCAAATGAGATATGTCATTGTAGATATTTCAGGCCACATCTTCTCTGCTGGTGCAAATTAGCATTGAATCATCCAAGCAGTATTGTTTATATAAAGTGAAGATCTGACATTAACTTTTAGCTCCTGAACCGAGCACAATTTTGACATTTGTTGTGCAGATGAACATGAAAGATAAAAAGGGAACATTTGCTTGCTTCCAATGTTACACTCTACTGCTATAGTGCACGGATGAAAACAGAATTTTGTTTTGTTTAAAGTTCAACTTCAATAAATAAATCAGAAAGAAAAATCATGAGAAGCCCAAGCATCTGAGATATTCTCATGCATGCATTTAAGGAAGAAGTACATGTCTTCTTTTTTTTTTTTAATAAAAAGTAATGTATGTTTTTATTCAAAATCTCAGTCTGGGTCAAAAAGATTAAACAATAGGCTATGTTTTGTTTTGTTTTGTTTTGTTTGTTTGTTTTGTTTTTAGCTGTAATAGCCATTATCTTGGGGGCAGGTATTCAGCAATGTACATTGTTTTTACATTTCTTTTGGACTTCAGAGAAAGGCAAGAAGTAGTAACAACGATAAACAGGGAATTCTAAGACCCTGTGTCAAGCATTTCTGATTTCTTCCAGGAATACTGAAGTTATCAAGGCCAAAGATCAACCTTTACTTACCCTTTCTTCATCAATTCTATTTCTTGATATTTACTGTTCAGCAGGGATGATCAGAGAATGTGTACATTAGGGTGAGTGTGAACCTGCAGTTCAGATTGCCCAGAACATCATGGCTCAGCTCTGCTTTTTTTGATATCTTCTCCATTGTCAAGTCCTTCAGATTCAAGTGAACTATTGGATCTATGCCATAAAAACAGAGGTCAACACTAACTTAATGGACATTTGTTTAGTCCAATAACTTATGAAGAGGTTAATTAATTTAAAAATAAAACAACAAACAAAAACAAAAAAAATCCCACTTGTTTCTGAATACATTTATACTAAATGAAAACTGAAATTACCTGTTACAGAAAGACCAGTCAATTACATTTGTGCAACTAAGAAAAGAGAATGACCTATTATAGATCTTAGTATTGATGGTGCTTATTATGAAAGGACTTAAAGTCCAATGAAGAATGGAGCTACATTATGCCGTGCAATATAAGAGAAATTCCTTTTGTACAGTATTAATCACAAATTAACAAGTACACAGCATGTGGGACATTCTTAATAGCACCAAGATAAAACCATGACAGAAAGAATGAAGTAATCTCCCATTTGCTTTTTCTAGTATATACTTGCTAATGAAAGATAAAATTCACGGAAAGAGGAGAGGAAGTAAGGAGCAAGGCTGAAAATATGATGCAGATAAAATAGAAGTCCGATGAAGGAAATGAAGAGATTGTAGGTGGAGAGGAAGAAAGTGTTTGGAGTAAGTAGCTTCCTACTCTTTTGTAACAAATAGCTCCATTAGAAGATGCCTTTCAGAAATGCAAGGAAGTTCTCTGACTACCCAGTCAACCTTGGAGTTGCTCCCTTTGCAGCACCTACTCTTACAGGCCTAAAAGTAGTCCGTACTATCATCTGCAACAGCAAAACATAGTGCTGAGAACTATCAAGCATGTGATGTGATACCATAGACACATCTACGGTTTATGAAAGAAACGTTTTATACAAGAATAAAATGAGTTGTTTATTCATTATTCAGTTTACTATGCTGGTAGGCCCTTCCATTTGTTGTTGTTGTAGTTTTCCTTTGACTTTTACCTGCCAACACTTTATTTTATTTTATTTTATTTTATTTTATTTTATTTTATTTTATTTTAATTTCCATAGAACTATCTAAGGTGTTTTAGGTATATATTGTTACAACAATGAATGACAACAGAAGTGCTAGTTTATGACGCTATAGATTTTCCCTTTTTCAGAAAAATGCCTTCTCTCTTGTAGTTCCGTGTTCTTAAATAAACAGGTCTCCTAATGTTCTGAATGCAAGAAGAATTATATATATATATATATATATATATATATATATATAAGCTTTTCTTCAGGTCCAGGACACAACCAGGAAATCCTTCTTCAAGATGTGTATTCTCCTTTCTTTGCCTTCCTAATATCTAGTATGTCTTCATTTGTGCTTCTTCTGTTAAATAAGACCAGAATGAAAAAAAAAAAAAAAAAAAAAAAAAAAAGGAGGATTCAATTAAAGTAATCCCAGAAGTAAAATCTTCAAATCAGGCTTTAATTTCATAAAGTCTGGGATAATCCAAGAAATCTTTGATATAAGCTTTACTTAATATATACCTCTTTCAAGGTTCTTTATATTTTATTTTATTTTATTTTATTTTATTTTATTTTATTTGTTTTATTTTTTAGGAAAATAAAATATTGGAATTATTGTATCACTATGAGATTTAAAACTACATATTACATACACTGTGCACACAATATTTTCTTTAGCAAATACAGATTAGAAATAGACTGCAGTAAATCTAATAAATCACATGAATGGTATCACAACTGACATGTCTTAGAGTCATTATGTGTAATTGGCTAATGGTGTATTTATTCTTGTGCTATTGTATCACCCTCAGGGACAATTCCCATAAGTTTTGAATCTCCAGAAGGATTTCTCTGCAGAAGTAAATTAGTAGTAGTTGTAGTAGTAGTAATAGTAGTAGCAGTAGTAGCAGCACCAGTAGTAAATAATGCTTACTAATTATTTTTATTTAAATTCATTTTAAAGTAATCAGTCTGTCTTGAAGTTTCACTGCAGTTTCAAAAAGTGATGAATTTGATGTTCTCTGATGCCTTGAATTCCCCCCTTGAGCCAAGAAAAGTGATTAGAAAAGGAAATGAAGCCCCAAAATTCAGAGTTCATGAAACATTCAGTATTAAAAACATATGTGGTGTACACAAGGAGGATCTCAGCCAGTGCCCTCTAGACGTGCGTGACTATAAATGATTAAAATTCTTATTCTCAGGAAAAAGAATCAGCTTAGCATACTGAAAGCATAGAAGACTGCTCTGTAAGTGTAAAAGGTAGCAGATACTGGGGTGCAATTGCCAGGTATATAGTGAGTCTCATTTACCTAGGGGAAAAAATAAAATAAAAATAGAAGCAGTATTAAACTATATTTTTTTAACTTGTAACAAGCTAAACAACTCGATACATACTCTAAAGGATTTTATTTATTTATTTATTTTGGTTTCCATATAACTTTATATTTTATCTATGGATTTGTACATGTACCTTGAAATATATTTTTCTTATTGCTTATCCAAAAATTCAAAATTTTCAGAAATGAATTGGTCTATTGGTGAGCTTGGAAATTTCTGAACTTGTTTGCTGGACAATGGACACATAATAATAGTTATAATAACCAAGAAAGCCCTGATGAAGGGAAGGGAAGGGAAGGGAAGGGAAGGGAAGGGAAGGGAAGGGAAGGGAAGGGAAGGGAAGGGAAGGGAAAAGGGAAGGGAAGGGAAGGGAAGGGAAGGGAGGGAAGGGAAGGGAAGGGAAGGGAAGGGAAGGGAAGGGAAGGGAAGGGAGGGAAGGGAAGGGAAGGGATCCATGCCCTTTGAAGAAATTTTTCAAAAGTAGATGTTTTCAGAACCAAGATACATTTAGGTTCAGGATAATTATTAGTAAGCTAGAGAAAAAGATATTTAGAAAATAATTTAGAAAAGCAAAAACAAAAAAGCACAATCAAAGGAAACAAAAACCAAAGAAACAAACAAAAAAAGATGCACAACACCATTGCTCACTACTATCTGTCAGATACCCAGCCAGTCCCCAGGCAATGGCAGTTTTATTGTTGAGCATGATCTCATATGGCATAGAATATTACTTTGGTTGGCTGGGGTCTGCTGTCCTGGCTGTGTCCTCTCTCAAGTTCTTGTGCACCTTCTGTATCCTTGCTGACAGGAAAACATAAGAAGCAAGAAAGACCCTTGGCTGTGTAAACACTGCTCACTTTAAACTAAAATATCCACTGTTTTCATTACAAATCCAAAACATAGTACCATACAACCTATTATGAAGACAATTAACTCAATCCCAACCAAATCAGGACAAATTTACATTAACATGATCTTCTGACAGAAATGTATGCTCTCTGGCTTCTACGTTTGGACATGGAAGGAAATGCAACACAAGATAAAGTGGTCTTACACCAGATCTGGCTTTAGATAAATAACAAATATTGCACGGGATTTTGTGTCCTCATGGATACAGGAATATGTGTCAGGAGAAATCCAGTGAACTGGACTGAAAAAGAGCAAGACAAGTTAGATTAACACATTTTATTGTTATTTCACTTTGTTATTACACCAAGAAATTAGAGTTCTGTGAAAAACAATAATGATTTGTTTATTCTTGTATAAATTTCTATTTTTTTCCTGTTCTTCCTAGGCATGTTTTAGTTCTGTAAAACCTTTATCAAATATATCAGACCTGAATACATAATCTGTGAAGTTTATTCAAAAAATTGAATAGTTTACAGTGCCTATTCTGAGAAAAAAAAAAAAATAATAATCTAAAAGCTTATAGATTCTATCATAGATCACCTACAAACAAGTTAATCAGGCTTCTAACGACTTGTTTGGCATTCAGTAGTGTGAGGAAATATATTAGAAAGAAAAAGGCTGGGTTAGTTAGACTTTTAAAATAAATTACATTAAAATTGTTCTACTGTCTATAAGGCACATAATAGACACAGAACAGAAGTGGTGTTTGGAATATTTAAACTTCTTGTCACATTTTGTCCATCCAATATTGAAAGATGCTTTCAGTGAGGATTTTCTTAGTTCCTAGAGATAAGATATAGTCTACTTGAACAGTGATTTTACATTGCATGGTCTCCAATTATTTTTCTCTATTTGCAGAGGCAATATGATATATGAGAATAGGAATTCACCTCTACATTTTATTCACTGAGGTGAAAAAAGCTAAAGATAGAGGTATTACAGTAGCAATTAGTTTGGATATTTTTGCTCCTTTTAATGCATTGATAAATTTCAGCTATATTTTTCCTAATGTACATAGAAATATGTTATATATGTTGCAATTATCTGATCCTTCAATTATCTGATCCTTATAGACAAGACTTTTCTGTCCAAAATTTCAGGGAGTCAGAAAATTGAATCAATAATTGTGAAAACAAAACAAAACAAAACAAACAAACAAAAAAAGACTTGCTGTACTTATGAAACTCTTTCTGAAACTTAAGATCTGCTAAAGAATTAGAGGGATTGTCATGAATTTGGGCTAGTAGAACTTGAAGGTGTCTGATTTTTTTATTTTTTTATTTTTTATTCCAGACCAACCAGAATGATCACACTGATTAATTATTCTTTAAGGAATTAAGGGATATCTCTAGATCTGCTGTCCTGTCTTTATGTTGTCCTTGTCCTTATGGGTGACTTCAACTTCCCAGACATTAACTGGGAATATCTCACAGCTGATACAAACAGTTTCAGGAAATTCCTAAAGAATGTTGATGATAACTTCTTGGTACAGATACTAAGGGAACTGACAAGGAAAGGTGCCTTCCCAGGTTTTTTGCTTATAAATAGAGAGGGTCTCATGTGTGAAGTGGGAATTGGTGACAATTTTGGCCACAGTGAGCATGAAGTAGTCAAGTTTAAAATCTTTGGTGATAGGAGAAAAACTGTTACCAAAACTTCAACCCTGAATATAGGGAGAGTAGACTTCAGGCTGCTCAGGGAACTAGTTAGTAAGGTCCCCTGGGATTCTGCTTTTAAAGTGTTGGAGTCCATCTGTGCTGGTCAATTTTAAAGGCTATCTCAATAAATTAATAAATAAATAAATAAATAAATAAATAAATCACAGGAGCAGGCAATTCCAAAGTGCCAGAAGTCAAGTGCCAGAAAGTGGGACAGAGGGCTGGCTTGGCTGAACAGGGATCTTCTACAGCTTAAGTGAAAAAAGTCGGTATATGTACACTGGAAGAAATGTCAGGCAACATGATAGCACTGCTCTCCATTGCAAGGAGAAAATTTATATGGCCAAAGGTCAATTAGAACTGAAGCTTTGGGAGACTTTGGGAGACAACAAGAAGGGATTTTTTAAGTATGTTAACAGTAAAAGGATGACTAGAGATGGTCCATTACTTGATGAGGTTGCTCACCTCACAAATAGGGATGCCAATAAACAGAGATGTTTAATGCCTTCTTCACCTTTGTCTTTATGACTGATGATGGGTCCTGGGCATCTTCATAATGAGAGCCCCCCCTTCTCCTTCCTCTTTCTTACCTTATATTGCTGAGTATAACATTGTATGGTATGGAATATCACTTTGATTAGTTTAGGTCAGTTGCCCTGATGATTTCCCCTCTACATGTCTTGCCCACCCCCAATGTACTGGCTTTGGGGAGGTTTGGGGAGTCTTGATGCTTTGCCAGCATTGCTCAGCTATAGACAAAACATTGGCATGCTACCAATGTTGTAGCTACAAGTGCAGAGCAGAATGCTGTATGGGATGTTGCAGGGAAAATTAACTTAATCCCAGCCAGACCCAGAACAACAGGTCAGGCTCAAAGGCTTATAGGAAATATGGTTTCCTTGAGCTGGCTGCAAGTCACTTAGTGGGGTTCCCCAGGGCTCCACTTTGGGGCCAGTTCTCTTCAATGTTTTCATAAATAACTTGGATATATGTTGTGGTTTAACCCGGCTGGCAGCCAAACACCACACAGCCGTTCGCTCACCTGCCCCCCTCCCTCTCCGGGATGGGGGAGAGAAACGGGAAACTGAAGCCTGTGAGTTGAGATAAAGACCGTTTATTAAGACAGGATAATAATAATAATAATAATAATAATAATAATAATAATAATAATAATAATAATAATATCATTACTAATAATAATGTGTACGAAACAAGTGATGCACAATGCTCACCACCCGCTGATGATGCCCAGCCTATCCCCGAGCAGCCGGCCCCCCCATCCCGGCTAGCCACCCCTATATATTGTTTAGCATGATGTCAGATGGTATGGAATACCCCTTTGGCCAGTTTGGGTCAGCTGTCCTGGGTCTGTCCCCTCCCAGCTCCTGCTGCACCCCTAGCGGGCCCGCTGGCAGGACAAAGCGAGAAGCTGAAAAGTCCTTGGCTTGGTGTAAGCACTGCTCTACAACAATTAAAACATCAGCATGTTATCAGCTCTTCTCATTCTAATCCAAAACATAGCACCGTACCAGCTACTAGGAGGAAAATTAACTCTGTCCTAACTGAAACCAGGACAATATAGGACTTGAAAGTGTACTGAGTAAGCTTGCAGATGATACTGAATTAGGAGGAACTGTTGACACCCTCAAGGGCAGAGACAGATCTTGATAGACTAGAGACTGGGCAATCACCAACTTCTTTTTGTTGACCAGTTATAAGACACAAGGGAACAGCATGAAGATACATCAGGGGAGGTTCAGACTGGATATTAGGAAAGGCTCTTCACTGAGAGTGTGGTTCAACACTGGAACAGGCTCCCCAGGGAAGTGGTCACAGCACCAAGCCTACCAGATTTCAAGAAGTGTTTGGACAATGCTCTCAGAACCATGGTTTGACTTTTATGTGGTCCTGTGTGGAGCCAGGAGTTGGACTCGGTGATCCCTGTGGGTCCCTTCCAGCTAAGGGTATTCTATGACTGTATAATTTTATGAGCTGTAATGTTCATAAATGAACAATTCCTTAAAAAAAAATACTCCAATGCTGTTCTGACAAGCCTTATGAAAATAAACTCACAGAGGATTTTTAATTCTTCCAAACTGTAAGACTTTGATTCATCTTTGCAACCCAGGCTGGAAGTTTTTTGTCCATAGTAATTGCTTGCTTACTTGCCTTTTTTTCAAGAAAATTAAAAATGTTATTTTACATTTGTGGTTTGTGTTCCTCCAGCTGATCATTATAAGCCAGTCCCCCCATTCTCTTCACCCTCTAAACAAACAAAACCCCCTCATCTCTCTGTTCAAACTACCTAGTTAGACAAAATAGGTAATGTGCACTTTTGTCAACAGGGAACAAAGTAGAAAACAATTAGCTCTTTAAAGTTCCATATTTTACCGAATAGCAAGTATACGGTAATAAAATTACAACAGCCTGTTTTATTAAATTGCTTTCTTCTCGTGATAATTTCATTTTAAATTTAATATGATATCTAAAATTCCAAGATGCATTTTTTAACCTTTAGAGAAAGGAAAATAACTTTAACATGTAAAGAGATCATCAAATCAAATCGGAAAGTGTGGTTCACTTGCTACAAATTTTAATGCTTACACACAAATAAAATCTGCAGCAAAGCCTCATGTCTTAATTAAAATCACACATTTCCAATAAAACACTCCAAGGCCAGTAACTTAAGCAAGCTAATTAACAGAAAACAGTAATTCTGTAGCTTAACTTTATGGTCCTAAAATGTGTTCTCATTGTTTTTTGATTTTGCTTTCATTTTTGCTTTCATTATGCTTTCCTATTACTTAAAAGTGGTTTATTTTAATTTGAAATAAACATCCAAATGATGTAATGGATACATAAAAGAATTATTATTATTATCATCATCATCATCATCATTATCACTATCATTATCATTATTATATTTAGAAAATTAAATTACAGGGAGGATCTTTCCCCTGGCATCTGTGAGAAGCAACTGAGTGGACCAGTGGTATTTAAGCTCTTTCTATGACAACTGATATCACTGCAATGTGAATAAAAGGTCAGAAAGATGGCATGATTTAACGCTCTAAGTTAATAGGCGTATTTGAGTATTTTTCTCTAAATCTATGTTTGCTAAACAAAAGCGCACTTCCCTCTAACAAAGTGGAGGTAACTTAGATTCTTCTCAGTCAACACATTCTTAACAGGGAGAGAAAACTCTTTAAAGGGCGCCTCTTAAAGAACAAATAATTCCAAAAATATATATATACAAATCAGATCCATTCCAGATTTGTTCCTAGATTTGTTTAGGCATACCAAAATTAAAAGTAACAAAAGGAACCAAAGAAACTTATGACTCTTAAGATGGGAAAGGGAGAGGAACAGAGAAAGGGAGATGGACAGAGAGAGGGAGAAAGAGAAGGAGAGGGAAAGAGGAATGGAAAGAAAGGATTGTAATCTCAAAAAGTTACAATTGGAATGATTGAGATATAATCATTGGAACTGTAAAAATGCATGTTTTACATTCCTGTTCTTATTTATGGTGAATTCAGTGATATCAGGTGCTAGACAGATGCACCTGCCTACGTTACTAGACAGTTGTAATGAACTGACACTCTTATCCTCTCCTCCTTCAAGCCTTGCCTTAAAACTTCCCAAAGTCCAAAGATGCTGTCATTCTCATAAGCAAAGAAAGAAGCAGAAGACATTTGTATAAGGTTAGCTTGTAAATTCCCAAGGAATTGTTGGGTATCATAATATTGTCAAGAAGTTAGTGTAAACTCAGTTTGGCACCCAATGAGATACTTTTTGCTTTGAGAGATGGCTTATCCTAGACTTAGAGAATCACAAATATCAGGAGTGTGTTACAGCATAGCTTTTCTGCCTTTCTAAACTATGTCCTGTGTTAATCTGCCTGGCACATCTGGTAACTTTCAAAAGCAGTAGTAAAAAGGCAATTCTATGTAGCAAAAGTGTGAGAAAGAAATTCAGAAGCATCGGCCCTCTTTTTACAGACAGAGAAAATTACTAGAGCGCAGTTGGTATTTTTCATTATTGAGAACATACAGCAGCTTAGTTTCACCAAGGCTAATTGATTTTCACAGCTGGTGCATGAAAAGCTAAAGATGATATGAAATTTGAAACGGACCCTTGTCTAGTGCCTGAAGCTTTTGGTATCTGTGGAGACAACAACAACAACAACAACAAATAATTTTGAATTGGAGATACTAATGCATCCAAGAATAACTTCAGGTCAGTGGGATGTTTAAGATATCTATTGGTTTGTCCATGCTGTGGGTAGTTTACAAGGAAATATATGATTTCCTTTAGGAACATAAATTTTCTCATGGATTTACTAAAAAGATTAATAGGATTTTGACACGTGACATAATCGTCTACAGTGTGCAACGTCTTACAGAAGAAACGTTTTGTTATTCATTACAGGCAAAACCAGATCACATAGCTGAGAAGTCTTCTATAGCTATCCCATCATTAAGAGAAGGGTTTGTCTGCAAAAGAAAAGACCTTTCAACTGTGGAAGGGATTAATCAGGCACTGCTGTAAAAGTCATTCTTTCATTTCACTTAATCTTGTTCAGTATATCAGATTTCTTCACGTGTAGTCAATCTTCCTTACCACTGACAAATCAGTGGTATACACACATTCAGACTGTTGGAGTTTAAGCATGTACCCCCATTGAATGCTAAAGAATTTTCTTGATTATCATTAGTTACTCAAAATCAGTTCTCTCTTGATCCATATGATATTTGTTTTCTATGTGATCTATACGATGGAAATAAATATATTTTACCCTTTAGATTTATGAAAGAGGAAGGGCACTACTTAAACTGCCACAGCATCCTCAGCTTGTAGCTGTGCCATGACTTCACATGAGCAACTTTAAACCAGGTCTCATCTCTACTTGACTCACTAGTAAATAACTTATAATTAATCTTGCACTTTCCTCTTTGGAAATTCATTATTATGCTTCAACATGAAATATTTCCTGAAAAACAATTGAAATTAAATGAGATCACAGAATCACAGAATGGTTGAGGTTGGAAAGGACCTCTGGTGATCATCTAGTCCAAATCCCCTGCCAACCACGGTCACCTAGAGCACATTGCACAGGATGACATCCAGGCAGGTTTTGAATATCTCCAAAGAAGCAGACTCCACAACCTCTCTGGGCAAGATGTTCCAGTGCTCTGTCACCCTTACAATAAAGAAATGCCCTCTCATATTCAGATGGAACTTCCTGTGCTTCATTTTGTGCCTGTTGCCTCGTGTTGCTGGGCACTACTTAGGAGTCCATCCCCATTCTCTTGACATTCTCCCCTCAGATATTTGTACACAGTAATAAGATACCTTCTCAACCTTCTCTTCTGCAAGCTAAACAGGCCCAGCTCTCTCAGCCTCTCCTTGTATGAGAGGAGATCTTATAAGAATTCATATTTTGACAAACACTATCAAGAGACAAATTTGAGGAAGAGTGCAAACATTTAGACAATGGCTTATAAAACATTTGGTACTCAAAATGCACCAGTGATTTTATTATAGAAATGTAACACGATTTTGCCATATATGTTGATCTTCTGTACAGATGTTTTACCTCTTAGTGGAAGAAATTCAGATGTTCCTCTACTAACTTTTTTTTTTTTCTTTTCTTTTTTTCCGTTGTGGGCAAATATGGCTTACTGTGTCCTGTGAGCCCTTTCACAGCTGGCTTCTCTTTCTCTTAGACAAAAGAATCAGATGTAGTTTGATGGTGGCCATGTCAGGAATTTGTAGCATCAAATTGGGATCTAGCCTGGATCACTCCTCCTGGGATCCAGCCAGAATGTTCATGAGATTAACTCTGTGCTAGTTGGACAGTTACCAGGTCTAGTGCAAAAGGGAGTGCCAGATGAAAATGAATAGGCTAATTGTAATACCTAAGTTATAATTTACAATAAATATGGCTTTTGGAAATAGGAGCTGATCATTTGACTGGCACCTTTGTAATAAAGAATCTTGTATACATTCTGTGCCACCAAGTTCACCTGATTCACTTCACATTTGATCCCTAGTAAAGACCAGTATCATATTGTAGCATCACATACAGGGATCACAAAAAATTGAAATCACAAAAAATAGCTGTTTTTATGGGAGCTGAGGGAAAAGTCTCAGACACTCCTCTAGAGTAAAGGGAAGAGGACAGAGAGGGAGGAATCCTCTTATCGGGCATGTAGTTTTCCAGTCAGCGAATAACCAGTTTCTTCTTTCTCTGATAGACAGTGGAAGGGAAAGAGGGGTCTGGAAAACATTTATACACAAAACAGCAGTGAAGTAACATTTTTAACAAGGTTGGATTGGGTGGGAAAGGTGAATATGAGATTGCAAACATTTTGAGAATATAAGTCTTGGAATAATTAATGATTGACTTCCTCTTCTCAACAAAGCCATGCCTTTCTCTCACGCTTCATTTCCTTTCAGCTAACAAACTCTAATGAAATACCAGTGCTTTTCTATTTCTGTGTTGTACAGATGTCCTTTCTCACTTTGACTCCTCTTGTGGCTAATTTGTCTTTCTGATTATACAATTATAGGAACATTGCACTTATCCTTGTTTCACCACTTTCATTTATTTCTTTCTATAAGACCTTTCTTTTTTTTTTTCTTTTCTCTCTCTCTCTCTCTCTCTTTTTTTTTTTTTAATTGACTCCTATGAAAATATATTACAGAAACAGTATAAACGAAGGTTAGGGGGTTTTAGACACTGTCTCAATTAAAATGTTAGACACACAAGTTAATCACAAGAACACAAAATGGGTCTATTGACCCTCTGAGGCCCAATAAATAGATTTATAATTTTGATTCCTTATTCTCTTCATCTCCTAAGGAGACTTTAGTTAGAAGCACTTCCTTGAAAGTAGATGATGGTTGTATAGCAAAAAAATTTCACCTATTAGGCTAATGTGTATAGCCCAAGTAGATACAGAAGTGTAATAAAGTCTGCTGAAAGAAAAAAAAAAAAAAATTAGCATCATTTTAAAATATGGAGAGGGAATATGGGAAAATTTGATGAGAAGTTGGCCTCAACGATCCTTGTGGACTCGATGATCCTTGTGGATCCCTTCCAACTCGGGATATTCTATGATTCTATGAATAGATGACCTATAATAGATACTTTCCATCATTATGATCAATACTTGCACAATTGCAGCTGCGGCTAACAGGACAGCTGAGTTGTAAGTTTACTGAGCAAGTATATCTATGAATGTGAATACTGATACTCATTTCAAATAAATTTGTTCCAAACAGCACCATTATAACTGAGATAGAACTTTTCAACATTATAAATATGACTGCTTTGCAAATGATCTTGGCACAAGTTATACATATTCCATACAGGAAGGCTAAGGGTCTGAGTGTATCATAGAAGTAACACTGATAGAGACGGATGGAAGCCATATGTAAAGATCTGAATTTAAGCATTATTACACATGGAGAATTTTTGTTTCAATCTATTTTCACAAAGTACTTCCAGTCAGTGTTATCTGATATTAGGACAGAGATGAGAATCTTCATTTTCTTTTCCAACACTACAACTGCTCCAAATTTGGCTTATTTTCATTCACATAGACTTAGAAGCAAAGTTTATACTACATTCAAAGAGCAATTCCAAAGCAGGCAAAAGCTGAGGACCCTCTGTATCTTTCCCATACTACATCAATGTGTTTATGTCATAGGCATTCTGTGACTGGCCTGTATTAGTGTGCCTGGTAATTCATTAAGATGTTGGAAATCTCAAGTGTGTGGGGTCCCACGGCCTCTAAAGAATAGCCCTTGGCTATGCTCCAGCTGTATCATAGAATCATTCAGATGTGATCACACATTTGCAATGTGAAAGAAACTGAGACTTTAAAGTTATCAGTGAATCTATGATTTAAAAAAAAAAAAAAAAGTTAAAAAAAAGTTAATAGATAGTAATTCTGGAGCAATTTCTATACTCCAAAGGCATAAACGGCTTAGAACCTCTTGTAATGAAATTGTTCTGGTGGAGGTTTCAGAGAATTAAAAAATGGATTGTCCATTTTGTGTATCAATATCGCCATTTGGCAAAAGTGGCAAAGTAGATAAATATATATATTATATATATAAATATATATACTTATTTATATTATATTATATTTATATTTATATTATATTTATTTATATTATATATACTATATATTTATTATTCCAGCTGGTGATTAGCTCTATCAGATCTCTTACTATGTGTGTGAGGGTATAGTATAAAGTATAGAAAAAACTTTAGAATATGCTGACCCTGAAGGTAAAATACCATTAGGATCAGAAAGCTTCACCTAGCTTCCAAATGGAGTAAAATTCCTCCAACAGCCCTGTTTCAACTTTGCATATGATAAATGACACATAACTGTTTCTTCTTCTATATTGTAGATATGCAGTCACCCCAGTCTCCCTTTATAGCCACAGAAGATGAAAGTAGACAGACTAGAGGATACCACCCATATGAATTACATTCCAAAAAAGAGAAATCCTCTCATGGATTATAGGAATTGTTTAGATACTTCACTTAAATGTAAAAATTGTGGTTCTCTGCAATTTAAATTTTTAGATTTTCTGCCTTCACCAGGGACCTGGGAATTCTAAAAATCATCAGTTGTTTGTTTTGTTTCAGTGTGAAGATTTTTCTCTAACTCAGTTGGTCTGGGAAATCAGAAAATTGTTTCAATCACAGTTTCAAATGAATATACCTTCCCCTCCCCCGATTGCCTTATTCATTCAAGATTGCATTATTTATAATTATGAAAGGAGGAGAACCATTCTGGTGTAATTCAATGCAAGAAATGAAAAGTTAGACTTTCTTAAACAGCATATCTGAATTTGGATTGATCTAAGGGAATCTGGGAATCTAACTTGCTAAACTTTGTATTTAAGGATTAGGTAAGAAGACTGCAGCAAGAAGAACAACAAGCACAAGAGTATAAATAAATAAATGAATAAATAATATGTATATATATTTATATACTATTAATTCCTGCTGCTGTAATTAAAAACAAAACAAAATGAACAAACACACAAAAACAGTAATATATTGTAATCATAAACATCTCTTTAAATACTTATGTCAGGTCATTAACATAGCACCTGAGTTTGGTGCAACATGTCCCCAGAAACCAGATGGGACCCTGTCAGTTTGGCAATAGACCAATGAAATCTGCTGTTAGGCATTATCATAGCCTCCATGTTATTATTATTAGTTCACCTTCAGTGAGGGAGATAGCATGAGACAGATGGTAATTAATTCTGGACAGGTCAAAAGGAATTACTGTGAAAAGAAGAGAGAAACATTCTGGACATTAGGGCTCCTGACTTCAGTTGCTCAATGCCACTGGATCTTAGGAGGAGTCACCGAATATATATGCCTCCGTTTAGCTACATGTAAACTGGATGTGACACAACCCACCTTACAGTTTAATATTACAGTAGCAGTAAGTATAGGTATAGGTACATTGATAAACATATAAGTATATGTAATATATATAAGTATATAATAATAATAATATAAAAGTATATAATAATATATAATATATATATATAATATTATAATATATATAATAATATAAAATATATAATATATATATATAATAATAATATATATAATAATATATATAAGTACATATAAGTATAGGTACATTGATAAACCAGTTTAAAATACAATGCTTTGAAATTTTTGAAGTCTAAACACATCTTGTGAATATATTTAATATTATTTGATAGCACCCTTGTTTGTTTGTTTGTTTGTTTTTTTGAAAGTATTTGCCTTACCTCTAACTTCAGTTGTAAATTTGTCTAATCATCTTCTTAAAGTCTACTTCTCCTTATTGAAGCATCTGTTTCACTGTAACTGTCACTGGGGCACTGAGAAAGGACCAGATTATGAGCTATGAACTTTAAATGTTACTATGAATATAATATAAAGAAGTGCTTGTTTTGTTTTGTTTTGATTCATTTTCCTCAGCTGTATAATGTCTGGCTGACTCACTTATTTCTGCATCAGGTGGAACACCAATCACTTTTAAATACCAAGATAGTATGTTACATAAATATATATAAGAGCTGCTGTGTTTTTTGACCTTAGAGTAGAAAAACACAGAAGAACAGCTTTTTCCAGAGAGGGTATCTAAAGTAATTTCAAACTCCTTTTGGTAATGTGACTGTTGACACAGTAAGACTAATCACCAAAAGCATCACCTCAGGTCTTCATTAAAGCACCTTTACTGAAATCAGTTGCATTCTTGACTTTCAGCAGAGAAGTAGAGATATACTTCAAAACTTCACTTTTATATTATTATTATTATATTTTTAATATGTGAGTGAGTGCTCTTGGTGACAAGAGAAATCACTGAGGTCTACAAAAGATGAACTAGAGGACATGACCTAAGAGAACTGAAGAGCTTCCCTTACACATCTCTTTCCTAAACAGAGGATTTATTTTTTTTTAAATGCTTGGGTTTTTTGTTTTGTTTTGTTTTGTTTTTTGTTTGTTTTTCTTGTTTGTTTTGTTTCTTTTTTTTCCCCTCCAAATACACTACCATCAAATTCTATTAATCCAACATATAGTTCCCAAAACATCTCAGATTGTGTCAATACACAATTGTATATCAGACTGACTGATTTTCAGTTTTATTTTTCTGTTATTTTAACTTGAATATGAATCTTATCTTTATAAAACTGATTAAAGATTGCTACAACTATTAGAGATGGTAAGATGATTTTGCTTAAACAATGACAATACTTCATCCTCACTAGTCCTGCAAAGAACTCCTGGAATATAACTGTAAAACTGTCATGAGGCCTGGACACCTTCGCTCTGCTAGAGCTTAAGCACAAGCTTGACATTGTGATTCAGTCATTAACTGATGTGGCAGGATTGGCTATTCCAGCTTTTTAGCTCCTATGAATCTTTGCTGACACTTCTTAATCCTGACTTCAAACATTCCACTCACTGCACTCTTTTGATCAGAAAACAGCAATCAAAGCAAATTGCTTGCTAGTTTTACAGTACTAACAGCTACCCAAAATATACCAACAGAGCCATCAAATTACTACATTTCCTAATTTGCACTATGACCTGAACTGTGAAAAGGGACATACATACGTGGTTTTGGCTTATTTGGGGAAGTTGATCTTACTTAATTTATCTAGCTGTGTTGTTTCTGTGGCAGAGGAAAAAATTATTCTCAGCATGAGTTATTCGCAATGTCAAATTTAACAGAAAACTAGGCAAAACATGATTCATGCATGATTCACATAGTCAATTAAAGACTACATGGAAGTTTTCACTTTTCCTTCACCTGCTATCATTTTTGTAATGAAAACTGTAAACTTCTTCATCTGCATTGGGGTTTAATTTCAAGGTACCTAACTCAAGAGTATATATTTTCGTAAGTGATGGCAAGGCTTTTGATTGGATGAAGTACAAGAAAATAAGTGTTGCAAATGCTTGCTACAAAAAGGTAATTTTCATAGCTTGTTTTTTGGCACACCAATAGTCCACAAAGATGCGGTAAGAGTTCTGTAGATAGCTTATAGTTATACAAGCTCATGGAGCTCATATCATGCAGCAAAACATGCAACAGTTTAAATTAAAGTTATACACTAAAGCATGAATTGAAACTTAGATCTCAAACACTCATACATGTGATAATAAGATAAACCAGTGATCTCATCTGACATTGCAACTTAAAACAAGTCTTTATGGTGGACTCATGCATATGATGGATAAGCTACAGAAGAGTCTTTTCTCCCAGGTATATTACTCTATTAGTTACTATGGGACTAGATTGATTAGATCCACAGATAATACTGCTACTTATTTAGACAAACAAAGGCCTAGCTTGAAACTAGTAAGTGAACAAGGAAAGCAAGTTAGAAAAGGAAAGATCAAAGCACTGTAGACAAGAATGCAATTTCAAAGTTCAGTTAGGGCATTCTTTTTTTTTTTTTAAAGTCTCACAGGTTATGTGACCAAGTGTATGACTGTTAACAGCAGGCATGTAGACTGTCTTTGACACAAGCTCTCCGGGTTACCGAGGCTACAAACTGCAGATCTCAGCAAAGCTGTGCATTTAGGGCATTGAAATGAGCCCTTTTTCCCTTGGGAGACCAACCTCTAGCCCTATAGCAAGAAAGACAAAAGCTTGATGAGTTCATCTGAGACAACTGTGAGGCAACAGTGATCACATTTGGCAGTTTGAAGTGGGAACATTTGAGTTATTTCAACTGTTAGCAGTATTTCAAGGAAATTACAACAGGCTGCTTTGTATAAACATCGTAAATTGGTCACAATAGCAGGAAGAACAGGAATGTGTTGTCTCTTTCTCTTCCCTCACTCTAGACTGTTCCTGCAAACACTGTATTACTTTCCCGTCATTTCACAAATTGAGATACCAACAAACAAACAAACAAACCTATTATCAGTAGTCTGTAAGTATCCCTTTTCGACAAGAAACCAAACCTTTCTCTTCTGTCTCCATATTACCAAAGAATGCTGCATAGCATTAGCTGTTGACTTTTCAGTGGACTTTTAAAGCGGCATCAATCAATATATCCTTGGATCTTCCAGGCTAGATCAAAGTGGAAAATTACTCTATTTCTCAGCACTGTTAAGTTTCCAATTGTTTGCGTCGTCAGCAGCATACAAATTTTTGCCAACTATGTTGAGACTTGAATTCATCTGAAATTACTGTATAGGCCTAGTTTTCTAACTTACTTTTGAGATATAATTAAGTGATTGAATTTAATAACATAAGTATACATCTAAAAAAATCATGTTTAGACATATACATAAACAATTTCTGATAAATTACTTAATACCTCAGTAACACATGGAAACTTCAGATGAATTAGAAAAGAAATTCTCTGTCCAGTGTTTTCTACAGAATGAGAAGAAGAGAGATTTAACAATGTGTATATGATACATACAGGAGGATTCAGTCACGTGATTTAAGATTATCAGCCTTTTCACAAAGCAAAGAGAGAAAGCATGTTTATGTTTTATGGACATAAGTTAAAGGGAAAATGTAGGTTTGGCTTTGACTGTGGACTGAAGGGTATTTTAGGTGACTGAATATTGCTTATATATTTGTAACTACATCAGTTATCAAATTTGGTTTTAGGAAGGTCTAAGATGAATGGCTTATATTAGTGTTTCTCCTTTAGCTTTTTTTTTTTATGTAAGATTAAAAATCATCTAGGAATTTCTGCAAATAAAATTGCCTTTCTTGGCATTTAGGAAAGGCACTGATGTTAGTTAACAACTGATAAGAGATCTCTCCTTCTCCATAATTTCACGACAACACAGTCATGGGTTTTGATTGTTTGTTATCTACATGAAGTTCATAAAAGGCTTCTGGATAATTGCATTTTTGTTATTGTTTTTATGCACTGTGTGTTTGCATACAAAATACATCTCACATAGACTGTTCTGTATTAACTCATTATTTTAACCATGGGAAATGGGGCAGATTGACCTTGGTTGTCCTCTAGAGAATTGTACTCCTAATTTGATTTGGGTTTTATTTTAGCTAATTCAGCAGTTCCCCAGATTTATGTATTTATTTATTTAAAATTCCCAAAGCTATTCTACTTGATTTATATGTTCTATTATATTCATCTCTAAAAACAGTGTAACATTAATTGCATAGACATCACAATAATCGCAGAGATACCAAGGTACCACCAAAGGTTCCCAATGTAGGAACTGTCATTGCTTAATACGAAGATAAACTTGAATGTTTTTCTTCCAAGAGTCCCTGTGGCATTTTTGGAAGGGGAATATGACAGTATCAGTGACTGTTCAAAACAAGAACACATGGAGGAATCAAAAGAGAGAAGTTTTTATTGGTCTTGGGGTTCAGAACATTCTGCTGCAGCTTAGCATGAGACAGCACATTCCTTTGCATGCTGACTGTCAGTAGTATTTTTAGCAAAAATTCATTTTCAAATGTTTCTTTTAAGGGAAAGAAGATTTTATCTTTTCTGTGGAGATTTCTTATTTCTGTAACCTCTGTCTTCCTTCTCTTTTTTTTTTCTTTTTTCCTTTTCTTTTTTGCCTACCTGTTCTTGAAATAGTTTCCACAAGGAATTTGCCAAGACCTATTCATTACATTTATAAAAAGCCATCAAGTGTCAGAAATCCAGCAAAGTGTCTGCAACTTGTAGTGTAGTCATAGGCAGAGCAGGCCTCATGAGTCAGCAGAAGAGTACAGGTTTTACTGATAAAGATGTTGGATGAGTCCAAGTGACAAAACTCTGGGTTGTTAATGGAACATTGGCTGGTAAGGATGACCAATAAATACACATTGTCCTACTCTTGATTAGCTGATATGTTCTGAGGTGTTTGTTTGTTTGTTTGTTTGTTTTTAAGATGCATTCTGATAGAAGAAATGATGATATAGGTAAGACTAGTAATATGCAGCTAAAGCAACAAGAAAAAAGTAAAGCTTTCAATTTGTTTCTGTTCTTGTTTTACTTCTGAACTTTACTTTTGCCCAGCTAAATACCTGAAAATTAGTTCAGTATACCTAGACTTACAACTTATTTTTCCAAATGTGCTTCTGGGTAGATATGTGTATGTTTTAGATCAGAAGGATTTCTAATGTCATACTTGAGACGCTGAGTAGAAGTTGTTTAGTCATTTGTGAATCATCCATTTGAAAAGCACATTGGAAGAAAAGAATGGGGTGAGATTTGGGGTATTGTGGGTCTTGAATCTCTCTTTACAATGGAGGATTATCTGGTCTGATATTTGACTGCTAACCTAATTATTCTTCTAAACAGGTATTATTCAGAACTTTGGATTTAAGCCTCCCATTTAAATACACTGAACTGCAGTCAAATTCACTTAATAGGATAAATCACAAAAACAGTCAAATGCACGTACAGCAGTGATGGATAAAATGTGTCAAATCACCTCAGCAGTTCTCAGAGGTAGTCATCCCTGCGAAGTTATAGATTCTATGATTGCTCCATTCCTGAGGAGGGATGACAACATAGTTTTTTAAATAGTAACAAAGGAAGACATCAAAATTAAACATTGCACCATATTTCACCAACAGAAGATGCCATGTTTTGTGTTCAGTTCTCCGTTTTTTGAGCCGAATTTCATTTACAATCTGAAAGCATGATATATCCATAGGATTAAAAATAATAACACTAAAATAAAATAAATAAATACAATCAACAAAAACCACACAAACCAACATTTAAACCTATGAATTTTCCAAACTAAAGAGCACACATTAACAAAATGTGGGCTCAATTATATAAGAATAATTTCCTTATGGTGGAGTCTATTAGATTGTGGAATAGTTTCTCAAGGGAAACTGTGGAATCCTAATAGCTGGAGGTAGTTTAAGCTGTGGGAAGGAAATTTTAACTGGTTAATAGGGCTGGACAATGATTTTAAACATTGTTTTTGTACTCTAATTTATGTGTAGTAAGGAGGGAGATATTCCATGTTGTACTGCTGTGACAAATTGCCTTGTGAGCTCAAAATTCAATGGGCAAAATGTGAGCAAACTGGGTAAACAGCACTGAAGGCAGATGTGAATATTTTGCAGTGCCTGTTTGTCCAGTATAAATATTTCATACAGGATAGCTACAGACATGCAATTCATACAGTGAAAGTTTATTTTAGACAGAACACAGCCTGCAAAATCTACTGCAGTAAAATAGTAATGTAATGATCTTTAACTGACAATCCTACTTCAATTAACAAAACATTCAGTATTCTTTTCTTTCTCTTACCCTTCTTCCCCTCCTTTATATTCCCTGGATATTTAATGCCTTACTTAGTGGCCTAGTGAGCATATGTTCTTGGTTAGGGACCATTGTTTATGAAATTGTTACAGGTTTCAGATTTCTACGTGGCAAGCAGAACACCCAGGCCCCTGGCTGGTAGCAATTGGAGCCATTCAGAGGTAAGTAAACATTAGAGTGAGGAATTTATGGGTCTACAGTTCAGCTCTATAGTACAGTTCTCAATGTGGTGGTTTTTTTTTTTCTTTTTTTTTTTTTTTCCTCTTTTGTGTGTGTGAATATATTGCTTGACTTCAAACACAGCTGAGCAGTACCCGGCTGTAGGTAGAAAAGAACAACATCTGGAAATAATAACTGCTTAGCTATTAGTCTAAAGCCTATAGTGAGCCCTAAAAGAATATTCAAGTTTAAATCAAGGAAGTTGTTCAATCAAGTGAATTGCCCAGAGCATCTCACCCTAAGCAAATAACTAGAATAAAAGAAACAAGGTGGAAGGAGACAATTAGAGGACTGCAGTACATCATTTCAGTTACTTAATGAATGTGTGAAAAGGAAAGAAAATATATTTTCCTGGTCAGCCAAAAAGTCTATGAGTGGCAATTGGGATTATGTTAACATTAACAAAATTACACAGAAATGCAGACACAGAAAATAATGTCCTTCCTTGCCATGCCGTGTATTCTCTAGCATCACAGAAGAATGTGGGAATTTTCCCATTATATTAATTGTCATTCATTTCTGAGAAATGTCTTATTCTGGATGTTAGGGGAATAATCCAAATTATCAAAGTTCCTTTCAACTTTCTTTATCACTTCCCCCTTCCTGAATGTACTGCGCATTTTAAGCTTATCTAACCATCTTAAATGAGACAAGGAATAGATATAGCTTTTGCAAGCATGAATAAGAATGGGTCAGTGGATTTGTCATCATTAGTGACAGAAAAGTAATTCTCAAGGCCACATACATATAAAACAATGGTGTCTGAAGACAATTATGCAATTAACTTCACCATTATTTAGGCATACCCTGAGGTTAAAGAAGGTATTCAATCAAGGAAGATCTCAGAGAGTTCTCTTCTGAAAAGCTCTGATAGCTGTTTTTCATAGTTTTGGCTGGGACAGAGTTAATTTTCTTCATAGAGTCTTGTATGATCACAGTATACTGTGGTATGATTTTTTGATGAAAACAGCTGTGTTAAGACACCTATGTTTTCCGTTGTTGCAGGGCTGCACTTACACAGAGACAAGGACTTCCTTACAGTAGGACTTTCTACTTCTTGTGACCCAGGAGCACCGCCAACAGCATGTGCTAACAGGATAGACTTTGGCTGTTAGAGCAGGCAGTTTGCGTGGGGCAGTTCAGGCAGGGCAGGGAGGATCCTCTCCTCCCTTTCATATGTCCCGTTCTCTTCCTCTCCTCTCCTCTGGGAACTCTACCTTTTATAACTTATAATTCACCATAGTGGGCACCCATCGCAGCAGCTGGGCCGAGGCAGCAACCCAAACTGAGTGGACATGGCCTCTCCGGGCTCATGTGGGCACCCAGGTGCCCTGAGGGGCGAAGTGCCAGTCTAGACTGGTGACTGTGGGGAGCTCCGGAATCTGGAGGTCCCCCTGGGTCCTGAGGGAAGAGAGGGCTGTTGTGGGTGTAGGTGTGCCCTGCTCAAGGAACTGCTTGAGAAGATGGCCGGGCTCCAGTGAGAAATCTGCTGTCTGAGGGGCTCCTGGGAGACTCTGAGGGAGACGGATAGGAAGTATCAACCTGTCCCTGCTGAGGCCCGGTAGCCCCCTCCTAAGTCCTTGCAAGGGGTAGTAGCCGATCCAGCTGCTTAACTGCAGGACAGCTCTTGCTTCTCCTAATAAATTGATGAAAGAGTGGCTCCCATTTCACCTTTATTGGGTTACAGATGCTGAGGAAGAGAGATTAGTAAGAGAGATCCATCTGAGGCACAACAGAAACTTGACTGGTGCTGAACAAATAAGTATTCAAAATTTAACTGTTTTTTTTTTTTTTCTTAAATCATCTGTTAGTTTATTCTGACACACATAATCTCCTATTTATCTGTATATAGAATAAGTATTATAAAATAAAAAAAAAATAAAAAATAAAAGTTGGTACTTTGGCTTCTTACCTAAAAAAAAAAAAAAAAAAACAGTTAAATCTCTTGGACTGTACAGCTGTGAAAATATTCCTGAAAATATTCCTGATACAAAAATATACCACTCACACACAATGAAATTTTACAACAAATGAAAGAGGGCACAGTATCAGTAGCCTCAGTAGCAATTCAACATGAAACAGGTTTCATCCTACTCAGTACTTTATATGGTTTGCCTCACTGTAGTACACAGAAGCACTCCAGAAATATATTAATGAAGATGAACAGTAATATTTACAAAACAACTATGTATCAGGGAATTGCTACTACTGTTTTGAAAAGGAACTCAGTAAAAACATTCCACCAAATCAGGAAAAGAAAAAAAAAAAAGTGCCAATCCAATTATTGGTGTTTGCTTGTTTGTTTAGGGCTGAAGGAGAAACTTGTAAGTTATTCATAAGATGATGAAAGGAGGATAATCACAGTATTCATTTAAACAGTCATATCATTAACAGGATAAAGTTAACTCATTAACTTTACAGGAGACCTGTTCGTTGTTCAGGAAAATTTCATCCCTTTTCAAGCAGACTTAGCTTTACCTGAATTGATGTGTTGGGTTCCAGGTTCTTCCGTGACATGAGTAATCGAAAAAGCAGCATATTGATATGATACTTAATTTTTATGTTTCTTATTCCCTCCACACTAAGCCTAACAGTACATCATACTCAAACGATCTACTTGGCATTTCATAACTGTTGTGGTTTAGCCCGGCTGGCAGCCAAACACCACACAGCCGTTCGCTCACCCTCCCCCCTCCCTCTCCGGGATGGGGGAGAGAAACGGGAAAGTGAAGTCTGTGAGTTGAGATAAAGACAGTTTATTAAGACAGGGAAAAGAATAACAATAATAATAATAATAATAATAATAGTATTAATAGTAATAATGTGTACGAAATAAGTGATGCACAATGCAATTGCTCACCACCCGTTGACTGATGCCCAGCCTATCCCCGAGCAGCCGGCCCCCCCCCCTCCACCCCGGCTAGCCACCCCTATATATTGTTCAGCATGACGTCAGATGGTATGGAATACCCCTTTGGCCAGTTTGGGTCAGCTGTCCTGGGTCTGTCCCCTCCCAGCTCCTGCTGCACCCCTAGCCTGCTCGCTAGCAGGACAGAGCGAGAAGCTGAAAAGTCCTTGGCTTGGTGTAAGCACTGCTCTACAACAATTAAAACATCAGCATGTTATCAGCGCTCTTCTCATTCTAATCCAAAACATAGCACCCTGCCAGCTACTAGGAGGAAAATTAACTCTGTCCTACCTGAAACCAGGACAATAACCCAGAAAAGAGTGAATGATCTTTGCCTCTTTTAAATGAGGAGAAATTATGTAGTTGTCTAAATTTGTAAGTGGAAAATAGGATTGAAAAAGCATTTCCTCTAAACTAGACAAATATGCATTTATGTGTATCTTTATATGTCCCCAAAGTATAATTATCATAAGTTTATTACCTGTCATTATGAATAGCTAAGAGAACAAAGCCCTATTAATTTCTATCTTCTCAAGAACTTTATCATAACGGACCAGTAAACTACCTAACCTAAAACATTCTTTATTGGTCATATCCCTTCTCTCTGACATTGTTCCTGACCTCTTGAACCAAAAGACAATTGTTTCACTTACCCTTTACACAGGCACAACTTTCATTTACTTTAATGGGAGTTTTGCTTGGTCTGATTCTCTGACACCCATATGATGCAGAGGAGTAGATTGCAGAGAAGATGTTTGTAATGGCCTTTAAAGCTGTCAAAAGCCCAAATGAAAATGATATTATCTCAGAGAGAGCTTTTGTGCAGCAGTCATTTTATTTAGAGCACTGTCTGTGTGTTAACTCTCTCTCTCCAGTTCATACAAGAGCTAAACTCCTCTGCATGTTCTGTATTTTCCTCCCTACTGCTATAGTGTATGCATCTGTGTTGCTACTTCGTGTTTCTGCTCCTGATTTGAAAACAAAGTGATGTTGTTAGATGATTCAAAATCCCTCACCATAGCAGGATCCTCTGCACCGGACAGTTCAATTGGCCTATCAGCTTTAAGGGGACATATTCTTATGCAGTCCATAATGCTGACCATGCATTGAACTTTCAGTTCAGTAGTAAGTAATATCTAAAGCTATTTAATGATTACAGTCCTCCTTACCCTCAAGCACTAATTATAAAGTCAAATGGAAGGACAAACATATTCCTATGACAAACACGGTGTAGACAAGAGCAGTATAGGCCCAGAAAGGTACAACTAACAAACAGTTATTCAGGACTTGTGCAAAGCATTTTACACTATCCTGCATGATATCCTTCTCTCTAAATTGGTGAGAAATAGATTTGATGGATGGACCACTCAGTGGGTAAGGAATTGGCTGGATGGTTGCACTCAAAGAGTTGTGGTCAATGGCTCAGTGTCTAGGTGATCAGTAATGAGTGGTGTTCCTCAGGGTATTAGGACCGGCACTGTTTAACTTCTCTGTTGGTGACATGACAGTGGGATCGAATGCACCCTTAGCAAGTCTGCTGATGATATCTAGCTGTGTGGTGTAGTTGACATGCTGGAGAGAAGGGATGCCATCCAGAGGGACCTTGAGAAGCTTGAGAGGTGGGCTTGTGCGAAACTCATGAAGCTCAATATGGCCAAATGCACAGTCCTGCACCTGGGTCAGGGCAATCCCAAGCACAAGTACAGGCTGGGCGGAGAATGGATTGAGAGCACACCTGAGGAAGAGGACTTGGAGATGTTGGTTGATGAGAAGCTCAACATGACCCAGCAATATGCGCTTTCAGCCCAGAAAGCCAACCGTATCGTGGGCTGCACCAAAAGAAGTGTGACCAGCAAGCTGAAGAAGGTGATTCTCGTGATTCTCCCTCTCTACTCTGCTCTTGTGAGACCCCACCTGGCATGCTGCGTTCAGCTCTGAGGCACCCAGCAAGTCCATGGACCTGCTGGAGCGAGTCCAGAAGTCCAGAGGAGGGCCACAAGGATGATCAGAGAGCTGAAACACCTCCCCTGTGAAGATAGGCTGAGGGATTTGGGGTTGTCAGCCTGGAGAAGAGAAGGCTCTAGGGAGCCCCTATAGCAGCCTTTCAGTACCTAAAGGGAGTCTACAGGAAAGCTGGAGAGGGACCCTTTGACAGGGAGTGCAGTGGTAGGACAAGGAGTAATGGTTTTAAACAAAAAAAAAAAAAAAAAAGAAAAAAAAGCGGTGAGGCAAAAAAGAGGTGGTGAGGCACTGGAACAGGTTGGCCAGAGAAGCTGTGGATGCCCCATCCCTGGAAGTGTTCAAGGAAAGTTTGCACAGGGCTTTGATCAACCTCGTCTAGTAGAAGGTTTCCCTGCCCATGGCAGGGGGGTTGGAACTAGATGATCCTTAAGGTACCTTCCAACACAAGCCATTCTATGATTCATTCTATGGTTCGAAAAAAAGCCAGTCAAATCTAAAATGCTTTTCTAAGTAACAGAATGACCTATTGAAAGTCTAAACAAATGTTCAGTCTTCAGAAGGAGTGAATATTGTGAACACTACTGTACTGCTAGTGTACTGTACTAAGTTTTTTTTGCCTTCTGCTACAGAGCTTCTCACAGTGAGCACTCTATAATCAAACTGTATAGGAGAATAGAAATGCATTGCAAAAAGAATATGTTTGGACACTGTTTCTTCTGTGTGACTAAATCAAAGCCTTTCAATCTTTCTAGTGTATGGCATTACTGAATGAAAAAATGTGACAACTTATTTTTAAGTTGTCATAGTGTATTAAATGAAATTTTGTATATAAAATCAAGGACTTCCATACGTTATAGAAACTACCAAAAAACTCAATGATTTGTCCCAATTACCTTCAGTATTCATGACATTGTTATATATTCAAAGTATGGTGCCACTGCAGAATGGCATCAAAGGCTGAAGGCTTTAATTCATTCACTGTTTCATAGGAGATATGAGACTTCATAAAATTTGGAACTAAGCAGAAATAACAATGCATGCTGATAGGTATTTTTAAGTTTCTAAAGTATAATATAACCTTATAGAATGAGTTAAGAATTACACAGTTGAGAAAATTCAAAATGTCTATGTAATATGTCACTAAAAATTAAGTAAGGAACTCAAGATTTTTTTGTATAAATATTTTTCAGCATTTGTTCAAACACAACCATTTCTGGTATCATAAGCAAATGCCAACGAAGTGCTATGCATCTGGGTTTTAATTGTCATTCCTGAGAAGTTTTTCAATGATAACAGCCAGAATTAATGTTGAGAAACTTTCATGAATTTAGAGTTGAATAAAATTTTAAATCTAAATGATCCAATATCCTGAAAAAATAATTTATTTCAATTTCAGACACAGGAATCTGGGCTACAAAATCAGAAATGAACACTAAACATAGAGAAACTTTAATCACAAATTGAATATTTTCTCACTACAATGATGTCTGGTTAGAATCTGTTTAGTTACCTAACTCCTTGCTTTGGACACACAGAAAGAAACAATTTTATAGCATGGCAATTTCAGTGTGATGCTTGTGACCAAAAAAAAAAAAAAGTGTGACTTCTATGAAGATCAAAATAATCTGATTTTGATTGTGTACTACTTAGTCAGAATTTATGTTTTATAGTGTAATTAATTCAAAAAATGACCAAATCTGGCATAGGCATATAGATTAAGAACTGGCATATAGATCAGCTGAACATTACAGAGTTAGCAAGTAATAACAACCACTCTGATACAGGAGAAAATACCAAATAAAACAAGGTAAAAGCAATGCTTCCTTTATTCCCATCACATGCAGAACCTACAGAGAACTTAGTGATTATTTGCTTCATTGTGGTCAGGAGTGGAAAACCACAATTAAACATTAATATTTGAGAAATACAGTTTATGATATTTATTGTTATAAATAGGAAATGGTAAAAACATAGATTTTTTTGTATTGATCTTACTACATTGACTCATAAAGGCCTGTGTGTGGGTGTCAGTGTAGATGTGTGTTCGTGTGTGCGCTCTCCTCAGGAACTTTCCCTTTTCAGAGGTTCTGTTCCATGGTTGTCATCACTAAATGTGTTCTCAGTGCATTCTTATTTTGTTGTTCCATAAACAAGTATCTGCTTGTCAGCTTGGATAACAGATCTAAGTAAATCAAGGTCAGTTTATATCAACATCTGTCTCCTTTATAATGAAAAGTGAGAGCAGATTCACATCTTTTAAAAACAACAATTCATGTTGCCATAGGAATATCATAATCTGAAAGACAAGCCAGTAAATACCTGTAAGGCATTAATATTTACCTGCAAATTATATATAAATGCTCCAACATGGTTATTCTTGTCTTCACAGTCATATGTACCATCAGGAAGTATAAATTATTATGTGATTTGGTCTAAAGGTAATGGAACTAGGGTGAGGTGTGGGACAGAACACTTATTTTCCTCCAAGATCTGTAAGCATCCATGGAAATAAAGAAATTTATGTATTTGACACAGGATCAGACAGTTAACATAACTGTATTTCCTTGAAGTTAAATTTTGATCAAAGGATGAAGTTGTTTCTGGATTTTAGTCCCAACAATTTAGAAGATGCTTTTTTGTATTTTAGAAGTAGTCTTCATGTAAAATTATTCGTACTTCCAGATGTTCCAATAATTTGTTGTCAGCATATTTATACTTTCATATCAAATGTCTTTATCTCAGTGATATATAGCCAGGATTCGGTTAAAATTTTCAAAAATCGATATTTGCAATGAACATCAGCTAAAACAAACAAACAAACAAGAAAACTTATGAGAATTAATTTGTCTCCTGTGAAAACAACATATTTTCCTAAAATATGATGGTACCATCTTTGATTAGAATAGACGAAGAATGCAAGTACTCTGAGCAATAATCCACTATTACAGAAGATTACTATTACTATTTCTAACACAAAAGTTCTCCCCTTAATCCTTTCTCCAATAAATAACTGAAAATAAATAAATAAAAGGAAAATCTGTAGTTTCTTTACATCTGTCCTTATTTATTGTGTTCAAACCACCTGTGAGAATATTAAGAAACTGATTTTTAGTCTTACCCACTTTTTGTTTTCATCCAAGAACCTCAGTAAATGCCTGTGAAGGGCAGTAGGCCTGGGAGTGAGAGTAGGATTCACCTGGAATTGCTTGGATTGTGAATTGTCTAGATCGTTTTTGAGCACAATGATTTGTGCAGAGTTTGCTAACTGTCCTCTTTAAACACTGTCCTTTTCAACTTATAATTAAGAGTTTTCTTTTTAATATCATAACCTCTCCACTGTTACGTCATTCTTCTCTGGACAAAAGAAAATCAGGCATATAAATGTATATAGGGAGAAATGGAAAGTTCGTTCAGGCAACTGTTGAAACTGTCCATAATTCAAATAATTTAATTGCTAAAATAAAGACTAGATTAAAAAAAATGTAGAGAAATTCCTGTATCTCACTGAAGGGCAGGTATTTCTACAAGAACTGAGGATTTTTATTTTATTTTATTATTTATTATTATTAATTGAAAAGAACAATGAAAATATCACATCTTTCAAATGCAAATTATTGTTATTTTCTAAGTCTAGTATAATAGTGACTAGTATAATAGTGAAGGAAGCAACAGTGTTCATGTCATAGAATGTATTGACTTTGGCATGTTAGTAAATTTGACAGATAACTTTATCACCAAAACAGGAGAAAGTATCTTTAATTGAAAGCTGTACCTTGGGTGCAACCTGAGCCTATTACGATCATACCATAATTACACTACAATGAAAAAACGAAGCATTTGTAATCTACTGACATGCCCCATAAGTTTATCTGTTTCAGTGGCTACTGAATGCTGTTTTTCAAGATATAAATTGATAAAATATGTGACAATTATATTTCCTTTCTCTGATAAAATTACTAGCCATAGAAATGTACATTTGGGTACATTTAAAGGTACATTAAAGGTACTTTAGGTTTTATGTTCTTTCACTCTAGACTTATATCAGAACCTGATCAGATTGATCACAATTTGTGATTAAAGAGCAATATAGAATGATAGAATCATTTAGGTTGGAAAAGACCTCTAAGATCATCTAGTGCAACCATTAACCTAGCACTACCAAGTCTACCACTGAACCATGTCTCTAAGCACTTCATCTACATGTCTTTTGAATACCTCCAGGGATGGTGACTCAGACACTTCCCTGGTGAGCCTGCTCCCATGGTTCACAACCCTTTCAGTGAAGAAATTTTTCCTAATATCCAACCTAAACTCCCCTGGTGAAACTTGAAGCCATTTCCTCTTGTCCTGTCACTTGTTGCTTGGGAGAAGAGACCAACCCCACCCCACTACAACCTCCTTTGAGGTAGTTGTTGAGAGAGATAAGGTCTCCCTTGAGCCTCCTTTTCTCTAGGCTCAAAAATCCCTTTCTCTCAACCACTCCTTATAACACATATTCTCTAGACCCTTCACCAGCTTCATTGCCCTTCTTTGGACAGCTCCTGCCATCAATCTCTTTTCCATAGTTGAAGGTCCCTAGCCTGAACACAGTATTGAGGTGGTGGCCTCACCAGAGCTGATTACAGGGGACAAGCACTTCCCTATCCTGCTATGGCCTCCCTGGCCCCACTGTTTCTGATACAAGCCAAGATGCTGTTTGGACTTCTTGGCCATATGCAGCATGGTTCAACATTCACAACTTGTTATCTCATCATAATGATGATAGTTTTCTGAACAACAACAAGGGACTGGGCCATTTTGTATGGGATTGTCTTCCATCTGTATGTCCATGCATAAAAAGAAAAGGTAAAACAAAGAAGAGAAAGAAGTTATACTTTGGCATGTATTAGAATGATTCACACACAAGGACAATAGGTAACCAACAGGACTACCGTGGCTTAAGTTCAATTCTTGTTTTATTTCAAGAAGTTGGCACTCCAAATGAAGGTTTGCAACAAAATCATAGTAGAACTCACTGTATTAAATGGTTACAGCAATCTATACCAAACCTCATCAAATCTATTTTCACTTCTAAAGTTGGTCCAGCTAAAAACTGATTTCATAATTTTCTAAGATTCCTGGACTGTTGTCATCTTAATTAAAGCTACTTTTCTTTGTGGGTTGCCAGAGGTCTGAAAGCCTGAACAAGGGTATATCATTTCATCAGTAAATGTACATTAAGCCCAATTTTTCTGGAACTGTCAATATAACTTGCATACACAGCAAAACATAGCTGTACAGTACTTTGTGAGAAAACCCAAGCAGAAAAAATGGCAATCCTGTCAGTAGTCAAGGAGCCACAGAAAGCATTAGAAGCTGCATTTGGAACAACCATTTGAGTCTGTAGCTATTTTAGAAAGCTGGAACTGTAAAAGTAGGACATGGAAAAATGTAATTCAGTCATTCAGTTTCCTTTGTTGATGCAAGATTGTTGCCTATGGCTATCTTTATTTTAGGGCTTATCCATCCTACTTTGAATTTCTTGGTGCTGAAAAACTACGTATGAGTTCCCAGCACAGACTTCTCTTTTACAGTATTTCCGTACCTCTTAGCACCATGGCTTTCTGAGAAGTTGTATTTGTTGATGGAAGTGAAAAGTGCAGCGGTAGCAATGAACGTGGAAAGCAATAATGACAGGACACTTCACAGAGATCCCTCAAATGATCAGTCATTGTCCTTTTCGTCTCATGGTGCTAATGCAGGTAATGAATAAAACTGGTCCCAGGAGCTACACTATCGGGCCCATCATATGTTCTTCTCCACCCTAAAAAGTAACGGTTAAATCCTGTCCTTTTCTTTCTACACTTCACCAACCCTTCAGTGCATAAAACAACTTTTACTAATCCTATGTCAATACAGTAATTTTTTGTTTGTTTGTTTTGTTTTTTCTTAACAACTTTGGTGAGATCAAAGGCTTTTTGAAAATAGAAACACATTGGACCTACTTTATTTTATTAGAACCTATGTTATTGGAATTCTTAAATAACTGCAGCAGGTGAGAGAGAGAGGATTTCTCTTTACAGAAGATATTATAGAATCATAGAATATTCCGAGTTTGGAAGGGGACCCACAAGAATCATCGAATCCAACTCCTTGGTCCCCAAAGGACCACCCAAAAATCAGACCATGTGGTCTGAGTGTTGTCCAAATGCTTCTTGAATACTGTCAGGCCCGGTGCTGTGACCACTTCCCTTGAAGCCTGTTCCAGTGCCTGAACTACCAGTCTCAGTGAAGAACTTTTCCTGATATCCAGCCTGAACTGTCCATCACAGATTCAGTCCTTTCCTCAGGTCTATCACTGGTCACCAGAGAGCATGACGATCAGCACCTGCCCCTCCACTCCCCCTCGTGAGGAAGATGTAGGCCACAATGAGGTCCCCCCTCAGTCTTATCATCTCCAGGCTGAAGATATACTGAATCTTTCCCAACAAACTGCATGTATCATGTGTTCAAGATTTTTTTGTTTTTATTTTTATTACAACGTGACCATCCTATCAGGGATAAAGTTGGAACTATTGCTCTCTAATAGCCATGAACTTAGCTAGATCTCTTTCCACAGACAGGAATCACCTTGACAACCTGCCTGTCCTGTAAGCAACAGTGTTCTCATAACCACAGAATCATAGAATCATAGCATCATAGAATCAAGAGCTCATAGAATCATAGGACAGCTTGTGTTGGAAGGGACTTTAGCTCAACCACATGACATGAGTAGAATACCTTCCACTAGACCATGTTGCCCAAAGCCCCATCCTACATGGCCTTGAACACTTGGTGAAATATCATCTGATCCTGGTGACTGATGAACATCTATTTTTTTCAAATATATCCTGTTCATTGCTCAGAAATTTTTAAATTTCTCTGACCTATGTGTTACTGGGGCATGTGTCCAATGCCTTTAGTGGTGAAGACCATCTCAAACAATTCATTGAGCTTATCTGCTATGGTCTTACCATAACTGATCGCTTTTTCACAATTTTGCCTCCATGTGGTCTCATCAGACCTCATGCTTTTGATATGCTTAGAGAAAGTTTTACTATCAGTATGAGGTATGAGCATATTTTGCCAGGTACTCTTCAAATTCTGGTTGAGTTTTCTTTATTTCCTGCTTACGTATGAGTTCCGTTTTTTTTTTCTTGACTCTGCAGTTCTTCATAATTGGAATGATTTTCATTTCTTATATATTGACCTTTTCTTTGTGATAATCTTCTTAACTTTCCTTCTGGACTGCTGTCCTAATGTAGCATTTTGAGGTCTTTTAGTTATTTTGCTTTTTTTTTTTAATTTGACATTCATTTTAATTGGACTTCCAGTGAAACCTTTTCTAGGTAGTGTTCAAGATGTCTGGTGGTTTCTTCTCTCTCTCTTTTTTATTTTTTCCCCAGGATTTACTAATTGCTTTGTAAAGTTTTCTTCCTCTCTTGAAATTGAAAAATCACATTCTGGATATTATTTTTATTTTATTTTTTTTACACATTTTCTCCTCCTCTTAAATCTCATTTTTTTCACGGTTACTACTACAGGTCATATCTCCAAATAATACCTCACAAAATGGGTTTTCTTGCACTGCTTAAGACCAAATTCAGAACATAATCTTTTCCTGTGTGTCCTAAGACTCTGCTCAAAAAAAAAAATAAATCATTCGTCATTTCTAAAACGTTTATATTTGCACCGCAGCCTATTCAGGCACTTATCAGATTCCTAGATAGGTAATAAGAATCTCACATTTAGTACCTCTCCCAAACATAGAACTCACTACCATTGTTCTGATCAGGATATAGTTCCATGCTAGCTCCACATTTTTACCAATTACACAGAATTTCCACCTAAAAGGACTAATGATTTTCCTTTTTTATCTTAACACTTTAATGTTGTTTAAACTTCATGTTACTCCTCACACACTGTCACTCTTCCTCCTACTCTAGCTTTCCTATGAAGCTGGAAACCTGATGACACAGCATCCTATCTTCCTTCCAACAAGTCTCTGAGATACCTGATATAACTGGGTTGTTATTTTGATTCCAAACATTTATTACCTTATTTTGCAGGCTCCCACCATGGTTGTGGAAGGATTAACAAGTATTGCACCAATTTCACAACTTAGCATCACAAATGCCAGGTACGTGTACATATGATGATGATGATGATGATGATGATGCAATTGTAACAAGAACGTCATTAATTTCCCTCCTCACTTTTAAGGACACACTGAGAATTAGCCATCCAATTTTGCAGACTGTGTCAGCTGCTCTTGTGCAGCATCTGTTTTTCTTTTAACTGATGATTTAAATAATTCTTTACGGGCTTTTTAGGTTTGGTTTATTTTTTAACCATTATGAGTAAGATGCAGCTAGTTTGTTTCTGTTCACGTTCCTCCTGTCAAAAGAGCTTCTACACTTCTTAACATACCTGAAACCCTTCTGTCTATTCAACCCTCTTCAACATTCAGTTCCTCCAAATATCAAAACTCTATTCTTCTACCTCTATGTAGAATTAAATGGTTTTCAGAGTTCAAGGAGAGTTCTTCAGCTAAAAAACGTAAGCTTGAAAAGAGAATGAAAGCAGTTGTGGTTAAAAGTGGACAAAGCAGTAGATTGTCATCTTAAGAAAAGTGGAAGTTTCTTGAAGCCTTGAAGTCTCATAATGACCTTCAGTGCAGTATGCATGAGTCAGAGTAATACCCATGAAAAGCTGATGTTATACCTTGCATGGCTGGCCTAACTAGATTATTCTAAACCCAGGACTTTAAGAGTATCAGAAATGAGAACAATGGAATCTTTTCAACAGACAATTTTATTTATTTATTTTATTTATACTCCAGAAAGCATCTCTTTGAAGCCCATATTCACAGTCTTTGTTTAGTGGTGCCCTCAATTCCCAAACTATGTAATGTTGAAAATATTCTCCTAAAAATGTCAAAAAATATTATTCCAAATTCCTGTCTTTCACAGTCATCATTAGTATATTTTTTCCTGTCCTTAAGATATGTGGTTTATGGAACAAGTTTATACAAACCATTCACTGATTCAAAATTCAGTTTTAAAAGCAGTATTAAGTAGCAAGTTAAAAACAAACAAGCAAGAAAACAAACAACTACTACTACAAAACTAAAAACAACCAAAATAAACAGATGAAAGTCTTAAAAGAGTACTCCCTTGTTCTGTGGCAATATAAAAAGGTAGCTAACTTCTCAATATTGCATGGGAAAAAGTTGAAAGGGTCGAAAATGTATTTTTAAACTTGGGAATTATTTTATTTGATTGACATGTAAAATACATTCTAAATTCTAAAGAACTTAATAAGCTACAAGCACTAGTAGGAATTGAATTCACTTCTGTGTTCTGTCAGATCTCTAGGAAAATCATATGTTCATTCTTATATAAGCAGGAAGATGAAGAAAGCACTTGTTTAAGGAAGTTGGAAAAAAACAGGTTCAGCCATTTTATTGTTATTATTATTATGTGTAAGTAGAAAAAGAATTCATCACCATATTGTTCCTAAATGATATATCCCCTATATACATAGCAGTTGCTCTTGAGAGAAACTGAAAACAAAAATTACAGATGCTTATCAGTCCCCTCACCCCCAAAGTGAATCAGTATAGTTCCATTGTCATGAGAGTTACCACAGGTTGAAAATTTGCAATTTGTTTCTTCTCATTCATGAAAAAGACTTTTTTTTTTTCTTTTTTTTTTAGTAGTGTGCTATGAATTTACCTTCTACAGGTTCACATATTTCACATATTTCACTACCTATTTTCTAGGTCTAGATTAACCCTTGATCCTCTTTGCTTTTGATTCCTTTGAGCCCTCTTTGTCCAACTTACTATAGGGAAATATTAGGTTTCTAAGAAGTAAAGTAGAATAGATTTTAATGTTAGATAATTCTTAAAACTATTAATATGTTATTTTTTAAAGCCACAGTCAATAGGTCTTTGGCCACAATCATTTTAGTCTTGTTTAGTAAAGTAACTATCGTTGCTTGCCTCATAAACATTCAAGTAAAAAGTCCCATTTAGAACTAAGCCCAGCAGCAGAAAAGTCTAATTTTCTGAGTTAATATTTGCAACTTTCAGTGAAAGCAGTGAGTTCTGCATATTTAACACATCATCAGGATCCATCAGGTATGTTCATCACATCAATCCAAATTGTCTCTTTCTGACACTTATAGCTTTTAAATTTATTATTGTGAAGATTATAGTATTTTCTTTGTATTACAAAGACTTTTTCTGACCCCAGGAAATAGTTTTGCACCAGAAGCTAAAGTGAACTTGAAATCTCTTGTGAAGGTTGAACTGTTCAGAAAATGTTTCTGTTGCTTTCAGGATTGTATCACGGCAATGATGATGGCCCAGACAAGACCTTCAGTCACTGGTACCAATTACTGGTACCAATTACTGGTACCAATTACTTTTGTAGGTAGTTTTGGACGAGCTGCCCATATGAAGACAACCAAAGTCCCATGTTAACTATATCCACTCACTCTCTGCTGTTTTTAACCTAATGTATTGATTAATTAATTAATTTATTTATTTTTTGTTATCAACTAAATCAGTGTGGACACTACAGAAGTTAGCATGGTTTTCATCAGCATTATAAACTCAGCTTGGGATAATGTTCATTAGACTATGCTGTTGTCATCCTGGACTGTGAAGGATTCTCAGTGGTGCTGACAGTAGCACACAGATATCTTAACTGACCCAAAGCCCAACTGAGATGAGAGCTACCAAAAATTATAGACATGCTTTCCTGAACCACAGCTGAAAAGTCTGGAGAGGAGCCACTTCTGATTTAGGAAATCTATGTTTAATGGAGTTACCTGCTGGAAAAATACTAGGATCCAGAATGAAGATGAGAATGTTTAGGGAAAGAGCTTGGATTCCACTGTTAGCCTTTAAAGTTGTTTTACATGCAAACACAAGACGCCTCACAACCTTGCTCCACTGGGCTCCCTTTAGGACTCAGAGCTGGCAATATCGTCCAAGATACTATATCCTCCCAGTCATCCAGGTGGGTGAGAAAGAACACGAATGTCAACACATATCAACTCCCACATGATACAACTCCCACTAGAGCTTCTCGGCATTTTCAATCCACTTTCTTGTGAGACAGCAGGAATGCTAAACAGGTGTAAGTGCTCCCCTGCTAAGGGCCCCAGATTCCACCACCCTTACTCAGGCTAGTCAGTACTCTACCATGAATAATATGAGTGATCCCCATGTGACAGGGTAATTCAGTGCCAATGAACATCGTGGATTTTGGTCTTATAATTTTTCTCATCCCCTATTCTTCTAACCTAATGTCCACTTCTGACAGGTTACAAGGAGACTTGTACCAATGTATCTTTATGTCACTCAGGTGCAGGGACAACAAATCAAATTCCAGTCTAGGTTGTTTTCTGTTTGTTTGATTGTTGTTCGGTTTAGTTTGGTTTCATTTTTGTTTGTTTGTTTTGCTTTTTAAATTAATTTTATGTCTAATCTCAGTCAAGTAACATTTGCCATTGCAGAGAGAGTCCATCACTGAATGCTCCCATGATTAATTTTCCTTCAACCCATAAAGGCAAACAAGACTTGATTTCCTGGTATACTCATTTTGCAGACTGGTGTGTCCAAATTCTTCAATTTCTTTATTCAGATACTGTTTCCTTGGAAACAGCAGCCCACATGCTTCACATGGCTTAATGTATGTTCTACCAATTGAGAAACAGCAATTGCAAACAAGCATTATTTAATGATTTGTTAATGTTTAAATATACAGGTAATTACTTTAGTAGTTTTTTCTTACTTCTATCTCATAGCCTACACATTGAGGAATCATTTAAAAGATGAGTATCAAAGAAGTTATATAATTAGGAATCAGGCCAGTAGGTTTGTTTGAAGAAAACACATCCATGAAATCAATACTGCAAGATTCAAATGTACTGATGAGATCCTCAAGATGGTTTAATATTGACCAAGTCTGTAAGTCTGTGGTAGTTCAGGAAACATGAGATGAAGAAAAGATTCAGAGATGTTTTCAATTATTTTGCTCCTAGAAGAGATTCCCTAGAAAAGACTCTCCCACTCCCCCCCCCCCCCCCCCCCCCCCCCCCCCCCCAAGGTACAAATAGGTACAAATACTAGGAGCAGCAAACTACTCTGGATATTTAATCTTTTATTATCAAGCAAACATGAACCATACAGTCTTGCCAGTTTTGCCTAGGGAAGTGGTTGACTCACCATCCCTATGGGTCTTTAAAAGACATTTATATAGAGAGCTTAGTGATATGGTTTAGCAGAGGACTTGTTAGTGTTAGGTCAGAGGTTGGACTAGGTGATCTTGGAGGTCTCTTCCAACCTAGATGATTCTATGATTCTGTGATTCTGTCTGATACTTTAGTGTTTCTTTTATTTCTGCAGAACAACATAAGTGTTATTAAAATTTAAATGAGAAGGACATGAACAATAAAATAAAAAACTCTATGAATTCATTTGTACATGTTTCTATTGTGGCAAGAAGATATATCAGTTTCTTTTCTCTCTGGCCTGCCATTTCCATGAAATGGAATCATTTCAGTCAGTTTATATGTTTATGTTTGTTTGTTTCTTTCCCAAAACTGTTTTCCTTGACTACTGTTTTTTCCATTCATTGGTTCATGAATGTCCAAGAGAACTCCATTGCAAGGACAACAACATAGCTGGTGATTAGACGTCTGAATTCAGGCATGGGGGAATTCTACATCACATACATAATGTGTCTGGACAAACTGAACAAAAGGTAGATTTGCTTTATATGTATAAAGGGTACTTGCTCATGATTTCTTAGTATAATACCAAGATTTTCCCTAATATTTTTAAAGCCCTTCTCTTATGTCCTATTCTACTTGCCTTGACTACTTTATACAGTTTTTAGAGTAGAATTGCATGACTTTCCCACCAAAATTAGCCAAGTAAAAAACAACTTATGTCAGCCAAAACATCCTCTGCCAGATCGTAGAATCAAAACATAGGAAGACAACAAAAATCCATCCTGAGTCCTTTATATAAATCTTATCTCATTCATCTTTTCAGAATAAAGGCTATCTATTACCTTTCCTCAAATACTTTAAGGTGCTAATCCAAAAGAAAAACAGACTCTCAGAACTCACAGTACATTTTAGAAATTTAGTGACAGCTAAAAAGAGTTGGAATAAAGATAAAAGTAATTCACTCTGGTAATAATGGAATATGGAGCTTTTTATTACCTATCACAGGTCGCTGTTCTACTTCCGGTTGAGGGTTGTAGTGGCCCTAGGGTGTTACTTTCTGACAGCTATTTAATGATCTATATAAAATAAGTTGCTCAGCTCACTGCATTTTCCAGTTCCTAGGTATATGAATATACACTTTGATAAGATTTGGCACCATTTTGACAAGTCTTACTTGAGAGGCCAGGGAATGAATGTGACATATCTTGACCCAAGAATGTCTCTTCCAGATTAGGGCTGAGGTAAATAGGTAGAGAAGCTTGAATTAGGAGACCCTGTATTGATTTTGTTCAGTGATGACTTTAGTCTCTAGAATTCTTGATATCAAATTTCTCACCAACTTTAATTTAATTTAGAAGTCATTTCAAGAAATTGATTTTCTCTTCGTAAGTGATTACATTTTATCATTTGGGAACAGGGAAGGCTGGAGGTGGGAGATACTGTTAGCTGTTTTTTAAAACAGATGCTTTTGTCCAAGTGAGCATTGAGGCTCTCAGATGATACCTATTCCGTCAGGGTGAAAGTTTATTATTATCAAGACGCAAAAAGCTGAATGTTTTTGCACCTCCAACCCCTGAGGGTTAAAATCGATTCTTAAGTTCAGATTTTTGCAAAAACACTCAACAGAACAATGAAATTCTTAATAATGAACTAAGCCCTTAATTATATAATTGAGCAGGTACTGATAGTGCAAACAGAGGATATTCCAGACATAGTCAAACTCAAAGCTTTATGGATGGGACATAATTCATTTTGGGTTTAAAGGTCATAGCAATGTAAGGGGCAGTTTTCTGAGGAAGAGGTAAACCAGGTGAAACCTTGCCCATTTGTTCACAGTGGAGATCCTGCAGTATTTTCTCCTTTTTTTTTTTTTTTTTTGAAGTGCATGAATATAATGCTTGATGCTAAAATGCCAGTTAGTACAACTAAGCCTAAGCTTTTGTTGAGAAACAGCTTTTCCATTATAAACCTGGAAAGGATGCACTTCTTATCAGACAGCTGTTTACTGTTTCTTTCCATTGTTTAACTATATATAAGTAGAAAGAAAAAAAAAAAAAGAGACAGAGAAGGTTCAACATAGAACCATTTTATTTCCCTTCTGGCTGACAACATGGCAAACAGGCCAAATCTTGAAATATCCTGAACACCTGCAACTTGCGCAAAAAGAAACAAACGACTGTTTAGCTGTATATGATTCAAATTACTTAAAATAAAATAAATATAAGAGGATGGATTTGATTCTGTAAATCTCTCAATCTCTCTCTCTCTTTTTTTTTTTTTTTTTTTTAATTTTATTTTAAATCATGGAGAACTCTACGTCTAGAATATTTTTTAAGGTCACAGACATACTGGAGAGATTCCAGTCAAGGCCCATAAGGCTGACCAGGGTACTGAAGCATTTGTCATATGAGGAGAAGCTGAAAGAGACAGAGTTGTTCACTGTTTGAACGATGATATTTCAACTTTTTGACTTTTTATTTTTTTTTCACTGTGAGGGTGGTCAAACTCTGAAACAGGTTACCCAATGTTGCGGAGTCTCCTCCTTGGATATATTCAAAATTCAGCTGGATGTAGCCTCTAATGACCTTCTTTGAGCAGTGGAATTATACAAGACAGTCTCCCGAGATCTCTTCCCATCTCAGCCATTCTGTGGTTTGTGATTTTTTGTGTGGTATCTATAACCAGTGCACTACTGTACCAAAGCAATAAGAGAAGGAAAGGGAAAGTATTATCTTTCTCCAGCAATGGTAGATGCAGTTATAATATAGAGATAGATCTTTTGTGAATTAGTTATCCTTAGCTGATCATGAAATGCCTTACTTGGCAAAACACTTAATTTGTCCATTTTGAGGAGTAGCTTAGTCCTGTTCCAAAGGAGGTATTTTTTCCTAAAAATAGAAATAATGCCTTTGACACCTGGATAACTTCAGACAAAAGCTAGACACCCATAGGCTTAAAATTAGTCTGTGCGTATGTGAGAGGGAGTTCAGAATCCTGCTGCTAAGGCATAGACAATCAAATTCTATCTAGGCAGTACTTTCTCAGTTATTTTAGGAATGTGATACTAAGTTCCTTGAACCCAGGTTAGTTTCAAGCAAAGGTAATAAAATGCTTTGACCATCAATTGTCCCTCACCTATATTTTCACTGCTTTCATAGGTAGCCTAATGGGAGAGCTTTGCCTCTGTTTTTGTGTCCCACTACTACTTCCTATACAGAACTAAAGGGCAAGTCTTAACTCCCACAATCCCACTCAAGTCCATAAATAAAGGCTCATAATTTTGTCCTAACTAGAGTACGTACATATGTGACATCAAAAGTATGCATGAATGTATGCACATATACATGTGCACAGTATGAATTTAAAATAATTTAGAAGTTATAGGTCAAAAAAAAATCTTTAGGTGTAGGCATGCAATTGTAATTTCTCAGTCACAGTTGATAGCAGGTTTATATACCTCTCCACCCCACCAAAAAAAAAAAAAAAAAAAAAAAAAAAAAGTGGAAAAAATCCCCCCCAAATCCCCTAAGCCCTCATTTGCTTACCAAATTTTGTGAAGTGCCAGGCTCTTTTAATGATTACTGCATGCCAAACTGAAACAGAAATGTCAGGTAGCCAGCATAAATGGAAAACAAGATTATACCATTTCCTCATAGCCCTGCCAAGGTCTGACACCGAAGTAATGCTTTTACATTTTATGAACATTGGCTCTGTGATAGTTAGGTATGACAATCCTTTAGATACATGGTCTAACTTAAATGCAAACATTCTAATTTTTCCATTTCCACCTCCTGATCTGCTCTCACATCTGCACACCAAGGTATGCCTGCTCAGAACCTGTTAATTCTGTGCCCAGCATTTTGTCTGGTGTTTGGTATTTGTTTGTTTTTGGAAGAGCAAATTTGCAAAATATTTTTTGCAGAAACACCTCAGAAAGAAAAACACCAAATGAACAAAAGGGAAAGGGGGAAGAAATCTCCTGATGCTACCACTTGTGGATTAGCAGTTGTCCTAGGATGCAGAATTTCTGTCTGAAATTGCCAGCTGGAATTTTCAGAAGAAAAATGAAAACTGTGGCATGCTGACCAGACACATAGAAAAGAGACACACTGATTTGCCCTTTGGAAACAAAGCAAACAAAATAGGAGGGAAATTGTTTCAGTATTTTTCCCTTCAAAAGAAAAAGAAAAAAAGAAGATATGAACATTGCAAAATAAATGATGTAAGTATCAGGAATGTAATGTCATCAACATCTTTCAGTAATAGGATCATGAAAAATACTGGAGCAGGAAAGGGGAGAGGGAACAGTAGAAATAAGTAATGCCTTTACTACAAAATATTTTGATCTGTGATCACTGGCACACTGGCAGTATGTTCTCAAAAGCTTTTTTTTTTGTCCTTTTTTTTTTTTTTTTCCTCCCCCTCTATTCTGCTACTTCTAAAAACACCTAGATGGCAAGTACAAACTGCTGAGGTAGCTGGAGAACAGACCAATGCCAAGCTTCAATGCTAAGCTTTCAGAAGTGGCAGTTTCAGTTTAGTTTCACTGATTCTATTGAACTAACTGTGAGAAGCTGAAGCAAATAATAAAAGCACCCGTTCATAGACTATTTAAACAGCTTAAAGAAAGGCACTTGTGAAGAGCATGATAGTGTCCTGCCTAATACAGGTGAAGAGCTGGTAACACTAATCAGGCCCTCAAGGCCCACTGTTTATACTTCATCTCTTTTATTTTGCTCCTCCTCTTCATACTCGTTGGCTGTGGCAAATTCATGAAATTACTTTGAATCCAGGCTTTGTCATTTGAAAGCCAATTTTCATCCTATCTAAGGGTTTAAAGGTATGTTGTTCAAACATGCAGATTACACTAATGACTGTGTTTTGCCAGTTTCTGTATCCAGCAGAAGCAATGAATATTACTACCAATATTCATTCATTTATTTTGATGTAATTTGAAATGCCTGCCTTAGGGTCCAGGCATCTTTATAGCAATTAAAATGTGCAATCATAAACATGGAAATTCACATAGAACACAGACACAATCAAAGCTGCCCCGATAAAGCAAAGCTAACTATTTCTGCATAGCGACACTCCCCATTTGAATATTAAGATATCCACTGCAACGTTACATCCCAAGAGATGCAATGCAAATTCTTCTAGAAAATTAAGAAAAGTCTCTAACAGATTTCACAAAGATTTGAATGGGATTCCACGTGTGTGTTGAAAAATGATTTTTATGTGTGTCCTGTGGTATAATATAAATATGACGAGATGCATTCTGATTCAGGAGGAGAACTGAAAACAGTAGTCAAAATATGCATCAACAAATCCCCTTAATTTTAAAACAGGTGCTATTATTTCATGTTGGGTGTTTTCTCTCCCCCCCCCCTTTTTTTTTTTTTTGTTTGTTTGTTTATTTGTTTAAAACATTTTTAGTGATTATAGTTGAGATTATGTTACAGGGGGATGTTGACTTAGAGAATGATGTCCCAAGCTTTTAGAACTTTTTATATTAAAACAATACTTGAAAATTCTGTCTGGGAGCTAAGACATGTCCAGATGTCCAATGGAGACTGCACACCCTGGGAGCAGTGCTGAGCTCATTCTCCCCTAACTCCTATTTCTAATTCTATTTCTCAGTGAACTTTTAATACAATTGTATTTGTACTTTGCTGAATAAATTTAAGCTTAAGATATCCAAATCATCACAGAAAATGAACTATACCCTTGTGATGCACCTTCCCAAAATAAAATTAACTGTCAGATTTTTCACAAGCTGCTGTGTTGAGTGGCTCTCTGTGAGTAAGGGGAGGATGTTGAACAGGTAGCTCTTTTAAGCATAAAGGTCTTAATTCAATTGCTCACCTACTGTCATAGAAGTGTCATGGATCTTCAAGACTTTTATGTGGACTGACTGACATGGGAGAAAACTAAAGTATCTCAAAGCTTTCCCTGGTGGCAGCCAGGACTTGGGCTCATGTCTCAGTTTATCTCCAGTGCTGTTAAGCAAGCTGGTGTGCAGGAAATTGAATCAAGCCCAAATCAGTTGAGAGTTTATCTTGACAGCATTTACAATAGGAACTTAAGTGTGACTTGAACTTTTCTCTGACCTGAGAACCAAAATGTCCATGTTGAGCTAATATCCATTTTATTATGTGCTCTCCAGCCCCAGAAAAGGGTGGAAACATGCAAACTCTCTGCTGGGAATGGTTAACGCCCAGGTTATGTTTGGGAGAGTGCTCACTGCCTTGGGCCAAAACTTTGCCAGGGAACTGGCTCATACTTCATTGGTACATGTAGCTCACTCCCTGTGTTTAACCTTAACCCTCCCTTTCCAAAATTCACTTAGAGAGATGTTGAGTGTGTGTTCAGGCTGCTGACAGGGTGCTGTGAGGGCTGATGGCCCCTTGTGGTCCACGGGGATTTCCTAGGGCGTCCAGGCAGAGGGAATGGCATCCAGGGCCCTTCCCAACACCCCATCCAGGATCAGGGCAGCCAGAGGCACTAGGACAGCCCCAGATGCAGGCACCAGGCACCTCCCTGGTGCCAGGCCTGGGCCAGGCCAGGACATGGGCTCAGAGGTGGGCCTGGCTCAGCAGGGGCCTCGGCTGGGCAGGACAGGGCCGTGGGGAGCTGGAGATGGGCCCTGCCGTGGCCTTGCTGAAGCAGGTACTGATGGCCCTGCGGGCTGACATGGGGTTCTGCAACATGGGAAGGGTGGGGGAGTCCTGGGAGACAGGCAGGAGCAGCAAGGCCTGTGGGGGTACTTTGAGGGCCCTGACAGCGACCTCCTCAGCATCAGTATCATTATGGACTTAGAGAGACTCTAATAGAGACTCACACAGAGGCTACTGACTACAGAGGGAACAGTATCAGCTTTAAGCAGTGGGAGATTGCAGCGTAGCTCCTAATGAGGAGCTTACCTAAGGCAAATTGTAGTATTTAAGGTCTTTAATGTAATAAGTCTGTTAGAGAGCATCTACAAGGAAATTAGACAAGCAGTTAAACAGTACAGAATAGTGAAGTTGAGCATTCATCTATTCTGAATTCATGGAGGAGGTCTGAGCTCAGAACAAGGCAGTCCTGGAAGTGAGGACTGGTGGCTACCAGCAAAGCCCTTTTAATGTCCCCACTTTTGCACACAGCCCTGCCTCTCTACAGTCAGCGTTAGTTTGCCCGTCAGTTTCCAAAGTCAAAAGCATTTTATATACTAATATTAAAATGAATGTTCCACCACACCAGAAACCCATTTACTTTCAGGGCTAACACTGATAAATTTACTGTGAAGAGTACACAGAGTAATGTGCAGTACAGTATGTTGCCTGCTTTCCAAGGGCCTGGCTAATGGGGAAGCATGCCCCGTGTTGCTTTTTATTTCCAACACCCAGCTGTACGGAGGCAGAAATTTAAAATTAAAAATAACCTTTCAGCTGATTCCTTGCATAATTGCTATCTTGTTTTGTTAATACTGTGGCTGAATTATAACTTGCTGAAGCCCTTGAGATTTGCATGCTGGTTTATCAGCCTGAATTTGCATTGACATGCTTTTCAGTCAAGTGAGTAACTAAATCCTATGGCCTTGAGTGAGCCTGGCAGTATTTGCATAGAAAATCAGAGAAAGATTAGGGAGAATGACTATATACTGTCTCCATAAATAGATTCAATACTGCAAATGCGCACATCTTAAAATACTGCTGAATTTCTTTGGACTGTAGCTGACATACCAGCAATGATTTGAAAAAGCAATACAATAAAAATAGGTGAAAGACAGACAAACCTCTGCTGCAGTGCCAGGCAGCCTTTCACTGGGGATGTTGGAAATGGCCAAGTCTCACTGGACTAGCACTCATGCATGAACATGAACAGACTACAGCAGCCATTTCACCTGAAAGGTTGCTTATCATTTTCTGTTCACAGCCCAGTGAAATTAGAACTTTGCATTATTGTGGAGCAGATCTATATAAAGACTAAACTTCTCAGTTTCCCCAGAGTGTGTTTTATATACTTTTTATGTGTTTTTTTTTTTTTCTTGAAAAAAAAAAAACAAACACAAAACACACACAAGAAAAAACAATAGTTCATTTTGTAAAGGTCTCATCCTAGCTGGCAAAGGGGTTGATAATACCAGACTATAGTGTTAGGTTTTTCTTCTGTTTATTATGAAAGATTTGGAAAAAAACATTTTGAGTTAATACATGTTTATGTATTTCATTCTTAATAATCTTCTGAATGAGGCTTATTATCACCAAACAGAAATAGACCTGTTCCAGATGGTTTTAGCCAGTATTAAATGCTTTGCAAGAACCTTCAAGAAGCATCATAGAGGAGAACTATTGAATTAGTTCCCCTTCAGGTAACTATCTTGAGACAATTTTTATTATTCTTTTTTCCTCATGCTCTAATCTATCATGATGTACTGTATACCTAATTTTGCTTAATGTTACTAAAGCTATTTTGAAGTCTGAGCATCAGTTAAGTAAGTTATATCCATAAATCTAAAACTCCATTGTGAACAGCAGTATTGTCCTTGGAGCCCTTGAGCTTTTACAAGAATAATTCTGCTTGAGTCTAACTTCTGATTAAACCAACTCTTCATGTTCCTCAAGTTTCTGAATGCTTCTCTCATTTGACAGCAGAGAGTAGGAGCAGATGGGTTTCATTAGATGTCCCAAACCTTTATCTTTTAATCACCTGCCTCACACAATCTAAGGGGGGAAAAGGGCAGATATATGAGAAATCTCCTCCTTTCTGCTTCTCTCTCTCTCTCCAGTTCTCTGCAAAGCATCTGCTAAGACCTCATTCATCACTGTGAAAGCTGCGAATGGATAGCTGTGTAATACCCCAAGGTCCTGTCTGCTGTGGTGGTATAGTGCCTAACCTCTCCCCTTTTAAAGAAAAGGCTACATGTACTTTTGTCAACCTGTCAGCAAGCACTTCTCTCTCAATACTGTTTGCTCAAACCTCACCCCCACCATCTCACAATGTCAGCTTTCTGAAAATGTTTCATTTTGAAGAAAGCCCTAGATGTAGTTCTCATAAGCATGTATTCCTTATTTCATTTGTCAGTGCACAGCCACATATGGGATATATATTTGTGTGCATGTGCCTATTTATGTGTATATATATATCTACGTATCTCACAAAATGTGAAAAAAGGTGATTTTCGGTGTCCTTTGCGTTTAAAAAGTATCAGTGTTGCCCCCTAAATTTAAATTTTGACCACAGTTTTAAGGAAGTCTTCAATTAAACCACAACCTCCCTGCTCTGTTTTTGTTTCAATGAAAAGTGGTCCACAGGATCCTTCAGAAATAAGAAATAATATTCTCATTGGGCTGCTGAAGAGTAGCAGTTTAATTCTTTCCAGAAGAGTCTTCCCATATTCTACTACTGTTTTCTGATGAATGCTAATTTAGGATTCTCATACTAACTCACATTTAACATTAATCACGGTTTTCCACCCCAAAAAACACCAAGACTGATGGCTGATTAAAATAGATGTCTGAAAGTTTCTTTGATTTCAGGCAAAATTTAGTTCAGCTCCCGTACTTTTTAGCCAGTTTTTATCCAGCTAAGTTTCTTTTTGAGCTTTTTTTCTTTCTTTCTTGTTTTAAATCTTCTGTCCATGCCAGGAATACTCTCATCAGACTATGAAAGAATAAAATCTTGCAAGCTTTCAGTATTTCCATAGTTAATTTTATAAATAAGTAACTATTTCTGTATATATACAACATGATCAATTTCATAAGATCGAACAATAATTTGAATGCAAACAGCATTTAAGAACAAATAATTAATATAAGTAGTGCTTAAGCACTGCTTAGGTGACTAATTGCATTGTCTCTAAGGATTGTGTTCAACTTCCACTGAAGTTACATAAAGAGATATGTTCTTTCTTTCAAGATATTTTTAAATTAAAAAATAAAAATAAAAAATAAGTATTAAGAAGAATCCAAACTGTAATCTCAAAATCTTCTTGATTTGATGGAAATATGTGTATTGAAAATGAATCAAACTTTCTGTCTGCATTGTACTGACTTGTTCCATAATTAGTCAGAGTCACTAAACTTGTGGAGAAGAAGATTTAAATTCCTAATGTGAACTTAAATCCACTTTTTTTTTTTTTTCATTTTTTCCCTGCAATATTAAACACATCTTTAAATGGAACAAAGTAGTGTGAATGCACGACAAAAAAAAAATGTTTAATATAAAAAGGATATATCCAATAACTGATTCATACCAAGGGAAAAGAAACTTGCCTTCAAGATACAGTTTATTCCTCAAGCAATTAATGAACCATTTTTTGTGATATAGCTGCGTGAGCAGCTCAGCTTCATTATCTATTTTTTGTGGACATGCTCAAAGATGACATATTTATACCCCACAGGTATTCCTGGCGATATATACTAATAGCAGAGATTAAAAGTGGTGGTTTGGTTTTGTTTTGTTTTGTGAAGAACTTAACTAAACTTGGCAAAGAATTCTTAGCTACAGCTGCTGTGTTACCTTGACTGCCAGGTAAAAGGCAATTCAGCACTACTATAAAATTGAATTGACTAGAATGTTTTTAAAATATTGTAATTAGATTTCTTAGCCACTGGAAAGGATGGAGTTTGATTTTAGCTAGGTGAATCAATAACATTTCAGATTACCTATCTCTGATGGGCATTTAATTTCTGATTAATAAGAAAGTTATTTCATGTTAAAATAATACTAGCAGAGTATTTAAAAAAGAGGGATAACAGTTATGTGTGTGCTGACAAATTTCCCACAAAGCAATATTTCATAAAATTTTTAGGCTGTTAGCTTAGCATCACCACCTAACTGAAGGAATTTAATGCTTTATATTTATTAAGGTTAGTACTACGAATAAAAGCCAATGAATTGCTAGAATTCCTAATAACATGTTTATTGGTACACAGTGGCATACATAGTAAACAAGGAATATTTCTCATTAATTTCAATATACTGAACTGTAGCCTGCTTTTTAACCTGTCTGCAATAAATTACGCTTCTTTATGTTGTCTGTATCACTTTAAAATGCCTTTACTTCATAGTGTCTCTAATGGAATTCCTTCTGACATTTCAAACAGCAAAATATCTTCAAAGCATCTTGGTAAAAATCTCCAGTTCTCTTCCTTCCCCTCCCACAAAATTTTGGACAAAAGTGATTTAAAATCATTTATTTTAAACTCAAACTATTTCTCTACCACCCTTGCCACCTGCAGCACCCCTGTTTTACTGCCTTTGAACAAGCTGGAACAAAAGCTTAGGAAAGTTATCAGAAACAAAGAACCACCTTGTCATAGCTGAATGAGCTGAATGTGTGAACTGTATGTCTATAATTCAGCTTATTTCCTGTCCTTGTTGGCTAATTAATTCATTTTAAAAAGTGTTATTCATTGACTGTAAGAACCAAGCGTATCCGGTGAAAATTTAGGAAGGCAGAACTCTAGTCTAATCAGCTGTGACCCTCTCAGGTGTTTCCATATTGTACTCCAGTTACTTACCCATCTAGAACCTGCAAGGCTAAAGTCTCCAAAGTGAAGCAGCAAACTAACAAAATATTCTGAGGCAAAGCAGAGTTACTGCATATACTTCCTTCATTACACTCCCTTGGAGGGTACTGAACTTTGAAATTGACTTAAAACTCTTTTATGCTTCTATTGAAAACAACCCCTGTGTGCTCTTGGTTCTAGCCTCATAGCATTTGAATCTCTGTAATGATTTTGCTTTTATAGGAATCAGATTTTCAAGATATGGTGTAAGGTGAATACTTTGATATAAGCCATGGATTTGCTACTGAGTGTCCTGTGCTTTCTGTGCAAAAATTGGATGGTCAAAAATTGCTGGGATAAAATTAGAACTGCAAAGCTGAACTGGTGACCAAATGTAAAGCAGTTGGACTTTTTCCATATCTTGGGTTTCAAACACTTGAGCAGTATTTTGAAGGGAGAAGGGGAAAAGTAGTCTTTCTTGGCGGACTGAGAAAGGGATTAAAAAAGACTTACCTCCTTTCTTTTTTTTTTTTTTTTTCCTACAGCTTCTGCTAGGTTGCTGGGCATCTGGGGGCAAGTGATTTTATTAATTTTGCCTCTGTTCCTCACTCTAAAACAGAGCTGCTTAATGTAATATTTCTGCAGAGATTTTTAATTAGCTAAAGGTAACAAATACTTATGAGAGAGAGCCATTATAAATTTACCTTCCTTTTTTTTTCTTTAGCTTTTTTCTTTTTTTCATGCTACTTAAAGGTTTGTGCTTATTTTGGTATCTCCAGAACAAAATGGAAGGAAAAGAACACCTTATGCCAAAACCTACCTTTATACAATATCCATCTTGAATTGTTCTTCATAGAATGCCTAAGAAATGTGATCTAAAGTTACACAATCATAAACTCATTAAAATGCTGTGTAGGAAAAGAATAGTGCTAGTTATTTCAGCTTCTGATGGTTAATACCAATAAGTAAGAAAGAAGGTGAGTTAAATGACCATCAAACAGGGGAAGGTACACATATGCCAGGTACTGTTTTTGGTTTTCTGTTCTCCTTTCTGACAAGTGGAGGTAAAACAGCATCCTCCAATTAGGAATAGCTGAAGACAGCGGGCAGTGAGACAAAAGCCTTGCAGTGGACCTGCACCTTTCAAAACAACTTAAGCAGACAGACAGCCCTACATTTATGTTTTTTTTGTAAGACACCAGACCAACACTTAATCAAAATTTTCTTCTTGGTAATGTATGAAATAACTAGTGTACCCAGTCTCTGGAGCACCTTCTAGAAGAACAACTTTTCCCACCCTGAATCTCACCTGCTTGTTTCGCATGGAGCTTTCATCCAGCAAGATGGCTTACTAAGAATTGCTGCACTCTGGATTTCAGCTTTAGTCACAGATACAGCTTTTGCTAATAAGCATCTGCAGGGTTGTATGCAGGACTTTCACAGCTTCCGTACAGCTCTAATCCCTGACAAATAGTTTTTGTACTTTGCAGCTAATCTGACTTCTGTTTTTTTCTAAAGAAGTAAGAAGTAAACAGTATTGTAAGTATGAATGAAAACTGCTGCCTATTTCACATCATCTGAAATTCAAAGCAAGACCAACAGTGTTGAAAATGACAGTACATATGCTACGAGCATTTGAATTTTCAACAGCCTGTGCTTAATTTCACATAATTGATACCTGCCTAAGATAGAAGCTTGCAAGTACTCTTTATGAGACACGGAAATAGATAAAGAGCTAGTGTAAGAAATAGAAAACAGACAATGCTGGTAAGTGAAACCATGTCCACTCTGAGGGAAGCATTAAGTGTGTCCCACATGGATTAAGACTCAGATCTCTACTGCCTTTTATCCGTATAACTGATCTGGACAGTAGGATTAAGTTTAAGTGGTTACATTTGCTGATGCTGATTGGAGAGCAGCAAACACAAAGATAGCTGCCAAAGATACTCAGGAGGTAGAAATTTGCTTTAGCTCTGGGCTACAGATTGACATACTGTGTTTACTTGTTCAAAGTAGCCTGATTCAGAATTCAGTCTGGTTTTGCTCTGATACAATGCCATTGATTCACTAGAATTACTTCTAAGTTATCCTCATCATTTTCTAATACCAACAACAAAGGTTTCTATATTTAGCATGAACTTACCTTTTTCTGGAAGGGACAAAGGAAGAAAGACAAACATCTTCAAATCAAAAAATAAACAATAATACACCTCACTGAAGGTAAGGAATATCTTAGTTGACAGTAGGAATCTGTTATCCTAAGAAACTGTAATATGCAAAACTGGATGTGCTGCCACACTTTTATTTCCCTCTTTCCCCCATATCTATCCATTCACAGGACCAGTAAGTCTCAGAAGAATAGTTTAAGATAGCATCAGGCGCCCCCTTGATAAGTCATAACAGTTATTATGAGCTCTAACACTAGTGGCATCTTATACTTAGGTATGAAGATCAAAAAAAAAAATAAAAAATCTACAGCTGCCTCTTTTGGAGGCCCATGACACTGAATTCTTCCATTCTGGAAGACAGATCTCCAAAATATTTTATGCCACTGGAGTTCCAGAAACAAAATAGTTTGTATCAGGACCTTCTATTACATGAAAACAGATTAATTTCTGGAGAAAATCCAGCTAAATTATAAAAAGTTTATAGAGTGGCAGTTAGTCCAAAATTTAATTCAGCTCAAAGCAGGTACAGTACCCGCTGGAATTAGTGTTACAATAGTGAAAATTTCTGAATGACAGCTAAATTGAAGCTTTCTGTGAGTCATCAAACAGAAAAGTTTTGAAGAGATCTCGGCTAGAAGTGGTATTTCAGGGTTTAAAAAATATTTCTATGATAAAACATATAATTATATACATTCCATCATTCTTCCAGAAACTTGCTAAGGGCAACATTTATCATTAATCTAGGATGGCATTCCCTGGATTTTCCTAAAAAATTACAGCTATAAATGACAAAAGATCAAGTAAACCTTCCTTAAAAAAATTTGCAACTCTCCCTTTCTTTAAGTATTTTTACATGGTAATTGCTCTATGATTTCTGAAAAAGGCTTAAGCAGTCTTTGAATGAACTAACTCAGGTATTATGATAGAGTTTAGCTGCATTAATATGGAGATCTCTCTAGAATAATATGATCAACTGTAAGTAGATGTGTAAAAAAGCGTATGTCCGTATGATGGTATTCTATGCCATTTTGATACACAACTGAAGTATTGGCAATTGGAGTAGTACACAGTCCAGGACATTTTTCTGAAACATATGCTATGGTCCCAGCAAAAGTTATGGGGTTAGCACCACTACTACAGGAAAAGGTTCTGTAGCATATTCCATGAACTGTAATCATAAAACAAATCTCGTGTTACCTTGTGTGGCTGGATGAATCATCATAAGCAATAGCTTGAGTTGATCGATCTGTTTTGCCTCTGTTCTCTGAATGAAAAAAAAGACAGGTACATTTCTGTCAGAGATATCAAACAATTCACAAGTACTAAATTTACTTAAAGTTATATCTGGAAAAGATTTATACATTTTTATAAATTAGGAGAACTGAAGCAACATAAAATCTCTTTTACAGTTAACCACACGCACATGCACACACACACAAAACAACCAACACGAAACAAATCAGAAAATACACGAGGGAAATCTCAAATTGTGTATCTGTGTATTGTGAAAAGCGAGATGGTTTAGGAATGTCATGTGTGGAATGAGAAGAGTATAATCTCCTAAACATGCCAACATAATGAATTCTGCAGGTTTGTAGTTGAGTTTTGAAGGAAATATCTGAAATATCTGTTTTTTAGCTACAACTGGTCATCAGTAACAGGAATCTCATTGCAAAAACTATAATAAACATTCCAACCAAAAATTTACATCAGGATGAAATTTTACAGTCTCAGCTTATCTTCGTAATATTGTGCAGTTGTATATAATGATAGCGTGTCATACTCAAACATTTCCAAAAGCTGCATGTACTGTCTTCTAAACCCTGCAGTTTACTTATGTGACTTTTCTGGGAAAATGTAGGTTAAAGATGGATCACAGAAACAGTCTACAAGGTTTTGATGTATGACGAGCATGTCTTTCTTCATAACCCTGCCTAAGGCCTTATGAACTGCAAAGATCCCTACTGGGATGATGGCGTGGATTGCTTGCTTTTTTTCTGTTCTAACATCATGACTATGTAAGAGAAAAACAACCCCGAAGAAGATCAATAGATCACATTCTAGGAAATGAAACTATCTGGAAAATGAGCCTGTAAATGAGACAATTGTATACATGCAATGGATAGAAACAAATCAAATGAACTGGGTCTGAATGCTATTCTGTTAAAATTTTCTTGTGAGGAAAGCATAAAGTCACTGCTACAGCTGAGGAAGATGAAGAAGTCGACAGCCAAGAAGCAGAAGGTTAGGTGGATGGAATAAGGACTTAGAAGGTGAGGTGGATGGGGAATTTAGACTTCAGTTCACTGTATTAAGGAGAGATTTGTGACTAACGGAGGACGTTTTGGAAGGAGATGCTGCATTTCATAAATTGATTTAAAATTAGGCAACTCTTTAAAATTGTTCTGCCCTTAAAAACATTGAAATATTAAAAATAATTATTTTTATTATTGTTATTTGGATTTTTTTTAAGCGATTATTTCTATTGAGAGGAAAAAAATCTTCTTTTCTAAGATTGCTAAGTATCTTTCTTAGGAAAACAATTCTCTCCTTTAAGGATTAATGCATTTATTGGCTATCTGATTCACAGACATCAAAAAAGCAAGACAAAGAGGTCATTTCTGCATTACTCTGAATGAAATAAATTTATATATAAAATAAAGTTATATATGTGTGTCTTAAGTATATAACAGACAGGAAAATATTGGATAACCAAATAAAAGATTTTTGTATGGCCACAGTGGGTAGAAAAGCAATAAACTTAAATATATGTGTAGCATACAAATATGTGAAGGAGAGAGAGTTTACCACATTCTTATAGCCAATTTACAGCAATCCTAACAGTGAAAGTAAATAGTAAGCAGATGAGGGCACTCCCCCTGCCAGCTGCAGTGAGCACACTGTAGAAAAGGGGTGTTATGCCACATCTCTTCCAAATTCTGTCACTCATTTGAAATGTAGCCTGATGCAGACAATGAATCATTTCCTTCAATGTTTCTTTAGAAGGTTTCTTTATTTTATTTTTCCCCAATTGCTGCTTTGTTTACAGTAGCAATGGAACACAACTCTGAGATTTGTTTGTGCATTTCTTTTCATAACTAAAAGAACAGTGAAATTTTTCCCTTACTTTTTTTCCCTCAGCAGTGGAAGGAAAAAAAAAAAAGTCTATCCAGACAATTAGAACAGTTTGGTCTTAGAAAAGTAATGGAAAGCAATATAAAACATTGTACCTGGCCATGAATAATGCTATTTACCGGGACCCCTTTGGAACTTCCACTGCATTTTTGCTCTTGAAAATTCTTATTTATTTTCACAGTTGGTTATGAAAACTGTCACTCATTAATGCTACTTTTGCAATTGTGGCCTTTGGGACCACTATACCGCATTAGAGCAGGAAAATATGTCTCAGAAAATAAAAATCTACTACTACTTATACCAGGAGAACATAAAAGAGTAGAATGAACATGAAGAGCAGTTACAAACCTCTCAGAAATCAGAAGATTTTGGCTATCTCCCTCCCAAGAGATGAGAATAAAGGGGTTTATTTTAGGGCTAACTCTAAGAAGAACTCCTATCATACCTTTTAAGTAGAAATCCTTTCAGAGACCCACCTCAAAGCAGAAATCCTTTTAGAACCCACCTCAGAACTCCCAATTTAAAATTTCACTGTTACTGTCTGAAATAGAGCCAGTAAAGGCTGCAGAATTTTACCCACAGAAATCTGAAAACAATATTTTAGAAGAAAATATTTATTAAAATACTAAGAGATTGTATGCTGTTAGGTATAATGGAACAAACGCAGTGCAGAGTTCTTTAAATGAACACTAATTTTCAGCAGAACACAATGGTCCTGAGTGAATTCTGCTTTAAGGGAAAAATAATCTTTATTTTTCCTAAAATCTTTGCTTAAGTTAAAATTGTCCAGCTTCCACTCTACTCTTCTTCTGCTCCTTTTCTGTGAAAGATTCTTTAAGACTTTTAATTCTGTGTCTTTTTCCTTCAAAGCTTCCAATACTCAAATATAACAAAGACTTTGCATAATATTTTGTAGATATTTAGTACTATAAAATTAGGAATTAGGCTTGAGAGATGATGAAAGGAGAGAAGGTAAAGGAGAAATAACTGAGACATCGATGTCCTTTGAGAAAGTGCTGTTAACATTGCAATCTTGTGTTATCAGGCTTAGAGTTTTCCTGTTCTCAGTGTAGTGTTTTTTTCAGAGTCTTCCTTGGCCAATGTAGAATAATACTTTGAGCAAAACAATGCAGGACATCTTGAAACATAACAAATCTAATAAAATGACTTTTGGTACAAACAATCTTAAAGTTGGATAATAATGATAGATGCTTTGGAGACTGTAAAAACACTCAAATTACTGGACATACAGATACAACTAACATAATAGAGTTTCAAAACTAAATCTCATTTACTTTTGTATTTGTTCTTCATAAAAATTACAATAATAGCTGTTTTCAAATGTAACTGATTATTTCGCATATGTTACTCCAATATGATTTTCTGTTAACATTTTTCCTTCTATTGGCTTAAATTACCCATGGCAAATGCTTCAAAGCAGACTCAAACAAGACTTCTGTGTTTGAAGGCTGGCAGGGAATATATACACACATACATACACATATGACTCTGGAGGCTCAAATGTCTTTTTGTCATCTCCCAGACTAATACACTCTGACCTGTCTGTGATTTTGTAGTCTGTCCAGGAATGTGTCACCAAAAAAAAAAAAAAAAGTCTCTAACTGCGTTAGAAATCAAGTAGTTTATTATCATGTAGTATATCTAGTATCTAGTACACTCCATTCTCAAAAAGAAGGTTTGTATTTTCATAAGGGCAGAAGTTATTTGGCTGTTCTGTTGGATTCTGTTGGAATCTTGCCACGTTGCAAGTACTAGTCAAAACAGGTTCACGCATTGTATTTGGATGCAGAGGTGTTTTCTGGAGACAGAACAATGTTGAACAATTCACTTTAGCACAAATACACAACTATATTTCTTTGACCCACAGAGGGTGAAGATAAGCTTCTGGTTTTTATCTAAATGGCTCATTTGTACTGATTGGGCCTGCCTATATAGCACAGTTAGGTGTCCCTGCCTCATTTCTGAAATCCTTTCTGAAACAAAGATACTTGGGGATAGGAACTAGGTCTTGTGGTTTTACTTTAACATATTTTACAGGGAGTCTTGAGTCTAATGTGCTCAAGAGCCTCGACTGGCTTCAAAAGATCTCAATTTCCATTTATTTTTATAACTAGTAGCTATAGTTTCAAAAGCACGCAGTGCTCAACAGCTACTATAAGGGGGATACCATGTGAGACCACAGACTATGTACAGTTCTTTTGAAAATATGTTTATAAGTGAGATGAATTTTTAACATAGCCAAACTTTATATGATTTGGTTGTCTGCCATGTGTGAGTACAAGGAAACACACATTGCTTACCTCTGTTGCAAAAGTTTTGTTTAGAAATATCTGAAAAGTGTTCTTGAAACCTGATGATTAGATGATATTATAAATACCAAGTATTATTATTTTGCTGGCCAAGAAGAAACAGACACAAGCATGCAGAATCCATTAGATGAGTATGAATTTCCCTTACACTTCATTTAAAAGTCTAGCATATTTAGACATACAGAGCAACAGAATAGACCGTATCACATAAGTGGAGAACAGAGAATCTATTTTTAAAGCAAAATTCATAACCAGAACATTTTCACCTTCCAAAGCAAGCTTACACAACTCCTTTTTTTAGAGCCACTACTTATTTTGACTTGTTGGAAGTCTTTAGAAAGTCTTGTGTTGTACTTATAGGAGGCACCATACTATCAGATATAGCTTTGCTTTTCACTCAGTTTAACTTGAAATGAGATGTAAAGATAGTTTCAAATGAAAGAAAGGTTGGAAAGGAAGGAAAACATCAAGCATATATTTAAAATTTGCTAATATATAGTTTTCAAGATTATGGTCAGATCAGTAACAAAATGAGTAAGAGAAATATCTAAATGAACTTTTTAAAACAGTTACAAAGGATTTAAACATTTACATGTGCTTTTGAAAGTTCAGATCATATCTACAAAACCAAGTGCTTGTATAAGAAAAGGAAAGAAGAAATCCTTAGAAATTTTATCATTTGCCCATTCTAGATTCACACTTATATTTCAAAACAGTATGAGCATTAAATTGCTCTTAGGTAGCACTGAGGAAAATGCCAATGTTTTGTAAGCACTAAAACTAAGGAAGGAAGGAGTTCTAGATAAAAAGCCATAAATCAAACCAGGTATATACATGTATGTATGGCTAATATATGAACAATACATTAGATATGGATATTTGGTTGTTGTGTGCAACAAAATTGTATGATGTTTTAATTTTAATAAGGCAATGGACATTTAGAACTGGGGCAAGTATATAAATTTGACCAACAGATTTATAGCCTCTTGTGTGCCACGTAGCTCCTCTGTGCTACTGTAGGGGTTTGGAAAGAGAAACTTCCCAGAAGTAGAAGAAACTGAGTAAGTTGTCCAAAATGAATAAAAATGGGGCAGAGTGGGGATGAGGTATTGAATCCAAGTTAGAAATTGAAAGGCAATGAGCCATGTGAACAAGAGGAGTTCAGAACCTGGGGGTTTTTCCAAGTGTGAAAAAGCTGTCTGTGGACACAGCTGCTGGTAGCTCAGAGAACCATGACACTACTAGCTAATTTATTCAAGCCTCAACCTAACTCTTATTCTAATAGCACATAGTACAGCAAGGTACTGAAGTTCAAGTGTTTGCTGCTTTAAGGCCTTGGTTTCGAGCATTTGGACTATCAGTATGCATGAAGGTATCTAAATAGGTATGGTGGTCATGTAGTATCTAATGTATGGACACAATGGAACTAGAAGTTAGTCAAGCAGGGTCATCCTCCTTCATGGGACAGATACCTTGGAAAAGACTTTTTGAGTCCAGTCATCCACTGTCTGGACATCTATGGAAGCATTATAGCACTAAAAGCAGATAAATAATTGTTGTCTTTGAGGCAACGTGAGTTTTTTGCTCTTCTAGCCATGAACACGCGAATTTCCTTGCAACACAGTATTTGATGTAACTTGAGACTGGGTAAGTTTGGAAGTGAAATTTTTTCTTTTTATATCCAGAAAACTGTTCTGACGACATTTTCTGCCTATTCTTACAGTAAGATTTCCAGGTAAAATAGAATGAAAAGCTAAACTTCAGGAAGCTTTGCAAAACTTCACCATGTTTTGTTCATCCCTAGATCTTGCTTAGGGTCAGTTTGGTCCAGGAGAACCCTGACAGCCTAACTTGTAATTGTTCAAGGTATCCTGATGGAAGGTCAGTGATACATATATTCTGTTCTTGGTTTCACAAATCTAATCAGAATGTACAGAGTATAACTTTAGATTTTAGCCTGTTAAGAGATTGCTCTATATTGAGGACAGTATGCACTGCCTAGGCTACACAGGGTCCTGATGCAAGACAGAAAATACAGTTCATTTCATCACAGTTGCATTAGATAAAGCATCAAGTAGGAAAAAAAAAAAAAAAAAAGATCATTGAGATAAGTCTTCAACCTACTAGACTAGTCTAGTGGAAGAATAAGGGTTTAGCTTATATCCCCATTGTTCTGTACAGAAACAAAACAACATGTGACAATATTTCAAAGGAATTATGCTCCTATTTCCATTTTGTGTGTAGGTGTGATTTGCAGCGTAAACCCACATAAGAAAGGATTCATTGGACTCATCAGAGGAAAAACTGAGTAGTCTTTGTTTTACAGAAGGTCAAATCAAATGATCCATGTTTAATTTCTGATGTGACATTCATACATACACATTAATATGTATATGTTTGTCATTCATGAAAATCAGGGAACAACTGTTACAAAATCTACTGAACTAGAACTTAATGAATTAACCTTAAATAAAATTAACCTTCCTAACTTCCCTATCGGTTATGCTTCTCCTTCCATTCTGAAAATTATCAAAGCCCTCCTGTATAATGTGACCTTTCAACGTTGCATCCAACCACTGCTCATGGAGGCGTGTGGAAGTATGTTGAAGTTCAGACAAAAAGGGTTAAAGACTGCTTTCCACCAGCTGTTCAAAAGATAATATAAACGTTAAAGGAAAAAGACTTTTGATCCTCTCACTTAATTTGTAGTCTATTAAATATTATTTTTTAAAGTTCCATGTATTGGTTATAGGAAAGGAAAGGATGGGAAGGGGAGGGAAGGAAAGGGAAGGGAAGGGAAGGGAAGGGAAGGGAAGGGAAGGGAAGGGAAGGGAAGGGAAGGGAAGGGAAGGGAAGGGAAGGGAAGGGAAGGGAAGGGAAGGGAAGGGAAGGGAAGGGAAGGGAAGGGAAGGGAAAGGATATATCTGCATTACTGAGAACAAGAATTTTTCTTTTCTTCATCTGAAGTTCATCACTAAGAAATAACTCAAAACTAATCTTTGAGGATAGGCTTAAAAACAAGCACATTACTTTTTAATTATTATGACTACATTGTATCATTTTTTACTCTTAAGAAGTTTTAATTCCTTAGCTTGATATGGTTGATTTTAACCGCTTTAATGACTTAACCCTAACCATCAATATTTCATATAGGGAAATGGTAATTCAAGTAATTTTTCTAAAATTTTCCAGAGGAAAGAAAAAAAAAAGATTTTCAAAATGTTGTTGTGTTGATGGTAGAAAAATAAATTGATCTCACTTAAGAAAGTCATTTTTCTTGTTAATATTTCTGAATGGATTTATTTCTTTTTTCAGAGATTGTTTTGTTTTGTTTTACTTCTGTTTGTTTGCTTGTTTTGTTTCTTCCACAAATGTCAGTCATCTGAGCTCTTAAGTCGACATATATAAAAAGTTAAAATTTTCAAAATGACTAAATTCTGTTTTCTAAATTGCTTAGTTACAATTGTGAATCACAGAACTTAACATGATTAAAAGGTGAACTCTAGTGTATTGTACTGGAAATACAGAATATTGCCATGCAACTGTTACTACTGATACAGCAACTATTTCTCTCAAGCTACCAACCTTTAAAGCAATGCTGTTTTTATGCAGTAAGTAGTTCTTATGGGATGCATCAATCCGCTTTTGTCTTGAACCACAATCTGCTGTAAATTGGGAGATAATTCTATCCACAGAAAAGGAGAATATTGGCAAAGAATTCCTAAATGTATCAGCCTGGAGTTGTTCAAAAATTTAATATTGTAAATAAAACACCTTGAGCAAGGATTCAGTGAACAGAGGGGCAAGAAAGGGGTATTATTACACATGTATGGCATATGTGATTTGTCTGACATTTACAACAAATCGGGCTACTCTAGGGTCTTACCAGTTTGAGTATAGGTGTACGTGCTCATACAGGTTATTTGTTTTTAAGCAAAAGTGAAAGAAACACCCTACAGATGTTCCCAAGGAAAAGGGAAACCTGAAATTGAATTGCATGAGCTCAAAGCCAAGAGATTACTGAAAAGCCAATATTGCTATTGAAGCAATAGCACACTAAGACTCTAAAAGTAATCTAGGAAGTCAGAACTAGCCTAGAGAATAACAGCTAAATTCTCAGTGGCAGGTGCTACACAGAGGGTGTGCATAGAGATGTGTGTCAAAAAATCATGAGACTGAAAAGCTGTGTCTGAATTCTGACCAAATCAGATGGCTAAAGGAGCCTGGGGATATGGTGGTTGGAATATCTGATGGCACTCTGCTGAAAGGCAAAGGGGGGCATTAGGTCAGATGTGATCACAGCTAAACTCACCAGCTAAGGAGACAGAAATCCTTCCCTGCCCGTTATCAGAGAACTGCATCTGTTTCTCTAAATGATATACAAGACCTTATGTATGTAGGAGGAACCTCTGCCTCAGAAGCTGAACACAGCACAAGGGAGCCAAGGAGAATGAGGTGTTCCTAAGGAACAAGCTCAGCCATAGGGGCAGAGAGACAGCACTTGTGATTGACAGGATCAGTTCCATATGGAGAAAGGATTCAGCTGAGAGTGTTTTTCAGTTGTTGTTCTAATGTTCTTTGTTTCTAAATCTTTTTTATGTTTGTCTCCAGTCATGTCAGCACAAAGGATTTTCTTTTGATCTGATTTACATTCTAGCCAAGCTAGAACTGACTGTAAGCAGAGTCAAAGAAACTAGATGAACAAACATGGGTGACTCCTCTCCTGTCTCATTTAGAAGACATGTATGCTAAATTTCAAACACATTGTTCAGCTCAAAGAGGGCTCTCAAGGGAAAGTTTTTTGTATTTTTTTTTTAAGTTGCCTTTCTCATTTCTTTCTAGATCAGATGAAATTAAGGTTATGAGCACTCCACTCCTGTGACTCCTGTGATGGTCCTATCTATGCTCCCTCAAACCATTGATATAAGGCTGTTTTTTCTTGTGCATAGGAATGATGATTATGAATAGTGCTTCCTGTCTGGGGGAACTCTAAGCATTCTGACCAGAATGAAGCTGTTCCTAGCTTTTCTGGGAATATCTACAGAGAAGATATTTATTAGCAACCCATGGTGATGATTCTCTTCCTCATTGCACCCAAATTCTTCCTTCCCCCTGTAGAAGCATTTACACCCACAAACCCAGAGGCTCCATTTTTATTAGATGAAAAGTAACTGTTTGGATTTTTCTCAGAGTAGGAAGGTTGATTTTTGATCAAGATCTTGACTATTATATTCAAAATTGCCAGGAAAAAGAGAAGCACATGACTAGTATTTAGCTTATAGCCACACCTTTTATTTTATATTCTTTTCATATTTCTGTGCAATTAGCTGGACAGCCAGGCACACATTACTGGTGTGATTCAGTAGTTATGAATTTAATTCAAATGTTCTGAAATGGAAAATTGCAAAGACAAAAATCCCATTATTTTAGCATTTTATTTTATTATTATTTTAATTGCTGTAGATGTATTTCATATTCTAGGGCGAGGTGGGTCTTAAAAAACTGAAAGTAAGTAATACAATATCTATTACTGGAAACTTGTTTGTATAACTTCACCATGGTATGGCTGGTATGAATGATTATGCACATAACATCGATCCTCAACATGTAAGAAAGAATATAGAACCCCAACTATAGGTTAAATTAAATCCAGTGCAATAATGACAATTTAATTGCAGAAGTTCTTCAGAATGATTTATTTTTCCCTTTCCACATCTGTTAAAACATCTTAGAGAGGTTTCTTGAGTTTGCAAAAATTCAAGTTTTCCAGGCATAAACAACCTACTCCTAAAACAGTTAATTGTGTACTATATATTTTACATAATTCAAATATTTAATGGTTATTATTTTTTTTTTAATGTTGAGCCTAAACAGTATTCTAGCTTGATAGAATATTTAGATACATATTTTAATGTAACGTTACTTTTATTATTTAATCTACTGGAAAAAATTAAAAGCAGTTATCATTACTACAGTGCATAACAGTTAGCTTTAGCAGTTAACTTTTTAGATTACTGAGTGTTGATTATTTAAAACCCCAATATTACCCCTGAAACAAAACAAACACAAAAAAAAAATCCATTCACTATGTTCACATGCACTTCATGTTGCTGTTTTACATACATGTTTGGTTTATTTTATAAAGTCAGGAGGTTGTAGACATGTCTGAAAGCAAGGTCTAATGAAGATAATAAAGTCATTTAGATGAATTTATTGGACTTGGCACATAGTCACTTCTCCCTTTTAATATTTAACTAGAGGTTATGTTCACCAAATCCACTTCAATCTAGTCTGCAGATAGGCAAAGGCAAACCCAGAAACCATACAGGTGGAATAAACTTCCCCTTCCAATTTGCTCCTGTTTTTATATAGGGAGATCATGTTAGGTAGAATCCTAACAGGTGACTCGGATGCTTGCTCTAACCATGGTGATTCTCTGGTGCTTTTCCTAGCTCCAACAGACATGCTGTTATATTAGAATCTTTTTAAAATGTTTTGAAAGTCCCAGGTGTAAAGATATGCATGCGTCTGTCTTTATACTGTAATAGAAATTGAATTGTAATAAAGAAATCCATTTTTTTTTTATTTTCAGATAACTACAAGCAACAATAGATTTGTAGACCCAACATTGTACCTGTTTGTTTTTTTTTTTCTTTCTTTTTTGTTCTCTTTTTATTTTCTTTACCCCATAAACAGAATGCTATGCATCCCATTGTCCCTCATAATTACCTTGAGGATATTATACCTTGAAAGAATCTAAGAAAGCCTGTCCTGAGACCAGAAAAAAAATTACTGTTCATGCACTACAAGCGAAACCTTAAATGTGGAAAAACATTTTATTTTTTCCTAGGCACTGGGTATATATACTTACTGTCATTGCACCTTTTTCTTGCAGCTAAACAGCTAGCAAACAATACTGACAAACGTTATTAGATCATATCCAAGAGGTCAGACTGTTTTCCAGGCGGACTCCAAGTGAGGGTAATATGTGATAAATACGCAAAATGTGAAAAACAGTCAAAAAGACAGAACAAGGCTGAATTTTGGCAACATACTATCTGCACAACAAAAACTTTTAACACTCAGCTTGTGCTTTGCTGGACATGAATCTGGTAAACACCATGCAGGTCTGTCCGTGGAAAGCAGAAATGCTTTGAGCATCAGCAGTGACTTAAAAAGCTTCCAGAATATCTGTGTGCAAGAGAGAACACATAATTTTACTGACAAAGCTGCTTTACTTGTACACTGGTGTTTGTCAGATCCTGCACTGTTTAACTCTCATGTCCTAACAGAGCAACTTAAAGGATTCTGTTGATCTGTGGGGTTCCACAAACTTGATAATACTGTTATTTAGCATAACAAGGATGTATCAGATTACAATGGTAATGAGAATTTCACACGTGCAATGATAAAAGTAAACAAACTCTATAACTCTAACTGGGTCAATTGAGTTGCCTACTTGGGTACTAGAAATTTCAACTGAAAGACACTCTTGTCACTGCTGAAGCCAAGAGGGTTTCCCTGGCAGAGGCTGGTAGCACAGATATGCCTTGCAAAAGACACAACGATTAATTCCTTATTTGATTTTACTTCATTAAAAATAAATAAATAAATAAATAAAACACCTCAGATATTAAGTGATATAGGAGAAAGGCTGACATTAAATGTTTAAAAAATGTTTATACCCCACAATATTATGCTAATATTGTACAATCCTTTTTAGTATGCTACATCTTTATGTACATCTAATGTGTAAGAACTTACACTTTTACTGCAGTTTTAATACAGGTCATTCCATTTTCAAGATGCTCAAAAAATTAATTTGGAATTTATGAGTGTTTAAATTTTTTGGTAAAAATATTTTCCTCTATGTTTATAAATTATTTTACATTAGGCTGGCTTTATTTAGTTTCAGAGCATACAGATTACAACAGTATTATCAATGTACTGAACTAGACATCAGGTCCTATTTACAACTGTTCCATGTGAATAAAGATCGTTCTGCTAGTTCAATGAAATTCTAGGAACTTCAACATACAAATTTTTGAAGGGGAGCTGTGTACTTTGCCCCACTTCTTTGAACTGTAAGCAGGCCACATCGTGTCATTGACTCTAAACAGCCCTGTGAATTTCACATAAAGTTGTACTTTCGGTAATGTTGTCTTTCTCGTGTCATTTTAAAAAGCATATAGCTGTGCAAACACACATACACAAGTCCTCTTTCTGAATATCCTATTGTTTTACTGTCATTTATTTTTTATTTAATAACTTTGTGCTGAATCTAGAGAAATAAATAAATAATAAGAATGAATTATATAACACTGCTTTGGTAAAGACTGCAGAACATAAAAGGATGCTATAAAGAAAAAAGATTAATTATACTTCATCGTCAAGGAAGACAGAACAAGAAATAATTGCCTCAAGCTTCAGTGGGAAAAATGTAGGCTAAATATTACGACAAAAGATTTACTGCTGAAAAAATAGTTAACAATAGAATAAGCTGTCAAGGAAAGTTTTGTAACTGCCATAATTGGGATTATTAATGGCTAGAACAGATGCCCAACTAGCAAAGATAGTTAACCAATAACAACATCCAGTTCTGCCATGATGTAGATGGATATTAGTGTCTAACAGACAGATTGTGCAGCTGATATATTGGCCCTCACTGGGTGAGGCAAATCTCTTCTATCCAAGAGATTTCTGAATGTGTGAAATGTCTCCCAGAAAAGCTCAGTACCTGAATGAATAAATGAATGAATTAGCCAGTTAAAGGCTTGTTAGCACAAGCTCCTTGGACTCCTGGTAGTCCAAGTTTCTCTAAATGTTAGCCATTTCTTTATTAAATACAACAACTTGTTCTACCCTTTTTTTTTTTTTTTTTCTGAGCAACCGCAATTTTGCTAGTGTCACACTTGTGAAAAATTATGAGTTAAGTGCATAATCTTGTATCCATTAAGTATTGCAGAAAATGTCTGTAACAAGAAATTATTTGGCCTTAGTCCAAATAGTTTCCCAAAAATATTTCAATTGGATATACTGCAAAATATTTCTAGTCTTTTTATTTATAGTAAAATAGATGCTGATAACATTTTTATTGTTTAGTTTTTGCTTTACAAAATGTTTGGAAACAGGAACTAAGACAGGAATTTGGTGGTTAAAACCTCAGGAATTCATACTTTCAAAGCTGGTTAGTATTTTACATTCTATTTGTTCTGCAGAATAATGTGAAAGAATAAATTAATGGTACTGAATTTATTAGAAAATTGTTTTAAGGCACTTGACACCAACTGTAATATCAAATCACCAATTACATGTTCAAACTATTGTCAATAATGTCAGTTAATTCCAAGCTGGGGTATTAAATTCAATCAAAATGGTAAAATGTGCATTTGAGATTGATTAGTTTATTACATAAATGCATTGGCTGGTTACTTAAAATTGATTAGCAAGGTTTCAGCTCGGTGCAGGAAATTGCTACGTTAATCCAAGCACTTCTCTCTTTATTCTCCAATTACATGAAATAAACTACATGCTATTGCAACTGTGGGAAAAAAAAATAAATCATTGGCTTTCATCAGAAATTCTACCCATAAATCACGAGAGGCCAGAGATAGAGTGATTCATGAATAAAAGTTTGGCTGTTTGGTTTACAGTACATAAGCATGCTGTGAACAGTTCTCTCATCATTTGCAACCCTGTTCTTTTACTAGGAGTGAGATCCAAGGAACTTAAGTAGAACTGTGAATTTTAGGTGCCTATGTTGATAACTATGATCCTGATAAAAAGTCCTGTTCAGCATAAATTTACTCGTGGAAAGCAGCTGAATGCCACAGGGTTTTATTTTAAGTTCCCAAAATGCACATTGTTGTGCATTTCAGTATGCATAGAAATGCCTATTCTTTTACACACTGAGCAAATTGCCCTTAAATAATGGCCCAGCCTGATCAAGATAGAGAAATCAGACAGAACTTCACTTGAGCTTCTGGTGGATTTTAACATACATTCAGTGTCAGATTCTCCATAAAGTAACAATGGTATCTGGTACTTAAACCTTAAAAAGACCTTAAAACGGCTGAGCTGACTGCTGGTGTTTGTGCACATATTTTAATGAAATAGTTTGAGATACAAAAGCAGGGAATTGGGGAACACTGCACATTAATAATTTACGGTGGTGACATCCTGAATTTTCAGGCCTACACCTAGATTTCTTCATTACTTTTATTGCTATATATACAGCAATCACTACAAGAAATATGTGCTGCTACCAATTCATTATTTTTCATGAATCACATCTTAAGGAACATAAATGAACTTTTGGTCAGCTCTTTTAAAATGGAGATGGATCTTTACCTCTGGGAGAGAATTCTGGATCTCAAATAGGATGTCCCAGTGCACTTAAGTTTGTCACAGAAACAAGGTTTCAGATGTACCTTTGTCTTCTACGTTTTTATATTTTTAAATACTTGCTTGTCATCAAGTTTTAGATCCCAATTTGAAGTGCCTGACACTCCCACATACTTTCTAGCGAATATGGTGTTTTCAGTTCCCTCTAAAAATGTCAAATACATTATAATAACGTTTGAACTGACATTTGAACATTAAAAAATCTTTCTAAATGTTTAATTAACTAATCTAACTCAACATTTTGAACTGAATCCTAACAGAATTTTTCAGTGAAGGCAAGGACACGTATAGACTTATATAGAAAATAGCTAAACATAACTGGTACGTTAACATTAGAAGGCCCTTGAATAAATGTTTTTAAATACAAAGGAAGGTAGCATTTGAACTGTTTTGTTTGTTTGTTTGTTTTATTTTGTTTTGTTGTTTTTTGTGGATTTTTTTTCAGACAAAAAGTCAGACAAAAAGACATAGTCAGGTGCTGGTTCTTCCTTGTTGAAGAAGAATTGAAAAATATCTTTCAGAAATAATCCTTTAAGGTCTTAAAAAAATGGTTTGATTTTCTTTACCTATTCCAGAAAATTAGTCAGCTGCCTGGAATATTTGGGGAAATATATGTTTGGGGTGAATGATGCAGAGCAATATTTGGATCATTGCCAGAACAAGCATTTATCAACAATCCAGTTTTGGTAGTCCTAACTCATTTTAAAAAGACTATGAGATAATCTATCACATATCTTACCCTGCTATTTTAGTAGTTTTAATTTTTAACACCTGTAATTAATATTTCATTGTTCAGCTACTTGGAAAGAAAAAATCATTAATTCAATCCAGGACTATATATATTTTTGAATAGTAAAAAACAATTAAATCAAATCATTGCCAATCTGAAAACAACCAAAAAAAAAAAAAAAGGAGACAAAATGAGTTGAATAAATTATTGCTTACAAACCATTTAACATTAGCAGGTCAGATAGAGCTCATTAAACTTTGAAGAATCAGAGGAAACAAAGTATAGTAAAATAAGTCACGAGGATTTGTTGAATATTTTAGTAGGAAAAGATTTGAAAGCAGTTGGTATTCTTATGTGATCACATGGGGAATTATGAGGTTTTGGTTTTGATTTTATTTATAAATGAAAATCAATCAGCCAGAAGTAATGGAAAGTGTAAAAGTTTAAAACTACCAAGTTTATCTACATGGTTGTAAGACATATTCTTAATGATTTACTCCACCTCCCCCCAAAATTAATCCTCCTTAAGTTGCATTTATAGCATTTTTCTGTTTTAAGATAATGTGGAGAAATGTGAGGAGGTGATTTATTTCTGTATCATTGTGCTGTTCTACTAAATTATTTAAAATGAAGTATACTACTTTGTATTTAGAGTATGTTACAGCACAGGCTTGGTTCCTCAAGGAGGTATCACTGTTCATTTATCACCACTTATTCAGCTTTTCTGTAAGCACATCTAATAAATTTCAGTGAATTCCAGTAGAGAATCACAGAAAACAAGCACAAGACAATCTCTCCAGAACTTTCAAATGTAAAATTTGATTGGCACTAGAAACCTTTTAAAATTTGGACATATCACCATTACAAATAATCAGTAACTTCTTCAAAAAGACTAAAATCAAGGATTTGGTACTTCTCAGTAGAATTGCTTACACTTTTATTACTATTTTCATACTAAGTTAACCACTTCTATTTTGTTGGAGTACAGTTCATGAACCAGCTGATGCAAAATCGCCTAGAATTTTTTTATTATCTATAAGTATTTGTAAAATAATGCAAATAAATAATTTCTATGCTACAGACCATTCAAATATATGTCATCTTTTGTCTTCATTATGAAACCCAACTTTTTAACCTCTAAGGGATTAGACTGTATTCATAGGCATACCCCTGAACACTAGTGATTGCTACACACATAAAAGGTTGGCTATGTTGACTCCTAAGTAGAGAGAAGGGAGTAAGATCCCACTCAGATTCAGCTCTGCTTCTTCTACCTATATATGGTATACCGGTGCTACACTGCATGCTTTAGCATTTTCTCTAACTTTTACTTAGAGATTATTAAATATTTATTAATTTTAATTTAATTTTAATTTTTAATTATTTATCTTATTTATTATTCTGTCCAAGCACAGAAAACTATCAAGTGAGGATCTTGCTTTTGGCAAGATCTAGCAGCAATTGATACACACGTTTAGGTCATTCATTATTCATTCAGAATTCATCCTTGAAGAACTTATTATTTGTGTTATAGTTATTTCACACTTTGGAATTCAGTTATTTGAATAGTCTAGATGTCTGAACACTTGAGAGTGGTAAACAATGATCACAGTTAACATGAGCTTGGCACAATTATACATAAATATGTTTATGCATAAATACAAACATAAATACATGTTTATGTTTTACATTTTTATATAAATATATGTTTTCAGATTTTTGTTTCTTTTTTTTTTAAGGTGTTGTTTGTTTTTTACTTGTTTTCATCATACTATGTAATTTTTTTAATTACTTAGCTAGCTAAGTTTTCCAGCAAAATGTGTCTCTTAGGTTACAGATAAAATGTAATGATAAAAATCCTACATCGGGTTGATCAATGTATTATGAAGAATTTTTGTAGGCTCACAGACGGCAATGTATGAGATGAGGTGAATCCATTTTATCTTTTATTTTCACCATGACATCTATGAATGACCTCTGAAATTCTTCTATAGGGTGGATTGCTTTCACTTTTATGTAAGCAAGATTCCATTTTTTCTTCTCTTATAATTAGATTTACGTTTCATGAGCATATGTTTGATTTATAGAGCTATAGTCAATACACTACTAAGAAGGTTAAATCAGCCCCCATGGAGTTCCACAGTGCTACAGCTAGACTGCTTTCCAGACTAAACCTAACTGATTTAGTTCAAAGACAAGTAACTCAGATATCTCGACACTGCATGATGCTGGATTATTTTGATGATATAACCTGATCCCCCACATAGCACAAAGCAAAGAACTATTTAAAAAGGATTCTGGAATGTATCTTTTAGAAGGAAAGAAATAAAAATAATTTACTTTGGGTTTTAATTCCTGGAAAGCCTTTCCAGTTCTTCATTTTCTTCAGTGTGCGGCAAAAGGAGGAAAGGCCCACAGCTCAGTCTCAACTTTCATATACTGAAGATTGGGTTTCTAGACAAATACATTCCCTATAATTAAATCCTTTCTCCCATCTAAATGCATATAAATCTTAAGACGCCACTGAAATTTCTCACTTTGCATGACCATAATTAGACACATTCTCCTAACAAAGGATCATTATTCTAGCTCTTCTTTGAACCCTCTCTGATTTGCCAAAATTCTTTTCAATTGTAAGTACCAAAGAAAGACCTCATGTAATAGTAACAACTGTACTAGTGTCAAACGGTACAAAAATAAATATAATCATCCTTCTACTCTAAAATCCATTACATCTGAGTATCACATGGACCTTTTGACCATAATAGTACACTGGGAACTTTCATTCTGCTGTTAGCCATCTGTGAAAAAGAAGTCCTTTTAGATTTTTCTAAAATGGCCTCATTCACATCACTGAAACACTACACTGAAATCCATGTCATGCTGACAGCCTTGTGATTATCTCATACTCTCATTTGCACATTTTAAATATTGGTACAACATTATGCTTTTCCTGTTTAACTGGATTTTTCCAAATCTTCCAGAATTAACTGAAAATCATCATTAATAAGCCAGGTTCTTCTTGGATATAAAGTATAAAGAGCTGCTGATTCAAGATCAGTACATATACCAATGTAGACTTGCACCATGTTTTACTGTAAAGCTATAAAATAGTTAATACTTGTCATAGGGATATATGAATACATATCTCAAATACAGAGTATCTCAATATGTATTTAGTTCTTAGGACTGATAAGATATAGGACTGTATTATTCTCAATGAACATGTGACCAAATCCAGTTCTAGGAATCTTTTGGTTTTTATGTGATTTTAAAATTCATTTATATCTACTGATGACATATAAAATCACAAAAAGATTGAGTTTGGTGAGGACCTACTGAGACCAATTCAAACCCACAGCACAAGGCAGGGTCAGCTACAGCAGGTTGCTCATGACTGTTTTAAACAGACAGTCCACAAACTGTACAGGCAACTTGTTCCAATGTTACTCTCGCTTTAAACAAACAAACAAACAAACAACAACAACAAAAAGCAACCAACAACATTTAAGTGGAATTTCCTGCATTTCCATCTTTGCCCACATGCCTTTTGTCATGTCACTGGATGACAGTGAGAAGAGTCCATCTCTATGACCTTACTCCACCCTTCATTGGTTATTCATTCATATCTTTCCTGCTGTTTTATTACTTACCTTATCTATAGTTTCCTGCATCTGATCTATGCATTTCTTTATTAATTGTTGCCAGCTCTCCTTGCCCTGTTACTCTTTGTGTGTATCTGTGTGTCTGTATTATTACATAGAGAGTGCACAGCTCTAACCAGGGCTCTGCTCGAACTTGAGATCTTATTATTGCTTCTTTTCTTCTCTCTCTCAATTCCAAAAACAAATACATAAACAAATAACTATCCACCATCCCAAGTAAAAGAAGGCAGTTTGTGTGTCGGTTTTTATGTCTGTTTTGTCAACGAGACATGGCTTTTGAGCATCCAAGTGAAACCTATTTGTGCTGCATTTATCATTCCCATTCTACATTTAAAACATTTCTCCAAATATTGTTTTTTTCCCTAATGCTCTCAGCTTATGAATTTATCAGTTCTAAAGCATGTAACTAGGACACCTTCATCCTGATATCATAAGAGATTGTATATTTTGCTGTTCATCAGTTAATACTGCTTGGCTAGATTTCACAGCTAATACAAACACACCTGATTAGCTTCAACAAAATTAGCTCTGACCTTGGACTTTTAAACTTTTTGAAACATAAGGATCAAATTGTTCTGAAAGGATCAGTCAGAATATGAAAATGCTTCATAAGTACTTTTGTTGAGGTAGATCTGGAAACGTCCATAGATCACCCTGATATCCTATTTTGTCCTAAGGAGGGGGCCAGTGTAGTGTTTTCACTTTTGAACTTGCATCAACAAACGTGATTCAAAATCTTATCTAAATCTCATTTGAATGGCTTTGCACATTAGCTTTTTAAATAATTATAGAGAATTTAATTATTATTTAAATTTTTTTTTTTTTCCTTGTGAGAGAATATATAAGCTTGTTTTGATGATGGTTGGATACTTCCAACTATCCTAATGAATATCTCATGTTATGTTTTCATTTTAAGTAGCAACATCAAGGAAAAAAAGTGTTAAAAAATCAGCCTGAGCTGGTTGATGTGAGTGTGCAAACCTTTGTACTTGCAAAATTGTTTAAGATATGATGTGTCATGTGAATGGCATCTAAGTGAGAACATGCTACCAAGGTTCTTGGGATTTGAAATAGAACAGAAAACAATTGAAAGACAACGAGATGGATCCTCTCTGAGTTTCAAAAGCAGAATAATATTCCATGTGTATCTAAGATGTGAAGAAAGAGATATAAGGAAAAGAAAAATAGACAGAAAAAGGAGGTGGAATGTTTACAATCCCAGATCATATATGCATCTGAGACAAAATGTATGTGCTTTTGGATAGAACTAATAAGATTCTGAATTTTATCAAGTAGGTCTTATCACCTGAGTTTTTGTGAGTTTGAGTGATGGTCTGAATCCAATATAAATAAACCTTTGCCTTTCAAAAGCAATATCACAAGTACCATTACACTTCATTTTTGGTATACCTGATATTACCATCAAGGAAAGACAAATGACAACAATGAGAATAGAGCTTGAACTTGTTCTGCACCACCTAGGTCTTATTGGAAGCACATTGTCAGTGTTTCCAAATATTGGTGATAAACTTTCCATTACTCTGATTTTGCCTTACCCGTCCTACTGTCTCAATTAGCAGTTTATTCATTGCAGAAAAGGAGCAATTCTAGCAGATTATGAAAATGGTGACTGTAAGTTTATAACAGGGTGCAATAATCAAAACCAAAGCCACAGTAGCCTTAAATCAGGAAAAATAAGGTTAAAATAAGGAACCCTATAGAGTATATTAATTTTACTGCCTTAGATTAGGTAAATAAATGAGAGAGTTCTTTCTAAATTGTGGAAGACGTGGATATTTTAAATAAACACATGAATTTATTGCTGTTAAAGAGAAGGAAAGGCAGTTTGCCAAGAAAATGAAAAGTTTGAACTACTCACTGTACAAAAGCAATGTGGGTTTTAATTCCTTCACTTCTGAATTAAGACATATGTTACCCTTTGTAACTCACACTATACCTGTTGAAGGCATCCTTTATCTTGCTGCTTTTTAAAGTGCTATGTGGTCTTGGACAAGCTCTCATTGTACCTGTACAGTACAAGAAAGCATTATAGATGCTCAAAGGAAACTAAAACCCAAGAGTTTATTTTATTCTGTGACCAACTTCAGTTGCTGCTATTGATGCTGAATAGCCCCTTATGTGGAAATTACTCCCACTGGAATCCTGGGATGAAATCCTGTCTGCTTTGAAATCAGTGATAGAACTCTGCTGGATTTTAAAGAAAGCTGGATTCCATGAGCATAAGCTATTTGGAGCAAAAAGAAAGAAGGCTTAAAATCATAATGAATAATGTTTGTTTCTTGATAAGTGAAGTTAGCTTCTGATTGCTAGTTTTTAAGTCTGTCTAATCATTTTGTCTGTTAAAATGTTATCTTAAAAATTAATATCCTTGTATTTTGGGGCAGATACATCACAGGGATTCTCAGCTGCATGTTCAAAATGGTACAGACATTTTCATTAATCTTTCCAAAACTTATTGCAACCTGTGTTGTTTTCAACTTTGACCATTTATACAAACATGTATTTGAGGTCACCCTACTATCTCACATCTCTTCTGTTTTTCTGCAGAAAGCACAGAGGGACAAATAAGAACTCTAAATTTGTGATGAAGCACCTATTTTTTCCTCTAAAGGATGAATGCTGTCTAGACACTTCTACAGCAGATGAAATCATCTTCCAAAGACAATCTTTACAAAGTTGGTCAAAAAGTGTAAGAGAAAACTTTTTTTTTTTTTAACCTCCACACAACAGGTCTTTGGTTGTGAATTGCATCCAGATGAGTTCAGCTTCATGTTAAAAAGGTCTTTTTTTTTTTTTTTTTTTTTTTTTTTTTTTTTTTTTTTTTTTTAGGGAAAAGCAGTGACAGTTGAACTCTGTTTTTATGTGGCTGTTCACACATGGTAAAATAACATGGCTCACCGATTATGAAATTGAACATGGTTTACCGCAATAGATTCAGGTTTAGCAAATTAGACCAGTGAACTTTCACCTGTATTCTTAGCAAATACTGACATATCATTAGAACAAAGTCAATCTGGAATTTTGTTTATACAAGGAGGCTTCTCCACATTTGAGCTGCTTTTGAAGGAAAGCAGGCTGTGCCACCACTGCTTCTTCAAAACAATGAATAGAACTGCTATTTCAGAAACCCTGAACAGTAAAACACAGGAGCATGATAGAAACAGAATCTGTTTGTTCAAAAACTTAAATGTTGCAGAATAAGTAGTTTGTTCTTGCTTCTGTGGGTTAGCTGTAGATTAGCTGTACAGATGTATTTGAATCATGCATCTTTCTCAAAAGCCTTTTGGACCCAAATATAGATCACAGATAACCAACACAGAATTAATAGTCTCCAAAGACAAAAACAATTAGAGAGAGAAAAAGAAAACTATAGTATATTTTCTTTACAGTTAGCACTGGTTAAAGACTAGAAGAAGTGTCCTTTAGATGGAGGTCCTGTTTCATATACAAATTTAAGCTACACAGTTTACAGTTCTGTTAACATCAAGCTCATTCTTCTCCGCTACAACATTTAACTTGAATGGGCATATTGTAGGATAGATTATGTCCCAGAACTCATCTTGCTCTAGTCCTCTTTGCTGAATCATCAGATAATTGTGCTATCAGAAGCAGTCATTTTCTATCTCCAAAGTAATAAGAGCAAAGCAGGGGATTTAATAAGAGACAAATATAGTTACATCAACATCTGAGACCCTGATAGTAAGCAAGAACTTGAGACACAGATCATATAAAGATGTCAGTGGTATCAGTGTGGTATATAAAATATGCAAAAAAAAGCTGATGTCTTTGGTCTGATCCCATTCTCATTAATGCAATAGAAAGATCCTTATTAATTTATGTAAAGTATGGAGCAAGAACAATATCTGTCCTCAGCATATTAGTAGAATTCATGCAGCTGCAAAGCAAAATTCCAAAATGTCAGTGGAGTCAGTAGATTATAATTTTCTTTGGAATAAACAGAAATTCTAATAACCCCAAACCAACAGAATTGAATTCTCATGTGAAGAAAATGTCTGTGGTTAAGTATTTGTCTTTTTTTTTTTTTTTTTAATTGGGTGTAAAAGGCTTATAATACAGCCGTGTTTGAAATACCATGTCTCATCGTGTAGCTAGATGAGAGTCTGCATGTAATACATGCTTCTTGTGTCATATATTTGTTGCTCCATTCCCTTCCTTCTGGAATTCCCTCCCATGTGTGCTAATTTAAATCATGGTACAATGTGGTAATATATTAATTGTAGAGTCAACAATCATTAGCTACGATAATGTATGTGTATAAATAATATTGTGGTATCCCAAACTAAATTGTGAAAAGCTCGACTTCTACCACTATGTATTTATATTACAGTAGATGTGTTACGTACTTAAATACACACTTACATGATTTAAACCTATTGGATTCTTTTAAATAGCATTTTATGAGTTCACAACTCAATCTAGATAATAAATATAAAAAGTAAATAAATAAATAAATCAGAAAAAAATCATCATTGCAAGCAGTAATCTGAGAGTAAAGCCCAAAATCTATTATTCTTTTTTAACACGACAAATGTTTAGTAGCCTAAAACAACAAACAGTATGTTGATTCCTACAGAGATAAGAAAGAGATGATAACACACTGTTCAGAGGATTTCTAAGTGTAAAAGGCTAGGCTTATCCCTTCATCTCAGAGATAGCTTAAGAAATACACTACTGGGTAATATATTTGAACAAAACGTTGAAAACAGATAACAAAGTAATGAACATAAACACATCAACACCATAACCTAGTAGCTTAGTCGTAACTAATTATAGTTTAGTTGTGCCATTGTTGTGACTATGGAATGGAATTCTCCATGAAAAACTTTGCTCTTTTGAAAACACCATAGCATCATAAAAAGCCAAGAATACACTATTTCCATACCAGAAATATATATTCACCAAGCTAGAGAGATCTCTACTATTTTTGATACTGACCATCAGATGATATCTTAACCATGTTTTTCATTCATTCACACGAAGAGATATTGAATGATTTTTTTTTGATTAACAAACAAACAAAAAAAAACAAACATTGCTTTTTAGCAAATGATATAATAACATATCTGCATGGATATGATCAGTATGTGCAAGCTTTTTCTGAGCTTTTCTTTTACCTTGATTGATACCCTAACACACCAGTAATAAGCCCTAAGATAGCCCCTAAATAAAGGAATATCTTTTCTAATATATGTTGCTTTCTGCTATAGCATCACGTCAGATCAGTTTTTGCTTTTCTCCACATCAGCTTCATTGCATAGGATCAGAATATGTGCTCAGACTCCTGGAATCAGTACATTTAATGACCCGATTGAGACAAAAAGTATTAATTGCATTTGCACTAGGGAACCACGTGGTGCTAAGGAGCACTACAATGAGTTAGAAGAAACAATCTTGAAATATAATACTGTGTTTTTCCAGGCCCCTATTAAATAGCTTTTGTCTTGAACCACATATATTTTCTTGAGGTAAAGTCAATGAACTCAGTGGACCAGGATGAAGTCCATTTTTCACTGTCCTTATATCTTGCCTCTGCTTCTTCCCCTTCATTTTAAATGAAAATACTCCCCAGCACCACCCACTCCAACAGAGTAGGGATTAATGCAATGCAGTTCTATAGGGAAAAAAAAAAAAAAAAAAAGAATCTATAAATTTTGAATATAAAAGAAAAAAATGGTATTATTCTCTAAATTTTTACTTTTTTTTTTTTTTTCCCCTAACATTCTGTAAAAGAAGTATTCTCTTTGTTGGTTTATTTGTTTGTTGAAATGGTGTAAAATTATGTCCATAACTTCTGCAAAAGAGGGATAGTTTTAGGACCCTCACTGCAAGAAGGACATCAAGGTTCTTGAGCATGTTCGAAGAAGGGCAACTAAGCTGGTGAAGTGTCTAGAGAACAAGTCTTGTGAGGAGTGGTTGAGGGAGCTGGGGTTGCTTAGACTGGAGAAAAGGAGGCTCAGACCTCTACAACTAGCTCAAAGGACGTTGTAGTGGGGTGGGGGTTGGTCTCTTCTCCCAAGCAACAAGCGACAGGACAAGAGGAAATGGCCTCAAGTTTCACCAGGGGAGGTTTAGGTTGGATATTAGGAGAAACTCTTCACTGAAAGAGTTGTGAAGCATTTGAACAGGCTTCCCAGGGAAGTGCCTGAGTCACCATCCCTGGAGGTATTCAGAAGACACGTAGATGTGGTGCTTAGAGACATGGTTCAGTGGTAGACTTGGCTGTGCTAGGTTAATGGTTGGAACTGACGATCTTAGAGGTCTTTTCCAAAAACAGAAAATTATCTTCTTTTAATATTCCAGTTATGGGAAAGGAAACTCAAGACATCCTTTCAATTCCATAGTCCCATAGGAAAAGCAAAATTTTGTTTGGTGAGTACATCTTACCCTCCTCCTGAACTATCTGAAGAAACAGGGCATGGAAATACACCTCAGTGTTATCGCAATTATATCAAGTGGAAATATACAATTTTCTATTTTTGGAATCCTTCCACTAAATATTAAGTCTCTAAACTTTCCTGCCATGTCTAGACTGTATAGCAGCCCAAACAGTCTTAAATTATGTAAAAGTTCCAATTCAGATTTCACTTTGGCAGCTGAATCTTTGCCTAACCTGCCCTGTACCAAAATCCCAGTTCTGACTGGAGCAATATTGGATCAGTATCACTCCACATATGGTTTGGTTTTCTCTCTATTGCAGAGCCTTTTAATCTGTCATTTCAGGAATCCTGTTTATCAGCCAGTTTTATAAAGGCCTTATGTATCCCTAGAAAAAATGGGTATTGAACAGTGAGTAACCTATCTTCTATTCTTTTGGTATCTTTCTTCTGCAAGGGCCTATGAAATAGTGGTGCTTTTTTTGTTTGTGTGTTTGTTTTGTTTGTTTGCTTGATGAAGCTTCTTTGGAAGGGCAATAGACTATCTGGGAGCTAAATGACCTTTAAAAGCTTTAAAGATAAGTCTCTGAGAAATAGATAAAAAGATAAAAGAAAAAAAAAAAAAAAAAAGCAACTCAAGGAAAAACATTTCCCAGATGATTAAAAAAATGAACATAGCCACCACATTGATAGTGTTATGAGAAAGAGCATCTAGATCATAAAGAAGACAGATGGGCCTAAAACATAGAATAAGAAACAGATGGGGATAAAGATTTGCACATGTAAGTGAAGGAGACTTTCCGTTCTTTAATGTTTAGTCAGAACAAGGGTCTCCATTAACATATCTTTTATGGGGTGAGACGACTGGGAGATTTGGGAGAAAAAAAAATGAAAAAAAAAAAAAGACGGTGAGAAAGAGAATGTCCAGCTTTGAACTGACTGTGTCTTTTAGTGACATAAATCCCAATGTCTTAAATGTTAATGTCTTTCTGATGTTTGTTTCCTATAACCAGTGAACTTAGAGATGAGAGCTGATAGACTTAGATATTGAAACCTTTTATTCAGGCTCTGAAGAAAGGATGGGCAAATTCAGTGCAAGTGTCCACTGAGTTTCTCTCTGAGTTTTTACTAACTCTGACAGGAAATTAAGTCCTAAAACACAGTGGGGAGTTCAGTTTTCACAGTCCAGACACTCTCTTGGGAGATTGTCAGATAGTTCTCATTATGCAGGTGATCTTTAAGATTCAATAACCTCTTTATATTTGTCTTCTACATACTTTCTCTGAGTTATCTGACATTAGAACTACTATCACGGTAGCCCTTGGAAGGGCTCAGGACTCAGACACATTTATGTAAGTGGATCATTTTACATCAGATATCACAGATGGCAGCTTGTTTCCTAATTGGAGATTGTCTTTCCACAGGCATTAGGTCTGCATTACACCAAACCTCTTTCCAGATTTTATAGTGCCTTGCTGCTTTTTGATTACTAGCCCACACTGATGATACTATTTCTAATAGGTAATTTGGGATGGCTTTTAACAGTTGTTTTTTTTTTTTTTTTCCTTTTCTTAATCATATTATGAGGTCAGAATATGCTGTAGATTTTAAGGGTGCTCACTTCTGACTGTTGGTGTCATGTCCCTAGGAAACCTACAGAATGCTTACATACAGGTGTGAACCCTGCAAGGTGACCCTAGCTGATGAAGTCACAGCCAGACACTCTGTCCCACATCAAAAAGGATTTACAGACATTCGTTATCATTATGTTGAAAATTCAAGCAGCTCTCCTACTGAGATATAATAAAATGATTCAGTGTGTGTTTTACTGGACTCTAACACGCAGACAAACATGAAGATGACTTAGATAGCACTTGTTCAGATTATTATCTGAGATGTTAAAAACCTAACATGTAGGAGGCTTGACACTAATGAATACATTCTGCTTTTGGGTCCCTGTAAAATGTATCTCTGGAACTCCACAGTTTTATCTGAACTTTTATTCTGCACTTAATTCCAGCTCCATTCAGAATTATTATTATTATTATTTTTCAAATGTGGAAATGTAGGCATCATAACAAAGGAATAAGGATAGCCTCTCAGATATCTGGCATCATTTCCAGGAAAGGATTTAAAGTATAGGACAGATGTACAGTGGTGGGATGTTGATATCTATGTTTATGAATGCATTAACATGCTACCATTCTCCTATAGTTGTTTAAAAATCAAGAAAGTGGTATATATTTTTTTTTTATTATTATTTTTTTTTCAGGCAAAAGGAGATAAAATAGAACAGTTCGCTCACTTTATCTAGCTGTGAACAGGAATTATCTGGAATCGCAAATGTCGCACTGGCTCATCTCTAGAAAGTAGAGGGCAGTTACTGGTATCACCAAGCCTGCAACTGGCTTGGTGAAGTCAGGATGCTTGATTTGTCTCTTTGGGTTCCCTCTGCAAGGCAGGGAAAGCTCCCTAATAACTCCACAATCCTCCTGAGTATAGAAGCAGGCTTGATTCATATTGTCTGGTCAGAACAGCAGGTTTGGTTTATTGCCCTGAATCTGGATTCTTAACCTCAAAGCCAGGATCTAGCCAGAAGCCTGCAGCGCTAAAAATTTATTTCTATTGCACAAATATTAACAACGTGGAGAGCAAATAAAATGCATCCCATCACCACACACTGAAGGCATGGTTTATTTGTGTGTTGTGTCTACGCATCATGTCTGCTAAATTCTCTTTGTATTACTACACGGGTTTGAACTCATTCAGCATGGAAGGCCTCTCTGAAGGTCCATTTCATCCGATCTTCAAATGCAGATAATTTCTAATATGTTTGAATGAAACCCAAAGAAATATCAAAAAGGATAGTAGTAAATTAGTATAATGGTACCTTTTCCAATATGGATTAACAATTTCACTGTCACAGAGTAAGCAACAGCCTTAAAATGGTTGCCACTTCTGGGATAAGTTATATTGCAGTATGGCTCAAATTAGAAACAGAGAACATAAAATTCAATTGGTCATAAAAGAATTATGTTCCCAATGATATGATGTAATTAATAAAATCAGAATTTTAGCAGGATCCCTCAGACTGTGACACTCCTTTTCTTGCAAAAAATGTCAGTTATGATTAACACAGTAGAATTAGCACAAAGTGGATTATCTTGAATTACATATATTCTTCAAAAAAGATCAGGAAACAACTTATGAAGTTAATGACAAGGAGAGGTCAACTAAAAGAGAGAAGTCAACTAAGTACAAACTTTCAAGAAAAAAAAAGTAATATTGGAATGTCTCATTATGAAAAAGCCCAGTCAAATAGACATAACTCAAATAGACAGTGGTACATGTTCAAACACTGATCCCAGCATTGCTGAAATGCATTCAGATCATCAGAGCCAGAGCAGCTAGAGTTCTGACTAAAATCTGTATGTCCTGAGAATTTCAGCTTACAATTAGATGGTCACATTTCCTTCTTTTTCTTTGCAGACTTCAACTAACAAAAGTAACTGGGAGCTTTGTTATCACAGCTTTCTTGCTCCCAGCTTTTGTAACAGGATCATGGGATCACAGAATGGTTGGAGTTGGAGGACCATCTAGTTCCAAACCCCCTGCCATGGGCAGGGACACCTTCCACTACATCAAAAAGCCCCTACAAAGCCCCATCCAACCTGGCCTTGCATGTTTTTGTCTCACTCTTTGATAGTGTGATATTGCCACATCAAACAAAAGGGGCAAAAAGGGATTCTGCTTAGAATGAGTGCTGCCAGCTGGTCTAGGCGATTGGGACTGTGAATTTAAGAATTAATCTTCCAGGTGAAGATTGAATTTGATAGTATAAAGTGTGTGTAATCTTTCCAAGATTAAAAACAAAAAAAAAAAAAACAAAAAAACACTCTAATGAAAAGATTCATATGCAAATTTTTTCAACTAAGTTCTTATTTATCATCTGCTAGCTGAGTACCACATTAATCAAACATTACAAAAGAAACTGCAGTGACTAATCAAACCTTGTAAATGAAATCAACTAACTCAGCTGGGTATGATAAATGGTTAATTGTTCTAGATACTTATAGTCATGGAGAAGCCCCTGAAAGTCTTTTCCAGAGGGGGATTCAGAGAAAAAGTACTATCATAAATATTCTTAATCATTCTCTGAAACACAGTATCTTTCTTTCTATTGGTTATGTCTGGAATTAAGGTAGATTTAGGTGTCAACCCTCTGCATATCTATTTTATTCCTAAATTCTGAGAGTGTGGAATAACTTAATAGCCATAACAAAACTCTGGTAAATGTACTGTGATGGATAAGATGTATATCTTTTTAGTTGTGGGGTAACTCAGAGAGAGAAGAAGAAGTGAAAGACTTAACCTAAGATTCAGGGTTTATAAGCACTCAGAGCTCCTCTGGTACGCCTGCTGAATTTAATGTACTAAAAGGTGTTGTTTTTTTTCTGTTTTTTTTTGTTTTGTTTTGTTTTTTTAACACGGAAGAAGGAATGCAGGACTATGTTTTGTAAAACATAGTAGAAGTATCTTATGTATTAACCTTCTAAGGTTTCCAGATGGTTGTTTGCTTCCAAAAGAACTTCTGAAAACACAATTTGCTTTGGAAACCATTAACATATTATGTTCCTCTCTTACATATGATTTTCTGTAAAAGAGAAATGATGATATGCGCTTGTGGTAGGAGAATAAATACACTGACCTGGTGAACAGAATCAAAGAGAGAGATCTACTATTCACAGACATTTCAGAATAGAGACATCAAAGAGTCCAGTCAATTTTGTTCCATTCTTTAGTAATTTTTTGTTCTGGATTGTTTTAATTTAAGTTACAGGGCTTGGCTTTAACTCCATGGCCTTGTAGAAATTAGGAAAATTTATTCCTAGTTTTGAGTTAAAAATGCTTAAATACTTTGATTATGAGAAGAATGTCAGTATTATTGCAGATTTACCACACAGTCTCTGTAAATTCTGCAATTTGCCTTCCTAATAGAGAGGTTAGAACTCTGATAATAGACGCGCCCAGGTTGACCCCCAACTAGAGCAGATAAAATTCTTTCACAAAATCAATAGACTTGATCTTTTTGAACAGCTGAGTTTTCAGGCCAATATCTACCTTGTCTACTGAAAACACAGAACAGGCAGGTGCCTAAACTCCTCTATTCAATGCATTTTCAGATGCCTTATATATGACAGCCTCTGGCTGCAATTAGAGAATGCACAGGATTCCAATAGTTTATCTGCCACCTCCAACTTGGTACACCATACCATACAAACAGAAATGACTGCTAACGATTAAGCAACAGAATTACTTCTCAATATCATAGTATTTCACTGTCTCTCACCCAGAATTAGTAGATTCAATATATGTATCGCAAAACTTATGGCACATCCAATGACCCTCCTTATAGAACCTGCAGTATATGATTTTCTAATTATGGGAGATTACTGTTAAAAAATACAATCTTATAGCAAACTGAATTGCACGTGCTTTCAGAAAACATAACAACTGAAAACCAAGGGTCTGAGATTCAGAAACAATGAGAAACCCTGAATTTTGTGAGCTAGCTGCAACTGAAAACTTTCAGTCTTTAAAAGAAACATAGAATACTTTGCATCAAATCTTAAACCACTTTAAAGATGGTTTAGGAATGTTCAAAAGGCAAACTTTTGTACAGTATTTGCATGTTGATTTGGGGATTAGATATGTTACAATATTAATGGAGTTTTACTTGTCTGTACACTCAGCTATATTTGGAGATATCTGAAGAACCTTTTGGTGTGTGGAAATGATTATGAGGATGATTAGTGTGTGCTACTAGTACAAAACCAGAATACTGTTTCAATCCTAGACCATAAAAGCATTGGAAAGGTAAAGTACTTTGTCATTGTTTTGCAACTCATATGGATCAGAACGAAAAACAGGCACTGATATATTTATGTGTATGTGTACCTACTCAAGAGACAGTTATTGGCATAGAATAGATATTTCAGCTAAAATATTAATGTTTTAGTTCTTTTTAAATATAGTTTCTTAGTTATAACTGTTCAGATACAAACTTCTGGTGTTCAAAGCAAATCTTTATATTGTGGACAGGGGACTGTATGCCTACAAGTCTTGAGGGGACACATATTCAAAGCAGAGAACAATATATCTACGTGCAAAACAACTGTTTGTGTTAACAAAATCATATAGCAGATAGTCTTGATTTATTTTTTTCTGAAATGCTCCCATAACATTAAATATCTCTGAACAATGAGAAGATCAATGAAGGTGCACACAAACACATACACACTGAAGGAGATGTGGATGAGGCATTTATCTTCTCGAAGATGTTCCCCACAAGGGAGGAAAAGGTCTTAGTTTCTACAAATACACAATTTAAAAAAGTAATTATATTAGAATTTAACATTTTCTTTTTCTCCTTTTTTCCTACTTAAGAGTTTTTGAGCTGAGCTGCAACTTGCAGACCCTAAGGAAAATGAAGTTTTCAGCTCCCATGTGCTACTGTGAAATCATGCAAGTAACAAGTAACTGCGGAGGATTTTACATTACATGTTCAAGCAGATACCTCTTCAAGTATACCTCAGTATAACCTACTGGGTATTTGTATTACAAGTGTTTCTTTACATGCATAAATTAGCGATGACAAAATGCAAATAACAAGCAAATACAAACTCTGACTCTAGCAGCTACAGTTTCACAATCAAGGCAATAATCTCTAGCTGATGCAAATAGCCACTATATCAGTTAATTTTATTACCAAGGCAGCAAAACAACTGGAAATTTCTAACTATTTTCTTTGCAAAAATAGTCATCTACCATTTCAGTGTGCCTGATGACAATAGGATCAGTGAATAAACTGCAAATCTGGGGAGTGGCAGACTTTCAAAACAGTTTTGAATGAAAACATATTTTCTGCAAAATAAACAAAAGAAAAACCTTCAACAATCAAAATCTGGATTGCCTTCTGTCAGAACAAAAAGACTGATGATTTTCTAATACATAATGCTGCTATTAAATTTCTCATCCTGCTTTTTAAATTTCAACCAGAGAAGTGCCAGCATGATAATTTGAATATATGTTTATAGTCAGGTCAAGGGAAAACAAATGGATGATGTCTCTAGAAATATACACCTCCCTTCCCTCATAAAAGATAAAACATACCGAAAGCAAGCAATGACAGAATCAGACAAACAGAAAGCTCTTAGAAGAAAATAATACAGTTTCTGATGTAAATACTATGAAGTACAAATAAATATATGAAATAATATTTATAATTTTTAGTTATGTTATTTCCCAACTCTGAAAGGGGTGGCTAACATGCTTATCACATCTCAAAAAAGAAATGTTAACTTAGTAACATGCAGTAATTCAATTTCTTTCAACTATTTTTGTACACAGAAAATTAAGATTTGATTTGAGGTCAACTTCAGATAACAAGACTCAAGCTACCTTTCCCCTGTCTACATTGCTAATTGCTAGTTCAAATCAAAGCCATAAACACGTGATACCAGGAGGCTTATTTTTTCTTTAACATCTCATGAAGTTGTTTTTCTTTTTTTTGGAAACAGTCTATAAAGAATATTGGGACAATTGCCTGCACATTTATTTGCCTAAGGCACAGCTTAAAAATATTATAGAAATGGTGTGGGACTATAAAAGGTCTTGTAAGTCTTATACTTAGGAGTATGTTACATATTACAGCTTTGTAATATTAATGACTATCGATGAAGAAATTAGTGCCCAAGAAACAATATGCTGTTTTTGAACATGTAACATTTATATATATATATATAATTTTCATGTTGTTATTTACTTGAAGAAAAAAAAAAAAAAACACAATTTGTTTACAATAAATATGATTTGGGGAAATAAGAAAATACAATTTTCTGCATTCTACATTGTTAGAGAAAGTATTTGTTAAAATAATCCTAGGTAACCATATCAGCAGTTAACATATAAGGTGTCAGTAAAACACCTTAATAACATAATGAGGCTGCTTATTAGAGAGGTAAGTAGCCAGTAGGGCTTTCTACTAGAACATTGTACACAACAGTCTATAAAAGAAGTCAAACACTGGCATGTTAGGTCATCAAACTACAGTAGGGTCCTTTTAGTGGTCAAAAATGTTATTAAAAATATAGAAAATAAACAAAACCGGAAAGGGAGTTTAAACAATCAATAGTGGCTTTTTTGAGGGCAGTGGGGCAGTTGAGGGGAGGTATTTGTTTTGGAATAAGATCTAGATTTTGAAAAAGACAGATGTCAGAATCCATAAGTGACTTAGGATGTATGTTTTTCAGCTAAGCCTCCTTTCCCATGCCATTCCACTGTCTTCTCCAAAACCCCTGTGGAAAACAAAGAAGAATCTTTTCATGTTGACATTGGAACAAAGTAAACCACTGAGAGATTAAACAACAGTTTGTTACATTTATCATCTACAGTATTACTTCTGATTTCAGGAGTTACAGAGGATTCCACTAGTTGCAGAGAACGTTATGGGAGCTTGAGTATTTTCTTTCTATACATAATATGAACATAGAATGAGTAAGAAATATAATGGAGGGAGCCACCTGTTATTCTGAAACTAATTCAGAATATTTTATTGTGTGAATAAGCCACAAAAGCTAGTTTAGGGTGAGGCTTTTTTTTTTTTTTTCTTTCCAAAGAATTCATTACTCTGTCAGAGACAAACTTAGCCTTTAAGGAATTACTTCATAAACTTAATTAAACACATTAATCCTTTAAAAGACAAATTAATGTTCTAAGTGATTGGTACAGCCAAGAGAGTTGAACTATAAATTCTGCTAAGCAGGTGTATTCCATCTCTTTTTTTCCTTCCTTCCCTTTTTAATTATCCTGCTTTGATTCATGTTTTCTTTATTATTTAAGATACAAGAAGTGTTGATAAATTGGCAATACTAGCTCTGATTATAGTTTCTGGGATTTAAAAAAAAAAAAAAAAAAAAAAACAAGAACGAAGTTTGGACACAACTATAATTATTAGAGATTGTATTTGAAATATAAGTTGACTTAATTTGTCATCATTTTCATCATTTTTATTACAAAATGGGATAGAAAGTGGAAAGGTCAGGATATTTTAATTTTACACAGATATATTTGAAATATTTCTGCTGGGATTCAATTTTATTCGAACCAATGTCATTAAGAAAAAAATCTCAGAGTTTACCTCTATGGGAGAAGAGTTCAATATTGCACATACAGAATTCCATCCCCAAGAGTAAAATTTAGATTTTGCTACCCAGACCCAAGATCAAAACCCATGACACTGTTTTCGACATTGACCCATAGCAAATTACACTGTTTTCGACATTGACCCATAGCAAATGACTTGAAGAAAAGGACAAGTATAAAACATATGTTAAATTTAAAATTATCAAAGATACCTATGATTTTGAGCTCTACACATTTTTTTGTTTGTTTGTTTTTGTTTGCTCTTACTTAGTGGAGCTTTATTGTTTATTTAGTACTCACATACAAGAAAACAAAAACTAACAGAACTCATTTCTATTATACATTTGTTTTCAAGAAAAAAAATAAAATATGGCATCAAATAACGTTAAAAAAATATATATCCTCCAGGTGTGTAAGTGTAAGGTGTGTTTTAACCTCAGTGTATGATTTGTATTTTTCTTTATATTGTGATCTGGTCTTTGCTTCAAGCTTGTATTTTAAATATACTCAAGATTAAATTACATATATAGAGAGAAAGCAGAGTTTATACATTTTCCAAAACATGCTTAATAAATTATATTTATTATATAATCATCATTAATAATTAATATTAAATTATATAAGTAAATAGAATAAATAAGATAGGCAAGGGAAAGAAGGAAGAGAGGGAGGGGAGAAAGTAGGGAAAAGAGAAGAAGGTATGAAGGAAAGAAAAAAAGGAGAAAAGAAATTATACAGAAAACTGCATGACAAATATATGGCAATCAGCAACAATAATTTAGGAAAGCATGGATGCACAATTTTAAGGCATGAGTTAAAATTAAAAGGCATAGTTAGGATCTCCAGCAGGGCTCAGTGGTTAGCAGCACATGTGTTTCAGGTTCTAGGCATTCTTTATGCTTACCTTGATCAAATTGTTTTAATTTGTCAAGATTATCATATTCAGCCAGCTAAAAACTTATAATAGTGTATAAGAATCCACAAATTGGAAGGATTTTGAAGTATGATCTTCCCCCGCGGATGAGTAAATCAAAAGTTGCTGTTGGCTGCAACACCATGCTTCATTATCTGTTTAGTCTGATGAGCCATCTGGGACTACTGAAATTTCATTATTCTCAGTAACATTCAACTTTTCAGCTTTCTGTTTTCTGCATGGATTTAAACCTACTTTTTCCAGCTAATAAGGAAAGGATAATGTGAATATCTTTACCAACTACTAGTTTTTAGAAAATAATTTGGAGCAGCAGGTTACCTGATATGCTCTTGTCGTAATCAAAATCGGCACAATTGCAGAGAAACTATGATGTTTTTGAAGAGAATAGATCATTATCCACATAAATGAACCTCTGTTATTTCAGGGCACATAACAAAAGGAAACTATAAGTCTTTTTTAAGCTTTCAAATTTATTTATGTAATTCATCATTTACTGTTTTAGAAAAAATAAAAAATAAAAAATAAAAATAAATAAGGAGAAGGAGGAGAAGGATTGAAGGAACTGTGAGATATAAACAATAGTGAATAGATTTTAAAGTGTTATATTTTTCTCCTTAGGTTGATCCTCCAGAATATGCCTTTTCAGACTGTTCTCTAAAACCATGAAGAATATAAACGCATATTTACAGGCAAAATAAAATAGTGTAAAGATTCCTCATATTCTTGGTCTACATGGCCACATATAACACATACTGGTAGAAGGACAACTGGAAGATGAAGTCACTCATTTTTGATAACCTGGACTAATGGTCAGAGTACTTATTCTGGAACATGTTCAGATTCTGGGACCTCTGTGATGAGACACACATCTCTTTGAAGCAGCCTAAAGGAAAGGCTGTGGGGAAGCTCCCACTCCTTTTGGATTGATCACAAGGGTGAAGATTCACATGACCAAAGCAGGAGTAAGAGGAAATGTGATTCTGTACCTTATCCAGAGAGTCCACTCCACTGGAGACAGTACGTATCAGATTATATTGTGTCTTATTAAGCACTACCTTTCTTACACCTATGTAGGACAATTTACATGCAGAAATATTTTTTGTAAAGAAAACAGAATAGATATGCATATACATCTAGTTATATAAGTTAATACTTCAGAAGCTTTTAGATGGAGAAAAGTAAATAAAAAAAATAAAAATAAAATCTATCCTTGGAAATTTTATATTAGTGATAAGACAGTGCCATTTTCCACGAAGGTGGAGGTTTAAGGAAGTTTGCATTTGTCCCTCAGTCTCCATCAATAAATGTAGTAGTACAAATGCTTTAACATCTCAATAATTGCCAGGCTAAATTAATGGGCTGATAGTGTGCTGATTTATGATTTGGAGGCCCTTTCTCTGTGCTGGCCTTCAGGAAGATTGAGCTGTCTCCCATGTTCCCTGAGAGTGAGTCAATGACTGTTTATTCATTCCCTTGATTAGAAGGCTTCCCTGAAGCCAAATACAAGAGGCTGCTATAATAAATGCAGGACTCATATGCTTTGTTTTGTTTTCTGGATTTAGTGCTAAACATTAGAAAGAATTGGAGATTGATTTTTGTGCAGGGAGCAGTGCCAGATAAAACAACAGGCAAGTGAACAGCCTTCTTCATTGAAACCAGCTCTGTTACTACGAGATGCCAGAGACATAGCTGAGGTTTAACACTGCTATTGAGCTGCTTGGAGGCTTTTTTGGAGGCTGACTCATCAACTGTTGAGTTGACATATTAGATCTTCTTTATTTTATTTGGTGGAGTAGTATTTAAACTTTGGTTTAAATAAAAAATCAGTAAATGACCTTTCTGTAACTAATAATCACATTCAGTTTTTCAAACACTGATGGAAGAACACTTAACCATTCAGATGTGTTTGCACCCTGTGGCACCATGGCTAAAAGGACAACCACACACAGGTGGGTGGGGGAATGAAAGATAATTAAGTTGTTAATACATTAAATTTTATATTCCTTTCTGAGGTCCCATTCCTTCACTGTCTCATAACCTGATGATGTAGAGGTACATCACAAAGTATTTTGTTGCAGGCTACCTCCTGTCTTCACTCCTCTTGTGGGATGCCTTTGTGTCTGGCAGAGGAAGCAAATGGTTTCAGTAGCAACTGACAAATTGTCCAATAATGTGGGTAATAAATGCAGTCAGGAGTCACTTCTCTAAACTGCAATTTACATGTCAAGCTTAAAAAGACTCTGCTTGTGTTCTGGGACTAAGAAGCACATTAAATAACATCTGCTAATGGAGTCTTCACTAAAAAGTAGCCAAAATTGATAGATCAATAAGCAAAACTGTTGTCTTCTGTATATTAGTTTGAAGATGTTGCTTATTATTATTATTGTTGTTGTTGTTGTTGTTGTTGTTGTTGTTTTTAACTTGAACAAATGAATTATTCTTTATAACAACAGACTGGACTGTCACCAAAAATTCTCTAGCATAATTTATTCAGGAGAGCTTATTCTGCTCAACTAACTAGGCTACCTGGAAGCAGAGTGGCTTTGAGAATTACAAGCCTCCAAAATTGTTTGCAAAATAAGGACAGATGCTAAGCAGATTTAATAAAATGTATATATATATATATATATATAAATAAAGTGAGGGAAAAGAAAACTGTTAATGCAAGGCAATTTATGGAATAGCAATGCTTTGACCAAGAAGAAAGCAGAACTGACTTGCACCGAGCCTTCAAAAACAAGCACGTGTCATTTGCAAATTGCCAGTATCCAGCAATAAATCAAGACTGTGTTCCCTATACACATACATGCATGCAGAGATCCTAATTGGGCCTTGGAGGTTACATGATAAGTAGAGAAAATCTGTGTATAACTCATTCAGAAGGCATCTCTTTGATCGTTCCTCTAGCTAGACATAATGCATTCTGAAGTCAGTTTTCCCCAAACATATTTACTTTTTTTCTTTTTTTTATTTATTGATATGGCACTGTTTTAAAGAGCTGTTGACCTCTTTCATTGAACACTACCCACTTAAGAAAGTTTCTGACTTTCTCAGATTTTCCAGCTAATTTTTTTTTAATGTATAAATGCACTGACAGTTGTCATAGATTCAAAGATGGAGTTTAATATAAATGCTAGATTTTTTCAAATAGGCTAAGTCTTGGTCTCTTACATTTTGTTTAAACAAATTCTAGAAATTAGGATTCTAAAATATTATTTTACAGAAATGTTTCTAACAGAAGATTTTAGGGGATATATTTCCATACCTGACTGCTAATGTACTTCCCTTTTCAGGCAAAAAAAAAAATAATATATATATATATATACACATATAGAAGTAACGATTTTCTATGCATTGGAAAATAAACCAATGCACATTATGATCGTCTGGAAGGAAGCCTACTAGATTTTCATTGAAGTTCATTCCACTGTTTAAATAGACATACATATGTTTTAATCATGTTTTCTTTAAATCTACTGTAATGATTCTGGCCTAATGTTAGTGTTAGTTGAAATGTTCCTGGATCAATTCTGGAACCAATAAATAAATAAATAAATAAATTACCTAACAAGTTTTTGAGAAATACTTCATTGATAGCATAGACATAGCCAAATGTTCATGCATTCATTTTAAAGTTTAGGTAGTTTTACCCATCATTCTACCCATGCTATGTGAGCAACCTCTTTGGAAAGTAGATTGAAAACTTAGTATTGCAAGATTATATGATAGGACCAGTATTTCTTACTGGTTTCTAGAAAGCACTACCTTCAACGAAAGCACACATTCTTTGACACATCTCTCCCGTCCTTATGTTTTAATTCCTCAGAGGAAAGCCTCTTCAGTCTAAGACACATGCCAAAGAGATATTAAAGAGTTGATGCTGGTCCCCAGTTGTGGGTGTAAAAGAGGTTGGTATAAACAGAAAATGAGGAGTATGCAAGAATATAGTATGGATAGCAAGAAGAGGAAAGTTGAGGAGGTTTGATGGGAGAAAAGGTTGACTGTTGCTTCATAACATACATGTACCCAAGTGTCCTCCACCTAAGTGCTGGTACTTAGTGCTCCTTCTATTAGTGACATCATCTGTCCAAACTGCATCTGGAAATTCTGCTTTCAGACCACTGTTTCTAATAACTATGAAATAAAGTGACATCAACATTTTTTAGTATAAATGGTAATTTTTTCAATTCAATATTAGGAAAATCCTTCTACTTCCACTCTCCAATGACTTAGTTCATGTTTCTTACAGTTTTTGTAAATCTGCTCTTTTCCCTCATGGACTTCAAACAGTTTACCTCAACCTGCTCTCTAGCTAAGCAGGGCCATGCCTAACATTTGGGAGTGTTTTCTTTTTTTCCTCCCTGGAAAAATAAATTTATTTTAAGTTGTAATATTGTTTTAAAGTTCTTTTCTATTACAGGGAAACTAAAAACCATGTTGCAGGCAATGAGATTGTTACTATTCCTTTCAAGAAATCCAGTTTTCAAGTTCATGAACTATTGTTGATAAGTCTGCCCACTGGTTTGTTGAGCCCTTAGCCTGTAAGTTGAAAATAGAAGAGGAATAACAATTGGAAACAATAATATGATTCAGTTTAAACACAATCACATTTTTTTCTTGAAGCTTCTATACCAGAAAAGGAAAATAATTTCCATGTCCATCTTAGGTACTTACACAAAAGTAGTCTTAAAAAAGCAGTAGCACCACCACCAATCAGGAAAAAAAAAAAAAAAAAGTATTATAAATGCTTACTAGCGTTATCAGAAAGACTTCAGAGTTTCATCGTCTTTTCCTGACTCCATAGGAAATTGATGATAAGACCAAGTCACATGAATTGAGCAGTATCAGATAATTCTTCTTTGCCTCTCTCCATCAATAAATGAAAGGGAGCTTGTTTCCAAGGTTGATTTAACACCCTTCATGCTCATTAAATGAAAGTATTCTATATTCAGAAACTTATCATTATCTTCACTGCGATGAAATTCAAGTTCTTAAAAAACTGCACAAGACCTACCTCTTCAGTACCTACCTGTTCAATACCATCTCTGAGAAAACACCATCTCACAATATTTATTGTTGATTCTTTCAAAGGAAATAAACATATGTCTTCACACCTTTGTTTAAACAGCTGCTGATTAACACAATAAAAGTCTGCTAAATTGCCAAGGAGAGGGGAAAAGGAAATATGAGTCAAAGCCTTTGACCCTTAAGATGCTGCTCCAAATTCAGCCTCAGATAGTAACTGACTGAAAGTCATTATCTCCTAATGACTGTTCAGCTTATGTAAACTTTGCTGTATGTATCTCAGTCTGAGTTCCTGGTAAGTAAATATCCACAGCAGAATTAAGCCCCAATGCATCTTCTATAAAGGTCAAATGCATAACAAATCATGAAGATAAAAATCCACTGTAAACCATAAAAACAATTTCCAGGCAATGATTTGACACCATGCTGAAGAAAATAGGCTAAAACTGCACAGGAAGGATAAAACATAGTCTGTAGTAAAACAGCCTGTGATAAAACCAAAACTGCAGTAATTCAGTGTTTAGACTATTAGTGCAGTATCTTATATTAACATCATTCAGATTCTTCATATTTGAAAGAACTAATGAGTTACTTAATTCAGCTTCTTTTATATTTGCATGAGACAAAAAAAAATTCAGTATATCTTTATGTTAAAACAACGACTGGTTTTCCAAATGTATTACTGAATACTGTTAAAAATAATCTGAGACTTTTTTTTTTTAAAACCAATTTTATTCTCATTCTCATAAAGCTATTATTGATCATTGACCTCATCAATTTGTATAAATATATGAGGGGAGGGTGTCAAGAGGATGGAGTCGGTCTCTTTTCAGTTGTGTCCAGTGACAGGATGAGAGGCAACAGGCACAAACTGAAGCACGGGAGGTTTCGGCTGAATATGAGAGGGCATTTCTTTACTGTGAGGATGACGGAGCACTGGCATAGGTTGCCCAGAGAGGCTGTGGAGTCTCCTTCTCTGGAGATATTCAAAACCCGCCTAGATGCCATCCTGCACAGTGTGTTCTGTGTGATCCTGCTCGGCAGGGAGGTTGGACTAGATGACCTTCAGAGGTCTGTGATTTCTGTGATTCTGTGACTCTGTGATCGTCATTCCCACTAAACTTGGAGTAGACCCTTCTTAGCATTCACTTAATTATGGTTTAAAAAATCATGTGATGACAAATATGAAATTTCAGATGGATATACCTTAAATAGAAAATTGAAATAATAATAGTAATCAAGCTATTCCCTAAAGATGACAGGGACTAATTGCATAGTACTTTTTGCCTTCAGATATCAACTCTACATTTGGACTTGTGAACCACAAATAACTATTTGGCTGCCTGATGAAATTTTAAGGTAACAGCAGAGCCAAAAGCCTGATGTTTCATTTTCTCCTGCAATAACTTGCCTATTGCCTTATTTGCATCTAAAAGCTATGCTGAACAGTGGGAAAGAACTCCATAAACTCATTCACACTAAATCTGACAAATCTTCAGCAAGCCCAAAGTGTAAATCCTAAACCTAGTCCTGCTCTTTAAAAACTGAAGTTACAAATAAGTACCTTTTATGTCTTTGATGATCACCAGTGAAAGATACTGCATGATTTTGTGTTTTGTTTCTTTTCTTCTGTTCTTTACAGACTACTCACAACTTTTGTTAAGATATGTCTTAATTTAGCTACTATGTTTTTTTTGTTTGTTTGTTTGTTTTTTTTTCTAGAAAGAGGAAGGCAGGGAAAATGCTCTCTTTTTTCCTCCTTTTTTCTCCTTTTTTTTTTTTTTTTTTCTTGGACATATAACATTATACAGAGAATGATACATGAAGAAATAACTCCCTGTCATAGGAAAAGAGAGTTTTACAAGAAACAGGGGAGATGAAGGAAGCATTAGATGGCTGTTGGCATTACAGCCTTGCCTGTGCACTTGCAAAGTAATGTTGAACTCATAACTAGAACAGCTTCACATTCTTACAGGGTGTTTCCTTCTGGAACTTTTAGTCATTGAACATATCTACGAGCAGGGCCTGTTAAGTTCATTGCATGTAGGTAAACCAAAAGACACAACGGACACTCATTTATTTATTTAAGACTGATTGTTGAATCAATGTGGACTCAAGAACAGATCTGAAATCCATTTACAGTCAAGATCAAGATGTTGAAAAGTGCTAACTTAGTGCATCTTCCAATGAATTAAGCACTGTGGATATTTCAACTTTTTCATCAATATTCCATGCTGATTCTTTCTCCTTTAAATACCTGTATATTACTCGATTTTGTTTCTTCCCTACCTTCCTTCTGCATCTGGAAGTAGCTGTTAATTGATATGAACTGATATGAGAGTTTTTGTCTTTTTTTTTTTTTTTTTCCTTTTTTTCTGTAGGGTGTCATACTATCCCTTTAGCAGCTTAGCTATGGAGGACATAAATAAATAAAACCTCTGATAGTTTATTTTAGTTTCAGAGGAAGCTCAGGGGTCTTAGCAGCTCAGGAAGAGAGAGAGTTCGGCTAACACTGCTGTCCCAGTATTTCCACTTGGTATTGCCATAAATGCTGGTGAATTTGGGAATGCAGGAGTTGAAAGTCTCTGATGAATTGCAGGAAGGAATTGCAGGAGACAGTAAAGACATGTGCTGGCTGAGCAGTGGTATTTGAGAAACACAAAATTATTTGCAATTTGGAATCCATAGACCAAAGCCAGTGGGTGTTTGACACCAAATAAATTTCAGGGATTAATATTAGGGATAAATATCAGGGATGTTTGTGTTTCCTGGTGTTCTTTTTAATCCCTAAAAAATGTCTATTTTACAAAAGAGACAAATGTTCAGAGCAATTTTAGAAATTTTATGGGGCAAATAGCTGTTTGATGACGTTGTCCTGGTTTTGGCTTCCATAGAGTTAACTTTCTTTCTAGTAGCTGGTATGGTGCTGTGTTTTGGATTTAGGATGAGAATAATGCTGATAACACACTGACATTTTTAATTGCATAGCAGTGCTTACACAGAGACTTTTCTGCTTCTCCTTCTGCCCTGCCAACAAGGCTGGGGGTACACATGGGGCTCAGTGGGGAGGGGCAGGTGACAGCCAGGACAGCTGACCCAGACTGACCAGAGGGATGTCCCATGTGGCATTGTGCTCAGCAACAAAAGCTGGGATAAAGAAGGAGGAAGGGATGGGACATCCAGAGTGATGGCGTTTGTCTTCCCCAAAAAAACGTTTTGTGTGATGAGCCCTGCTTTCCTGGAAGTGGCTGAACACCTTCCTGCCGATGGGAAGTAGAAAATGAATTCCTTGTTTTGCTTCGCCTGCACATTAAGCTTTGCTTTACTGAGTAAAATGTCCATATTTCCACCCATAAATGCACTTTTACCTTTCTGATTCTCTCCCCCATCCCACTTGGGGAGAGTAAGCGAGCAACTGTGTGGTGCTGAGCTGCCTGCCGGGGCTAAACCACAACAGATGTTCAATAGGAAAATAACTTCTGACACATTGAGGAAAGGAGGCAAAAGCTGGATTTAGAAGGGTAAAAAGTTCATGCTTCTGCAGAATTCCAAGTTCCTGCTTTCCATTACATTTTTATTATTATAATTTTTGCACGAGTGTAGCTGGACCTCTCATAACCTTGCCATTTTGAAAGCTGAAGGAAAAGCTGCTGCAGTCAGACAGGAAACTCCCCACCAAGCTCAACAATGCCTCATAAAAATATCAGATCACAGATTAAAACAGAATGACTTGAAAGTTCAAAAATAACAAGTCTTCCCTTGCTATGTCTGCTATTAAAAATAGCTTTTAACCTGCTTAAGACAGAAAATCAAGGAGACATACCAAAATAATATTATTACTATTTTCAAGTTCTCACTCCTTCTCTTTTTGATCTAAAGTGGAAAATTGACTTTTATCTATTTATTAAAGACAAATAAACCATGTCCAATGGTCCTTTGTGTCTAGCCAAACCAATTTGTAATAATTTTATATATGAATGATAAGTCCAAAGACTAATCCACAATTTAACTCTAATTGGTGACATTTTCAGTCTTTCTCCTTTTGTCACGTGATGTTAGTATTCCACCTTGCCAATTCTAGATGCCATCTTGAATCTTCAGCCAAGTCTCCAGCTAGGTTGCACTTGAACTACGTTTGCAAGAAGACTTGCAGGTCACTGGGCATGTGGTTGAACACAGACCATAACTGTACAGAAAAAGGAAACCTTCATGCCAAAAGGAAAAAAAAAAAAAAACTTCATATTCCTATGAAAAAAATCACCAAATAGATCCAGTGAGCCATCGACAATAGAAAATATATTTTCTGTATATAATATCTGTATGTAATCTTCTTTGCAGATTGTCCATGAAATGACCCATTTTCACAAATGTGGCCATGGCTCATGGATTGATGTTTCCAGTTATCCACCTTCAAATTGAATTAGCTATGATGTAGTATTTCAGCAATGTGACTTACTCTCAAAGCCTCATGCCCTATTTTGGCTTCCTGATCCAAGAGAGATAACTTTCCTGCCTGAAATTAAATTTGATTCTATTACAATAAAATATTTAATTGAATCTTTCTTTTCTGGGATAGATGATTTTTATTTCTATGAATAAGTGCAAAGCAGATGCATCTCCAGTGGAATCTGAGCACTGAGCCTCCTCTCTTTTTTTTTTTTTTCTTTTTTCCTCCATTCCTGCACATTGCAAAGAGGCAGTGTGGTGGTACCTCAAACACTGACATCTAAGAATGATAGTCACCCAACCTACTGTTACTACTAAGTTGCTAAGTATGGGACATGTCAACAGTGCACTCCAGCACTCGTCTTAGATGCTCTTACCTCAAAGAGCATTTTGGTGGTGGTGGTGGTGGATGTTTTTATTTTTTTTTTTACCTACACTATTTATTTTCAGTATAATTCTGTCACTTCTGAAACTACTCACTAACCTAGAGCAACTTCATGACACCTCTGAAGGATGATAGAGAAATTATGAACCTGCGATTAGACCCTGAGAGTTGCCAGTACTACAACACATTATAGAGAGGCAATGGAAAAGTAAACCCTCTAGACTCTCATCCCGCCTAATGTGCAAGTTTAGCTTTATTCATCTGACTATCCATAGGACTAAAAATACATCTGCTTGAAACATCATTTCAAAATCTCCCTAATAATTTCCCTTATACTTTAACCATTTTTAATCCATTACTCTATTCTTTCTGTTGTTGAATGCTATTAATATAGTTATATATGAATCTCCTCATCACAATATTCTCTTCAGAAGAAGGATATTGCCAGCTGCAACCATTTGAGAAGGTACAATAAGTTAAATTTAATTCTAAAGACAGTTCTTGTGACTCATCTAATGCTTAAATTGAGAGACTTGGAGTAGAAATGTCAAGCAGAGTCAGACCTAAGCAGTTAGGTGAGTAAAAAGTTTCAACTTAAAGTTTGAGTCCTCACAGCCAGGCACTTTGCGCAGAGGGAACGTTAAATAGGTGGAAATGGCCAGATCACTGTGAGATTGTTTTGTGTCCTCGAATTAACCAGTTCTATGACCATAGAAAACCACGGAGAACTGTGATGCTCTGGAGAACTTGTAAGTCTACAGACCTCACCTTGTTTCACCCTTTGATAGCTATTCTAATGATCCTGAGACTTAAGTCCATGCTTTTTCATTCGATGAAATTTCTTCTTCTAAGAATTCATATTTTGTACATACTGAAAAATTTAATATTTCAGAGAACCAGCAGAAATTCCAGTTCTCTCTTAAGTTACAGAACTGCTTAATATGAGGCTTTCAAACAGTTGAGGGAGGGGAGGCAGAATTTAAGTTTTCATTTTATATGATGCCTAATACATATACTGACAAAGACACATTAAGCAGGAGACAGTCCTTTAGAATGTGTCACTCCAAAGTAACAACTCAGAGATTTAGTTAGGTTGCTCTTTAACTGCTTTGCTGAACCACAGCCTAAAATTATGTCACGCATAGTTATAACCTTTTCACCTTTACACACTGACAGGATCTTGACAGCTTTTTTTCTGAAGAGTTTAATACATTTTCCACCCCCCAGCAAAAAGAGTACAATGGAAAAGAGACAAAAAAGATACGGAAGCATGAGAAAGCTGGACAAGACTATGGGCTGCACCATTTTTTTTTGAGTGGAGAAGCATATATGACTTTCACAGGTAGTTGAGTTTCTGATTTTGTTCCACTACTGCTTGAACTACATACTTCCTTTAAAATAGTATATTTTTGTCAAAAGGGAGGCTTTCTTCAGTACCCTAGTTTATTTGTATCTTAAAAAGGGGAAAAATGCAATTCATCCTAGAAGTAGCCAATTAAAACTCCTGAAGCAACCAGTTAAAATAACTGAAACTGTCTCCACAGTTTGGGGCATCAGTACAGTTTACCTCAAAATATCCTCCACTAGACCCATCCCAACTCCTTTGTGAGCATGAATAAACATCTTTGGTGAAGTTGTATGAGGCAGGAACACAACCTTCACATCACAGTCTACATTACATCTGCTAGATGGCTGCTTTGAATCTGAATTTCTGAAATATTTCTAGCATGCTTTAAATCTGGGAAAAGATTTTGTAATGTCATTTATTTATTATCCCTGCCAGCCATCAGTGTGCTGTTTTCTGGTAGTTGTGCCTATCTCCACTGTGTAGACACACACAGTGGGAAGAGAAACCAGCTGTGCTGGAGAAATCAGCAATAATGAACCTTCTTCCTCCACCCTCCACTTCCCTTCCAGTGAGGACTTATGGTTTATTCAGGAGAGAAATGATATTTATCCTTCACGTATCCTAGCACTTGCTTATTTATCTTTTGAAAATCAAATAACTCCCCTTTTAACCTTGAACATTCCCAGGTCCTGACCCAAATATTCTTGCAAAATAGGCCAGTCAGTCATGTTCTCTTCTCATTGCATAGGGTGATAGTGGGAGAATAGAAAAACCTTCTGTCACTAAATCCTTTCCACCCAGAGGCAAAAACTCTTCACCCAATTAACCACCAGGTGCACACTTGAATGCATGTGAGGTATGTGGTATACTTGCTGGCTCTGTTCCTAACTTGGCAGACAGACATGAAACCTGCCCCCGATTAGCCTATTTTGCTGGAGCTGCAGTGAAGGATGTCTCCCCCCTCAAGGAAAAAAATCTTAAGTGTTTCTGTGTAAATAATGATTGCCCTGACTATGCAAGACCCTAAGTACACTGTGCATTAAAAGAGCTATATTTTATATAAACCAGTTTGTCAAGATAGACAAGTGGCAACAGTTCACTGCAAACCAAAAAGCCTGGTAATGCCTGACCAGAATTTTGTGCAAATGCTGTATATGTAGACAGTATCACAATCCACCTCCACAGTGGGGTTCCAAAATTTATGTGTTTGGGGATACTTACGATCTTCTTATTCACTCCAGGTTTGCCTTCTCCCAAAGGTATTTTTGCTCTGCCACCTTTAGCTAGCAGGTAAAATATTTTTAAATGTCTGTGTCCAAAATCAGACCAAGTGCATACACCTTTCAATTTCCAAATAAAATGATGTGACTTTCAGGGTACCCAAACCTCCAACAGTTCTATTTCTGACTTAGACAGGTTCAAAGCACCAATAATCCCTGAAAATCAGATTATATCATTTGTAAACTTAGTGTGAATACAAAGAAACTGAGACACCTCTGATTAGCAGAAGACTTTTTTTTTTTTTTTTTTTACCTGAATGTTCTTGTTCTTTATCAATATTCCATATTTCAGGCAAAAGCTGGCAGGTCCTAGCCTGGTATAAGTGATGGCCAAATTCTTTATGTAAAGCTATTGGTGCATTTTCTTGCAGAGAAACAGCTTAATCTATAGCTGATGCAACAACCCATATTCAAGACATTACAGTTACATAGCACTAAACCAATAAAATCTTCTTGTAACTCTGTAGTATAACCAAATATTGTTAACAAGCATTTTTTCACTGTTTTAAGACACTTACAAAGCATAGATTATAAATACATAGACTAGCTGATGAATGCTGGCTACAGAATTTAGCCAACAGTCAGCTTTTTAAGTGATATTAACAGCCTTGAAGATTCATTAAGTTGTCTCATTCTATGGGTATAAAATTGTAAGGTATCCTTGGAACTAATTTTTCTGCTACTTCATGGTACCCCAGCAGCAAAACATCTAGGCCAAAATATAAGCCCAAATTATTATTCTTGCATTTGGCCATATGAGAGGGAAATGAATCTGTACTTGAACGTAACTTGAACTTAGTCTTTGTACAGGTGAGTCCTGGTTTCAGTTAGGACAGAGTTAATTTTCCTCCTAGTAGCTGGTAGGGTGCTATGTTTTGGATTAGGATGAGAAGAGTGCTGATAACATGCTGATGTTTTAATTGTTGCAGAGCAGTGCTTACACCAAGCCAAGGACTTTTCAGCTTCTCACTCTGCCCTGCCAGCGGGCAGGCTAGGGGTGCAGCAGGAGCTGGGAGGGGACAGACCCAGGACAGCTGACCCAAACTGGCCAAAGGGGTATTCCATACCATCTGATGTCATGCTAAACAATATATAGGGGTGGCTAGCCGGGATGGGGGGGCCGGCTGCTCGGGGATAGGCTGGGCGTCGGTCAGCGGGTGGTGAGCAATTGCATTGTGCATCACTTGTTTCGTACACATTATTATTAGTAATGATATTATTATTATTGTTATTATTATTTTCCTGTCTTAATAAACTGTCTTTATCTCAACTCACAGGCTTCACTTTCCCATTTCTCTCCCCCATCCCAGAGAGGGAGGGGGGCAGGTGAGCGAACGGCTGTGTGGTGTTTAGCTGCCAGCCGGGTTAAACCACAACAAGGTGTTATCACCTCCCTGCATATCCATACATGCAGACTTCTAAGGGGGTAGAATTCAAACCCCAGTCTGTGGAAGAACAGAAGAACACAGGATCAAACTAAAGATCTATTCATCCTGGAACACCGTCTTCCACTGGTGCTAGGTGGGTGACCCAAGAAGGTTATTAGAAATACCCTGAATACGGAGTATTCCTTCCCTGGCATAAACTCCTACTATGTAGAGATTATAATTTTTAGAGAGTTTCTGCATAGGGAAATTGCACCTGCATCATTCTATTTAGGTGGTTTTTTCATGAATTTATCAATTTAAAAAAAAATAAAAATAAAAATTTCTTTGTAATGCAAGAGATCTGCAATATTCTGGCAGTGAGTTCCACGGTTTAAGTATACATTTATGTGAAAAAAATCTCTGTATTACCTTATATTTGCTGTCAACCCATGCTCCCTGATAATTATATTGTGAGAAAGTCTTATCTACACCTTCTTCTTTTTATATGTCTCTGTCATATCATTTTTCATATTCTTCTGTTCCATGGTTACAAATCTTAATCAATTTAGTCTCTGTCATTAGTATCACCTTGTAACTGCTTGTTGCCAGTCTTTGTGTTTTTGCTAATTCTTCTATAGCAATTTTGAGATGTAGCTGAATTTGGTATATTTTCCTGAGAAGCAGCTGACAATTCTTCAAAAAATAAAATATTTATAACAAAAGGTTAGGAAAATCCAGAGAATAGATTTTTTTTTTCCTGAGATATAGTTGGCATAATTATTTTCTTAATTTCAACATCCTGTAATTGTCCAGTTTTCCTCTTTTCAGTCTGAGAGCTATTAATACATTTAAAGACAGTGAGCAAGTTCAGAGAATGAATGTTCCAATTCAATTTATGTGCCAGGGCAGCATGAGCTACATTCCTAAATAATTATTTATAAATTGTACACCAGTATTAATTATATAGGAGCTGGAGAATATGTCATAAAATAAAATGGTTTTTTTCAGTAACCACCCCATAGTGATTTTGCGTGGTAGAAGTGATCATTCAGATCAGACAAATGCCAAGTGAAAAGCAGTAATTAAATTTTGGGCCACATACTTACTGGCTCACATAGTCTTATTTCAGTAGACCCAGGCTAGTTTATACTAAAAGCCATTAGGAATTCAAATAGATACCAAACTCTTTCAGCTCCCCCTACAATAACAGCCATATGGCTTTCTATCTATTGTTGCAAATTCAAATAACCAAAGAATTCCATGCAGTGCTTTTATCCTCTCACCTAACAAATCATCTATAAAACTAAGTACCCTTCACATGGTATTTGTATTAAGGGGTCATCTACTGTTTTCACAGACAGCTATTTGTTATTGGCATGTTTAGGTTCTGCATATAAATAGCACAGATTTATAATCAAATATTTTTTTGCAAAGTCAAAACATTTAGAGGAAATGGATGAAAAAGTGACTGGAGGCAACTCTTTGCCATCCACTTTCCCACTTCTCCACAGCCTCTTCTTAATGGTAGCAGGCCATCTACAGATTTCTAGGAATTAAATACACAACTACCCTGCCCCCAGGGCAGATAAATCAGTTTATGCAGTGCTGTTTGAAGATTTTTTTTTTATACACTTACTAATAGATACAGAGGAAGCAGAGAATGGAGAGGCATAAAAGCCTGCTGACTCCGCAGGTTCCACTGTAAGCTCAGGCAGTTGGAACGACCAGCTCCCCCCCCCATCAAGATGCCGCAGCCTCCACCACTATATGTCAAAGGTGACATCTTTGCAATAGTTAAGAGTACTTTTTACTGTGCCTTGTAAAAAAAAAACATTAGGGCAGATGAATGAGTGCACTATTCAGGGCAAAGATAAGTCTAGATTTGGACAATAGGAGATGTTTTCGTAAGACTGTAAAAACAGGACAAGCATATATTGATACCCACAGTGATACACCAGATGCTATCAATCTGTGATTCAAGGACTCTTAGAGCAAGATGCAGTTTCTTTTAAATTCATATGTCCTCCTTTGAATTCTATGACTTTAATCAGTGATTTTCAGAACCCCTGTGAACTTTTTCCCCATAACCTCCTAAGGCCTGATGATCTACTTTTAATCCATGGAGGAATATCTCCCTTTGCTAGTTTCTAAGTAGGATCCAGGAAACACATGTGAGCAAAGAACAGATTTATCACCTGAAACTCAAACATTTTGAGTATTCAAGTGCTCATCTTCTTTGGAATGCCAAAAGAAGTAAATTCTGAAATGGCTTTCAGGGTCTGGGCCTACCATTGTGTGCTGTTCATTTTCAAATGAATGCTGGTGCTAACAATAATTTCAATGAAAGATTAGTCAGCCTTTAATTTCACCCTATTACTTCTAACTTTTTTTTTTTTTCTTTTTCACTATGCAAACACTGCTGTCCATCAGAGTGAAGATATTAAACTTGTTCATCAGCTTTCTTTGATTTTATTTCCCTGGATAAGAGGCTGACTTAGACCTCATCATTAGGGGGTCACAGAAAATGAAGAGCCAAGGCTGAGCATTTCTTCCTTAGCTATGAAACATGCCGTTTCTTTTGTGCAGCCATTGAAGATAACACAAAGCAAGTGTACTTTGTGAGGCACTTTTCATTAAACAAACAAAAAGAACCCACTGTATTATTACCTTTCAGAACTAAGCAACAAGCAGGGAGGAAGATGCAGGGTCAAGTGGGAATGCAGGGTTTTCAGATAAACTGACAGAATAAATACGCTCTTCGAGTCTGGAGCTCACGTGGATGTTCTACACTGCAGACTCTGTGTGTTAGGGTCCAGGACTCTAACCAGGTTTCTCTAGATATTCTACTGATGGAGGGTTTAGTGTGTAATACAGAACTTATCTGGAGTTCTTTGAAGTTCCATGGGTAAATCCATGGGATTTAGCAGAAAGAGACAGCAACGCACTTGAATTGGAACAGGCTGCCCAGGGAGGTGGTGGAGTCACTGTCCCTGGGGATGTTTAAAGAAAAGGTTGGATGTGTTGCTTAGGGACATGGTTTAGTGGGTGACATTGGTGGTAGGGGGATGGTTGGACCAGATGACCTTGGAGGTCTTTTCCAACCTTAATGATCCCATGAATCACAGTTCAATTACACATCGCACTTAGCAGAGGGCAGCAATTGCCATATTCAGTTGAATCACAATACAAAAGAGAATTTTCTTAGTGGGTTCTGTAATACCTTCACTGTTACAATACTAGGCGTACCTAGTTGCTATGATGCATGTAAGGGGTGCAACCAGCTCAAGTCCATGATGGGGCATCAGCTTTGCTGGGCAACCTGTTCTAGTACCTCACCACTTACATGAGAACTTCTTCGTTATATCTTATTTAAAATCTACCCTCTTTTACTTTAAAGCTATTACCCCTTGTTCTATCATTACAATCTCAGACAAAGAGTCCCTCCCCAGCTTTTCTGTAGGCCCTCTTTAGGTACTGGAAGGCCACTGTAAGGTCTCCTTGGAGCCTTCTCTTCTCTACATTGAAAAACCTCAAATCTCTCAGCTTGTCCTCACAGGAGAGGTGCTCCAGCCCTATGATCATCTCTGTGGCCTTCCTCTGGACTCATTCTAATAGGTCCATGTCCTTCTTCTGCTCAGGGCTCCAGAGCTGAATGCAGTACTCCAGGTAGGGTCTCACAAGAGCACAGTAGAGGGAGAGAATCACCTCCCTTGGCCTGCTGGCCACGCTTCTTTTGATGCAGCCCAGAATACAGTTGGCTTCCTGGGCTGCAAGCGCAAATTGCCAGTTCATACTGAGTTTCCCATCAACCAACCCCCCCGGTCCTTTTCCTCGGGGCTGCTCTCAATTCCCTGCCCAGCCTGTATTTGTGCTTGGGATTGCCTCGACCCAGATGCAGGACCCTCTACTTGGCCTTGTTGAACTTCATAAGGTTCGCACAGGCCCACCTCTCAAGCCTTTCCAGGCCCCTCTGGATGGCATCCCTTCCCTCCAGCGTGTCCACCGCACCACACAGCTTGGTGTTATCGGCAAACCTGCTGAGGGTGCACTCAATCCCACAGTCCATGTCACTGACAAAAGTGTTAAATAGTACCTCTCCCAGTACCAATCCATGAGGACAAGGTATCAGACAATAGTAAAGAAAAAAGGCAGACGTTTACTGAGAAAATAATATAGAAATTAAAGCCAGAAGTGTTAAATTCTACCAGGTAATTGCAATCAAAGCCTAGTGAACCAGAATCTAATGTAAATGAAGATGAGAGGGAAAGATCAGATGAGGTGCAGCAGTTGTTCATGCCTTTATGTGGGTGTAGCTGAAATATTCGAAAGTTTGGATGGTTTGGTTGATGTGTTAGCTTTCATTTCCTGTGAGAAAATGATTTCCTGTTTTCTTTGAGTTCTACTGACTTGATAGACCCCAGCAAGTTAAGAAATCTCTGTTCTTACATCTCTCTCAGTAATTTCAAAATCATCAGAAGTTTTGGGTTAGTTTAAGATAAGCCTTTTCTAGAGTTTCACCTAATGTTTCAGACCTGCAAAATCACACTGACATTGTGGGAATGGAAGGAAATGAAAGTAAAGTGGAGGACTTTTTTGTTTGTTTGTTTTTCACTCTGTTTCTAAACAGAGTTAGCTTGATATTTGGGCTACCGTTCATAGTGGGGTAAGGTAAGTACGGGGGGCTATTGGTATATGCAAACTAATTTCCCCATTTCAGCTCAACAGCATTTTCAAATCTTTGCTATTTGCCAAGCAGATGTGTTATGTCATAAACACATGAATTTTCACTAAGGGATGTCAGCCTCAGCAAAACTATAACAAACAAACAATTTTAAGACAAAGTTTGATTAGTTGCATAAAGAAGGATCTGTGCAGTTCACCCATCTACCCTAACAAACCTTCCTCTTTTGTAAGCCTCACACAATTGCTTACACCAAGTGACTGACTACTGTTTAAAAACAAAACGGACATGTTATGTTTGTCAGTGCTTTTTATGCAAAGTCCTGAACTTAAGGTGCTTTAAATAACTGGACAAAATGATGGTATAAAATTCATCAGGATGTACTGCCGATTCACACACTATTATCACTGACTGGCCCAGGTGCAAGAGAGCCTAGAGACTGTTGTTTGTTGTTCTTGTTTTGTTTTCCATTTCTCCCTCTTCTTCCCTCTCCTCCATTTGGTTGAGTTTTATATTATTTGAAAAAAATAATTTAGAAATGGAAGCGTGTCAAGCAATTCTAAACAAACATGATTTCACTTTAGGGTAAATGTTTAGGCTGAGACAAGAGAGACAGCCTGGTTTAGCAATCAAGACATTGGTATGGTAGTTACAAAAGCCTGAGCCCATGTTTAGCTTTCTCATTTATCTTTTCAAACATTTTATGCTATTCTACTTTATAATGCTTATTTGGACTATAACACCCACAGGATAGAAACCACTTAGATGTCATGCATGTTGGTGTTGTGAACTAGTAAGAGCCTTGATGTGCTATCACAATGAAAATAATAAAGGTGAGAGATTTATGCTGCTGAAAAGTAAATTGTGGATCACTTATCCTACTTTGAATACTTGCTTTAATCTTGAAAGAGTGGGAAAAAAAATTATCACATCTTTATTATGAATAAAATCAAACACTCCACTGTGCACACAGCTCTCAAAATACCTCAATAGTTAATAAAAACAGAATAGTTAATAGAAATAGAATAGAGAACAGTTTTCCTAACTCAGTATCACATCACAAATCCGGCCAGTTTCCTAACAAATTTTATCCAATACTGAACACACTCAGAAAAGCCCCAAACCATGCTTCTGCAAATTTCCCAGAATTCACAATCCAGCTGAGTTATAAGGGGAGAAATATTTCATGATCACCATAAAGCGAAAGACAAAATCACCCAGAAGTACACCACCGGGAATTTAAAAAGCTTTCAAGCAGCAATACAGTTACCAGTACTAAAACCAAGAATATTTGGATCTTACATTAATGTAACTAGTCTGAACTTAAGTATAATATAAAAAACAGCGGACTAAGTATTTAAATTTTGTTGAGTTGTAAAATATTTAGATAGTAAAATTTTCTTAATTCATTTAAATATGTACTTAAATATATACTACATATTTCCTCTTCTGTGTTACAGATCATGTCTGATGACATCCAATGTAAGAAGCAGAACTGAAAATCTATCACTTAATTGCCAGAGTAAACTGTGTAAATTGGAAAACTGTGAGTGATTCTAATGAATAAATGGATTTGGGTCACATGTCTAACTAGACTGCAAAGAAAAAGAAAAGAAAAAAGTAGAGATTAAATTTTAAATGTTGGTGTGAATTACAATAAAATAATAAAAGAATTAACTGTTCAATAGAAATTAATTTCCCCATTTCCTATCTTTTCTAAGTAGAAAAAAAAATATTTTTATAGCTACCAGAATAACCTCTGAAGTATGGGCATCCTTTTCAAAGTATCTAATCAAAACCTTATTCCTTCTTTAAGGATGCTTTAGACCCAGAATGCTTTAAAGCAGCACACTACTCATGTTCCTGAACAAGAAACATGACTCAAGTTCTGTAGACTTATCTATTCTTCCTTAACATTCACACTGACATTTCAAATAATTCTCAGCCAATGGATTCTTTTTCCACTATGTCTCTATTCACAATGAATGCACGGACAGCTAGGTCTCCTGGAACTGTTTCTGTTTTGGCTGATTGGCTGAAACTTTCAAAACACAGTTGAAGAGGAAAAAAAAAAAAAACAACAAACTCTTCGAATTAAATGAGCACTGTATTCACCACATTCAGCCAGCAAGATACTAATTTATGAAATGTTCCTACGTTTCCTGACACTCGTCAATCTATAAGTCTGTTGTATTAACCCCAAATGTGTTGAGGCCTGAGACTTCCAAATGCAAAGAGGGAAAGAGGGAAAACTACTCATAAACAGGATACTAAAGTGACCATTCCAGGGCCCTCACTATATTCCCACTTGCCCCTTCACAGGTTTGATAAAAGCTGCACAGTGTCCACAACCTTATGTTTTATATGTATAATGTATATATATATTTGCAGTACAATCTATTTATTCAACACTTACAGCAGAAGGAAGTTATATTATTCTAGAATAATCTAGAATGAGTCACCACAAGTCATATATAATATTAATACAATAAAAATATTAAGATGATCTTAAAGGAACTGAAATACTCAACTCCCACTAAAAAAGAATCTAAAAAAAAATCCCTCTCCATACCCATTATAAAATATTTGTTTAGAAAAATGCTTTAGTGATCCTAACACTATTTAATCTGATACAAAAATGTTAGTTAGAGTTCCAGAACACTTTGCACAATATTGACTAAAGTAGTGAAATATAGATCCAGACACAGGGATACAACCAGGTCCCTGTATGTGCTTTCTACAAGGAAGCTCTCATGTCTTTGTCACTCTTACAGATCTCTCTGAACAGGTCAATTTGTTCTGTCATTTAAAGAGAGTGATATATATATATATATCAGACATATATTTGTATTCTTTTACATAAAGATTTCTACTTGGAACATTTTTTAGCTATTCTGTGGGAGCATTTAGATCTTTTTATATGTTTTTTTTTTTTTTTTTCTCCAATGTGTTTTTATAGAAAGTGCTTAAAAATCTTAAAGGAAAGAAATGAAAGAATGTTTTAATTTTGCATCAGATATCAAAGACGCAATCTTGTTTGTGTGGATATTTTAATACTGATCCTTTCATCAGTTCTTTTCTTTTATGCTTTTACACTAGTTTATCTTTTAAAATTTGAAGAAAAAAAATCGTTCTTCATACCAGATTGTTCTAAAAATACCTAACAAAGTATAAGCCATTCACTTCTGTCCTTTTCAGGATGTGGTTATGACAAAGTATAAGCCATTTACTTCTGTCCTTTTCAGGATGTGGTTATGCTTTCTTAGCTTTTATTTAGCTTACTTAATTTTATCAAGGCCTAATTTAAAGTTAGCAAACGTGAATAGACTTTTTTAATTAACTCATCTCTATACTGATTCAAGTCCTAAATATTTTCCCTCATAAGTCATCTCTTCTATCCCTAAATTATTATATCCTTTTTGGAATTCCAAGACAAATTCCAAATTCTTTACCTGAATTTCTAACTCATAAAATGACTGTGCAGTTATTTTTATTTTCCATAAATTTCAGCCCCTCTTAAAGATATGGAAGTTCATCTCTATTTCAGCTAACTAACTCCTCCTAAGATCTTTGATATATCTAGGAAGAAAACTTTCAAAGACACAAACAGGAGCCAGGCAGCTACATTATACTGATAGCTAATATGGACTGGGCACCTGTGCCTTTGAAAATCTCCCCCCAGTCAATCATGTCTGACAATTATTCATCAACTTTTCCTACTGTTGTAGGGAAAAAAAGAAAAAAAGAAAAAAAAAAAAAAGAAAAAAAAAGTGAGCTGTCATCTTCAAGACGGCTCCTGTACACAAGAGAAGTCAAATTCATATCGATCAAAGTGACATGTTTGTAGAGCAAAATAAACTGAAACATCTATATAATTTATGGCTTGTTATGTTCAGTGATAAACAGATGCTTTAATTAAGTTTGAGTTTCAGAGCCTTTTAAACCTACTGCCTGAATTTTAATACCTATAAATAAAGAGGCCTTTAGAAAGAGAAATAGATAAGCATGGGTATTGATTCTGGTTACGGATGTGGACTTAACTTCCAACAGTTGCAGCAAGTAACATACCTTTTGCTCCTTTAAATTACATTTACCTGCACAAAACAGTTTGGTATCATCAGACCAAAGAAATAGAAGTGGTAAAAACTTACAATAGCTCGTTTCAGCAGGGGAGGAGGTTAAAGTAACTGCAAAGATAAAGGGTTTCCAAACATCATTTGGATATAGACGTAATCTTTAACCTTGTCATCATCTATGGGTGTCCTAGGTCTTGTTCACTAGAAGTTTTGATAATTAGATTCTGAAGTATAGAAAACACGAAGTGCAGCTGATATCACAAGGCAGATCAAGAAAAAGATGAGTACGTCAGTTCCTGTCACAAAGAAAGGCTGAAGGCTTTGGAATTCATAATGCACTTTTACATTGTCACCTTCAAATATTTCTGTAGCGAATACTAAACTTGCCTGTGCTTAATTTTGCTTCCTTTTTGAAGGATGAAAATAGAGGCATTATCTGTTCATTAGTAGGATTAGCATACTGTGTGACATAATTTTAGGGTGTCTAATCAACACATGTTCATTCTATACAAAGGAGAGAAACAGGAAACTACAGTGCGGATTTCAGCCTTCCGTTATATATATAAATTTAATATTTATTTATATTAAAAAAAAAAAAAAGCTGTATGAATTGCCCATAGGTTGTAACCACGTATTTTTACTGATTGCAAAGAAAGGCTAGAGACTCACTTGCACTACAAGTTTAATTCTGAGACACCTGAAAATCAGTGAGGTGGATTGTAAGCCAAAGAACTTCTTTAAGTCTTACCGTGATTTACTGGCACAGCTGGTGAGATAATCTTGAAGTCCCATCTAGACTTTTGATAATGTTGGTTTACCTTACTGTCCATAGCCCATCTCTCAATAGAGACTCTCATGATGGTATCTATTATTTTAAACACCTTTTCAGGGCTCAGGGAATGAAAAATTTGAAGCTTCTTTTTGCTATGTTATGATACTTTGAACATATCTTAGATTAATATAATAGTTAAGGGGAGAGAAAGCTATAAGGACAGAGGATTTGTGATCGATTAACTCAGAGACTTAAGATTAATTATTTGTCAGTCTCATAAAAAGATCAGATATTGCATCATTTTAAGGCAGAGATTATGTTCAATTTTGGCTGCTGGAGACATCTAGCTGTCAGATTTTCATCCGTATTTAAGGCATGGAACTTAAATGGGAAAGTACTAAAATGTCTTCAATCTGAAAACAGTTTACGAAGAATCATCAACAAAAAAATAAGTTTGAATACCATCTAAATCTGATTCCTAGTCCCCTCTACTTAACCTCAGATATCTTGCTTCCTTTAACAGATTTTACGTTGCCTTTCTTTCCTTAAAAAGGTATAGCTTATAGCATATCCCGGGCTAACTAGCTCAGATGCAGGTAAGATAAAAGTGATACTAGATATTGTTGAGAAGTGAGCAGAAACATTAAGAGATACACTACAGTAGAGTAGGAGTAGCTAATGGATCTTCTTGGAAACTGTTTATTGGCTTTCTACTTGGAAACTTTGCCATCAAGCCATAAAAATACCTCCAGCTCATAAACAGATTATGCTGCTACTATCCATAAACTGATGACACAATGCTTTTAAGAAAACTCCCTACTGTTCTTATAGATTACAGAAAAGAAACAATCCTCCCAGAGTTTCTTCAGAATTTTGAACATCCTATATCACCTCTGAAATCAGTATTTGGAAATATTAATGTACCAAATTTTTACTGATTCATCTTAGTTTTGATATAACATCCATTTCTGAGACTACAAAGATGAGAAACTACTCTAAGACTAGCAACCAGCCTAAATGTGTTTGTCAAAGGTGATAGCAAAAAGAACTTTAGTTTATTAACTTTGGTCTGTCACAAAAAATACTCAAACATTCATCATGCTTTTCAGTAATTTTATTATTGCTTTTCCGGTATTGATTAAAAAGGTGAACATCTCTCACCATTGTGACAATTCAAGGAAACAAAAATGCTTCACTGTGGAAGTTCAATAAAAATTCTGTTCAGCACACAGCACTGGTTGTAGGGGAAGACCAAAAAGAAGGAATATCATGATTCAGAAAGACTGGGAAAGTCTTGACTGTTGGGGTATTCTAATTAAGTTATATAAACACATGGCATGTTCTTACATTTAATTGGCATATATTTAATTTGTCATATGTTATCAAAAAAAAAAGGAGGGGCAGGAGGATTTTTGAGGACACATTGGGAAAATCACATGAAACAAAACTGCTCAATGATCCACTGAATTTATAGATTTTGTTTAGTCAAAAGAGGAATTAACTGAGAGAAAAAGAACTCATGGAAAAAAATACATATATAAATAATGTTTAATGTTTTGGGAAAAGATGCTTTTTATCACATTTACTACACATGAAGTTAAAAAAGAATGGAGATATTTAATGTAGGAAAAAAGGAAACATTAAAAAATAAAGTAAGTGCTTTTAAAACAATGAATAAATAACCTGTGGAAATAATTTCCACATGATAATACACTCACCATGAAATTGATAGGATTAAAACACGTCAGTATCCATAAATATCACTTACAAATAATAATCCTCCACATGCCACATTTAAGGCTTCTTGACACCAAAAGGATGGATTCTCAATTTGCTTAAAATTCACCTCCTAAAATTCACAAGCAAGCAAGATAAAACAATTTACCTGAATTGAAGATCTGTAAGATGGAAGATCCAAACTATTAGCTATAATAGGAATGTGACAATATTTTTATGTTTAAGTGGCTATTTTAGAGCTCAGTTGATAACAGCTCTTCAGCAGCACAATTCTGTGGGGTCAGTTGTGAGATTTGAACAATTCAAGCACTGTATCTGCAGAGGTCTATGAAAAAGGATCATTTTTTAAACTTTCTATTGTTTGCTTTATTTTCACTACTAAGTTGACATGTATCACCTCTGAAACAGGGTGCTATAGATAGAGAGAATCCAAATGCTTTATTATTATGCAAGTCACTGAGTGGTTAACAAAATATGGATCTATGTCTCTTGAAGAAAATTCCAAACTGTTTCTATGTCAAAGACATTTTGCCAACAGTTCTATGTGGTCTGGGGGAGTATTAATTGTTGAATTTTCATCTGCAATTTTATTTTCCTTTCTTTTTTTTAGATAGAATAGACTGAAGGATGGGAAAAATGCAGACATATTTTTGACAAGGATGACATCTTAATTAGGCTGAAGAGTTATGATAGTTATCTCAAAGGATTTTAGACCTCCTCTTTGCAACAACCAATATGTTTGTTTTTACAGATGTGTGCTCCTCTTCCAGCACCAATCTCCTCAACACAACTGGGAGAAAGTGAAGAATGATGACATGACCTTAGCACATAGGATGCAGTTATTTAAGAGGAGAGGAGATGATTTGAGTATATGTGTGTCTTCTCTAGGGTTTGACTAATCACTTCTCTGCAGGAAAAGGATGCATGTTACCGTCAAACAAATTAACAATAATAAAAAACAAAGCAAACAAACAAAAAGTGTTCTTTTTCAGGTTTTGCACGGCAATTCACATCTTTGCCTGTACTTCATGTCATTATTGGCAGCCATGTCACATGTTTAAACTAGTAACATCTCACCCGAACTTCCCTTCATTTTGGGTATAAAAAATAAGATGAAGAGCAGGAAGATAGAATCTTAGATGTAAGTTGCAGAGTATATTAAGAAAACAAACAAACAAACAATCTCCCCCCCAAAACAAATCAAAACAAAAAAAAAAAAAAAACACTGTTTGGAATAATTACACATTTCAGAGTGGATTCCAGTTCACACTTTTTCTTGTATAACAGAACAGGAATGTCCATTTTTCTAAAATACTAAAATATCCTCTTAGTAGGTACTATTGCTAACTTGATTGAATCTTTGAAAAAAAAAAAAAAAAAGTATTAACCCTGAAATGGAGACTTGGAGTTAGTTCAAATATCTTTGAGTTTTTTTTCATGATCCGTTCTTATTTGATCCAAAATGGTCAGCATAGTTGACATCATAAAATAATTGCCTGCACTAAAACTCTCCAAAAGAAGAGCTAGTATTTGTTGCTTAACATGTTTTAATGGTTTATTCTTCTTGTTGTTTTGGGTAAGGATCATTATGATGGTCATAATCTGCATATTAAAAAAGGTAAAATGACAAAGGACTAGCTATTGGAGATATTCTACTGGATTTAGCCATATTTTCTCAAAGATAAGTTGTTCCAATGGTACACTTTAGAGATTTTGTATCATAGACAGTTGAGCAATTTAAAACAAAGATTCTTCCTAAAAATTAGTAATGGGGGAAAGAGCTTGCTGAGCCTCACTGACCTACCACATATGCACAAGTATGACAAATATACTTAATATTCTCAGATATGAACATATCATTGAAATTTCATAAAGCTCTTAGTTTGGTTTCCTCTTTTTCCCCTACCTTTAATGGCATCCAGTCATTCAGGAGCAAAAGCTACTCAATGGTACCAAATTACATTTAAACGCCCCATTTTTTGTCCATGTTATAGTACGTATCATATTACGCATAAACATAAAAAAAGTAAATCTTAGCAACCATATAGTCAAAGCAATTAATTAGCTCATGGTTACATTGAATCCTTTTAAAAGCCAGACTCAGTGAGTCTTTTAAGTAGAGTGAATTGTTCCAGGGATCTCAAAAATGCCATCAAGCAACTGCTTTGCACTGTTTTTATTAACAGTATCAGTTCAAACTTGCACATATATTCTAAGCATATATATCTGCTGTGTATATATAGAATACATCTATACCAAGATACAAAAGAATAGATAGAATAATTTATGTGTGGTTGGCCTTACATTTCCAACTGAAAATCACAGATCACGCTGCACTAAACAGCAGCACACAACATATAAAACAAATGTTGCCTTTTTGTACTTTGAATTCTTGCACAGAATATTAATGATACGTAAATTGAGAGCCTTGACTTTAATTATTTAGTATTCATTGTTGGTGGATGATTGAACATGTTAGTCAAATTTTAGGAAGTGTTCTTCCTTTAGAAAAAGTATACTATGTTCTACAAATAAGATGCTAGAAATAGCTATAAAAAAGCATTAGAAGAAAAAAAAAATAAAGCAATTATTGTGGCTTTGCAGAAGCTATGGGAATTTCACATTCCATAACAATGACTAAAACTTCCAAGTACTCTTGGGAAAGGGAAAGTACTTAAAGGCACCATTAAAACTGAATGAATCATGTCTCTCATTTGTCATCAATTAATGAAAATGAGTCAAATGAAACTCAAAAAATAAAATAAAAAAGTCTATATTATTCACACACACACACAAGCTTGTTAAATATACAACAAGCATAGACTGTTTTCTGCTGCACTTCCTTTGAGTCTATCCACTCAGTATAATGAGGGAATCGAGTTTTCAAAATCTAAATTACACAGTTGGGTGTCTGAAATAAAGATCTTGATTTTAATTTGAAATGCCTTCATAGCAGAAATACAGAAAGATGGATTTTTGCCCTCTCTTACAGAACAACAATCTCAGGCACAGAAAATACAAAAATCAAACATTTTATTTTTGAATTGCTGATTCAGAGTCAGAGTATTTAACCTGCTTTAAATCATGACATGATCTCTATGTCACAAAGACCAGTCATCAAATCATAGAATCATTAAGGTTGGAAAAGACCTCCAAGATCATCTGGTCCAACCATCAGCCTACTACCAATGTCACCCACTAAACCATGTCCCTGAGCACCAGGTCATTCATACTGAAGATAAATTAAGCATGATTTTATGTGAAAAAAAGTATTTTAAAAAAAAAAAAAGTTACTTAGAGTTTTTAAACGGTGCAAAACTATCAATTTCTTTTTATGTGATCATGGTTGAAGAATGAAATTCTATCTTTCAAAGCTCTCTGTGCATCTCCAAGTCTATTGATCTGAGGAAGTCTGGAAAGTTTAGCTCTTTTTTTTTCACAGGAAGCAAATTATTTGTGACCTTAAATAGTAGTGTGCGGCTCACCAACTATTAAAATTTTTATTTGCAAGTTAGATGAGGATGGAAAAACATTTAGCAGTTTTGCCAATGTAGAAGGAACAGTTTCATAATCTGCAGACCATATAAAATGGTTTAAGTATTTCAAAAAGAAAATAAATGCCCTGTATTCACATCTGTCTCTTTAAGATCTCTAACTAGCTATGTATTGTATGAAACTGTGTGATTGGATGTAAGTGGATTGCTGAAGAATGGGAAGGGAGGAAAAAAGAGTGTGTAAAAACATCTTATGAGGCTATGTAAGCCCTAATATCTTTTCTCTAAGAGCAAAATAGAGATCACATATTGCTGGGCTGGACAAGGAAAGGTTCTGCTCTAAATTGTATTAAAATATTTGCAAGAAATTCAAACGATGGTTGAAGTTGCTTGAACTTTTATAAAGTAAAATCCTGAACATTCAAATCTAAATTGAATTTAACCACTTCTAAAAGGGCCAATGTTTTGCTTTTTAGTTTTGAGTTCTTTTAAAGCCAAAGATCATCTAACTTCATGTACGAAAGAATTTGTACCCCCATTTCAAAGGCACTAAATAGTCTGTGTTATATGCTAAAATTAAGAATGCTTAGCATGGTTTAGGTAATTAATTTGATGGAATGTATTGAATGGAGTCTTCCTTTGAGGCTTAGAGTTGTGTTAGTAAAACTCGGGGCATACGTATCAAATGGAGCAGAATGAAAATCATACCTGCTGAGCCGAACACTTTAAATTGCTTTATCCTACTCTTAAATCAACAGTAATTTATTTATTTCTGAGTGGAGAGTGTTTTCAAAACAGGGAAAGAGAGAAGTTGGAGTGGAGATCCAGAGAAGGACGGGTGCAATGTTTGTTTCCTTGCTCTTGCAGCTAGTAGCAGCCAGGCGTGAACACATTGCTTGTTCAGAATGCTTAACTGCAGATGTGCCAGCTTGATCCTCTAGTGTGCCACAGTTTGATACTTTACTATTAAGGCAGCAAATAGCCTTGAGCATGTGAACTGCGCTGTAAGCTGGAAGAATAAAAAGTTCTTCACAGGAAAGCCATGCATTTTTATATTTATTTCTGTTTTTTTCAAATGGTGTGGGCTGTGTATATGCTTCATTAGAAAGATTACAAAAGATACTCAAGTATACACATGAATAAGCCTGAAATAACTAAAAGGCATAAAGACATTAAGTTTCCAGTCTTCCTGGTTTTGGATGCAACTGTTCCAAATGAAAGACTGACAAGTTATTTACTACATTGAATTATATCATGGGTATCATATTTATTATCATATACACGTGTAGGCAAAGAGTAACAGGAAGACTGGGTGAGGTGGTGCTAAAATGGAGGAAGCACTATCTTTATACCAGGGAAAAATAAAAATCAAACATCACTGTAAAATAATACTGTAGAGGGAACAGTGAACTTGAGGCATCTGAAATAAGTAAGTTTCCATCAAATTTAGATATTCTTTTATATTTCATAAACATTTCAGAATTCTATATTCAGTGATACATCAGTTTTACACTGTCTTTTGTTTAAGATTTGTGGAACAGCTGTCCCATTTAACAGGCAAAAATATCTCCCCAAATCATCTTCTTGCATGGTCTATACAGTATAACTTTAGAAAGCACATCTCTCTATGTCATTCTATTATAGGAAAACTCAAGGGAAACGTTCAAGATATGACTTCCTAATTGTAAATGAAATCTGATGATCAGATAAAGGTTTTAGATCTATGAAATTAGCTTCCCACTTGATTAGGCAAGCTCCAGTTTGATTACAATGTGGTTCATTATATAGACTTTTTTTTTTTTTTTTAATTCTATGGGATCTTAGGGAAAAAAGAGATTCCTATTCAAACAAAGCAAGGCTTATTTATTTAAAGTTGTTTTCTGTTGTGTTGTCTTGCACTTAGATTCTTAAATGTTTGGAGAAACAATCTATTAGATAACACTTTGGTGAAAAGATTATGAATCAAATACAGACAAAAGAAATTATTTGCTAGATACGTGTTTCATACATTGGAAAATTTTCTTGGCACACATGTAGAGTGAAAAAATAAGGGGTAGGAAAATTATGATATCTAATTAAAAAAACAAACAAACAAAAAAAGCAGCCATAGTGGATCAGTCCAGTATTCCGTTTCTTACAACCATCAAAAGTGAGGTCTAGAAAACAGAAAAAAAATACCTAGGGTGTGAAAATATAATATTTCACCTAAATGATCTCCTAGTTTGTAACCACTTAGGGCTCAGGGTGGACTTTTCTCCTATTAATTTGTCCAGTCTTATTTTCAACCTATAGTACCTATTACTGTTTAGAATGTTCTACAAGGAATTCCACAAGTTAAAACGACTGACTTCCTTTCGTTTTCTTTCAACCTGCTATCTGCTAGCTTCATTTGATGACTCACATATATAAACCATTTATAGTTTTTGCACATGCTTCAAACTAAAGGCCATGATATTGGTGTTTTTTTATTATTTTTTTTCCCAAGTCAAACAAACAGTTAAATGAAATGCAACATACCTTAGAGGAGCTACAGTCCAGTTTCAGTTCAAACAATAACTAAGTAATAGATAACTTCTGAATTTATCTAATCATGCTCTTTCTTCCTTTATAAACTCAAAAATTGTCATTGGCATCTCAATAAATCATAGTAAATAAAGCACCAACAATTTTCATTGTGATGAGAGTAAACAATGATGAACAAATTTCAAAGGTTTTTATTGAGAAACAAGAATAACCTGATAACTAATTAGTTGATAGCCCATTGTAGATACCTCTTTTGTCATGATTTTCCTCCTAAAATTTTAAGCATCTTCTAACTTTACTTGAATAGAAAACATAGTGAAAGCATTTAAGAGTATTCAACAAGGTGTACATGTCCATGGGGGACGATGTTAATTTGTGCATTTGCTAGTACATAAGGCATGGATGTAAACATTGTCCTCTGTGTGATAGAGAAAATTATTCCAAAAGCATCTCATATGTCATCTCAGTTCAATATACTACTCCTATCAACCTGTAGATACCATGTGCTGTTGGGCCATTTCCAATCTATTACTAATTTTTGAGTTGTCAACTGTTCTAAACATAGCATATAATAACATACAGTTATTTTTCTTTTCCAGCAAGAGGTGTTTCCATAAATAGCCCATTGACTATGGAAAGAGAGAAGAGGAAAAACAATAAATAGTGATCTATCTTTTTAAATTAATTCTATTTATCCAGAAAACAAATCTAATTAAAGCTTCTAATAAACAAATAGAGTGAAGACTCAGACTTGGATTATACATTTCCAGTCAGATCCAGAAAATATTATCAAACTTTCTTTAGTAAGCCTTAGGATTGCAGTTTTTCATTTGGGTACTACAGGAGAACAAAAACAAAAGATGCAGTCACTGCAACTGTGCTGAAGGTATGTAAGTAAATCACAGAATCATAGAACCAACCTTGGTTAAAGCCCCATGCTTGTTCAGTAGGCATTTGGATAATGTTCTCAATAGTATGTTTAATTTTTGGTTAGTCCTGAAGTGTTACGGCAGCAGGAAGGGTCAGTGTTTTTTGAGCTAAGAGGAAAATGCGGACAAATTGCAACAGAGGACTTGTAGTAAATCTAGCCAGATGTCAGCTTGCACTGTTGTTTTTTGGGTTTGAATCTGTTAACACCACAGTATACTCATATGTCAGAGTATACAAATAGCTATGTATCATAAATGTATACATTAAACATCAAGAACATCCAAAACCAGAGAAAGAAGCATTTTTAAGTAAGGAGGCTTACTTCAAATCTCAAGATTCTGATCCCATTCTGCCTACAAGAGTAGATTTATATTTGGACTTCACAGGTCACTCTGATTTACTAATAATAAAACTAATAATTCTATGCACTTCTACATTTTGCAGCTCTTCTGGTCTGTTTTTAAAACCCTAAAATATCCTTCCTTATTCTCAATGTCTATTTGTACCAATACATAAAGTAGGTGGCCACTAATAGCACAAAATTACCAGGCCAAATTCTTAATCAAAGTAGGTTCAGATAAATAAGTGCTCTGATAGAAGATTTTTTTTCTGTATGTTTTGAAAAGAGTAATTGTGTTAAAAAGCATTGTTTCAAAGCAACCACACACTGTTTATTCTCTAATTAAAACAAAAGGCAAGATTCTGCTGCCTTAACTTAAGCATGACTTAACTATGAGTGTAATCTCCTTCAAAGATGATAGAATTGCTACTCTTAAAAAAACATGGCAACATCAGGCCCATCTTCTTTATTTAAGCATTCATTTAAAGAATGTGTTCTAGACTGATGAATATATTACAGGAACTACAATTGGACCTGTCAAAGGAATAATTTGCTTTAACTTGGATATGAATAATTTTGCAGCTGAATCATTCGTTCTTGCAAGAAAAATGCCAGGTCCCTCCATGAACACATGACAGTGTACTTATATTTCACTGTCCAGCATGACAACATGTAAAAGGTATCTCTGCTCTTTCCTTTTGCATTGCTGTTTGCTTGAGTCTCTAGTATGTTTTTGGCATTTTTCTTCTGCAAATCAGATACTAAATCCTCTGAAGAGCTTGCATTGTTCTTCCCCAGCAGAATACACTTGCACGTTCAAGCAAAAGGAATTAACTTCCCTTATGTCCAGGAAAAAGAGAAATGATGAACAGTTCCTGATTTTTTGTTTGTTTGCTTGCCCGCTACAAGATCATTAATAATATTCTGTAAAATCTATTCTTAAACTACTGTTCTTAACTACTGTCTTAGGTTCCTTGAGAGTTTCTGAAACAGTTGTTAAAATAATAAATAAATTAATAAGGTTGCCTGAAATCAGATGAGTGGATTGGAAGGTACTTTATAGTTATATTCTAACGTGACACGTCAGTAGGATTCAGGTGCATATTACCTCAGAAAAGAAACAGTAAAGACACTCTAACAGACAATCCAGACACTCAGCATGCAGTTTCCCACCTGCACAAGCACATAAACCTAAACACAGCTTTTGCTAATATTTTTATTTATAGGACGATCAGAAAGGAACCTGTTACACCATGTCGTTTCCAGTGTAAACAGGAAACATTTTCACAAGATTTTACCATTTTCAAAAATGAAAATGTTTTGCAATATACGTATCTTGATGTTGCACATCAAATAACCAAATAAATATGCCATGCGTACAAACACAATTTCAGAATTACATGGCAGTCTCACAGACACTATCTGTGCCTTTATTCTTTGTGTACTCTCCCCTCAAAAGTCATCTAAAGTTGATACAGAGCCGTATTTACTACAAACATGTCTAAACAACAACCTTTTTGTTAGCACAGTTATAGCATTGTTTTTCAGACTTACGTCAACTGCCAACAGAATAAATATATGTTGCTATATAGTAGTCTGTTATTTGGCAGAAGAAGGAACTAATTTTAAAACACATTCCTGGTCCTGTCCTGGACATGATAAATATGGCCACACCAAAGGTCCATGTAACTGAGAATTCTGCTGCAATTTGGGAATATTTAGAGAGAAGTATGTTCAAGAAAGTGTTCATCTATGCTTTAGATATTTATCCCCCAGTAAGTCTACCAACTTGCTCTAGGGACATCCTAAACCAGAAGTCATACCACTGTATTAAAAATGCTTCATGATTTTTTTCCTCTTTGAATTTGTCAGTCTTTGTTTTAAACTGTTGCTATCTTTTAGTTTAATTTCACATTAGTAACTGAAGTTATACTATTTTCTATTTTTGTATGTGCTTTTTGATACTACTTACTTTATATGCCATAAGATTGAAAAAAAAAAAAAATCCCCACCTTTCTTCACCTCTCCTTTACCCTCATGATACATTAAGTAAACTTTAAGCATGTAACCATATTCTGTATAATACAGAGCCTTGAAAAAATTCATCCATCAAATACTATGGTCACACTGATGCAATTGAAATGAACAGATTGATTTAACTTGATTCTACAGTGCATTTTAATATAGTTTGGCCCCTCACTAAGAGGGCTTCACAGCAACTTCATATATTTTTGTCTACTGCCAAGTATCGTAATTTCCCATCCATTTTGGCTCAGAGAAACTTGGCAGAAAAAAAAAATGTGAGCAGTATTGAGATATTACAGTTTTCAGGCTATTTAGGAAGATTTGAACATTGTCTATTGTGTCAAACTTCATCATTAAAATATACTTAACTTGTAATACAGGAGGTGTGTTAGGGGTGAATGCATAAGGATGGAAGTAACTTGATAACTACTAGATCTCTCAGACACCTACTCAAACACAAAGTTAACTACTTAAATAACTCAGAATTATTTGACATAATTTAATTTTTGTTTGGTAGGATTAGTGGTGGATGTAATTGCCTCTGTAACTACGGCATTCTTCTGAGCATTAAAAATTTAGAACAAATTAGGTGCATCAACTACTCAACCTTAGAATGCCATAACAGAGGCATTTAACAAACACTGAAGGGAATTCAAATATAAAATAGCATCAAAGTCTTTCTCTAAGAAACAAATAAAAGAACTAACAAAACTAACAACAATAAAAACAATCAAGAAAGTGAGATGCTTGTTCGTTATTGAAGTACAGATTCCATTTCAAGGGAAAGCAAGTTAAAGTAAAAAAACAACAGCCTCTTCTAAAGAAACTCAGCTTGTGAAGCAAAAATTTAGCTCAAAGTTTACCTCAGATTTTACACATCTTTATAAACAGCATATAAATTATTAAGATCTCTTAATAATAAATTAGAGCTTTTTAAAAGTAAGAATTAGAAGATCAACATCATTTTAACCATTTTATAACGCAAATCTGGTTTAGCTTGGAGAAGAATAGATCTGCATTAAAAGGTTTTGTATGGTCTGAAATAGCTGAAGTTAACTTTTTCTATCCCTTCTCAAATGGTTATAAAATTACTTCCATCTCTCTGCATCATTGCCAGTAAAACCTCATGAAATAATCTCTTCATGCTGATCCTTATCATTCTCGCTTACCTTTTATAAAAAGGATGAATCACAATGTTGAGATTTAATTTAAAAGTACTCTTTGCCTTACCTCAACAAAAGAGAACTTGGTCCCTTATCAATTGCTACTTTCACCTACTGGATGTCTTTTTAGAAGTTGTATCTATTTTCAAAGAAAATATATTAATGTAAAATTCAATATATAAGGTCAAATGCCCCTATCCATTGACAGAAAACTCTTTTTGGAAACAGCAGGTAACAAGATCAAAGTGTACATTAAATTCAGCTAGAAGACTGCATCGGGTTAGTTAATGGTCATTTATGGAAACTGTGACTTCAATAGCTCTAACATATCTTCTAAAAAGCAACATGACATGGGAAGCTGTTAAATCACAAACATGGTTGCTTTATGTAGGGGACTGTATTACAATAGTGCAAAAATCTAAATTATCATGATGTTATTTTTAATACTTAGTGTTAAACTTCAGCTTTAATACATATAGGATAAGATTTGTTATCTCTGATAGTCTCAACTCAAGAAATATCTATTTCTAATGTTTGACAGGCTTTTTTGAAGGTTATGACACCTCTCAGCCGAATCAGTCAAACCACCTGCCAGTATTTCTGCAATCAATATGCAGATTGCCTAAAATGGCCTTCTGTAGTTAAGAAGTGAACAGAGCTTGAAACATATCAGTGCTCAGCTGCTCCCTTGGCTACTCTTTTAAGGGTGGCATAAAAGCAGCTAGTAATTCTGTTATGTCAGACATGATAAAATGAATTACCCATTTAGCAGGTGTTAGGTATTGAAGTCTGTAACGATAGTATTTTTTTCTCATCGAATGACTTATGATTTGCTGGAAAAATCTAGTAACATATATTCAGGGAGACCTGAGAAGAGTTATTTTTAGTTTACCAATGTCTATGTACCAATGTCTGTTTAAGACTCATAAAGCTGTTGTGACTAATCATATTCTGCACAGTAGGACCATGACCCAACTTTCTAACAAGCTTGCTTTGATTTGGGGATAGGAAAGGGAGTAAGAGATAAATTGAAAAGCTGAAATTCTTGTTCCTTTTTCCACTCAGTATAAAGCATACGTGGCTATGTTCACTTTCTTTTGTCCTAGACAATCACATTAAATCTGGGGAGCTGAGCTCTGGAAAGTTAGAAAGATTTCATTGAAAAGGATAAGAGCAATTGGATATGATAGGATTTACACCTCTTTGGAAATTCTTATTGAAAACCTATTATATTTGTGAGAAGTTGTCTGTCCAAGCTGAACTGGAAACTTGTTATCATGTACTTAATCTTTCACATGCTAGTTGAACGGCTATGATATAAAGAGACACAACACTACTCTGGAACCTTCATTTCTTTCACACCTGACTATGAGAAACATAACTTGATTACAGTGTACAAATCATAATACTGTTTTATTCTATTGCATCATTACCACAAATTTTCAAATAATTACAACTATATGAGAGGATTATTTGTTTTGTTTGTTTCCTAAATTCCCTTTTAATACTTTCCCTTTTAGTAAAAGAGTGGCATTCATCCAGGGTTGCTAATAGGACCAGCATTATTAACGCCATTGTCAGCGACATGGACAGTGGGATTGAGTGCACACTCAGTAAGTTTGCTGATGACACCACACTGTGTGGTGTGGTTGACATGCTGGAGGCCAAGTGCAAGGTCCTGCATCTGGGTCAGGGCTATCCCAAGCACAAATACAGGCTGGGCAGGGAATGGATTGAGAGCAGCTCTAAGGAGAAGGACCTGGGGGATAGGTTGATTGATGGGAAACTCAGTATGAACCAGCAATGTGCACTTGCAGCCGAGAAAGCCAACTGTATTCTGGGCTGCGTCAAAAGAAGTATGGCCAGAAAGTCGAGGGAAATGATTCTCCCCCTCTACTCTGCTCTTGGGAGACCTCACCTGTAGTACTGTGTTCAGCTGTGAGGCCCCCAGCAGGTCCACGGACCTGCTGGAGCGAGTCCAAAGGAGGGCCACAAGGATGATCAAGCAAACTTACTGTGTGAGGACAGGCTGAGGGATTTGGGGTTGTTCAGCCTGGAGAAGAGAAGGCTCTGGGGAGAACTTACAGCAGCCTTCCAGTACCTAAAGAGGGCCTACAAGATAGCTGGGGAGGGACTCTCTGTCAGGGAGCATAGTGATAGGACAAGGGGTAATGACTAAAAAAGGGGTAGATTTAGATTAGATATAAGGAATGAGTTCTTTACCATGAGGGTGGTGAGTCACAGGAACAGGTTGCCCAGAAAAGATGCAGATGCCCCATCTCTAAAGTGTTCAAGGACAGGTGGATGGGGTTCTGAGCAACCTGGTCTAGTGGAAGGTATCCCTGCCCGTGGAAGGGGGGTCAAAACTAGATGATCTTTACAGTCCCTTTCAACTTAAACCACTCTGATTCTAACTTGGTGGATGCTGAGAGATTTTATTAAAATGCCAAACTAAATTCACCTCTTTTAAACAGAAATATGCTTTCAGATTCAGAGACTAATCTAGGAATATACGCACAGCCATGGTGAACTTTGCAGGCCTAACCACTGCCCTTTATTCAGATATGATATAGGAGTAATCATTAAAAGCTGATGCACAAGGCAAGCCTTAAACAGCAATTGAGCAACTAGGCTTAACTCATTTTCTCTAGTGGCTGATAGAGTAAATGCAGGGTCACAGCATAGGCTGGGGGTGCTGTGAGACTGTGTGTCTGCAGACAAAGCATAAAAATGGAGAAGAAAAAGAAAAAAGAACAGCATAAACACTGAGGTAGAAGTCTGAGCAACGGGACTAAATAAATGAAAAACAGCTAGAGTTTGAGGCTTAAAGTGTTGATGTCTAAAGGCTTGGAAATCAGAACAACTACCATTTATGTTATTGTTGTTGTTTTATTCCTTTTCATGTATATGTTTTATCCTGTGGAAGTGACAATGCTTTCAAAGAAATCCTTTGATATCACCAATTTCTTCTTCCAGCAAATACTTTTTAAGTCCACAATATTTAACTATAATTTTTTACCACTGTCATCATAACTACTTGTTATATTTGTTTACATTTTACACAGAATTTTCACTTCTGAAATTAAGGGCTTTTTTAATATATTGATTTTTTTTTTAATGATTTCATCTTAATATTCATTTATTCAAGCCAAGAAGCAGATTATTCAGTAGTTCTACCATGCTTTTGGCATTTATTTATATTTTTCAAACAAATTTTAATATGAAATTTTGCTTATATTTTATGAGTGCCTGTTTCAGTGCTCCAAGTTGTTAACAACTACATAAATGATGTAGCCTACCCAAATGAAGGGGAAGAAAGCTAAGTAGGGGTAGGAAAAGCATGAATTGCAGACATTTTAGATGACGGACCTTATGAGATTCTCTCTATATATCACCATTATCAGGAGATGTGTATATTTTTAAAAGTCTTTTTTTTTTTTTTTCCTTTGCTGTTTCATATCTGCCCAGTGAAGAGCAGTAAAGGTCTGAAAGATAATATTTATCATCTGTCAGGGTGCTGGCTGGGGGCTCCTGGCAGGGCACAGGAGGGCCTAGCATTCAGTGCCTGTCTTACTACCCCAGCCAGGAGCAGGGTAGCTGGGGATACTGGGGCAGCCTCAGCCCTCAGCACTGAGCACCTCCCTGGGGATGTGGACATGCCAAGGCCAGGATACAGGCCCTGCTCAGTGGGGACCATGGCAAGGCAGGGCAGGGCCATAGGGATCTGGAGACGAGCCCCGCTGTGGCCTCAGTGGGGCAGGGTCTGACAGGTGTCCTGGGCCACGGCAGGGTGGGGGAATGCTGAGGGCTGGGCAGTAGCAGCAAGGCCTGTGGTGGGTGCCCTCAGGGGCCTGACATGTGGAAGGAAAAATGTAAAACTGATCACTTGAAGAAATTAGTATCTCTGTTTACTAAAGGAAAGCATTTCATCTCATTTATGACACAGCATGGTTTAGGCATAGTACTATGCTAAAACAGCTATATTATTCAAGCGGTGTGCTAACATCTCTGGATGGCATTATTGGTGCTGTGTCAGCCTCTTCAGAGCTACCCCAACAGCACCTGTTCAGAGACTCAGTCACCTTAAGTACATGCAAATCATTAAAAGTTAAACATGTTACAACATTCAAGTAGGCATTCAGAGTGAAATTTTCACTAGAACTAACTGTTCACCTTTGTTTCCTGTCACTAGACACTGACCACATCATGCCATTGCTATTCAGTTCATAGAAGTACTGTATCAGTTCATAGAAGTGTTACACTGACTACAGCTCATGACAGCAAACTCCTGAAAACCTCCTGCAGTACCAGAGAGGCGAAATTAAAATAAAGGTTAATGTCATTTTTTATGGTTGACTGGTTCTTTAAATAGTCCAAAGGGAAGGTAGCCTCTGAAGCCTGATGTATTTATTAGTCTGAGGACCATCAGAGTACTAAATACACCTGTCAAAGCTGAGCTTATCATATTGTGAGAAAGAATTACAAATGGCTGTAGCAGGAGTAGCAAAATCAGCAATACTGATCTCAAGTTAGCACTGATGAAACAAAGATGGCAGAAGAAAACTAAAAAACATAAAACTGAATAGTAGTATAATTTACAACCTCAGGATTAACCTTTGCAATATCTATATATATATATTGGTAAACGTAAAAAATAGACAAGAAAGAAAATACACATTTAGTATGTTTTATATGTGTGTGTAGGAAAAATAATCCCATGGTTTGTATCACATATCATAGAGGTTTTTTATAGATGGTGATGATTTAATTTGCCTCAGTGAAAATTCTGGATCAATAGCTATACAAATTCAGCAGTACTATAATGGTAGAGTAGGAAAATATCATATACATAGTATTGGCCAGTAATTACCATTCCTCATATGGAAGAATTTCTTTGCTGGTCATGAATTCATTTTCAATCACCTGTTTGATTCTTGGCTTTTCCAAAACAAGTCAAATAAAGTGAGAATTATAGACCACAGGTTACAATAATTGGGTTGATTTTGTTTGTTTGTTTATTTGTTTTAAGGTGGTGGTGGGGAGTGCACTCTGATTTTATTAGATAACTACACTGACTGGTCAGTTGAGCAAGTAATTACACCCTTAAGTCCTAAGCACCTTCTGGCCTAAATAGCCTACGATATTGAACAAATAGAAGTTGGGAGATGAAAGAATTATCAATAAGAATATGAGAACAGATGAGCAAAGTAACTCACCAAAGTTTAAAAAGGCAGAGTAACGATGTGTATCTAAGTCTCGCGTAGGTCCACAACTAAACAAATTCTTAGTAAAATCAACAAAGATTTTGACCACTGCTGACATTGGCCAGATTTGAATCAGAAATCTCTAAGCGTGAAGGGCGCTTAGAAGGGCGCTTATTTTCACTGTTCTGGAAGTTATGTTGATAATAAAAATAATCAAAATAATAATTAATATAAATCCTGCCAATATTAGATTGCTGCGTATGCTATATATATTTAAAAAGAGAGAGGGAGAGAAATGAGTCTTGTGCAAGATTTTTTTCTTGTGCAAGGACAAGTTGTATATATGTATATACACCTTCTATTGGTTGATGCATAAAGTTTATTGATGTGTTTGTGCTTTAGATATTTGCCTCTGTAACAAAGTGTTGTTTTATGAATTGAGCTGATGTATGCAAGGAATAGTGGTTGGTGTATAGATCAATACTTGGATAAAGATATTCTCTGTGGACATATGAGTCATACTATTTTGACATTTAATAAACTGGATCAGAGCATATGCATCTTTGGGTAATAATTTCATTTGTAACCTGTATTTGTAAACACAGTTGTAACTTACTAAAGTTGCATTGCTGAAGATCTGTAAAATACTTTGATGTATTATTATGAATGGGGTTTAATGGAAACCATAAAAATAACTACAGAGTAATTATGTAGGTGGGTTGACTGTTTATCTACATAAGATCATATCAGGTTGTTTGCTTAGTTGGTTTTACTCAGGTATACAGTAAGTCATACAGGATCTGTACAGGAAGTACTCCTTAAATGTATTTCCTAACTACAAACACCACCTATTAATCAATTATGTACCTCCTTTCAAGGCCCTGAGTACACCAGCAGGGTCTAATTACCCTGACTAACCTCATCTGGGCTCCCACCCACACATATTTTATCCACTGACTGCATTTAAGTTCAGGCTATAGGCCATACCTTCTCCCTTGTCTGAGCTATGTTGGAGGTTTTGGCCTTGCCTTGCACTTTGCTGTCATTGCCCTATACGCAGGCTTAGTACTCACTAGACCTGCAGAGCTCATCTGGCTCAGATATAGTGGGACTGCATCCCTTGTATGTGAGTTCTCTGTGCCTGCTATCTTGATGCTATCATTAGTTCCTGGTCTGATTTCTCTTGCAGACCAGCTCACTTTTACTGCTCTTTCCATTACAATTTTAAACCAATGTATTTTCAGTGTAGCAAAGCCATAAAAATAAGATATGCACACAAACTCTTTATATGTGCAAGCACAAGTTTATTCTGACTTTTCAAATACCAAAGCTTTATAAGACAACAAAAGGTTTCTTCTTCCCTTCTACGTCATATCTTTTAACTACGCTTCAAAAGGAGCTTTTTTTGCACAGTAAGTATTAAATTGAATTATACTGGAGTAACCTGTGACTAGTATTTGATGTAACTTTATATGACTATGGGATTATTTCTGGTTTGGAATATGTTTAAAAACAGTAATATTTATTTTTTACCCTGTAAGGGATACTCTCCTTTTTGGAGACTATGGAAGACTATAAGGAAGTTATAGCTAAGACTAATACACGAACTATTCTACTGAGGGAACATACTGCACTGTTGCACAGTAGAGTGGGGGAAAAAAAAAAAGGCTGTGAATACCTTAATTTCATTATTATTTGATTATGTTTTCCAAATGAATATCAAAGTGCAAGTAACTTATTCTAAGGCATGTTTCATGTCTGAAACATGAACCAGGTGGTCAGTAGTTGAGTGCATCAGATGAGAAACAGGCCCAAGTGTTGTTTTTTTTTTTTTTAAGTACAAACACTAACAAATCTCTCAATGCATTGGGTGTGCCTGTCATTCTTGGTTTCTTGAATGATGAATGGAGGTGCACTGACAGTAGTACAGTACCCTAGACCAAAGTTATCTTACTAATGGGTCAGTGGAAGAAAGATGAGGTGTGAAGCCAGATTTAAAATAAAAATCCATGAGTTTAAGAACAAGATGGAGATAACAGATTTTTGTGGTGGTGGTGCTTTTTCTTTTGTTGTTTGTTTTTAAATCTACTTTAACACTTTGGAGTCATAGGGATAACTTTGTCATCTATGGGAACTAGCAAGATATGAATACATCTTGGTTGTACTTGTTCCTTTTGTTAAATTTTGTCTGGGGACTGTGTCTGCCTGTCTTTAGTTAGTGAATAAGGGTAAACTATGACCATATCATCTTACAAACTTGCTCAGTGCCCATCACACAATAAATACAGAAATGGAAAATAATTATAACTTTCCAATCCTAGTTCTGAGCTTTCCACATGAATGCTACCCCTTTGAATTCACTTGTGCAGTTAATCAGGGCTCAGATCTGAAGTTTTACGGTTAGTTGAGGATATTTCTCTCTCTCTCCCCCTCTCTCTCTCAAAAAAAAAAGTTAAAACAAGCAAAAAACTTAAGCCTAAATCATCATTAACACTTCATCCTGCCCTGTTCTTGTAGGATCTCACTGGGTGATGGATTGTTGTGATTCAGTACACTCAAGTTATTTCCCCCATTAATGCCATTAACAAGACAAATTTAGCTAAGTGTTTTGTTGAATGAATGGCATTGACAGAAGTATGAACTGCAGTCTCCACTGTGGGGCTATATTGAATGATAAGACAATCCAAACACAGATGCACTCTAGAGATTTCTGTAGGAGTTTAGAATATGACCATCACAGTTTTTCATTATAAAACAAAACCCAAACAAAAAGATACTGAAGTCATCAAAATGGCATATTTATATATTTAAGATAATTTTCTGTTTCTTTTTTACTCAAATTATAAATTCCAGCAAGCTGACACTAATTCAGATTATTTTATTTATTTACTTATCCCCTCCCTGAGTTGATCAAAACTAATTTCTTCTTTTTTAGGCACATGGGTCTAAACCATGATCCAACCTCCCAAAACAAACAGTTCTCCTGCTGGCAACATGGCAAAAACAAACTCTATATCTGATTGGAAACAGGATAGAAAGTAACTCATGAAATAACAATTTATTCATAGAGAAATTTTCCTGAGATATAAAAATAAACAATTTCCTTAGCCCAAGAAAATAAGTGTGAACTTTTCTTTTTTGACCTTACAAATATGAAGAATTCACTTCAGAGGTATTGATGCAAGAAGAGATTGAAGCTAAATTCTTCAACGTGACAGTGGTCAAATCTTAAGGAGGGAGGGAACAATATGGATTAGTCTGCTGCAATTGTCCCTTCTAATGTATGCAACTACATAAATATTTGACGTTTTCATGTGTATGACACCTTTAACATCAAAAGATGTATTCACCTGCAGAAGAAGCTAGAATTTTGAGGAAAAGCTCATTCAGTATGAAGTGCATGAGAATGTGGTGGTGTTCTATAAAAGATCAAAGCACATAGCTGGGCTCTGCCAAAATGCTATGTTTACCTAAGTAAGTAGTCAGTTTGTAATCTTGGATGTGGATGTCTTGAAACTCAAAGCTCAGACTGATTGAGAGTTTCATTTTGTTTCTCAAACCTACCTTTTTAAGCAAACATTTGCTATGGGTTAACTTATCAGGAAGTTAACAACCTCAAATTGCAAATGAACAGCTTGTGTCATGGGATATTTAACCATATTTTCCTGCATTGAGGTTCTCATGTGGAAATGTTCCTGCCTGTATCTATGACTTAAGAATAGCTGTAGACCCCACATTTCAGGCTTTATATTTCACAAACCATAATGCTGTGAGGTCATCCTCTTGTCTGTTGTTAGAAAGTAATAATATTTCATCTTGATAAATACCCTTCAAATCCTAACAAGTAAATTGATTTGTCTTCCTTTACTAGATTTATTTTTAGTTAATACATCCAGTTTCTGTTAGCTTAAAAGGTAGTATCCAAGTTGAAGAAGGTTTCCAACAGTTTAATCAATCACTGATATTGCAGTCTGCACCAGGACTTTTTGGCCTGCCTTGTATCCCTAGTTAAATCTTTTCAACACATACATGTTAAAATACATATCCTATTCATAAGATACATAGTATATACAGGAACTAAAATCCTTATAAGTACTAATTTCAATAAGTTCTTGGACTTCTAGGGACAGGGTGTGATCGATAAGAAAAGCAACTGTCATGCCTGTTGAAGTGCAAATAAACCTTATCAGAACAAATTGCTCTGGGGGATGATTTTGCTTGCTCCTGTATGACAGACATTATCAATTCTGTAACTTTTTATCTCAACTGGTAAATTGTTCCCACAGGAAAGTGTGGTCTGAGACTAAAGAAAGTAAGAAAGAAATACTTGCCAATAATAAATTTTAAGTTAATACAGGATAGTTAGAAAATTCAAGTATTTGAGGAAGATGGAAACCTAATTTGAAAGGAAAGCCATCTGAGTAACAAGAAAGTGGAGAGGCTGTGAAGTTCCACAGCTTTAGGAAAATAGCAATATCTGAAGACTAAGATGGGCATGCATGTCATAAAATGCTATTGGCAGCAAAGGTCTGAATCTTTATTTGCCTTCCCTCCTATGACAAATTTAATGCCTCCATAAAGCCATTCCTACCCTCATCAACTTAGCTTAGAGCCTAAATCATTCTGTTGAGGTGCTTCTAGGTCAGTTCCTTTATTTCCATCTGTAGGCTTCAGAAAGACTGTGTACTATTTCCTATGCAGTAGTTTTGCAGGAGTTTTAGTTATCCTAACTAAAGAGGAATATTCTTTATCCATAAGCCTGGGCAAGTTAGGGCAAATTCACGTGTTTAGCGAGTACTTTTCTTCTTTACTGTGAAAATGTTACCATAGTCAATGGAAGAAATAACAGCCTAGGAGAAATGTGTGTTGAGGGAAACATGGAAGGCTGAGGGAAACAGTGGAGAAGGTTAAGTACATGTCCTTCACCTGCTAATTGCCCGTGTTGTAACCTTTCCATCTACAGTAAAACTTCTTTCTTTTCTTTTTTTTTGGTTTAACTATCTGCTAGAGTAGTAAGATAAATTATTCATACAGTGGTCTATAGTATGTGTCTTCATGTGATCTTCATGAAGTTATCAACATCCAGAAACAAATTCTAGTGAATTATGTTATGTGCTGTGTGATGACAAGATGCTCTATACAGTATGCTTTACTACAGAATGGAAGTTACTTTGTCTTCTGTAATTACACTTATGGGTGAAATGTCTGAGATTAGAAACTCTTCTTCTAAGGCTTATGAACAGCTGAGCTAGACTTCTTGCTGAGTAGACTTCTTGTCACTGGATAGTTGGAATATTACACTACTTTTTTTTCCTCCAAGAGTTCTCTTTCTAAAAGGTATTGATAAGAAATAAGACCTTGCATTGGCAAGAATTTTTCTAGTAATATTTGATGGTCCCATCACAATCACTAAATTCTTGCTAAGGAAGAGTTAAACCTTACATAAAAAAGCAGGAAACCAGATGCTAAAATGTGACCTTCAGAGTCCTTCAGAGCTGGTTCAAGATCTAACTGCAGTTTCTGCTGCACATGCTCTACAATAGCAACATCAAGCAGACAGGCTGCCAGCACTGTACCTGCCCAAGGCCAGAGGGAGCACTTATTTCCACTAGCAATCTGAAATGGTAAACTCAAACTCATTATGGTATCACTTTTGTTCAAGCACATTACAATGTAAGTCAAGCCCAGCTCTTAAAAACTTCAAGACTGTAGACACAGATCCTGAAGAACTAATACAGTTCTCTTGTATGAAAATAAATCATTTTTCTTTATAGAGTATATATTCTGTTAGTAGAAATATAATCATGAAGACTATAAAAAGTGAAAATAGGATTTCTTATATCCTGCATGGTGCTTATGCTTAACTTTTTTATTTAGGCCAGGAAAGATGCCTGTAAAACACTACTTTTAACAGAAAAATGCATTTAACCCTGGCATACAGGAGGATTTTCTATTGAAATGTTGAAGATCTTTAATATTTCCTCTATTTCATCCCAGGAAAACTAGCTGGAAAAGATTTTGGATCATTTTGAACTTTTGATGAAATACCTAATGAAGTATGTCAGTACAAAGACTTTCAAAATTATCACTTTTTTAAAGTTCTGAAACATTTTGCTATCAACTTTGTAACTAAAGTTAGAATACTAACAAAACATACCAGGAGAAGCCAGCTATGAACTATAGTTCCATAGATTTTCATATAAAACATGGATCTACCTCACTGTCCATTCCATCTATTAGGAAAAGTCTTTCAAAGATGGTCAGGTACTAATATGGTTGGATTTATGTTCTTGTACCTAATACATAAATGGATAAAACCTTGAGATTCAGTTTGATGTAGCAGAAAGAGGTATTTTTACTAATATAGCAATCTGATTAAATGATTCAGTTACCAAACTGTATTTTTCAAATGTATTTAAGATAGCAATACTTACAGCTGCTGTTTAAGAAATTACCATGTGAAAGCAACTCTTCTTCCAATGACCACTGCTAAGCCATTCTGGTTTGACTATCATGGGTGGAACTAAAACATATCAATTATGTTCAGACATTATTCACGTAGCACCAGTAGGTAGGCACAAATAACTTTCAGACTTTCATTTTTATTTGCATGCATTAAATAAATGCAGAAATATATACAGTGACAATACACTGAAAATAAAATTTATCAGGGTGAAAGTGTTTCAATATGATCACAAGATAGTCAGCTGCTGATGAGAAGTATCAGTTACTGGACAAAAATGTCTGTCACTATTGTCCTAGAAGACTGTAAAAGGCAACAGCCACTCTTCATGACACTGCTACAGATTACGCTTATGCAGCAAGTTCATATTGTTCATTGTAATTATTGTAAAACACTTGACTGGGTCATGAAAACAGACAATGTCAATTAATGCCCTGCATGCAATCCAAGTGGATTAAGCTCCAAGGTGGAATGCTGAAGAGATTTAAAGGATGCGTTATTGCATTACAGGACTGCAAAGTGTATAAACCAAACAGCAATTTCAGTGTCTGAGATGTCTCGCCAGACTAAGATATCTCAAGGTCCTACAGCAGCAAATCATGAACAAATTTAAGTGCAGTGGGAAAGTCAAACAAATATAAACAGCAAAAATGAAGTACATTTATATAGGTTTGTCTGTGTGTATAATTATATGCTTATACCTCACACAATTTCAGCAGCAGAAAATATTTTTCCTCTTAATTTAGGCAGCTGGCAATACTTTTCACTTATTCTGATTATTCTGACAGGGGTTAAGAGACAGCATACACAAGCACTAATAAAGTAAGATAGTACTGAACCATTAAATGAGAGGATCCAAACATCCATGTAAGCAGGTACTGTCACCTCCTCTCATAGCTAAAGCTGTTTGCTTAGTTCAGAATATTTGACTGTTATCAGCACTTGAGTCTGTCTTCTCTGTCTTTCTAGAAAAGTCAACTTCCTTCTCCCTTCAAGAAACTCATGAAGATGCCAGATGAGTACTTCCAAATGAAATATAATGCCTTTGCTTGCTCTTTTGCTTTTTAATTTCTCTAGTACTCTTGACATGGCTGCTTTCTAAGTACTGCTGAAGGAACAGTCTGCCTACAGATGCAACTTCTAACAAGATTCAAAATTGTTACATAGTAGGTCAAGAAACACCTTCTGGAAATGTTTTAGAATCTGCATCACTGCCGCTACAAAGATCCTGAGTACTTCACACACTAATATTAACCATCACAGCCTCACTGTGGAATATGCATATCCTAGCAGACCTTTTTCTGAAGAACTGAAAATGATTTTTGTCAAGCTGTGAAGTGAGGCACTGACAAAGTCATCAGTAGAAGTAAGCAGTACTGGCTGAGGCATGTGTTCCAGTTTCTGGATACTTTCTATAGTAATCAGCAGGAGCTACATTCTCACTCTAGCTAGTGCTATTTGCAAGTTGAGCAGATGACATGCAAGTTGTATGCAGCAGCAGTGAATAATGAGTGGAATATGTCACATACAAATTACTCAATTACTCATAATATTTTGTTGCTGTAGGACAGCAGGGAAGATGTATAAGCACTGTGATTTCTTCTAAAGCAAGAAACAGTTGGGCGTTATAATACTGTAAACTGGAAATACAATGTTGCTTTTGGCAAGAAATGAAGCATGAACGAACTTCTCTGCTTAAGTACCTGCACATATGTTGCTCCAGTTGCCTCCATTTTGCTAGATAAAGCCACTGCAGCCAATTTACAGCTGTATGGTAATACAAGTAAACATGCTCACAGGAGAAGATATTATATTGTGTGAATATTTTTCAGAATGCCTTGGCTTCTGTCAAATACCACTTACCTCACCTGCGTGCTTCATCTTCTATTAACACCACCTCACAAAAATTTATCCTTCCCCCAGCAAAGACATTACATTTCTTTGATTTTTATACAAGAAAAAACATTTTCCAAAATAAATATATATATTAAAAAAAATGATAAGCCTACTATCTAATCAGCCACTGCTGCAAATCATTATTACTAACAAATACGTGTTATATTTCATTTAAAGACCTTATATGTCCTTGGGCTGATATTTTATGCAATACGCCTAGATAAGAAGGCAATAGCTAAAGTATTACCTCCATAAGAGAGCATACCATATGTTTCCCTAGCTAATTTAAGATACTGCTTAACAGAATGGTTGTTGTCTTAGAATACTCTGAAATTAAAGTCCGTCAGGGAAAACAGAAGCATGCCCATTTAAAAGCTATGTACAGCCTAAGTGTTTATAAATGGTTTATGATAATTTTTTTGATTATTTTCAGTGTTAGTAAGTGGACATCCATGCTGAGGATAAACCCCACTTCCATGTAAATGGTGTATGAAGGTGAGAACTGCAATATTGTAATAGATTATCCTGAGCTGCAAGAGACCCAAAAGTATCATCGAGTCCAACCCTTTGTTCCACACAGGAAACCGTATTTCCGAGAGTGTTGTCCAAACATTTCTTGAACTCAGAGAACATATGTGAAGTTGTGCCTTATTTCTCTTGCACTTGGTTATTTGATGTTTTGTTTGACTTTGTCAGTATAATAATACAACTTTTAAAATTAAATATATGTATATGTTTTCTATGTTTGGCAAGTTCAAATAAAAGGTTTAGTTATCCAAAAACTTTCATTACTTCTTGACTTAATTTTTGACATGAAATAACATTTCCTTCACAAAAGTTTTTGCATAAATTCCCATGTTTTTATCAACATTTTTTCTCTGTTTCAATGTGCAGACACTCCCATATACTTCCTCTCTCTTCAACATAAATTTCTCAACAAGTCTTCCCAGACCCTAAACGTAGAAAGACTCCCGTTTCTACCTACGATTTGACCCACAATTATTTGCTTTCCGCTCTTTCTTCACTAAGGGTAGACCAAGTAGATTACAAACAGATCAGAGCTGGGGCTTGAACTCCACTGAATAATGAACCTCACCTAATGATAATGAGAGTCTGCAGTATCATTTGTTACTGCTGGCTGTCTCTAATAGAGGCTTTCCCCTTTCATCACACCACTATTTTGTAAGTCATTGTGAAATGAGATGTTTATTATAAAATAGTAATAATTCTCTGAAAATTCTTCAGGCAAGTTTAAAAGTTTTGCAACTTTTATATCCTGTGCACTTTTCAAACTGGATCACTGGCTTACTAAACTCTGTTCTCAAGTATAGTAACCTAAGAAAAAGATCAGTCATAATTTTACTCTAATTATTATAAATGCTGAATGTATAAAAACCTAACCAAGAACAACACTTCTTTTTACAGCTTTTCCCTTTATTCCTTTTCTCAGTATCTAAAACTGTTTCTGGCAGCTGTAATGAGTCCGCAGACTGTGAATTCAAGCCAAGGGATTAGGATCATGCTGGACTTTGTTGCTGGACTTAGATTTGTTTCTCCCTTTGGAAGCATACAAGGTCCTAAATTAGATCCAGTATCTGAAGCTGTTGTAAATGGGAAAAATGGCTAAAGTAAAGAAGCTGCAGTGAGAAAACTTCCATAGCTAAGCTATTTAGTGTGTTTTACCTTGCACCTATGCAAGTAGGATAGAGATCAGATGCAAGTTACAGGACAGGAATACATGTTTTTTTAAGTTGTTGAATCATTAGGAATTTACATAAGAACTATGTCTAGAAAAATGTGAATCTTCTGTAATCCCCTGACTGGGGTTTCTAGTCAAATTAAGCTGGAGCTTAATTTTGGATTTTCATCACATGGGTAACTCGCATATTTTGGACTGATTTTAAACATAGGTCAAAGTATAGAAAGCAACCACAGCCTTTTCTGAGAGAAGAATTGCCTGAGAGTGAGAAACTTGAAGTACTTTATTTATGTTATCTAAAAGACGAATAAGATTTGATTATATTGCGGTCTATAACTACCTTCCTAGGGACTTACTTTTGAAAAATCAAACACTAAATGGGTCCTTAATCTGGAAAAGATGGACAAAATGATAGGCCTGAAAAATGAAAGTTAGACGAATGCAAGATCTTACATAATTGAGAAGGGAAGCAACAGAGATTTTAGACAATTTGTTGCGTCCATGTCTGAATGTCCTTTTAATTTGCCTGATTTTTCCAATGTCTTCTCTTTTCCTTTAAAAAGAGAGAATAAACAAAATGAGGAATGATACGTGCAATGTGTAAAGGATTAGGTCCTCATGTCAATAGTGTTGAGAGACTGATAAGTGTATAAGCAGTGATGTAAAACGTAAATCACAGAAGTTGGCAAATAACTGAGTAGTTATAAATTCAATGGGAATATCTTTGGGGAGTCTGAATTAGGTCTTCAACTGAAAAACTGTTTAAATGACCACGAAGTCATATAAAAAGATGAACTGTATATCTAAGAACAAGCATTTTGTGTGAGAAACTGGGTAGTACAGTCTGAACTTACAAGGGTAAAGAGAATTGGAAACGCTCCCAGGACAGAAAGGGCCTCATCTGAATTGTTCCATAACAACTTCTTTTAATCCATGTATGAGTTTCTAAATTCTCACACTTCAAGAAAGCTGAAAAAAAAAGTTGAGTTATCTTTTTGGCATGTAAGATGCTTTTTATTTTTTGGTGGCTTGAGGCCATGTAATTCAGTTGGAGTATCTACATGAGGTTAACATTGCATACTATTATACATGAATATTTGGATGTTAGGTTTAGATTTTGTCACTGTTTTGGTTTGGGATTTTTTAAAAGTACTTTTCTGGCAGGCAAAATTCAACTACTCTCTGATCATGTCTGAACTTTTATATTCCTGTTTTATAGATGCGGTAAGCAAGATTGTTTAACATAGAAGTAGAATGCCAGTAAATAAAGGGGGGGAGGGATGATCAAGGCTTCATTTGTGTGATTTTTAAAAAAGCACAAAATTTAAGTTTTATCAAATTATGTGGAAAACTTTCTTAATTTTTGCAAGTATTTATTTTGTGTAGTTTTGTCCACGCAGCTTTTTTCATATGCACTTATGCTTGCTAAAACATCTGTAGATGTAAACATATAATGTAACTGGAATAATCCAAATTGGTTGTGTGATAAAATTTCCTTTTTTATTACAGGAAGATGTCACGTGTATAACATGCAAACTTCAAACATCCAGCATTGAAACAGATGTTCTAAACTGTATATTTTGAATTATTAATTAGCTAATCTAATGCAATCTGAAATAATCTCTATAGCTTTGCATGCCCTTTTCCTCTCTGGTATTAGTTCTTCTTTCAAAATCCTCCTAATTTCAAATTGTTACGAAGGAAATTTCTTCATGTTTTTGCAAACCAATTGAATGCAAACTGTGTTTTTTAAGTTCATATGACCATAGTAAACACCAGGTCCAGCGTTCTGGGTCATACGCTGCTCAGGTTCTGAGTAAGTATTAGACTGAGTACATATGTCCTGTACTCTTGAAGAAAATCCTTAACATAATAGAAGGAAGATGTAGGGTGCTCCTGAAGTGTGAATAGCTGAGGAAGGGCAAGAACACCTCAGGATGCACATGCCCCACAGTATGGATTTACATGTTATCTACCAGCCTGTACATTGATCCTTCTAGTTTTATAATTCTGTTTATCTTCTAAACAGAAGTGTGTTCTTCAGGCACAATTTTAGAATGCACCTTATCAATTTAGATGCTAAAATCCACCTGTAAAAATTATTTAGACACTTACCACTAAATATTATGAAGATGCTAAAGAAGCCCTCAATATTGCAATGTTTACCCATACATGATACAGTATATCCTGCAGATCCAAGCAGAACTCAAATCTAAACTGAATTTAGTTTGTAGGTCATTTGTAGGGAGGGAGTGAAGGGTTGAGTTCCTGGTTCTCATCTCCAGTCTCAGAACTGATTACACATTTGACAGTAAAGCTGATAAAAACAACTCAATCCTGTCTAGTCTTTGGATTAGTCTTTGGACCAGCATATTGTACTAAAGAACTAAAACTCGTGTAAAATGCATAAACCACCAAGCTAAGGAGCCACAACTCATATGTGATCTCCTTTAAAGCACGCATTCCTGTCTGCACAATGGCCAATGGTCTTGGAAAAGATAGTTTTTAAAAATCCAGTGCAAGTTCAAAGTCATTTCCCCACTGAGAACTAAGTTGTAATTGGAGTCAGAGAGGTTACATAAGGGCTAACTTTAGCCTGTTCTCATATAGATAAGGATTTTTGCACCTTTTATGACCTTGATTGTCTGACAGCTGAACAGATATTGCAGTAAGTTTCTCTTCATTTGAAACAATTCTGTACAGATGTTTTCATAGGATAAGAAAGCTGATCAGAAGGTACTTGAAATCCAGGAAAAGATAAGTATAAAAATGAAATAAGTGCAACTGACACTGCTTGGACCTTTAATTGACGCATTGTGCTGACAGCAGTGCTGAACATTTAAATGTTTTGCTCAAGATTGTGGAAACTTTAACCCCAGGGAAGCTTAGTCCTGGGAATTGTTGCACAGGTTTTCTCATAGTAATTTCTGTTTCAAAACAATGTTAAAAATCACTGGAGTAATTCAAAATAAATAGCATTCAGCCAAGAGCTTTGCCTAGATCTTGATCCCTCTTTAGATTCAAGCAAGCTGATATACTGTTAATAAAAGTTTTTGTCATTTCTGGTCTGGTCTCTGAAGGAAATGAGATCATACCGTATCTCCTTCTCCTCTGTCATCTCTAACCTCTGTCCAACAATGCACAAATATGCTGGACAAAGAGACTACTTTGGCAGAGGTAACGGGGCCTAAACTACTTATTTTGTAGACACTGAATATATTAAAAAAAATGGTAAAGACAGATGGACTTGACTTGCTTTGTCAATCCAAACAAGGTACTACAGAACTTACACAGAGAAACATCATACTGTATATTCTAAAAACAGAATGAACTTCAACTGAAGCTTGTACTCTATCAGGTGCCAATGCAATCTAAGTACAAGATACTAATCTTCAATAGTTCTGCTGTTTATGGTACTAGTTACTGTATTTCAGTTCCTACAGAAGATAGGAAATTCCTTCCTATGACTCTCTGTTTTCATTCAACCTCTTTGTCCACACCATTGGCAAAGTAACATGAAATATTCTCTTCCACTGCTGCACATTCTTACTTCTCTATAAAAACGTTTCTGTACCAAACATTGTAATACAGTCCTCAGGTTACTTCACTATTTCTTCCCTTGTCCCTTCTCTTTCTATGAGCATTAATTAAAGATTCCAATTAATTAGTGTCTGTAATTACCCTGTAGTGTCAAGAACAGGAACTGCAACTTTAGAAGCAGCTGGTCCTTTCTTGAGCATTGTTTACTTCAATCTTTATTTAAGAGTGAAAACTTTCTTGGACATAGGCCATCCTCTTTTTATACAATCGCAAGCCCACAGGGCTCTTAGAAAATAATAAATTTTAATATTAAATACAAATGCACAAGAAGCTTTAAATTTAGTGCGAGAGATTTATTAAATCTTAATGATATAAATTCAGTTCTTTACAAGGTTATTCATCTTGAAGCTGAAATATATACATGTAACATCTTCAAGACAAATAATATTGTGTGTATATGTATATAATATATGTAAAAATATATGTTCTCTAGGAATACAGTATTTATTTCTGTCTACAGAAATTCCATGTGTCAAGTAAGTTCTAAAATTAACAGTACAAACAAGTAGCTATATATAGACATACCTGTTTACTTCAGGGGGAAAAAAGAAAAATAAAGGACATCTTGACCCAAGGCCCAAGTTCTTTGCTAATATATTTTCTTTCTTCTCTAATGTCACTGGAAGTCTCAGCTTTACATTTTAGCTTCTGGTTGCTATCTATTTCCTGTATTACCATGGATTTTAGGACTAGTGGCAGCAAGGAATGAGGGAGAAAGATCAGATGAAGAATTACTCATGTGCCTTTTAATTTTTTTTACAAGATTAAACACTAGGAAAACCACAACTTCTTTAGTAATAGTTTCACAATTTTTCTTTTCTTTGTGGGAGGGTGAAGAATTTTTATACATGCTGATTTCTTCAATTTCTTCCTCCATCAGATTTCCAAAAACTCCAACAGAGACCAGTCAGTCTGCCTTCAAAGTTACACTGAACAAAATATTATACAAACAAATTAAAACCCAGCCGACCACTAAAAAATAAATAAACAAATAAATAAATCTCTCTCATCTGGGTTCTGCCAACAATGCATCTGTCCAAAAGAGATACCATTTTGCATTTGTATGGAATCATTCAATATAAACAATTCAAAGTATTTTTCAAACAACAAAACTAAGAACTTCCAATGTCCTAAAAGCCTTCCTAAGGGAAACTGAGGTAAGGCAGCCCAACCACCCAATTGCCGAATATTTTGGTCTTTCATTCTTTATAAAGGAAATGGGCTTTCTGTTTCTTTATCTTATTCTGAGGCTATTTTGCTGACTGTTCTCAGTGATGATTTATCCTTTAACTCCTGTAGGACCCAGACCCAAAATTTTAACATCTCTGGGGAAAAAGGTCTTCCTATATCTTCAGCTTTCTTAAAAGAAACTCCACTGCCTGGTACTGTGTTAATATCTATTCCTTTTGCCATTGTAGTCAGCAGAATATTTGCATTGGCTTATGTGAGGTTAGAAGATCTTATAACCACTTAGATGAAGTCCATCTTCCTGCTCTGTCAATGTACACAGTTTGGTAGGATTTTAAAGAATAAAGTGCATTATGCAATCAAGAAAGGTACAAATGATGTAAAATTAAATTTAAAGCAAATCTAAAGCAAATTGTGGCATGTATATATAAAAATCATTAAAAATGTTTTCTTAACTTTTTCCCAGGTCTGTTTTCCTCACTTCTGTTAGGAGTTGAAGTAGCTAAAAGATCATTTGAAGCATGCAAGACTTCAGCTGAGATTCTGGCCCCAGTTTATTTTTAAGTATATTTTTAAGGCATTCAAACATATTAGTGTACTTTGAACAAAACCTAAAAAAATATGTAGTTTTAAAGAGAAAGGAAAAAAATAACTAATATCACTGTTATCAATACCAGAAGAAAAACTCCGTTAAAAATGATACTTCAGACATTTAATTGTTTGTTCATCACTAGTTATAGGTATTGTATTCATGTGTTTCATTGCATCTATTGCTTTAGACCAGTTAGCTTTAAGAAAAAAACTATAAAAATAATTAGACTTTCCTGGTCACGAGGCTTATTTCCTAATCCATTGTTTATAACTAGCCAGGAAATCACTTGGCATTAGTCACTGAAAAGACTATAGGTAATTGTGCCAGCTTTATCACTTCCTGAGCTAATGCTTGCAGGAAGCGGACATGAAAACAATAAAATTTTCAGCCAGGGTTCGTTTACCATTTAAAAATAGAAAACAAGACTCTAACACTTAACTGCTACCTCAGTCTGAGGTCTGAGCTGAATTCAAGCTTAAGAAGTGGCAATTGCAAAACAGATATACTGGCCTGTAGTATTTTGTTCAGATCATTACTGGGAGATATATGAAACTAACAGCCCCTGAGCATCATCTCCAAAACTCTTCTATTCCCAGCTGTGTATTCTAACACACTAGCAAAAATTTTATTCCCAAGCTTTGTGACAAAGGAAATAGACACTGTCAAATTACAGCTTCAAATATAATCCAAATATAATTAAATATTCATACTCATAAATAGTGTTGTCCTATTCTATATTAAAAAAAAAAAAAAAAATTTGAAATCCAATTCTCAATTTCTTTCAATATAGCTGAATTACAGATTCAGACAAAATTTGTTATTAGTAGTAGCATTTGAAAGTGAATATAAATGATGAACATGTATGACTGAATCTGGAATTTAAAATAACCATTTATCTTATGGAAGCAAAGCAGTTATTTCTTTTGCCCTCTCCAGATGACAATTCTGGGTATTTATCTAAAACCGGATTAAAGCAAATAATGAACTCCTACATGAAGGACATTTATTTAATGTGGAATCCCCCATTGAAAATTTTGTTCTCTGTTACCCACGTTCTGTTTTACACTCAAAATGCAAACATGAGTGTTTATACTTTTAGAGATTTATGCTTGATACTGTCAGGAAGCTAGAATCTTTCGTAAGCATTTGCATAGAAGATTCAGAAGAAAGAACTAAGCTATTCTTTCTTAATATATGTATATCAGGATGTACTAACTCAGTTTATAATGTAGAACTTACCAGTATAAAATGTAATTTATTTCCTTTATTTTTATATGTATAAATAATTATAGAATAGAGCTAGGTGACATCCATGTAGTTCATGAAATAACTTTTGAGGTGTGAAGAAAGAATTAAACCTTTTTGTTTTTTGGTTTTTTTTGGAACCCTATATAGTTTCTCTTTATTTGTTTATCACTGCCAACAATTTGCTTTTGATTCTGCAGACTTCTGTTTCTTTGTTGTATGCTGTTGTAAAAGTAGCATAGAAGACATTTTATTCCAGAGACATAGACAGGTCTCTGATATTTCTGAGTTAAAGTTGTATCAGTTCTAGACATTAACAACAAGATCTTATAGCATACTTTTGGGCAATGAATATTCAGACACATTAGCACAATTTAATTACAATTAAAAATGCACAGACGGATTAAATGGTTGTATTTAGCATTTAATGGGCCATTGACTATTCCATATTTCAGGTATGTCATTAGCAAGTGTATAATATCCCTCATGCCCATAGATCATTGATTAAAGAAGGACAAATCTGCATATTCCTATTGTTTTCCAATAGGAGAAACTGCCCCAGGTGGGGCCTGTTTGCTCCTGTCTGTGTGTTATAGAATTAGTATGGGCTGCCCATTAACTCTGAGGTACTGAATACTGAAGGTGAATTGACACTCTGAAGATACTCTGGACTTTCAGAAAAACAGATTTCTACTTGGTCCTGACTAACAAGTTTTAAATTCCTTCTGGTTCACAAACATATCCTGTGGTGCAGATTAACAATTCTAACACTGATAAGCATAGAGTGGACAGAAGAAACAGAATACCTTTAGTTTTGTTGTTGCTTGCTTATTTATTTCTTTTTATTCCTCTGACAAGACTTCCCAGTTTCTGTAGTTCCATTCCAGAGGAATTGTGTTATGATGAAATCTCAAGTCTATAAATCAGTTAATGGCTCAGTGATTAAAGTGAACCTAGAATAATCTATTTTTAGTGGTGGTGTTCGATGTAAATGCTGCGTAAATCATAGTTATACTTGGAGCTATGATGGGCTGTTCATCAGATGCACTGTGGCTGTTGCTAGGCAAGTTTACACATTTTCTTGATAGAGTTTTGCTTTGAGACACTATCTTTGTTCACACCAATGACACAAAAGTTTGGGGAATATTCAGCATACATAAATGAAAATCAGATTAAATGTGTTGCCAGTTTGTGAAAAAGGTACAGCTGAGTTTTTCATAGCTCTAATAATTACAGTTTAATATGTATTGTATATACAAAAGTGATTGATATCAATATCTAAAATTCATTGAACTCATTTTCCATTTTTGATAGACAAATAATGAACTGGTAAAAAAATAAGACACTGGTACTGTCTTGACTTGCTTCTGTTGCTAGCACAGTTTTAGGATCCAGATTTACTGATTTATAAATAGCAAAGATCTGAGTCATTTTTGCCTATCCTCCCATGTAATTAATGAAGCTGGAGAGAATGCTACTTGTTTCCCTTTTTAAATTATCTAGAAGCAGAAAACAGGATTAAGGATGAAAGGAGGATGATAGAGTCACAGGGTGGTGATGAAGGAGCTGCTGATACTGAAAGAATCAGAAAAATGATCACTCTTCTACTATTCCAAGGGAGGGAGAGGGTGACAGGGAAGAGAAGGTTACCATGTCTTTCAGTTCCTTCTAATCACCTTCCTCTTGACCCGAAACTCCTTCTTCTGTTCTCATATTTCAGGTCAAGGCCCCTAATTAGCTGTTAAACATACTATGTTGGCTTTTCCAAAGTTGGTTGGAAGGATAAGAGTAAAAGGCTGGGAAATAAACAGAGACCTTTTCAATTTAGTCTACAGTGAGAGTCAAATGCACTAACTCTTTCTACCAGCTTCTTCAACTCCAGACCAAAGCAAATAATTGTATATTGAAAGTCAGTATCTTTCATCTCTAAGGCAAAATGTAAACATATACTAGTGTACTTTATACATGACATTTTGAACAACACAACTTTGATCACTCAATTTCTGTGTGCATTTAATTTTCAGGAGCAATTTAGCAACTTCCCTCCCTGTAGAAGGAAGTGTTTTTATAGAGTGAGTAAGGGAGGAAAAGAACATGGCTTGTGACAATTATTGCCATTTGCAGGATAGCCTTATATGTAAACTTAAACACTTGTACAGGAACATAAGTTTTGAAAATTCTGAAGTATAAAACAGTTTTCCAGGTGCATTAAAGAAAATTGTAAAGGAAAACAACTGCTCCTCGATAAACTGACAAAAATAATTTCAGTTTAATATTGAAGAACAAAAGCTGAAAAAAATGTTGCAGCCATAAGGGTGATGACAAAGTAAAGCTGCCACATACCTTAAAAGTAAGCTTCAATATGAGGGAAAGCATTTTTTCATACTTCTGTGAAATTATGCCTGAGTCCTTTATTGCAAAGCATTGCTGAGTTGAAGATGCAGAGAAAAATCTTCCATGTTAATGTTGCAGCCAGTCTATCCTGCTCAGAGTTACTTCCAGCTGACCATATTTTTTAGCACTATTCTCTCAAAAGATAGAATGCAGCTGAACTTCAAAAATGATACAACACACACACAAAAAAAAAAAAAAGCTATAGCATTATGTCCATATCATATTATTCCCACAACACTTGAAGATATTGATATGCTTTAAAAAGCAAGGAAAAGAAGCATTTTTGTAATATAAATTAAAGCTTTAAAAACTCTGTTGAAGTGAATACATCAGTTAGCAAATTTTCTGAGGTCATGAACCTGCATATGATTTTTTTTGTACTAACCTGTTTGCCTGTCTTGGCTTTCAAACTTGTGCATAAGCACTAGGAAGAAATTTCAGCATTTGATCATCAGGGTCATCACATGACACTATGAAGAGCATTACTATTGTTGTGAAATGGGACCACCAGAACCTTGCAACCATAACCTTATACCTTCTTTGATGTGCTTAAACCACCTAAATCTTGTATATTTCAACAACAGCTGAAAGCACTCAGTACCTCTTGCTTTCTCCCTGGTAAGACTTCTTAGCTCTCAGTTCATTGTTAACAGTTATCTTCCTTTATGAACAGTATTCTTGTTTTTTTTGATTGTCCAACCAAATATGGCCATTACTAGCCATATTTCCAAGCTATTGGAACTGGTGTGTATGTGTACCCTTTGCAATGGCCAGGGTTTAGAAAGTAATCATAATTTATATGGAACATAATCTTCAAATGTATAGATAGGCTTTTTCATAAAACCCAAACAATTAAAATGAATAATTAAGCCACCTGACAATCTTGGAATTATGGCTTTCTTTCCCTTAATACGGAATCCTTGTATGTATCCTTGGCGATACATACAACAAACTAAAGAATAATCTTTTGTAATATTGTTTAAAATAATTGTTAATGAAAATCAATTGTCAAGTCTCCAGTCCACACAGAGGATCCTGGATATATTTGGTATATTTCCATTAAACTACCTGCCCAAGTCATGACACTTACATGAAATAAAAGCAGACACAACTTGAGTTCAAACATTTGACATATTCCAACTAATCATGTCCCTAGTGCTTCTTTATTTCCCACATGGGTTCATCAAGAACAAAAATCTTTCACTTCTACTCCCCACCTCACTTCTCAGTTTTATCACAAGCTAATTAGGATGATCATAACAGGAAAAGGCAGGAATTTCCAATGTGACCTTTTCCTTTTATGAGACAGTTCAGGTTCCTATCAGAGCAATTAGTGAATTGGGCATCATTCCCCTAACATGACTCATTTACAAAAAAACCCTCACCTTAAATAAACAGTCCCACTCCATTTTAGATTGAAGGCTGGAAGCTCATTATAATTGGGGTCTGCTGCTGTTTCTTTGAGCACTTTCTTATCTGGGGATGGAGCTGCATGTAATGCAATCTTCTTCCATGCGAACAAGACTGTTATCAAAATAAACCTTTTCTGCTGACCCTCTTCCCTGCCATTAGGCTAAGTGAAATAGTAGACTATTGAAAAAAAAAAAAAAAAAGAGAGAGAAAGAAAGAAAGAGGGAAAGGGGAAAAGCCCCCAGTTAGGCTGAGAAAGATGGAAAAGGAATTTTATATTCCTATGGTATTTTAACTTCAACGTTGTTATTGAATCCTGCACTCAATTACATTGCAGTTGTACTGTTAATGATCCCCTGTATAAATATACAATATCATACTAGCAGTGAAGTAAAAGGTGGTTATCAAGAGGTCACACTGTTTAAAATCCCAGATATGATCTAGTTGAGGGTCTATAAGAACAGCTCTCACATCTACTTTTACATTCTTTTTCAGACACATTTTGACTTAATCCTCTGCTTCAGTATCACATTTCTTACTTAGTCAAGATTCCTAGTGACAAAGTCATCTAAAAAGAAATAAGTGTTGAAAAACTAAATATCCCATGGTTTTATGTTGGAGTACTAGTGCAGCTGTGATGTATATACTGTATTTATTTAAAGAGAGAGAGGGTACACGTTTTCACATACACATATATATTTCCTTTGCACAGTTAGATATGTTATGCAGGACTACTCTGTAAGAAGTGAAAATGGCATTTTTCTAAACATGAACAAGGAAAATCCATGACAGGAAAATCTGAAGCAGAGGACAGTGCCGTTCCTCTTCATGACAGCAGAGTTGGTTGCTTGCTTCCAACCCAGAAGCCTCATAGGTCTGGAGCTGACCTTAAAGACTGAACACCTTAAAAACAGCTGTTGAGAGTAAAAAAGAGCTCCTGAAAAAGTGTCTTAAAACTCTGACAAGTGATACAAATGAACTCTGTTTGTTTATCGTAGAGGTCTGCTTGAAAATTACTATCAGGTTTAACATCTCAGAGTAAAAGTTTATAAAACACAAAATGAGAAGTTTCCAATGCTTAGGCAGCCATTCCCAAGCTCTTTGTTAATAGTAATAATTGAAAATGTACGTCTAGGAATCTTTTCACTCATCACTGAAACAAAGCTGTGCCCAAAATCAAACGTGGCAGCTGTTTAGCAGTACATGACAACACTAAACAAATGTTTAGACAAGGAGAATGAAAAATATTATACAAAAATGATACCTCAGTAGAATTTATTTACAGAGAGTAATGCAGGAAGAATTGTTTCTAAATGTTTAACATCTTTTCCAGACATAGGCTTTTGCTCCTGAAACATATCAGCATTCCAGTAATTATTAATACGACAATCTTCAATGTTTTGGTATTAATGTTAATAAACCTACATTCTTCACTTATCCCATACAGAGAATTTTTTCTGAACCAATTATATCCTATTGGTCTCTAACGGTTTTACAGCAACGGTAAATGTTTTCCACTGTGTTCAGTGTATCAGCAGTTTGCCATTGAGGTCAACTGCTGTTTTGCCATTAATTTGAACACGGGGTGAGCAAAATTTGTTGCGGTGGTCTGCAGCTTTATGTATTGGCAATTATATTTCTGGGCATCAGACTATACCTTTGGAATTCATTGCAAGAATGTGTCAGAAAGCATAGATTTAAGAAGGAATTAGAACACAATGTTGTTCATTATAGTACTTCTGTTTGTAGCTCCCAAGCACTGAAAAAAAAAAGGGAAAAAGAAAAAGTGTAAGTGAATTTCATGCTTCAGGGTGTAAAAAGATCAGTAGTACTAGGGATCAAGAAGGAACATTGCTGATGTTTTTAAACTGACAAGGTACTTTAGAAGTCGGTAGTGTTTGTAGGGGAAGGATGTCAGTTGTGGGCTAATGATACCTTTAATTGGATATACCTAGGTCTAGATTTCATCAATAATTCAAGATGTTTACTTAATTGCCAATAACGTATACAGAGTGTGAAGACATCAATACTATATTGCAAGAGAGACTGCAGGAGTAAGAAAATACATTTAACTAAGTAAAGTCTAAACTAGTGTAGGATGAAGGTTTTAATATAACTAAAAAGTGAAAAGTAGAAACCCTAGAGATGGAATTTGTATGAGTAAACTTCAACATAGCACTGCTCTTGCTCTCTTCATGTTTAGTCATGTATCTTTCATTTGCTTTAGAATAAGTGTAAGAAAGAATAAGGTAAGAAAGAAAGTAGACACGGGTGTCAATATTCATTTTGACATAAGCAAGCACAAGCAAGTGGTAACTGAATATTTATTCAGTGAAATCAGTCCATAAATGTCATTTTAATTAAGATTTTAAACATTCTAATCGTATGATGAGATAGGATATCATGTTCAAGTAGCCAGGGAAAAGAATTTAGGAGGAGGGGAAACAGAAAGCAAGGAGATGGGTCTAGTTACCAATATGACTAATAATAGGCACTTTTGGCTAATCGTCACCCTAAAACTCAAAGGACACCCTTGGTGGATATAAGTGGCTTTAGTTTACTGAGGTCCCTGATAGTAGCTTGTTAAAAATGAAAGGAAGAGCTTCCTAATCTCCTTTCAAAAGAGATTAAGGAAGGGTTGGATTCTGTAAAGATTAATCAGGTATAAGTTCTATTATCACGTTAGCTTTAAATAGGATTTCTTGCATGGGCTTTGTTTAGGCTGTTATATTGCAGATTGTGCCTGGAGGTGTTCAAGTCCAGGCTGGATGGGGCTTTGAGCAACCTGGTCTAGTGGAAGGTGTCCCTGCCCATGGCAGGGGGGTTGGAACTAGATGATCTTTATCGTCCCCTCCAACCCAAACTATTCTATGATTCTGTGAAGCCCTAACTGAAGCTTTTCTAAGTAACAAAGAATGATCTCTTAGATCTAAGAATAACTGTTTCCTACAGTAAGAAGGGAGACAGAATTGTAGATTGGTTTGAAATCAAGAAAAACACAGAAGTTTCTGCAGTGACCTGACTAGACTTTTTCACTAAGGCATTTTAGAAAAAAGTCTTATTTCAAGTAAGTTTATTTTTTGCTATGATGCTGAGCTGAATGTAAGTATTGTGGATTTTGAACTGCATTCAGGATTGTGGATTTTGAACTTCACAGCATTCGGTATTTTGGGATGTGTCTGCTTGGCTTACATCCAGATCTGCCCTACAAAGATTATTTTACCATATCAAATGCCAGAGTTTCTTTTTTTGCTGTTGCTTAGTTTGGGGCAGAAGCCAAGGAATGTGTGGGCAGGCTAGGGCTGCAGAGCCAGGAGGGACTAGCCACCCACCTACACGCATAGCTTTCTGACAAACTGAGCACAGGGTACCATCTGCAGACTACAGCAAAGGTAGCATGGCTTTCAGAGAGGATGAAAAAGTGTCAGGAGGATCATTTTCACAGAGGTGGAAACAATTTACAGGAAAATTTTAACCACAGGTTCAAGAACTAGCTGTGATCTAAACAGCCGTTCAACTGAATGAAATTGCCTCCAACTCTAACAAATATCTTGCAAACAGTAACAGCTAGTAACGTTCTCAGTGGGTGTCCTTTCTTAATACTCATTTTTCAATAATAAAAGATTATTTTGTGGAGTGCCTACACTCTAAATATATTTGCATTGTAAACCTACTACCCCACTGAGGTGCTGGATGATTACACTACAGCAGATCTGGAGATTTACTTTTCAAAATGGTCAATAATAACCTCAGTAACAAGTCTTTTAAACTCAATTATGGCATAAAACACATTTCCCATTGTTGAATTTAAAAAAAAAAAAAAAAAAAGTTGAAGATGCAAACTGTTGCAAATAGCTTCTCTAAGATCTTGAATGACTTGGTCAGCCAATTTTAATTTCCAGTACTCCTGCCTAAAAAATAAATAAATAAAAGCTGAAGCTCAATTATCATACAGACAAATATTATGGGATCTCATTGAATTTATAAATTAACACACTTATTTTATATTTCTACTTCAAGTGTGTGTTATGACTTATTCACCTATCTTTTGCTATACTCTGAGGTTGATTTGAGGCTCATTGCCATGGTATAAAGGAAAAAGATTGGTTTTTCTTGCTGCTAGATGTAAAATTTAATAATTTTCTGTAAGTCTACACAGTTTTTCAGGAAACTGAAGAAATGCACTTAAATATTTGATATTGAATATTTGATTTTGTTTCCAGTAATCATGTTTTCTGGCCTTTAGCAGGAAACACAATACAAATATTATACCATGCAGACAGAAAAATTTCAAAGCTTTTCAAAACTGACAAAAGTGAAGTCCTCTTTTATTGTAATTGGAAACCGAGGCAAACAGACAATATTTTAGTTTTAAGCTTTGCTTTCAGTTCTGTACCTTAACTAAAAGACTATTTTTTCCCAGTAGGGCAGTAAAATCCCATACTGAACATTGAGGAAGTGCTGTAGAAGAACAGGAATATTATAAACCTCCAAGATAAATGTATAGAATATATGATGAAGAAAAAAATCGGGTTCACTGTGTCATTTTTCTTGCCCAAAAGCATTTATAGGAAAAAAGAAAACACAGTTTTTGTTTTGTGATGTTCAAGCCTACTGGATGGATGCTCCTGGATAAATCTTGTTTCTAGAGGGAATACCATTATGAGAAAGCTCTTTATGAGTTTATCATTCTTACATTAAAACTGACTCTAAATCTACTGATTACTATTTCCCAAATATAAACAAAAGGGGTGGCAAATAGAACATGTCTTCAGTCCATCATGCATATAATATTTATTATAATATTTATATATATTACTATACTAAGTATTAATAAACTCAGTTTTTCTATGAAAAATGCTGCTAACCAACGTTTGTGAAAGAAGGAATATTCAAACTGCAGAACCACAAAATTCTCTTGTCTTGTGATGACATTATTTAGATCTAATGAATATAGCCACTGACTATAGCTCCTGTCATGGATCCTTGCTGCTCACCCTGTCACTTGTGAACTCCTGCCTTTGAACCCTGCTCCCTGGGTGGTTGAGACCACTCCTGGAATTTATGCTGTTTGTTCTGGGCCATTTACGGAAGAGAGATGGGCTGTCACTCTCAGTCAAGTATAATATGAAAATCTAAGCTGAAGGTAAGTTGCTTTCACTTATGGGTTGCTTTTTTGTTTTGGTTTGCTTTCTCTCTGATGGAATGGCAAACCCATCACATATTCTGTTCCATTTTCTATAGCACTGGTACATGTGCAAATTTTAAAAGCATAGCTCCTTATTGGATCCAATTGATTTTCCATCCCAACAGAATATATCTATACACCAAGATTCCATTTTATCAGTGTTTAAGTAAGACAGTGAACAGGTGAAGAGAAATAAAGCAAGAAAAACAGCACTGATCAACTAAACACAAAGAGAATATTTTTTAAAGAGTAAAAAAAAGAAAAAAAAGCATCAATGATTACATGATTTATGGACACTATCCTGCCATACTAGGCACTCTTTACATCAGTCTTTCTGTCAAATTCTCCTGTAATCTGTCTCATCTTATATTTGATTGTGAATAGTCCTAAATAAGTCTTACCTCATGTCACGGATGTGTTTGCACACATGAAGTGCTATCACTAGACAGGTACAAGATTCAGTTGTACCTGTGGCTGATCATTTTCTCTGTCCTTCTGAACCTCCTTCCCATAAGCTCTCTCTCTCTCCCTGCTCACCTTCCCACCATCCCTTCCTCCCTCCTTTACCCCTCCTTCCCCTCTTCTCCCTCTGTGTCATTATTTTATTATTATTATTATTATTGAGGTCTTGTTAATGTTGTTTTAGCAAACTAGGGCATTTAACGAAATGATTTTTCACAAGCTTGCTACGTCTTAAGGCAGTCTTCACCCTTCTTCATAACATGAAAGTGAGCAAACACTTCCCTGAATTTTAAAAAGTCTGATTTCTAAATCTTTCATTTAACAGTAAGTCATGAAGAACACACCTGAGTATCTACTTTGTCCTAGGGATTGATACAAATCAAGGCAAATCAAGTCAGCTACATTCTCTCAGCCAATCTGAATTTTAAAAGTCAGTAAAATAGGCCACATTGAAAACACGGAGGATAGTGGGCCATCTACCTTTCCAGAAGGTAGATGCAACGTTAGCAGGGCCAATAATACATCCTCTGTACTGAGGCACCAATAAATTCAGTTCACACTAGCCACCTCCGGGATGAAAATCTGGTCCAGGATCCATGCTCTGTACAGTTCTTGCCAGGTTACCTGTTATGGACTAGTGCTGTCAGAACTGGGACAATGAAAGAGAACTGTATTGTCAGCCACTGAACCACCATCAGATCAGCACTTAGCATGGAATGTGTGATATAAACGGTTGTATATTTTGTTCAGAGAATCCCTGTTGAAGATCACAAAAGCTGTCAGCTCCAGTGGGGCAGTATGGAGGTTGGAGTGCTCCTGGCCTAGAATATAAGGGCCGGTATTCCTTGATTTTCTACCTTTTTGCTGAAACCAGTAGTTATTTTTTTCTACCATCCTGCAGTCTGGTCATGGACTTGAGATGTGCCTGCCTCGATCTTTCCCTTAAGTGAGCATGCTACAAAGATCAAAGTAACTTTGAATATCTAAAGCAGATTTTATTGGAATATAAAGATAAACTTTTAAAGAGAATACGCAATAATATTGTGTCCAGCAGAGATAAAAAAAACAACAACAACAAAAAAAAAAACACCACATGAAAGATAATGATGCTGTATGTCCTTCTTCCAGGATCAAACTCCACGGAGGACATGTCACTGCTGTTTTTTTTTGTTTGTTTGTTTGTTTTTTTTACTGTAATATGATCCACTGTTGTGGGTTAACTCCAGATAGCATCTGAACACTCACTGTCTCTTGTTCACTCTCCTGCCCCCTGGGACAGGGAGAAAATAGAAGGAAGTTGAGAAGAGTTGTGGATTGAGATGAAGACAGTTTAATAGGAGAAGCAAAAATTGTGCATGCAAGCAAAGCAAAGAAGGAATTTAGTGACTAATTCCCATGTGCAGGCAGATGTTTAGCTACTTCCTGAAAGCAGGGCCTCAGCACATGTAACAGCTGCTTGGAGAAACAGACACCATAACCATGAGTGTCCCCACGACCTCCTTTTTGTGAGCGTTTATTGCTGAGCAGGACATCACATGGTATGAGATGTCCCTTTGGTTGATTCAGGTCAGTTGTCCTGGCTGTGTCCCATCACAACCCCTCACCCACTCCCACACTGCCTGCAGAGAGGCAGGGCAGAGTGGGAAAGAGAGAAAGCTGTGCAAGAACTGGTCAGCAATAGCTGGGAAACACAGCTCCATACATAGTGTCAAATAATCATAGAATCACAGAATATCTTGACTTGGAAGTGACTCACAAGGATCATTGGGTCCAAATCCTGGCTCCACACAGTACCACCCAAAAATCGGACCCTACGTATGACAGAGTTGTCCAAACACTTCTTGAACACCAGAAGGCTCAGTGCTGTGACCAGTGCTCTGGGGACCCTGTTCCAGTGCCCGACCACCCTCTCAGTAAAGAATCTTTTCCTAATACCCATCCTGAACCTCCACTGATAGAGCTTCATGCTGTTTCCTCAGGTCCTAACAATGGTCACCAGCGAGAAGAGATCAGTGCCTCCCTGAAAAAAGTTAGCTCTATCCCAGCCAGACCCAGTACATCAACAAAATTTCTAGTGTATCTTCCATTACCTCAGATTTCCAACTATGTACCTCTTTTGTCTTGTCTCATTATCTCCCTTTCTATCCCTGTTTCTGTCCATAAAGCTCCCCCACAGCCGAGCATTGTTCACGAATTGCTCTTAGGAAAATGTAGTTGCTCATCCACTTTGCAGTCAGGATAAAGCAAACAGTCCACCTTCTGCTCCAATGCCCTGGAATGGCCTTTCTAACAGACTGTATCATGCCACATGCAGAAATCATGCAGGAAACAGTAAACAAAAAGATAATATCTATCCCACTCTTTCTTCATTGCCCCAAAAGAGGACACTTTGAACGCAATCTTGTCATCACATCTGGACCTCCCTGAAAACAAAACAAACAAACAAAAAAAGAAACAACACTTTACTGAATTGAAAAACTTTAATGGCAGGTATCATCTCATCAACACAACTGGGAAAATAATGAATAATTCAAAATGGAGATGCTGCTTTTTCACGTTGACTCTTCTGTTTTGTTTGTTTGTTTCCGTTTTTTAATCTTGTTACAAATCTCATTACTATCCAGCCTGGAACTTTTAGCATTTGAAGTCTAGGCCCGCCAGTTATTTTATAGATCAATCTGCTTTCTTATCTGAACTAAATCTGGAAATTACATTCTGTCTTATTCAGATACAAAAGTACCGTTCCACCAAAAAAATTGAATAGATCTGGAAGCATTTTTGTGTTTAGAAGAATGCGCCTCAGATTTCTGTGCTTGGATATTTTTACTGCTGTTAAGGCAATGCTAAAAAAAGAGAAAACACAAATCCTCCCAGCCAGAGGTCAATATGGAGATCTTATTTTCACTATAAATACGTTTTATCCTGTTGCAAAAAAAAATGTATAACTTTAGCAAAATCAAGGACTACACCTTATTCCTAAGAAAGGCAGTCTGCTTTAACTTGCCTTTGATAAAAGCTGTTTCACCACACTCTTCTGAACAAGGAATTCACACATCTTAGAAGTATTTGATATGGAGCTATACTTATCATTTGTGATTAGTATGGCTGAATGGCAGAGCTCAGCGGTTGTAATCAGTACTGGGTCCAGTCTTGTTCAATTTACTCATCAGTGACCTGGATGAAAGGACAGAGTGTGCACCCTCAGCAAGTTTGGTGATGATAAAAAACTAGGAGGAGTGGCTGATACCCCAGAAGGCTGTGCTGCCATTCAGAGAGACCTGGGCAGAATGGAACCTCATGAAGTGCAACAAATTCAAGCGCAGGGTCCTGCACCCAAGGAGGAATAACCCCATGCACCAGTAGAGGCTGGGGGTTGCCTGCTGGAAAGCAGCTCTGTGGAGAAGGACACGGGAGTGCTGGTGAACAGCAGGTTAACAGTGAGCCAGCAATGTGCCCTCATGATCAGTGGGTGGACTTGACAATGGACTCTGTTGCACAGGCTATCCATGACTGTGAAACATGCTGCAATCAAGCAAACCAAGTGGTTAAGCATCTCTGGTATGCAGGAAAATGTCTGAAATATAAACATGGGGAGGCCTGGCAGATTGATTATATTGTGCTCCCACAAACCTGCCACAGCAAGCGCCACATACTTACAATGGTGGAAACAACCACTGGATGGCTGGAAACATATCTTGTGCCCCATGCCACCACCCAGAACACTATCCTGGGCCTTGAAAAGCAAGTCTTATGACACTATGGCACCCTGAAAAGAACTGAATCAGAAAGCAGGTCTCATTTCCAAAACAACCTCATAGACACCTGGGCCATGTCCTGGTTTCAGTTAGGACAGAGTTAATTTTCCTCCTAGTAGCTGGCAGGGTGCTATGTTTTGGATTAGGATGAGAAGAGCGCTGATAACATGCTGATGTTTTAATTGTTGCAGAGCAGTGCTTACACCAAGCCAAGGACTTTTCAGCTTCTCACTCTGCCCTGCCAGCGGGCAGGCTAGGGGTGCAGCAGGAGCTGGGAGGGTACAGACCCAGGACAGCTGACCCAAACTGGCCAAAGGGGTATTCCATACCATCTGATGTCATGCTAAACAATATATAGGGGTGGCTAGCCGGGATGGGGGGGGCCGGCTGCTCGGGGATAGGCTGGGCGTCGGTCAGCGGGTGGTGAGCAATTGCATTGTGCATCACTTGTTTCGTACACATTATTATTAGTAATGCTATTATTATTATTAGTAATGCTATTATTATTATTATTATTGTTATTATTATTTTTGTGTCTTAATAAACTGTCTTTATCTCAACTCACAGGCTTCACTTTCCCATTTCTCTCCCCCATCCCAGAGAGGGAGGGGGGCAGGTGAGCGAACGGCTGTGTGGTGTTTAGCTGCCAGCCGGGTTAAACCACAACAGCCAAAAAACATGTCATTGAATAGATATATCACATTCCCTATCACGCACCAGCCTCTGGGAAAATTAAACGATGTAACAGACTGTTGAAGTCTAAACTGAGAGCAATGGGTGCTGGGATACACATTTAGGAAAGGCCACCTGGTTAGTCAACACAAAGTTAAAACAAGCTGAGAAAGACAATCTGGGTTATTCCTGCCTCAGACAAAGGTAAACCCATTTGAGGGATTGCTTTTGCTCAAGGATCTGGGTGTACTTCTTGGGTAATGTGGAAGGATTGGGAAGTTCAGTATGTACCTCAAGGGGATTTGATGTTGGGTGAGAATAGCCCATGATTTGAATTGTGTGATGTTAATTGCTATATATATTGCTGTATATCATCCCTACTGTGGTTACTATATGCCATATCAATGGTATGACAGTAAGAATCACCCAGAAGAACGATGAATGAATTTTGATGGAACCAGAGAAGCACAGCAGTGATGGAACGAGAACTGGCTTCAGCATGAAACAATCCAACACCACACACCACCTTCCTGCCCTGAAATAAGAACAGGAATAGGAAGAAGAAATGTAGGAAATGTAGAAATGAAATGTAGACTAAGAGCTCTCTGCTATTAGAAGGGTGGCTGAAGAGAGTGCATTGGGAGCAAAAAGAGCAATTTCTCTTCTGAGAGATGGTCCTGGTGAGTTTCTGAAAACTTGCAAATGCTAGTCTTAGCCAGGGTTAATTTCTGTTATCCTGCTAAAAGCTGTAGCACAGTCACATTCAATATAGAACTAGTACTCAGCTGGTGTTCCAGGTATGCACAGTGAATGGAACACAGAAAATTCTGAGAGTTTACATAAGCAATTTATCTCCATATTCCTTTTTTCTATGCAAGAGATGTAAAAGAGGGTAACTGCTCAATTTCATAATTTGGAATGCATACCAGAGTCTCTCAAAAACTTTAAACTATTATGGCTGTGACACTTATTAAGATATTCTAATTTCCATAATTTGACCTCTGGGGAATCCAGAGCTGAGAAAGCATGAACTGTAATTGTTCCATGATCACACTGCACTGACTGCCTTGGTGCTTAAAATGGGGAAGCATAACTGTCTTATTTTCCAACTTCTGTTCCTCTGATACAACCTCTTGACCTCATAAAAAAGATTTATTGCAGTATTTGTTACTGAATCCCTTTCAAAATACTTCCTAAACACTTAGAGAGTACATTTAATGTCTTAAAATTTCTCTATCACTTCCAAAAGTTGCAGCATGTCCTCTTAGTTTAGTTTTCAGCAAGGACGTTGCTTCTGTGAATCCAGATGGCTTGAATAGCAGCATGTCCAATTGCTCAAAGCTGCACATGTCTAAGAAATTAACAACAAACTATTCTGTGGCCCACTTTTAAATTGTGAAAAAAACACCCCTACTAAGGAAGACAATTGAGCTGTAAGGGCAACTTGCATACATAAAAATACAAAACAGGAAATTCTCACATACTGTAAATATTCATTTATTGAAATGATCTTCAAATGAATTTGCAATATATAAACTATGATTATTCTATTTCACAGTGGACTACTAATTAAATCTTTGATAAAGTCATTATCAGTTTAATTATTTTACATCACTTAAAGGTCTCAAAAGATCTTGCTTTGTAGAATAATTTTGGAAAGTTAGAACGAGAACATATGAACTACTGCAAAGCAAAACAAGTCTATGTGGATACAATATTTTTAGTTACTTTTCTCTCTCTACAAGTTACAAATATATCCCATGCTACTAAAGCATTTTAATAGATAAGAAAAACAATTATGTTAATGACAGCAATTATGCATAAAATAAACATACACCAACAGAATATCATTTTTGGTTTCACTGGATACGCATGAGGAAAGGAATAGGTTTAGAATGAACTTATAGCAATGTACTACTCATCAAAAGTTTGACTACATTTTTCAAAGCTGCTCAGCATGTGTGTTTATTTTCCTAGTCTTCATGAGAAAATTTCATCCATAACATATTGTGATTAGGTATAATTCATAGGTATTGGCACAATATATTCAGTAGGCCTCATATATCATTGATTCCACCAAGTACTTAAGGACTGTGGTTTCTATCTTGGCCAATGCATGAGGGATGTTCAGAACAGCTATAACTTGACTTGAGTGCCTAGAGAGAGATAATGCTATAACTGAACAACCTTTCCATCATGCTAGGACATGCAAGTTCAATCTCCTCCATCAGTATAATTCTTCCATTGCTCCCCTGTGACATGGTAAGTATGGATCAAATCACAAGACAGGTGAATTTATCCCTGGTCTCTCTTTTTTTTTTTTTTTTTTTTTTAAAGTTTGAGTTTTTCTGGAAACTTGAATTATCTCTCTCACCATACAAACAGATGTATTATTATACAGCCAAAATACACATATCCACTCTAACACTATCCATTGAGTTCATTCTACTCATGTAATAGAAGAAGGTATTCTTGACAGATCAAAATGTGGAATATTCACATATCCACCATATGACTGGAGGTGTAATAAAGCAACTGATAAGGCTGTACACCACAAATTCCATTTGTTAGAAATGTAGGATTTGTTCTGGTCTCAAAGGCTGGGTAACACTGCCTCCAGTTTAGGCACAGAGAGAAACTACAACAATTATTTGGCAGTTGCCTACATACATAGAGATGCACCTCTTAGGCTAGTTAATGACAGTTGCGGCCAATAGATATTTCAGGTGCACAATGGTAGGACGTGACTTTTTTATCCAAAGGATAACTTAGTGCTGTAAGTACCTTGCGTTTCTGAGGCTACGTAGAAAGTGTCATCCAGCTTCAAAACATTTATCACTACTCAAAATTAATTTTTAAATTACTCAAATTAACAAGTTGCATTTTATCATTGTATTTTTTACCTTTTAGAAAAATATGTAAATTATTTACAACTTGACAGAGAATACATCTGTTTCTCCTCTCATCTCATTTTTGTTTTCATTCATAGTTAAAATGTCTACTGTTAATATTCTTTTATATTTTTTAAGCAGAATACAAGCCACAAACTGTTTATGAAGTGAAACTAAACTTTCTTTAGAAGCTATAATTGATTTAATTGCCTGAAGAATAAAATCCCCAGGTGGAGCATCAAAATAATAATGAATACTTTCTTATGTTGTTCCTGTTTATCGTCTTCCATGTCTTTTAAACTATAAATATTTTTAAAGAGAGTGCTTAAGAGAAAGATAAATGTTTGTTGAGTATTTAAACTGTCTTCTGTGGGAAGGGGCAATTTTGCACAGTTGTTTTATTTTCTTCATGGGAAGACTATCTATTCATTGTATCTGTCTTTTCTACTTAAACATTTTCCCCTTATTTTTTTTTAATTGAACTCCTTAATGTCTTGAAGGTACTTAACTTTAATTCTATAGATCAGAAGTGAAGATAACATCTATGTTTTACAGATGCAGACATACTAATTGGCTTTCCAAGCTCATACAGACTTTAGGCAGGATGATTCAAGTTCAAGGCCAATGCTACATTCACCAGAGGTGTTCTGAGACTTGTCAAAGCATTTAAGCTAGGAGAGCTGTCCAGTGGGTGTCCATAGTGGGCTGAAGGACAAAAAGGAAAGAACGTCCAGGCTGGACGATGTGAGTCTAAGTTCTCTACTACCAAAGAATGAAACATTTAAGTCAGTATTTTTGTATTAGCCTTCAACTACAAACCATGACTTTGAAATCAATGCTGTGAGGAACTTATGTTTGGTTCCCATCGGACCAAACCACATTTATAAGCCTTTTGAAACTTTAGCTGCTAAAATCTGTGTAAAGACTTAGACTGTGTGAAATAATTTGGAAGCTTGAAGTAATCCAGCCTTGAAAGTACAGAGGTACAGACAGCAAAGATAAAGGGCTGTGATGTATTAATCAGAGGGGCATTACAATGCAGTTTTTATAACATAGATTTCCTGAAAGGAATGTGAAAATTTGAAAGAATGTTATGATTTTAAAGATTCCATTTTACTACAGAAAAAATCTTACTGCTTTTCATCTAAAAGAAGGAAAAGGCTCAGTTTAGCCACATGTAGATGCAGAAACTACAATCACGTAAGAGAAACAAAACTATAGCAAATATACAACTACCTTCAAATTGCTCAGTCACCAGAGCTCTGACAAACATAACAGCAACAGCAGTTCTAAAGTCTAAAAGACACTTCTTCATTAAATATGTTTATGACGCTGTATGCTAATCAGCAGATGACTGTTGTTTTCATTACTTCCTTTTAAATGTTATTCTGGATAAAGAAAAGTCTCAGCTGGAACCAAGAATGATCAAATAACAGTTCTATACCTGGAGTTAGGTCATGACCCAACCACTAGGGTGAAGGAGTCACAAGGAGATCACAGGAGATCCTAAAGATGTAAATCATCCAAGAGCCACAAAAAAATTAAATGCTTGAAAATAGACTTTTTCTGAGTTTTTCTTCCACTGCCTACCCTTGTCCTTTTGTTCCCAGCCACTGTGCACTGCTAAATAAAGAGCTGTCTCTGAACTGGTTATTTCTTTACACAATAAATTTGTAAACCTTTTGCACAAACCTTCCACACATTTCATTTTTCCTGCCCTTACAGTCCAAATCTTAATTATGTAGAGCAGCATACAAGATTGAAAAAATATAGCTTAGAATTATTCATGAATGCAAACCATAGTGAGAAAAGAAAATTTGAACAATATTTTGTGTTTTTCTTATAGGCGTGTCACCTTCCTTTTCTGGCACACTGATTTTTTTTTTCTACTACAGACCTAATAAGGCAAACAGAAGGATAAACTGGATTATTCATCACCAGAAAAATAATCATTTGCATTCGAACTGCAAGAACTTTATTATTCACGACCAATCACAAAGAACACTGACACTTTTCACAACCTCAATTAAGTTTCGAGGCTCAAGATGTGAAAGGAATTGGGGGGTGGGGGGTTGGAACCCCCTTGATTTTTCCCTAAAAAAAAAAAAAAAAAAAAAAAAGAGCAAATTTGATAGCAAAGAGACTGAAAGAACTCCCATCAGGCCATTTTACAAAGCATATTTCCTGATTCTTTTGTGCTGTCAGTCTATGGATTAGAGAAAGAAATAAGCTTACTGCCCTCTCCCAGAAATACATAGCTGATTAAAGCTGGTTTAAAAGCCAACTTTTAAAGGTAAGAATGCATTTGCAATCCACATATTCCACATTCCATAATCCACACATGATTTGCAACATACATCACATGTAGATTCAAATATATGTATGTATAAACACATCTTTGTCTTAAAAGGGAGAATTGTCTAACCCATTTTCTCTCTGGGATTTCCATTGACTGATGTGATACCTTTAGCAGGGGAAAAACTGGTCAACCTGAAAGATCCCTGCTGAACTCAGTTAACAGGCTGAACATGACCTTGGCAGCTGTTTCTGCTTTCAAGGTCACTAAAAACCTTATAAACTGTTTTCCTTTCCATCCCTCATAGGATTAAACAGCAATATGGTCAAAAATAACTAACTTAAATGTATGTCTCAAGAGAAAGTCAAAAAACAATAAATACATCCGATAGGGAGATATAAGGTGCAGAAAAAGGTCCATTCAGGGTCATATCCAAGGTCTATGACTCCTATCCTGCTTCCATTTGCTGCACCTCTTGCTGAAGGCAGGCTGCTACACTGCACATTTAGAATCTCTACCCCTTCCACCGCCACCACCCCCAAGCTTCCTTTTTGCAAGAACATGCTTTTCATGGGATTAAATAAACCAGATAGGAAGAAGGCATTTTACCATTAATGTTCTGAATGAGAGATGTTCAGCCTGCAGCCTAGACACCATGAATTAAAACTTTAAGAAAGGATCTGTTTCTTTCTTCCATTACAGGTTTGGAAATCCCAGACTGAGTGTGATGGGAGTGTGATCAACTATAACGAAAACTCTTTTTCACCAGTCAGGACACAACAGAGTGTAAGAGCTGAAAGTAGAAAGTGAGACTCGAGTGCATGTTCATCCCTACCTAAGGTTAAGCAAATGGGGAATTATTTTATTATGTAGCAGCGGTTCCAAAGGAATCTTTGGGAATAGGTGAAACAAAATGAGCCATACTTTCACCTTTCCCACAGCCAATTCATCTCCTGTGCTCAGGGAAGAAGTCACAGCATGTGAGTGGGCTGACATTCAGGACTACCATGCTGCAGGGAATCCCTAGTAATAGTTTATGAGAGGTTTCTGCTTACTTTCACCATGCCTATAGTTCAAGTAGAGTCAAGCTACTCAGGGAACCTTTTCCAAATATGGTTGCCATCTGGATTTCAAAGCAGCTTATGCGTTGATGACTGTGTAGTGTATCAAACGATTCAGAAATATGTACGCATTTCTCTACCAACCCTTCCCCCGTATCTTCAATTGATAGGATACAGAATATTTGCCAAGATGCATGGGTATTTGACTATTGTTCAGGTATTTTCTTTTCTCTGGCTCAGTCTCTTTATGGAGCCATAAACACAGTGTCAAAAAACTCACAAAAGACCTGTTCTCTTCAAATAATCCGATTAGTTGTGAAGGCTAAAATGTTCGTTCTTCCTAACAGGATGGAAATGCTGAACTTACAGTTGCTTTCAACTGCCAGAATGGCCCTAAACAGTCACAGAAAGACTAAGAATCTGGACCAGAAAGTTTGGAATGACTTCAGAAAATCATCCCAAATTTCCGATGGTGTACCAGCTCCTGTTGCCAAAGGAATAACATCAGCTGCTTTGGTGCAGCACAGCTGTGTTACTATTCAAAGGTATATTTGAAAACTGAAAAATCAGCAGGCTTCATTTGCATGCAGTTCTGGATTCTCAAATAGGTCTAATTTAGCAAATATCCCACAGGAATAGGAAACACTATGAACATATTGAGATAATTGAAAAAATTCAGGGAAAAATGCAGGGAGTTATTATGTACACTAATCATTATTTCTCTCACTTATTCCAATTTGTTTCACCTGCTTTTAACTGTTCCTTATTTTTTCCTCTACTCAATTAACCTATGGAACAACTGTTTATGCAATACAATTAAAAAAGAATTTGACAAATTTGTTTTAATACAAGAATTATTTATTGTTATTGTATTTTGGTGGCATTTGCAATTATACATTAGGATAAAGCCTGTGAGGATTACGAAGCTTCCTATTTTAAAACGATTGTCATATGGTATTAGCAAGATTTTTTTCTCTATATAGATGATACCATATACATTCAGGTGTATTAAAAGGATTTCATGCCTCTGAAACATTGGGTTAGGTATTTATTTACTCATTTATTCATCAATTCATTCTACTTCAGTAATACTTCAGGAGCTCAATCAAGGGAACTATTGTGCTGGGAAAACACATGAAACCCACGAAGTCCTTGATCCAGAATATTTACAATGAATGATACAACTGTAGAATTATATATTCTGTTTCTATTCAGTGTCTAAACAGACAATTAAGCTTTCCCAAACATTGCAATTATGAGACCTGCCTCAGGTCAACAAAGTAACAGTTAAAAAAAAGTGCAATAATAAAATCAGCCTGTGAACTGAAGGAATTCTTCTAAACTTTCCATGGTAACAATGGAAGAAATCTGGTCCCTGCATAGCCATCCAGTATTTGACTGTATTCTCTACTCAGCATTTCATACTAAGCAACATAGTGAGAGTTCAAAAATTTCAGTTCTGGCACCTGATACTGGTGAAGCAGATTTTCCATTAAGTGGTCATGCAATCAATCCCATGTACACAAGCTATACCTGCTCCTGGGTGGGAAAGTGTTTTTTGTTTGGTCGGTTGGTTGTTTTTTTGTATTATTGTGTGTGTGTTTTTGTTTTTTTTTTTCCCCCACATACTCGCACACTAAAATGCCCTTTAGAGTCTCTTTACATCCTATTTATATTCAGAACTGATCCGATTAGCCATGTCTTCTCACCCCTTGGGGCACACCCTACTTCCCTCTTTTTTTTTTTTGTTGGCAATATGATCCACAACAAATCTACATCTACCCTGAAGGACAGGCTAAGGATTCACATCACAAGGAAGTCCACATAACCAACTACTTCTGGCCGCTATCTGAATATCATATTTGCACAGTGTGATGTGGAGACAGAAGGAGGTACTGTTATATGTAAAAGAAATTTTCTGAATTTCCTATGCCACTAAGAAAGCCTGGAATAACAAAGTAGTAGTAATTTGCATTTAGAACCAAAACACACACAAAAAAAAAAAACCTGCTCCCAGATTGAACCAAAACTGTGGTGCAGTGATATATTCACCCTCTTCTTTTTGCATAGCTACACCACCACTTAACTCGATACGCCCATGTCTTTTTTCTCCACTGCCCCTGTCTTTGCATACTATTTTTCTTCAGATAATACTGTCCTTCATCAGCCCTTCATTTCATGTCTTTCCAAGATCTTAATTAAAAACTACTGTTCCACATTTTAATAAGTCATTCTAAAGCATGCAAAAGAGTGCAACAGGTTAGCAACATGGAGATAATCAGTCGAGGGCCAGGGCAGGGGGAAGGGAAGAGAAGGGAGAGGAAATAAAATGTGTTTCTCCTGGGCTGGTGATACTGACAACAGCAGAAAATATTTAGGTTCCTGATGGTCTTGTTTTAAAGCCTCACTCTCCAATATTTGTATACAATACAAAAAAGCATAAAAAAAGTAAATAAAAGAGACTCGTTCATACATAAAATGTAAACAGAGGAAAAAAATATCGCTGAGTACAAGAGATTTATTTTTTTGGTTGGTTGGTTTGGATTTTTTTTTTTTTTTTCAGTTGAAAGCTGTTGCCTGGATCCATTTCCAAAGAGCTAAACATATAATTATATAACATGCAATTACTCAGCTTGCCAATTATATACAGCAGGGTCAGAAGTTTCCTGCATTTGCATGAAAGGACTAATGAAATGGGTCCCAACACCTGGTCCTTGCTAGAGGAAAATAAATGTATTGAATGGAATCCAAGGATTTTAAAAAAAAAAAAAACAGCATTTCTGTTTTGTTTTCTCATTCTCATAGAATACATATTTTGGCAACAATTTTGTTTGCTTTCTTAATAAAAATGAGAACAATACAGTAGAATTAAACTGGAAGTCTCAGAGGTTCTAAGTCCCTTCATTCTCCTAAGGACAACTATGATACTTATGGCAGCAAAGAATTAGAATTACTTTCCCAGTTCTCCCAAGCCACCAACACAGCTGCAGCCTGGCATACCCATTATAGAAACCCATTACAGGGTGCTTCCAAAACAGAAAAAATAGATGGGCTATTCCCCAAAGACCACTATTTTTATTCTAAACAAGTGAATTTGTCCCATTAGCATCTAAACTTCACCAAATACTAGGAAGAGGCATTGAGGAATTTTGGGGAAAAAAAAAAAAGCCACCAAAAATCCCAAAGATCTTTTAGATTCCTTTTATCAAAGGTCCTGGTGTAAATTGTGAGACCACTGGCATTAACAGAATTCTTAAGTAGTCTCAGTATGGTCATGTTTTCATCCAAGATCATTTCAAACTCTAGTAAATCGTGTTTTTATGAGGTTTAAAAAAAGTAAAACATTCATTCATTCATTGCTTAGAAAACACTGTGACACTTTCATGTTCAGCAAGCAGTCATCATTCTATCCGTACGGAATGCCTTCCACAGCTGTTTGATTGATTGCCAACTTCCATCAGGAAAAAAATGCATTGCCTAGAGGTAAAAAGTCCCTCATCTTTTTGTTCATCAGCAATGTGAGTCAGCAAAGGTTGAAACAGTAGACCTTTGTCACATATCCCAGGAATTCAAAGCCAAGTGCTGGAAACAGGGTAAAAAGCTGGTTCCAGATTTTCAGAAGATTTAACCCATATTTATACTAAATCTTTCAAAGTGTAAAGTTAAAGCCTGACAGCTACAGTGCAATTTGCAATTGTTACTAAGGTCCTGAAGGTCACTTCAGGGGTGATTCCATATGAAACTGCTGTTTTCAGGAAGATTTCACTTTTTTTTTTTTTAATAAAAAGGAAGGTAGAATTGTTGTAAATTGCTCTGCTACAATTACACAAATTCCTTCAAATGCATCTAATTTGTGTAATTTTTTTGGTGAATATGGGTCAATCTTTGGCATCACCAGCTTAAGAATAATTGTCATAGTACAACCAATTCTGGGAAAGACAGATCTTTTCATGGGAGAAAAATTAAATAAGTAAGTTTCAAATATGACATGTATAGGCAGATTTTAGCTACTACAGGGACTACTGAGATGGCCAACTGAATTACACTGATTTGTACCAGCTGGGATCTTGTCCAGTATATTCAGTTTAGTCATACCATGAGTCACTGCCCATGAAAGGTATTGCTTTGATACCCTTCACTTTTGAGTGTATGAAATTTTGTTTATTAGCAACATCTGTTCCTGAAAGTGTGTCAATTTTTGGATAGTCCTAAATCTGAATGTAGTAAATGAACCTCACGTCATTGTGCAGCTTAATCTCAGGGTCCTTGTTTTATTAAAGACTCTTTCCAACAGTTTTCTGTTGTCTCCATCAGCCTCCTCCACCATAGGTTTAATGAACTTTTCTCTACCTTTTTAGTATTATTTCTGTTCCAGATTTCCTTCCTCTAATTTTGAAGTTTGTTTTATGTACTCTTAGTGGTTACTCAATGTTGTCTTTTATTCACGTAACTCCCCAGTCCACATCACTAGCACTCAGAATTACTGAACTTTTTTTCCTTCTCAAAGCGTCCATCTTACATTAGAGAATCATCTCAGGCTAAACTCATTTATATTAAAATATCTTCGGTTTTTCATCTCCATCATATATTGTTCATATTATGGATGGTAGTAAAACAGGTAGCTCCATCCTCATTAGGCTGATTTGAGCTGTTTCTTCCTCTCAATTACATAAGCACATTTTATTTTTTTAAATATTGCATACACTTAGTCTAAAAAGAACATGTAGCAATATTTCTTGCCGGTATCTATTTCATCCTGTTGTGAACATAGTTAAATTAGTATTATTATACTAGCTTAGGTTAAGCTGGCTTTCTACATACTGCAAGGTTTGATACTCAGGCCATATCAAAGTTCACAGAATTTAAAAACATTCTTAGAACTTCTATTTTCGCCCCCCTTAAAGTTAAACAAACCTTATATGTATCCAGCAGAATGCTAGAACTACTTAGAAACTCTTCATCCACCAGATTCACTCCTCCCACCGTACATTCTTCCTGTGCATTCCCTTTTGCATTTCCCATCTTTCCCATAGGAAAGGTCTTTACCACTCCACTACTCACTCAAGACTAAGCATGTTGCCTCAGCTTTTGGAGATACTCAGTAACTTTCTTAATTACCACATATCTGTTTTTTTCTTTGGAGTGATCCAATGCCTTTTCATAAGATACATCAAGTAATCACTGGCACCTTGATCATACCTTGAAAAGGTAACGAAAATGTGATTAAAGACTGAAGATGATGAATTTTCAGTCCTTTCCATGTAAGAATGGAATGCAACATACAAGCTGAGGGAGAATTTGTAAACTGGATCAGGTTATAAAAGCAAGTGAGAATTAAAAAATACTCACCAAATTATTCAGTAGTCTATAAAATAAACCAAAGAGAAAATATGGAATCATTTAACACTGTTACAGGAACTTCATCAAGCCAACAATGGTCATATATAGCCTTGATGATTTGAAAGGAAAGGGCAAATGGCAAATAACCTTAAAAGTGTAAAAATGTTTTCTTAACTATGTTTATGTAACAGCACAAAGTGCAGAATATTCTATACAGTAGAGACCTGTCAAATTGAGAAACAACTGTTTTCACTGAAAGAAAATAATAATAAAAAAGAAAAATCTGCCAAAGAATGCACGATGGACCCTAGTGTCTTCTAACATATTTAAAATGCTCACATCTCAGTCCATGATAAATCTTGCAAAGATCTCTACTACTGTGAAGTGGCTGCTTTTATGTAAAGACACAGAAATAATCTATAGAGACCAAATATCACCTTCAATTTTATCATGCTCTTAACTATAGAGAACAAACTTGAGAAAAATACTCCAGTTTATGGGGACTCAGGTTTCTGTGGAATGTAACACTAGGCAAGTCATATAATTTTTAAGCAAAAGATCGTGTTTCTTCAATACAAAGAATCAGCTTCAGTATTTTTCACTGGAGATGCAGTTATTTATCTGTGACTTCAATAGTAACTTCTGAATCCAGAGGTAGATGTAATCTGCCTTTTCTTTTTCTCTGTATTTCTGCATTGAGCTAAATTAAGAATAGTGGTTCAGGTCCCTGTGGACCAAATTAAAAAGAAAATATCTGCACCTTTTTAAGAACATTCACAGATCTTTGACGATTTAATGGAAACTCATCCTCCTCTCCCCTCTGTAGCAAACAATGGTGTGATAATCACTTAATAGCTGCCTTCAGTCACAGAGTTGTAATTACAGAAATAACCTAATAATACCCAGTAACTTGCTTTTTTTTTTTTTTTTTTTATTATGAGCATAAGGTATCTTTCCAGATGGCTATAGAATAGCTCTAAGTAGTCATCTTTAAGCTTCAAAACTGGATTGTGGAGGGAAAATAAAGAAAAAATATATGATTACCTATTACTTCTAGGTTATAAAGAAACATTTGGAAGAATGGGAAACATTTTACTTCTCTATTTTGCTTGGGAAAAAAAAAAAAAAAGTTGTTTTATGACCAACTATTATGTTTTAAAGATGAATCAGAGAAGAGGGAGGAAAATCAATTTTCATTTGGAAGTTATTTCAATACCTTTTGTCATGGTCATTCCAGTGCTGCCATCTCAAAACATATCTGAAGTAACTCATAATTTCATTTTCTTGCTACCTAATATTCATTTACTTCCAAATTCAGTATGCAACTGATTCTAATTCTAAAAGGACTCCATCATCCAAAGACACTGGTTAGCAATTTGAAATTCCTAGTCAGTGAGGGTATCAGGCCTCGTATATCCAGATGCTTCATGCAGAGATTCTAGTCTCTGTTTTCAAAAAGATTAACTAAAGATTAAATACAATTTCAGCCTTTTAGCACTGACTGCTTAAATCATATCATAATCCAGGTCGGTTAGGAACTATGTTTTAGAACTCTGTTCAGATTTTGCTCTCCTGCAAACATAGGTCAAAGCTTCTACTTGGCATCAAACATTCCCAGCAAGTATTGTTTAAGAAAGAGAGAAATGGAATATTCACAGTCCTCCCTGTAAAATAATTCTGAAGTTGTTACACATTTAGTGAGAACATCTGGATGCATGGATAAAAGAACACAGCTGTCTTACATGATTTATGATTCCATTTTCCTGTCTTTACCCGGGGCCAATTTCAGTCTTTTTTTTTCCTCCACTCTCACCTCCAACCTTTCACTCATATAACTTTGTCATTTTTTAAAGTATTTTAAGATGGTTCTCGCTTTCTGGCTGTCCCAATAAATCCACCTTGAATTCCTCATGCTTATTATTGCTTATCTGTTCAACTAACAGATATGTTGGCCTTTGAACAGGCACATTCCAAGCTGAGCTAATTTTAATAATAAAAATGATAAAAGAAATATGCTTGAAATTGAAGACAAATTTTGCTATTTTATGATTTTGCATTTTGACATGTCATGTTTCTGTTAATTCCGGTGAATAATGTCAAAAAGAAAAATCAATGCTAATTTTACCATTTCAGAAGCTGTATCTCCTAATGATTTGTAATATTTAAGTAAATAATGCAAAAACTTACTTCTCTTACCATTTTTTTCAATAAATATGAAAATTAATTGCATTCAGACTTTAAATGATTTGTTAGAAATGATTTGTCCTGAGTCCTTCAAAATATTACTAGCAGATGTGGGGAAAAAACAACAAAAAAAAAGAGTTAAATGTTCTGACTTTTTTTTTCTGAGCTCAGGTACATTAAAATTTCTACTGTTTTAATATTATTTTAATTCTGCCTTTGTAATTTAAACAACACAATGTCCATGTTGTGGTAAAACAGGCTGGAATATAGCTTCTTTATGTGAGGATGTAACATAATATGAGGATGTAAAAGCCCCGTAAAAACAATAGAAAGTTGTTTACATTAGAAGTTACATCAGTATAACTATATAGTACCTGTATATAACACTGGTTCAAAAAAGATGTCTGATCATAAGATCAGATGTTGGTAATCGGGTAAAGATGGCTTAAATAGCTCCAAGTCTTTGAGTCCTAAGTTTAAATCTAGGCTGCTCTTGAAATGTATTATAACAGCCTCTTCTGAGCTATTCAGCATCGAGAGACCTGCACAGAATCACTCCCTGTGAGGACAGCAGTGCTTTTAAATTCACAGCACTGTTTCCATTACTTGCGGCATGCATAAAGAGAAATATGTTATGCCCAGAATTAATTTGCACTCATATTATTTTGTAGGAATGCATAACTGATTTAAGTAAAGCAGACAATTCTTGACCTGTAACCAGGGTCAAAGTGAATCCAGAACTGTTTATTCCAAAACACGGAAAATTTTGGTTAAGTTTTAAAAGTGACTAGTTATGCACATATCCATAGGCTTTTTTTTTTTTTTTTACACTGTGCATTCATTTGTAAATCCTTTGATTTAGATTGAATTTTGATGTCAGTATGTCAAAATGTAGAGATCCTATGGGCTCACAATTTAAAGAAAAAAATCCATCCAAGCAGAAATTGCAAACAATTCTTAAAATACCCCAGTAAAAGTTATTTTAGTAATACAAAATCTTGTGTTAAACTTTTGAAAAACTTGCTCAAGTTGCATTATTTTAATTGAATACTGACCTTTTAATATTGAAGTGGCCAAATCTCAATCATTCCAGTAAAAACTCGGTATTCAGTTTAATTTAAGCTAAAGCCCTCGATTTAAAACTTAGAAAATTTCAGGGAAATAGCACAGATGGATCTAAACTTCTCATCTTGCACTGACCAAACCTTTGCATGATAAAAGAAGTGAGCTTTACAAATTTACTTCATTCCTCTTCCCCATTTTTTGAGTCAAAATTAAAAAATGTTTTTGAATTATTGCATCATCAAAAATATAAAAATAGAAAAAGCAACTCTTACATTTTTATCAAATGACTGAAAATATCTTCTATCCAGGGTGGAGATAGATAAAAGAAGACAGCAATATGAAGGTAGATTAGATCTTATTTCACTTAAGAAATGAGAGATTCCTGAGAAAGGTCTCTGTTGACCCAACATCTTTAGGAATACAAATGTAAATGATTTCCTTGCCTAGTCTGTACAGGACCGTACTAATCTTGATTGTAAACCATGGTTCACTTTAGCCTGCATCCACAAGAGAAGTTTTATAATGAAGTTCATTTCACTGTACTTTGGAGAATTACTGGCTGTAACTTGAAGTCAACTTTCTCCAGTAAGCCATTAACGCTGAACTACACTATACAAACTGCAAATATCACTTATGCTTGTGGTACTTAATTTTTGTCTTCTTAAAGGGACATTAAATGATACATTAGAACATCTTCAAACTACAACTCTATGATTCAAAACCCAGTGAACAGGTTTCCAAACAATTAAGAGTAAGGAAAGAACGAGCACTAATGAAACTTAATAGGCTTTTAAAAGGTGGTGTCTGCCTTCGCTGACCTCCTGCACAAATCAGCAGGAACAGCACTTTAAGGAACTGACTGCAGCTCAGAACATTACCCAAAGAAAATAGTACAAATACTCCAAAGTGGTTACTGGAAAAGCTGAAGTAAGCATGTCACTCCTCTCAAATCATATAAAACATTTAGCTTGTAATGCTGTAGCAGTACATCTTTAGGCCAACACCTATTTCACTTTCCCCTCCCACTGTAGAAAGGCCTTACTTAACATCTTTTTGAAAGGTGCTTCACATGTGATTTTAGTCAGATATTCTGCTGATGTAAAGAACAACAGCTACAGTATTAGAGGTTCTGCTGGAAAAAAATTGCCTGTGCATATGGAGTTCCTTTAATCTGACTGATCATTACACAAACAAAACGCAACAGATCCATACTATCTGGCTTTCAAAAATATTTAGTATGTTGTCACATATATTATGAATACAACTGAAAAAGATCCGCAAGGTAGCTAAGACTAAGCTTTACCTCAGATGGTGCCATAACATAGATGTTCTAGGCAATCACTTCACAATTAAATGGTATGTATGTTTAAGGCAAAACCTTAGTCCTGGTTAGTTCACTAGTAGACATATAGCACAAGAGTTCATGAGAAGCTTTTACCATTCTCAATACTCTTCTGAGCAACTTAGTTTGAAAAAATTAGTCAACAACTACAGCAGTGCTGTGAATTTCTTGATTTAAATTTACACACTAGACTCCATTAAAATTGATTTTGTCTGAATAGTTCCAATTTATCAGACAATGGCTCCAGATGGACCCATATAAGTACTATAGCAACTGTAATTATTTACTTGCTTTAGTTCAATCGTGCTTTAATTTTATCAGTTGTTATTTTAACTTTACCCCGAGGTCACTGATAAAAATATTGAAGCATGTCAACCCTACTATTACTCCTTTATTACAGCCCTGTTAAAACACCTCCACTCGATTCTTTTAGGTTACCTATGTTCTAAGGTGCCTCAGCTGGACAGCATATATTCTACTGGATGTATGCTTTATCATTGCAGGTAAAGGATCATATATAATATGATATCAAATGCATACCTAAGCATGTCTAAGCATATTTTATCAACTCACATATGAAACAAATCCATAATTTGATTACAGAATGATTCAGGCTTATTTGGCAAGATTTATTTACACACTGTACACTGACCAACGTTAATTATTTTCTCATAATTGGTAGAAGGCTGTGTCAGCCTGAAGTCTGTCTAATGAGCCTACAGTTGCTTTGGTCATCTTGACTGCCCATTTGGAAAATTGTAACAAATACTTGTTTAAGTTTCTACAATGTCCTTGGTATTATAAAACACATTAATGGACGAGACATTTAGTCAATTCCCTGTTCAAGAAAGCCAACAGTCCTCAACTGCTAATGTAGAGTAGTTCATCACTCTTGTATAAGCATATCATCTTTATTCTTTCAAAACACGTACGAGAGAGATTTATTAAACGCTACCTTTTTCATTGTTTAATAAGAATGTTTTACGTTCTCCATCCTACTGGTCAGCACTTATTGTTTTCTTTTTCAGCTAATACATTTAAATATGTTTTTTTTTTCTTGCACCTCAAGCAACGTATTTTATCCTAGTAGTTTCATTTACTTGACTCTACTTTACTAGGAATTTTATGCACATTGTGTGGAATGTTATTGATTATTTAATCCATCTGCAAACTCTTGCTTTTTTAATAACTGCTTTTGTTTTGCTTTTGAACTTCAATGAAAATTTAGTCAAAACTGTTCTACACCATGATGAGGAGCCTGCTAAGGAGACAGATAACAGAAGACCATTCTAAGTTGCACAAAGTGCAGAACGAAGAGCTCTTACTACACAGAGAAACATTTTTAATTGTGTTTATGACAAAATAAAAAGCTGCTAACCTTCCAGTCTCACAAAATCCAGAACCAAAGACCATCATGAAACATTTAAGGACAGCTAAAAATACTCATAATTCGTCAGTGTTGTATATCTTTAAAAATCATGAAAGTTGCAAAGAAAACATAACTATTTTTCATTAGCGCTACTATAGGAAAATGTCATTTTCTTACTAGAAGTGAAAACCTGCTTCCAAAAAGTTAGTGATAAAAATTCTAGGAAACCACCCAAATTATAAGTTTAATTTCTCATGGAAATTTTCTCCTTTGTAAGGACTGGAAAAAACAGTTTTCTTTTTTTTTACGTGGTAGTTGAGAAGAAACTGTATTTGGCTACTTTCATTTCCAAGAAAGAAATCAAGCTTATTTTTGTCTTTATTGTTTTCTCTATATGGAACACTTCTTTTTTAACTCTCCAAAATGGCAGGTAGTCAGATAACATTGTTATTTTTTTTAATGCACTGCTTACATCCTCTGTTTAACTGCTATGGTATTCCATCTCTCCATCTAAAATCTCCTAGCCTTTTAAAATGCTGAACCAAAAGTACATGATCTTAAAAGTTGCCATGCAGGCTACACTATTTTTTTTTCTAGCAGTGATCATGTTGGATTTATTCACAAAGGCAACTCAAACTGTACCTTACCACTCAGAACCTGCAACTCTCAACAGTCTACATAATTTTTTGCTTCTCTGATGAGATTAACAAACAAAGAAACAGAACCTTAACAAACTTTTTCATCCATGCAACATGAAGACTACAAAACGGGTACCAGTTTTCAGTTATTCATAACTAGTCTTCATCAGAAATGAAGCACCCAGGCTCAAGATGCTTGAGGTATAAAACATTGTCTAGCCTTTCCATTGTGCATCCTTTTTCCTTTACTTTTAGCACCATCAAGCTTAGCTGTGTCTTTGCTTGTTGGCTTTAAATGGGAGCCTTGGAAGCATCATGATAATTCAAAAAAAATTCACGCACAAATCAAAGAATCTCTTAAAAAAGAAAACAGTAATTCTGCTTAATAAAAAGCTCAATACAAAGCACATTAACACACACAAAGAAGTCCCAGCCAACTTGTCAATTTACCAGCTTGTGTTTTGAGTATATGCAGCCCGAGAGTACAGTATAATTAATTGCTACAACAGATCACAAAGGTTTAGGTTCCTGGACTGGTTAACGTTATCAAGCGTCTGCTTTTTATAATGTCAATTTCATTTTATTTTTATTTTTTACTTAAACTGATTGACAGAAAGACCCAACTGTTATAAACAGTGTTGAATGTGATGCCTTTACCATTGCTTAAGGGGTAGAAGTCAAAAGACAGATGGAAAAAACAAGTGGTGGAATGGTGCTTCTGTCATAATTGACTTTTATGCAGACAAGTCTGTGTGTCCATAATAACAAACAGTCTGTTTAGACATTTAGCAAATAGTCAAGTATGCTCTGTAAAGTGTGATTTTTTTTTTAAATATTTTTTTTTTGCTTACATCACTGTGGAAACTAGATTTGAATTTACTCTCAGTTTATTAGGCAGAAGAACATACATATTTTGTCTTCCCCATAAAAGGAAATAAATTATAGACTATGCAGAAGAAGATTAAAGAGGGGAACTAAGCAATACAAAAATGAAAGAATTTCCTCTGCTCGTAAAAGTACAGAGGAGTAATGTGTGAACTGGTTCAGCTATGTCTAGAGACTGCCTCCCTGTTTATACAACCAATTCCTTCACTATTCACCAAAATCTTCACCAAAAAGCAAATCAGCATTTATAAAGTTAAAATATGCTTACTAGATAATTAATTTCATTATTTATAAAGCCTTCTCCTTAAACTTCTCTACTTAGCTGTGATGGGAACAGGAAGCAATAAAATGCAAGTAGAATTATTAGAAATATTCTGGCTCTTTCACAGGGGGCCAGTAATCCCAGTAAGAAGCACAGATCAGCAGGATACTTGCCATATTCTAAAAGGATCTGTTTACACACAAGAGTTGAACTGTTATGACTATATCAGAAGACTTATGTAGTGCAATCTCTTAAGTGTGGCTATGATTTGCTGGCATAATGGTATGAAATTGCTTTCACTGGTATAGTTCATTTATTCTTCTCCATGTACTAGAACTGATATAAGCAAGCATATAATTGCACACACCTCAGTTTAAAAGAAAAAAAAAATCATAGCCAACTGCAATTTTACCAGTACAAAAGCTACATTTAGAACAGAATTTAACTTCCAACTACAACAATTTTCTTGTGGAATTTCCTTTAAGAAAATATTTTATTTCTACTCTAACCAGGAACTCTAGTTCACACTAGACAGTGGGATTTAAAAAAAAAATAAAATTTAACTGCTCAGACTGCTGTTTGTGTAGTTTACCTGTGTGTGAGAAGGCGCATTGCTAATTCCCCCAAACTACCAAAATAGGATACAATTCTTATTCTCTTTCCTACTGCTTCTATAGAAAGGCAGCTCCTTAACAGCGAGCCCCAGGGAAGAATAGAGTCCTTAAAAACATTGCAGGCTAGCTATAAACCTGACCTACCCCTCTAGTTTTTGCTACAGAGGACAAACCCTCTCGTTATATGGAAAAATGAGACAGTAAAATCCTTGCAGAGAACGTGTATGAATACTGTTTCAGAAAGACATGATCTGGATATGGGGCAGTAATGAAGAAATTGCTCTCTTCAAAGTCTATAGTTCATTAAAATAACAGATGTCTTTTATATGATTCTGACTTATGGTATTGATCAGATTAAGTACTCGTGAAACACTGGGATATATTTTGCTGCTCTTTGTAAAAGTTTTTTTGTTTTTACTGACCTCCATATTTCTATTATACCTCTGGCTTACACTCTTTAGGTGATTCCTATTCTAGCCACAAAAGGTGTGAAAAAATGTCTGTCAGGAAAAAAAGTGATGAATTGCTTTACAGCTGTTATTATGTGTGTGTTAAAGTTGTATGTATACGAAAGTGTAAATGACTGTCTTGTGCTCACAAATATATTTATGTTTCTGTGAGCGGCTTAATGTATTTATTCTGAAATAGATACATGTTAGATCTGTTGTAAAGGAAAAATATGAAGGTGTGTTCTGAAGTGTTTATAGACACAGCTAATAGGAACACTGAGATAATATTTTCATTGACCTATTGATTCCTAAAACCAGCATATTTTACTGGAAAAGTGCTTTAATTTCAGTGATCTTTTATGTAGACAATCCTTCATGTGCATATTACTCCGATAGCTTTTGCCGATACAAACAGAAACAAAGAAAAGCTAGAAACATTCCCCACCCTGCCCTTAAAACATCTGTTTTGACATTTTTCTTTAAAAAAAAAAGTTTCAGGATTGTTTTGGTTTAGTTCCCATGCAGACTAAAAGCAAATGTCAGACATTGAGAGCTTTCATGCACTGAATCGTTATTCTCCAGACAGTCACAGCTATGGTGTAAGCGTATGTCATATGCGTAAATAAGCACAAAGGGAATGAGGTATTACTTTAAATGCCCTCGCCTATGCAAAGACTAAATAAAAACTGAAAAAGCACACATTGTAAAAATAAATAAATAAAAAAGAAACTGAATCAGGACACCCACATTTGACCTGAAAAGGAGAAAGATATAAACAGCCCCAAGCCTCCAGGTGCAGGGAATCAAACCAATGTTCCCCTACATTCCAGCCACATCATTTATTGCATGCATAGTATAGAAGACATCTCTCTCTAACACTTTACAGCAAGTGGCTGGTCATTAGTAATTCTTCTGGTATTTGTTGTAGGGTGATAACAATAACGATGACCTAACTGGTTTTACATCTGGGATTATTTACTATTATGGAAAGGCCTGGACATTGGATTCAGGACTGTGCAGTAGCATCAGCAGTGTTTTAAATTGTACTAAAGGGTTTTTGTGGTTACTCAAACACAAAAACTGTGCTCTGACTGTAACTCTGTATAGTAGAAGAGCTTTCAGCAGGATACAAACGGGGTTTGGGGTTCAGGGTTTTATTTCAGGCTGAGACTATTTTAATCTATGATAGAACTAATGAGTTTAGTAATTTTAACAGACTAGCTCTAGAAAAATGCTTATTCTAAAAAATAATAATTCTTTTGAAACGTTACGTGCCCTATATAGCAATATCTACTTGGTAGGAGTCTGATAGTTGTTCTCTACCAACAGTAAATATCATGACTCTATAAAACACAGAATCACAGAATTGTCTAGGTTGGAAGAGACCTCCAAGATCACTGAGTCCAACCTCTGACCTAACACTAACAAGTCCTTCACTAAACCATATCACTAAGCTCAACATCTAAACGTCTCTTAAACACCTCCAGGGATGGTGACTCAACCACTTCCCTGGGCAGCCTATTCCAATGCCTAACAACCCTTTCAGTAAAGAAGCTCTTCCTAATATCCAACCTAAACCTCCCCTGGTGAAACTTGAGCCCACTCCCCCTTGTCCTGTCACCAGGCACATGGGAGAACAGACCAACCCCTACCTCGCTACAGCCTCCTTTAAGGTACCTGTAGAGAGCAATAAGGTCACCCCTGAGCCTCCTCTTCTCCAGGCTGAACAACCCCAGCTCCCTCAGCCGCTCCTCATAAGACTTGTTCTCCAGACCCCTCACCAGCTTCGTTGCCCTCCTCTGGACTCGCTCCAGCACCTCCATGTCCTTCTTGTAGCGAGGGGCCCAAAACTGAACACAGTACTCGAGGTGCGGCCTCACCAGAGCCGAGTACAGGAGGACAATCACTTCCCTAGACCTGCTGGCCACGCTGCTTCTTACACAAGCCAGGATGCTGTTGGCCTTCTTGGCCACCTGAGCATTTGGATGTACGCAAGTCGATGGGGCCGGATGGAATCCACCCGAGGGTACTGAGAAAACTGGCAGAGGAGCTGACCAAGCCGCTTTCCATCATTTATCGGCAGTCCTGGCTATCAGGGGAGGTTCCAGTCGACTGGCGGCTAGCAAATGTGACGCCCATCTACAAGAAGGGCCGGAGAGTAGACCCCGGGAACTATAGGCCTGTTAGTTTGACCTCAGTGCCAGGGAAGCTCATGGAGCAGATTATCTTGAGGGTCATCACGCGGCACCTACAGGGCAACCAGGCGATCAGGCCCAGTCAGCATGGGTTTATGAAAGGCAGGTCCTGCTTGACGAACCTGATCTCCTTCTATGACAAAGTGACACGCTTAGTGGATGAGGGAAAGGCTGTGGATGTGGTCTACCTTGACCTCAGTAAGGCTTTTGACACCGTTTCCCACAGCATTCTCCTCAAGAAACTGGCTGCTCGTGGCTTGGACTGGCGTACGCTTCGTTGGGTTAGAAACTGGCTTGATAGCTGGGCCCAAAGAGTTGTGGTGAATGGAGTCAAATCCAGTTGGAGGCCGGTCACTAGTGGAAGTCTCCCAGGGCTCAGTACTGGGGCCAGTCCTCTTTAATATCTTTATTGATGATCTGGATGAGGGGATCGAGTGCACCCTCAGTAAGTTTGCAGATGACACCAAGCTAAGTGCGTGTGTCGATCTGCTCGAGGGTAAGAAGGCTCTGCAGGACGATCTGGATAGGCTGGACTGATGGGCTGAGGCCAACTGTATCAAGTTCAACAAGGCCAAGTGCCGGGTCCTGCACCTGGGGCATAACAACCCCAAGCAGCGCTACAGGCTGGGAGATGAGTGGTTGGAAAGCTGCCTGGCAGAGAAGGACCTGGGAGTATTGGTTGATAGTACTGAATATGAGCCAGCAGTGTGCTCAGGTGGCCAAGAAGGCCAACAGACAGCTATAAGATGTTTCTCAAGGCTTTTGGACAACATACAGAAAATTGAATTTTGTGGCAGAACGAGGCACCTTTGTCACCACCACCTCCACTCCCATTACAACAGGGCATAGCAAAACACTACTGAGTAGGGAGAGCACCAAACCAGAAACTATGGATACCGTTGTTACTGGCAACTGAAAATGGATAGAAAACCAGCCCCTGTACTTTCTGTGCAAAAAACATAGATTCTTGCCTAGCTTGTGTCAAGTGTCATTTGAATGGCCCAGGAGTGTCTCACTTGACCTCAGCTACCACTTAAGAAACGTGTGGACCTTCCCTACATCTCATCATATGGCATCTGTCAGCCCCCAAGGATGACTCTAGTATCCTAGCACCCCCAAAAAGCCAAGAAATACCTGTGTTTGTGTAAACCAAACAGAGCTTCCACTGTTCAGGACATTAAGCAAGAATTTTAAGGCTGAATCTGCTGACTGTTAACTGTTCAGAAGACACTGCTCTGTAATGATATTGAGAGAAAGAGCAGCTATAGGGGGATACTTGCAAACTAAAATGGACAAGAACCTATCTTAAAATAGCAATTTTTAAAAGTAGGAGAAGTCAACCAAAAGCCATAGCTCCTTTGACTATTTTCTAATGCTGCTATATATTTGTGTATTTATATGTGATAGGCTTAATACAACAAGATGCTCATTTATAAAAGGAATACACTTTTTTTTTTTATATCCTCAGTTTCATGAAGTTCAGAGGCAAGTGGGGGGGTGTGCTCAAACAAGCGCTGAGGTATCTGATCCTCAGATCAAAGAACTTGGTGCAAGTACTCGTTGATTTTGGTGAAACAGGTTTCTGCCCAAGGCTCTCTGGTAATATGACACCACCTCACTCCTTTGCCCTCACTGCTTTTTAAGTTTTTTCTCCCTTTCCATGCTCAAACAGGACAACATCAGAACTAATCATAAACACTGCTATCAAAAAGCACAATGCTGTTGTGGTTACAAACCTGAACTGTTTTCCTGTAGTTTAGGTCCCATGATAGTCCTAGCCAGTGATGTACTACCACTACATGCACTCATGCTGTGACTGTTAGAACAAAAGAATAACAAGTTGAAAGCACACACAAAGTAAGAGTCAAATTTGGCTGGAAATGAATGAATTGTATTCGTATCTCACTCCACTGCTACAGCAAGAGCAAATGAGCTTTAACAGAGGCATAATTACAATTAACGTTATTCTTCTGGGATCTTTGGGACTGATACAGATACTTGAAAAACTTGAGATCTGATTCTAACAGCCTGGAAGTTGACATTCCAAATGCTTAAAATCATTAACAGGACTAGTGCCCCATTGACACTTGGATTTCTTAGTGAAGCCTCTGTTTTACTTGTGTGAAAGGGATCATATTTTCTCTTCTATATACAATTTTTTTTGGCATACATAATCAAAAAGAGAAATTAACATCCACATCATGGCCTCAGTAAACATGGCTGGATCCTGACACATTGTGAATCAAAAACCATGCATCCACATTTTAATACATGGTATTTATGAATGCATTCCATCACCCATGATATATTCTAAGCTCTAGTTAGTGCTGAAGAGCACGGCAGAGTACAAATTCCATAGTCACAATCACAAAGTACTTTCTAGAATTATTATAGAAATGATACCTTTTCCAATATTCCCTAGAATACTGTATGACAGGATAATTTGCATGACAGATGAAGAAGCTCTGAGGACATACATATTTGTGACCATTAGAACTCTACAGCCTACTGGCTTCAAGCAAGAAGCGGTAAAATCTATTTTACTTATTAAATCCCTTTGTAAAAGTCTTAATAGGTATAACAACTTTGCAGGGCAACCTATGCTAATTATTGATTATAACTGGCACAGAGCTAAAGAAGGAAACATTTTCAATGCAAACGGGCACAAGCACCATTTGCTTTAGCACTGTAACAAATGCAGTTCAGAAACCCTTGCAGGCTTGTGAAGAATTTTTTATTTTCCAGAGTGTGAACACAGTGGCAAGAGTTCACTAATTCAGGAAAAAAAAAGTTTGCCTTCTAGTCTCACAGAAATGATGTTCTGCCTTTGCGTACTGATTCTCAGGCATACAGTAAGTGTACAGGGCAATTAAAGGCTCGTTTAGAAATCTAAGTTCTTACACTTCACTTCAGAAGTCCTCAGTCACAATATAAGATGCATCAGCATAGTAAATCATATTAAATAGTAATATCATAGTAAATAATGTACACACACATGGTTGTTATGAAGTACAAAAATTCCTTTCTAAACTACAGCATTTCTGTACTAACACTGGCAGGGATATATCTAAGAGGACCGAGTAAGGAAGAAACGAAAATACAGCAGTTCCAGGGGTCATGGGAAAGAAGTTTTGCGAGAGAAGTTTCAAAAATACAAACTAAACATTATGGAAAAGAAATCTGAAAGTGAGTGCCGTGAAGTTTAGAATTTTGCCTCTTGAAAAAATCAAAGAATCTTTTTAATGAGTGAAAGCAGACTAGACCGAAACTGGAAAATTTTATGGAGGAATGCAGTTGAGTTGATGGCAGTTAATGGAATCAATTGCAGTAGCATCTTCTTTTAGTTTTAAGTTTTGTCATATCTGGGACAAGTGATCTCTCTCTACACAGCACAGCTTCCAAAGCAAAAACTGTGAGGAGAGGTCAAGTGGTTTCTGTAAATTTAAAAAACAAAACCAAAAAACACCAAGGGTATTGTATGAAAGGTGAAACAAACCGTGAATTTCTAACTGAATTGTTATCAACACCAGAAACAATCCCTTCTTTATAAATAAAGCAGACTTTAGACCATATGTTAGTCATTGAATTCATATACCAGATGTACTTACATGGTAACAAAAGTTATTCCCCCTTCTGTCCTATGTTTTGTCATACTTGCCTACGCTTTGCAAATATGCAATAATGTTTAGACCCTACAAGGTAGATATACATTAAAGAACCAAGGCATCACATTTTTTTTTAATGAAAAAATCAGGATTCATAATTGTAGTCTGCTCAAGGCAAATGTCCATTATTGTTATCATCATCTGATTCCAGTCATCCAGTGACCCATTGTAATAGATAATTTTAGTGCAGAGTCACAGAAGAACCAGAGAAGATAGGAGTGCTTTCCTTGACTGGCAGGAGACAGATTGCTGGAGCATCCTTGTGTCACTGCATTCTTGCTCATCATACACCTGACAGCACTGACATCTACCCACCAACTACTAACAGTTCCCATTTGCTGAGGAGGAACAAATACTGGTAGCAAAATCTTTTTTTCTAGGGTTCACTGGTTATATATAATATACCCATTGGGTTTGCATGGCAAGGTTTTGGTAGCAGGGGGGCTGCAGGGGTGGACTCTGTGAGAAGAGCCCAGGAGCAGCCCCATGTTAGATAAGGGCCAGTTTCAGTTGGCTCCAAAGGGACTCACCGCTGGCCAGAGCCGAGCCAATGAGTGACGCTGGCTGTGAGAGCAGATTTAAGAAAGGAAAAAAGAAAATGCTGTGCAACAGCAGCTGGGAGAGCAAGGAACGAGAAACAGCCCTGCAGACCCCACGTCAGTGCAGAAGGAGGGCAGGAAGTGCTCCAGGCACACAGCAGCAGTTCCCCTGTGGCCTGTGGAGAGGCCCCTGGTGGAGCAGGCTGTCCCCCTGCAGCCCATGGGTCCCACATGGAGCAGATCTCCATGCTGCAGTCCGTGGATGAGCCCTCGGTGGAGAAGGTGGATGTGGCCTGGAGAAGGCTGCGGCCCATGAAGAGCCCCCACAGGAGCAGGCCCCGGGCCGGAGCTGCAGCCCGTGGAGAGGAGCCCACGCAGAGGCAGGGGGTCTGGGGGGAGCTGCCGCCCACATGTGGGGGACCCGTGCTGGAGCAGTTTGCTCCTGACAGATGAACCCCATGGTACAGACCCATGTTGGAGCAGTTCTTGAAGAGCTGCTGCCTGTCAGAAGCCCGTATAGGGTGAGATCCAGATGGACGTAGGAGCTTAGACGTCTCTCAGTGTGAAACCACCACATTATACAACAAGAAAATACACAAACTTATCTTATGGCATGGGTTTTTTTGTTTTGTTTTGTTTTTTTTTTAAACAGGCTTATAACTGCCTAAATGAGGCAGTCAAAATCTTAATAAGGTAAGAAACTTATTAGTAATCTTGATGTTTTATTAGTATCTTGTGGACTTCACTTCTAATTACTAACACAAAAATCTTATTGTAGCTCTTACCAATCTATTATTAACCAGTTACACAAACATAAGACCAGATGAACCACTGACAACGTGTTTGTATTGAGTGGCAATTGATTTAACTCCATGGACATCAACTGAGTCAGATCAGTTCACCTCAACTGCAAATTTGTCTTGTGATTGAGATTTCAAGCACTGTCTTGCTTTTCAAATATGAAAAGAAATATTTTGATCTTTTAAGAAAAAGGGACATGTAAACACCTGCTAGCTGCAGTAAAATAATTTTTACTGCAGTTAGCTGCAGTAAAAATAATATTTAGGTAATAAGCAAGGGAGCAATTTTTTCAAAGAGTTAAACATGCAGTCTGTTTTCTAGAAGGTAGTTTAATTCCTGCCCCTTACCTCACTATTGGCTGCATAATCCTCACTAGGTGCTGTTAAATATTGTATCCCTTCACTCATTTCAAGACATCTGTAGCTGCCTTTGCATGGGTAAAAATAGTTACAAAGAAAACAGCATATACTTGCAACTCACACAGAAAAGCCCTCTGTATTTGCCACGTCAATCTCTTTTCAATCTAATCAGATGTTTTCCACCATCACATACAACCGAACCACAAAATCACCACCTATCAAATATAACCAGCAAGTAGAAGTTTCTGTATATCCAGACTTTGAATATTTTCACAATGCCAGCCATGAATTTGGAATAATGCCAGCAAAACACCACTGGGTGCATTAAACCTCTTAAGTGAAAAAAATGTTATCTGTTTAAATGCCTTCTGATTATCTACACAACTTAAAAAATACTCTGTTGTATTCCAAGGGATGAATTTTACTGAATTCCAAATAGCACATTTTCAAAGGTTCAAACAACCAAGGGGATACTAAACAGGCATTTGATCAAGGATGCTGAATACTGTACTTTAAACTCTCATCATAAATGGCCCCTGCTAATAAAATGAGCAGTGAAGAAGATATTGTTTACTTACATCTAGTAAAGTAGTCCTAATCTGAGGAAGTACTTAGGCTGAAGTTAAATTCCTTTGAATTTAAGATGTTTATCTCCCAGTGAATTTTAAGGCTAGGTTAAACCTTTTTCCATTTGAAACACTACTTCCTGCAAAAAAGAAAAAAAAAAAAAATCAAAGCCCAGCCTAAAAGCCTGCATAAAACTTCCAGTATACTTAATTTATGCACATTTTAAGTATTGTAATCAACTATGACTCAGTCACATTATGATTTTAGATGCAACAATTGTTTTAATATTGAGTATCAAAATCATTTTACTAATAAAAAATACTTATCAGTTGGAAAAATTCTGAAGAAATGGTTAAGTACTGCTGAGCATTACACTTTTCAGTATGCAAGAAAACAAAACTTTATAAATCAGCTGCACTGATTCTCACTGGGTTAGAGTCATGACTGCAGGAAATGTAAAATATCAGTCAAAAATAAGGAAGATGACATCCTTATTATTAAACTGCTCCAACTTTCAAATCACTTTTCAGAGTCAATTGAAGCAACTCATCATGCCACTACACAATGCATAAACTTGGGTCATCAGTAGCTAGACTTCAATAAATAGCTTCTTTCCAGACATTTATCTGGGGGACAGATGGTGGCTGATATGTAATTCCTGCAGAGTATTACAAGAGTTAGTCACTTAACACGGGATTTTCAAAATCTATTATTTTTTGAAAACGTAAGTCGCATAATGCCCAACGGTAAGTGATACCATTGTGTGGAAGGTTAGCAGTACCTTCCCTTTTCCTCCAGTGCATTGCTTTTATTTGTATTAGTGAAGCATACAAGTTGTGTGGCCTAACACATAAATATATAATCTCTTAGGTGTGACCTTGAAGAAGTAACCCAATTAAATCAATCTGATATTTATTCAGCTATGCTTTTCTCCTGTCTTTATTTCCATACATCTTCATTACCAGCACTCCAGTTCAAACTGCTGCTGAAGGGTTAAGCAGGAGATATTTATTAAATGTAAACTCAAACAAATGTTAGCACAGAGCAGCTACTGGAAGTACAGCGATAAAAGGCCATTTGCTGGCTTAATTAAAATTAATCAGAAATAATGGACTGTCTTGAGAAAGAATAATATAAACACACAACACTAATCTCACAAGCCCAAATTATACAATAATTTGAGGCTCCAAGCCTCAAAATTGATTTAATACAGTATTTAGCGATAGAGGAAGGTTTAGAAGAGATCAGAACAAATTCTTGCATGATAAAATTCATAACTGACTCAAAATCCTGCTGTAATGTTTTAAAACAATTCATAATTAGAGTTTCCTTCTGACATTGATATAATTCAGAAAAGCTTTTGCAATGTGATCTTAATAGGCTATTAATACCTGAATGAGATTAAGGGATTTATTCTATCCTTCAGGAGTGCATGTAGCTGAATGGAAGTATCTTCCCATATTGATCACTGTAAGACAAGTTCTTTGAGATTTGTGCCCTTCTTCCCACACACAGTTCGGAAAAATCTAACTGCTTAAGAATAACCCACAAGTCTTAACTGGTCAAATCATTTTTCTGATCTTTATCATAATTATCTGGTTTTGGTTCTGTGATTGTCCTGGAAATTAATGTCTCCTTTTCCATCTGTTTTCTACCTCAGTTTTTGTACACCTATATAAGTAACTAGTTGGTGTCCTTTTGCTTGCTTGTCTTTTTTTTGGTTTGGTTTTGTGTAGTTTTTGAGAAAAAAATTCTTTGCTAATATATTGCTGTCTTAGTCTACCCTCCTTGTCTTCGTTAACATACTGGGTCTTCTGTGTGTGCTGAATACATTATAGGTCCTTAAGACAGTGTTAGAAAGAAAAGCTTAGTTAAACACATCCCACAAAACACACAGTTCTTGGACTTTTTACATCAGGGTACTTCAGAAAATTAATCACAATTAACTAGATTAATTGTATCTTATTATATGGCTATGTAAACAGAATTAAAATCTTAATTAAGTTTATTTAAATTTATCTTGGAAGTAAATTGTTAAATCAGATGTAGGTGATCTTTATTTTCAGAGAGACTGTTCATGTTATTTTTTAACTAATGCATTTTAAATTCACGCACTTAGATCATTTAAATAAATTTTTGCCGTGTCTCCACATACACTGACTCTTCCTCTCCTTCTCGAGGCTGTTTTTTTGAAAGCTCTTGGCATCTCCCATATTCATACGGGACTGGGCAGAGCTCTAGTGCATTGCATTTCTACAAGGCTATTTTATAAGCCTATTTGCTCCCTCCAATCATGCAGCAAATAATTGAGAAAGAATCTAGGATCCCTCTTCCTTTGGGATTGTTTCTGTATCTTTAGGAATTCACACTGTTACTGCAGCACTTGGAGAGAACATTTATGGCACTTTGTATATCACAGGTTGGCAGAAGGTGTCTTGTTCTTGTCATTTAAGACCTTGAGCCTCTTCAGGATTGTCCAGAGGAAAGGTCACTGACAATACTCTAACTTCCTCCATGATGCTGTTAATGAAATGCTAAACACAAATATTTGCTGACATCTGTTGTGCTAATTTGAGCGATTAAATGTCAGCATTCTGTGTAATCCCATTACTTTGTCCCTAAACACAGACCAGCTCATTGGTGTACTGGACAAACCATAGCAGGGACCTCAGGGATCACCAAGTTCACCCATGCTAATCACAGGCATTAAAGCTGGACAAGTTTTGTCCCCACTGTTCCTACTAAGAGACTATTACAGGAATAGGGCTCTGATGAACAGTTATCTTCTGGTATCCTGCCTAAAGGTATCAATGAACAGATAACACACCTTTCCTATTGCTATTTTTAGACTATACACCCCTGTATTCCAAGATAAAACCGCACAAAACTACTGTAAGCCAAAATCATAAACTTTCCTTAAGTAAGATGACAACTCTAAGAGCCACTCTATCTTACAGTTTTAATTCTTCTTCCTTGTTCCATCTGTTCAAAAAACAAATATTTATGAATGGGTTTTTAAAAACATTGTTACTACTGTATATTTACTGACATACAGCATTTGCCTACTTCAGGGATCAGGGTGTCTTTCTTTGTTCTATGGACACAATCCTCTCCATAAAAGAAATTAAAGGTAATTTTATCTTGCATTCAGCGTACCTATGAAGGCTTGCTGTTTGATCTAGACAAAGTAAATTAGTAAACTTACTTATATTGCTAACTGCACAGATACTGATTACAGTCTGACACTAAATAATTCCCGAATTTTTGTCAGCCAGTAAGTATTCTCCAAATATTTGCATTGTTCCGATGTTCAAGATTGGTCTAGTTATGAAGAAGAGGTAGATTAGTTAGATCCCTTTTCCTCATGCATTGTTGACACTGATATGTGAACATAAAAGTCTGGAAAAATAGTGATTTATCTAACCACAAGTTAAGAAAAGAATGCACATTATCTAGTATTGAAATAAGTATTTAACCTATTAAAAACCTTCTGCAGAAGAAAACAGCGCTAAGTCAACATTGTTTTTAATACGGGCTAATAATCTCCTGCAATGCCTTCTAATTATTATTTTAAAGAAACCCTGCAAAAGTTGGGAGGTTTAAAGTTTTACATACATCTGCCTGCAAACTCCATTTAAACCTTTAACACACATGCAAATAGAATTAATGTTTGCCAAAGTATAATTCTGATGCTCTTGCTTGGGAGAAAAACAAAGTTAAGTCACCACCTCACACCGTTATTCAGTCCCAAATGAAAAAAATAAGCTTAGCTCAATCTCCACAAAAACAAAGAGTAAATTAAAACCACTCACTGCACTTCTTGAACATGAAAAGAATTTTAGAAGGGACACAAGCTGAAGCCAAGATAGTTAAATTGTGTCACTGGAAGAGCAAATCCATTCTCTGGTAAACATTTCCTTCTCATCAGGCCACTGTAACAACAGAATTCTACAGCAGAACATGTTTACTGGCATAAACGTCAAAACCTTACGTATAGCATGACAGTATGGTTACTTTGGTTTGTGTTGGAAATGGGCTTCAGATCAGAAAATAACAGTTTATCACTTGCCCCCATTCATTCTTATTCTGAGTTAGACAATGAAAATTTGCATCCTCAGTAAGCCTGCATAAAACGCCAAGTTAGGTGCGAGCGTTGATCTGCTCAGGGGTAGAAGGGCTCTGCAGAGGGATCTGGATAGGCTAGACTCACGTATGAGGTATCTCATACCAACTGTATGAGGTTCAACATGCCTAACTACCAGGTCAAACACTTGGGGCACAAGAACCCCACACAACTCTACAGAAGAAGCGTGGCTGGAAAGCCACCCAGCAGAAAGGGCCCGGGGCTATTGTTCGATAGCCATCCAAATATGAGCCAAGCATCCTGGCTTGTATCGGAAATAACGTGGCCAGCAGGACTAGAGAAGTGGTTGTCCTCCTGTATTGTGCTCTGGTGAGGCCACACCTCAAACGTGTGTTCAGTTTTGGGCCCCTCACTACAACGACATTCAGGCATTGGAGTGTGTCCAAAGAAGGGTAACAAAGCTGATGAAGGGTCTGGAGAACAAGTCTTATGAGGAGCAGCTGAGGAAGCTGGGGTTGTTTAGCTTAGAGAAATAAGGCTCAGTGGAGACCTTATTGTCCTTTACAATTACCTTAAAGGAGGTTGCAGCAAGGTGGGGATCGGGCTCTTCTTCCAAGCACCAAGTGGTAAGATGAGGGGAAATGGCCTCAAGTTGCATCAGGGGAGGTTTAGGTTGAATATTAGGAGAATTTATTCACTGAAGGGGTTGTAAAGTACTGCAACAGGCTACTCAGAGAAACGGTTGAGTCACCATCCCTGGAGGCCTTCAAGAAACATGTAGATTTAGAACTTAGTAGTATGGTTTAGTGGTGGACTTCAGTACTAGGTTAAAGGTTGGACCAGATCATCTTAGAAGTCTTTTCCAACCTGAACTATTCTATGCTTTTCAGAAAGGCTTCTTTTTTCTTCAGACTACTTCAACTCCCTAACTTAATGAACATACTAGGTATTATGCCTCATTGTCTTTTCAGGAAAAGTAATTTTCTCTCTAAGGATGATTATTCTATACTGGAACATTCATAATAAAAATATTTCAATGCCTCAGGAACGTAAGCTATTCATTTTCCCGTGTGTGGTTAGTATTCTTGTTAAACTGGCAGCTCCTTCCTTCATGAGGCTGACTTGGAAGATGAGTCAGAATTGCTGTACAGTGTAATGCGATGCAGAGAACAATGAAGAGGTATAGGCTTTCGGTGCCTTTGAGAGCCAGAAACCTACAGCAATCTTGCACCTGGAGAAGTTGTCTCAGGAGAACCATTTAATGAAAATGCACTGTAATTGTGAGAACAGGAATTGTTCAGCAAAGCTTTATTGCATTTTTCCACTACTTTAGGGCTGCCTTCGATTTTAGCTAGAAGATTACACAAGGGAATCTGTATGCATCTTTCAAAAAGCAAATTGCAAAGTAAATAAGCAAGAAAAGCAGAGGAATGCTCTCCAGTAACATAATCTGCACGTCCACATAGAATCCATCCAAACTGATGGCATTAATGCTTGAAACATAGTCCTGAAGAGCAAAGACATCCATTCATACACAGACACTGAGTATTACACAAAGGGAAAATATGACTAATGCCCTGTTTCATCCCTCCTGTTACAGTCCCACATCTCCTGTCTCAATTTCTCAGTGTCAGTTTCTGATTCTCTTTTTAACAGTGAAGCCTATTTCCCTTCCAGTTTTTCACCTTTTTTTCTTTTTTTTTTCTTTTCTTTTCACAGGCTTTCAAACATTTGTAAAACCATTTTATTTATTTACCTTTTCAACATCTAGGGCATTTCAGAAAATACAAATGAGTAAGGAAGGAGTGGAGAAAAGCCTTGCTGGAATGGGAAGTAGGAGATGAATGTTGAACAGAAGCTTACCAAGAACTCACCGTTCTTGTCCAAAGATGATTGCATCATCTTTGTCATACACTGTACACTCTTAAAGCTCTTCTAAGCTTAGCTGAACTAAACCCAAATAATACTCCTGCTGTCTGACTTTAAGAATAAGTAAAGTATTGTGGAAAATGCAGATTTCTGGAAAGATCAGCATATAGTTATTTTCTAAAACAACATACTATTCAAGTAAGAAGTGGAGAGGTGAAGGATGCTCTCAGAGAATGGATGTAATCTCTGCCTCCAGCTGGATGCCACTAAAAAGACTATGGAAAGGAATATTTAAATTCAAGCATCTGGGATATTTTAGGTGCAAACAAACACTCTGAAAAACTGTAACTAAATTACCTATATCTTTACTGGACCTGCAAATTGGAACTAGGAGATAAGAGATGAGCACTTGTAAATTTTGTATTGTCATATTAAGTTTTTTAGCTAGTATATCTGAGAGACTTTGTCTACTATTGGCAAATTACTGCAAACTTGTACAAAAGTAGTAGAAGACTCAAGAAATGCATCTTTGGTCTTAACTGGAGAAACGTGGTAACACCAGCATCTAAATGTTAATTTACAGCTCACGTGATATAACATATCACTAAACAGTGGTAAGGGATTTGGTGTGCATTTTGACAAATGTCAAATCTTTTTTATTTTTATTTTTTAACCAATAGTTTCAGACAACTTTTCAGTGAATATAAACATAGAAAAAGGCTAGGTTTGGATTTCAGACAAAAGAGATATAGAAGAAATTACATGTGAAATTAGCTTTATGAGACTGAATTTTCACCCCCCTGCATCCCTGCTTTCTTCAAGAAGTTAATCTACGTATTAGCTTACAGACTTCTTCCCGTTTTGAAGCTGAGAAACCTGCTTCCCAAGACATTCAATCCCTTGAAGAAGGGCAAAAATGTCAATTTTAGTTGGATGTCTCCATAGATCATGTAGACACAATCACATGGCAGACAATCCAAGCTCTTAATCAAAATATGAAACATCTCATGTTTCCACCCAGAATACAAAGCAGACAGCCAGGCTCAGATCCTCAGCTATGCTAAGAATGAGAAGGTACCAGTAAAATCTAATAGAGTTCTTTGACTGAAGTATAGATGAGATTCTGTTCTACTAAACCCCCTTTTTTTTCTTATTAAATCACTTCAGACATCATCTATGTTCTTACCTTTCCCTTCTTTTCTAAAAACTGAAAACAGTACCCAACATCTACCCAAATGTTTTCTATGTTACCACTATCTAATTTACCCACTGATCAGATAAGTGGTATGACAATTATGAGAGCTCAGCTAATTTGTTTACGACAAATAATAAACAAGCTTCCCTTCTCTATTTACTTCTCTATTTGTGGTCTCCCAAACTTCTCAGTGGTGACTACTGCAAGTCACTAGTTTATGTAATAAAATTAGCTTCAGATTTGTACTGAGCTTATATATAAAGTGTAAATTTATAGACAATTTTAGACAAAATGAATTATGAATTATGAATTCTTAATGAATTATGAATTATGAGTTCTTATTAGACTAGTATTTCTGATTCACAACATACTAGCTGCTCAAATTGATTTTTACAAATTCTTGTGATGTTTTTAATATGTATGATTGTCTTTGCTGAAGATGCAGCTGGTCTAGTGAATGTAATAGAAAATGACAACACTTTTCCTTATTTCAGCTATATCATGAATAAATGTCTAATTTTAAGTTTAAAAACCCTACCAACACAAGAATATAAGTTCATATATATATTATACTGTGTTCCTTCTACATACTTCAGTGATAAAAGTTGGAACAGGAAATGTAAGTCAAACCATAGTCAAAATAAATATTTTTCAGTGTTTTCCGCTAATACTTCTTTCTTCTTTTTTTTTTTTTTTTTTAAATATATACACACACAAATTATTTGGTCCTGGTGAACTGCAAATTTGAATTCATGGAAGTGCATGTGTTGGGAATGGGTAAGAGATGCAGCCCTTCCATCAACCATGCAGCACGTGAGACATGCACGCCGTGCCATATAATAGAGCGGAGGCTGCACAGCAACTTCCTTCTGAGAGCACCGTAAATGCATCTTAACTTTGGTCTAAAGCAAAAAAAAATAATTAAAATATGATAAAGGCTTCTGTGAGAAGACAAGATCTCTCATTTCTCATCTCTCTGAGGACTGGTAATATGTGATTGTTTCTTTGTGCACACACGTGAAGTGCACAGATGAAGCTAGAGCTGAGAATGTCCAGCCCACGCTTACAGGTTTTGCATCCTTATGTTTCCTCTTACAGATAAGAGTACGCTGACATTTCAGAATCTGTAGGAGATTAAGACAGGGAAAAGGGTGACAACTGTAATAGTCACAAATCAATAGACTCCTTAAGCACACACCAAAATTTAAAAAATGTGAACCTTAATACTTCTGATTTAGTATATGCATTTATTCTTGATAACGCTCATTCCTACTACCTCTCTCTCCCCCTCCCATTCACAGTCATGCACTTTAATAGCAGAGAGCTTCAAGAGCTCTTTCAATAGAAATACCCAGTGCCTTGAAGAGTCTGGTACAGTTTTATAGAAGTTGCTTGTCCAAAAATCAAAAGCATTTATCTGTGTATTAGAAGGAGACATATCTAGACTCAGCCAGCCCAGTATCTAATCTCAGTCTCTACTGATTACAAAGTGCCTGATGAATGAAAGTAGCAAGATCTGCTACCAAAAACCTTGGTCCAGAAGCTCTTTATCTGAGCTTGTTATACTTTCCAGTTAAGGCAAAGGAATTTTGGACATAGAAAAATGGTATTTTTTGTAGGAAAGGTGAGAACAGATTTATGTTTTATCTGGCTTCGTATAGCAAGGTCTTTAAGAAGATTGAAAAAGTCAGTTTATGCACCAAAAATGGATTGAGTTTTCTAGATGCTTATCACCAAGTTCCAGAATTCCATCTTGCTGATCCAAACTAATTGCATGAGACGTGTTTACACTTCTTTATTCCATAAGACATATCCCAGTTTCCTTCTCACTTTTTTTTTTGGTGGCTTAGGGACAGAACACTACTCTTGGAGTGATAAATACCAAAAGAAAATAACATTTTCAGCAGACTGAATAGTGTATGGGAAGTAATACAGTGGGAGCTGAAGATTCAGAATATTTTTTTCTTGTTTTGACAAAAAAGAGAAAAAGAAAAGAGAAAGTATTCAATAGCTAGCATCTAAGAAAACTATGAATAATCTCATAACACAAGTGAAACTCAATTAAAAGAACAATATGTGAATCTGTTGACAGGTGAAGTGAATTTAGTTTTAAAGGAAATTAAAAATAAATATGAAGATCACTGTTGGGTAAAGAGTCTTGGCAGGTATCTAAAGAAGTGTTGATGAGATATTAACCTAAGGGAAAAGTGTTCACAAATGTGTGAAAAGAGAGCAATCTGTTCCTAAAAAACAATTCATTGTCTGCCACTTACAATATAGATGTTTGCCTGGAGATTACTACCAAAGATGTGAGAATTAAACTATAAACAGAATGTGAGGGGATATTTCTCTAGGATTTATTAGGCATTAACTTAAGCGGGCTGCTGGGATGTGAGAATGCGCAAGTCTGCAGCAGACATACGAGGTATGGTAGGATCATGTTTGCTGCTATAGTGAAGTCACTTGTCCTAGATTCTGTGGCAAGGGAAAACTGCCACAAAGCATCTGCCTTAAATGCACGGAGCTTGGAGCACACAGTAGAAACAAGAAGAGCAAACAGCATACTGGTGTGCACTCTGGTCCCCAGATTCATTCCTTAGAGCGCAAAAGCAACCTAGTGACGAACTAATTTGCTAGCATAAGACAGCACCAAATGGCTTTTTTTTTTGATAGCCCAGGAAGGAGTAAGAAGAACATAACTCCTGACTCACAACCTCCTACAGCTGTTACTGCTCTGACACTGCCGATTTACTCCTCTCTCAGCCCCAGCCCTGAAGTCAGTGGAACAACGTATTTCTGATTGATGCTGTACTGAGGCCCCAGCCCTAGTGCAGCACTCATTTCTGGTACCCCATTAATGCAGTTACTGCAGAACAAGGATGGACTGCAGCTTTTAAAACTATTAGAATGTGTCACCCTTGATATTGGCCAAAATTCAGACTTCATATAATTCTGACTCCTCTAAGTAGGATTTTAGAAAGCAAGGGAGTCCTCTCTGAACCTCGTGATTCCAATGGAGTGTCTCCCTGATGCACCAGACTTATCCTGTCCTTTATGCAGTAAATAACCAAGTGTGACAAAGATTTGATGATGGCAATGTACATTAAGCCTTGTTAAATCACTACTTTATATCAATAAACCATATTGCTGCTTCTCAGTAAGATCAAACAATTATATCAGCTTAGCCTGATCAGCCTGATATGACTATAGTCAAAACCTAGTTCTTTACTGAAGTTCCAGGAAGATATGACTACATCAAAGCACTCATGGTTTGAAAGCAGAGAGCTAATTATCAGTGGATTTAAGTTTTTTTGTTTTTTTTTTTTTGCCTAAGAGGCTCCAATCACTTCATGCAGAAATATTGGATACATGAACAAAAATTAGTGGTTACCTAACATTTTAAACTCAATTACGGTATTCATATGTTCCAGCTTTTCACTCCGCTGCAGTTATACTGAAAAAATCTACCTTTAAAATTTTGCTGTCATAGCATGCCCCAACATTTACACATACTACATGGTTAAAAAATACAGTTAGCAAATATTAAGATTTTGTTTTTCTATTCCCTGAAATATTTTAAATAAATTAAGACATAAAGAGAAAAGCATGGACTATGACATCCAATTTCCTACAGACCAGCACCAATCAGTGATGGAATCAATGGAATATCTGTAAGGTTTCCTGTAAATGAATCAGGTATAGGGTGTCAAAAATGCCAGTTAGAAAAATAATTGTTTTTTCATCTTATGCTTATTATCTGGTGTTTTATATTTAAACAGAGATGAAGCCTTAGAAAGTAGTTGCAGTCATAACAATTCTCACTCAATAGCAGAAAAAAGGAGTAGTGGGAATATGAGAATCATCTTACTGCAAGCCAGACCTCCATCAGAAGGTATTATGTCATATGAATGTCATAAGCTGTCTCAAAAGCTGCCATTGTTCCTGGTTCCTCGGGAAGCGTTCTCAGTTTCAGGTAGCTTTGCACTGTGTCTGACAGATCCTCATGTTGTTCGCACAGCAGCTGACTTGCAATGTACTTGACTACATCTTTGTCCACATGATTCATTAAGCTGCTTGCAGTGGTACAAGTCCCAAAACTCAGTGCTTTCTAGAGATTGTTTCTGATCAGCCCCTGTGCTTTAGGCATTTTCAGCTTAGATTATCACTACTAGAAAGCAATGCATTTTTTAGTGCTCTTAGAAATAACTTTTCTAAGAAATTACTTAGAGTATTGGTCATTGTCTTAATGAAGGGGTCTTGGCTGAATTTACTGTTTTGGAGAGTTCTAACACTGCAACTGTGTCAAAAACTTACATTCTTTTACTTAAGATTTCAATATAGAAAACAAATATACATCTTTTGATACAGAAGTCAGAGAAAAGAATTATTTACTATGTACATAATCTTTACACTGGGCTTTAAAATAAAGTTAATTAAAGCTGGTATTCAAAGCCTCCTGTTGGCAGCTGTTGAGTAGTGGTTTCTCTCATGACACTGACAGTCTGAGGGCCTGAACCTGAGAGACAGGAAATCAGTTCACATCCTGCTACATGCAGACTTGTAGGCTTTGCTAGGAATGTATACAGGTCCTCATTCAATTAAAAAAGACTTCAAAGTTCTACACAGAGAAGAATTTCTTATGAGCTTCACAGGATAAGAACTAAAAACCCTGATGCCATGCCAGCTGAATTCAACCAAATTCTTTCCATGACCTTAGACATGCTTTGGATAAGCACCAGAAAATCAGCTGAAGTAGGTGACAGTGCAAAGATCCTTCTACAAATTTTTGAATGTACAAATAACTTACTTCAGGATTTGCACTTTTTTTGGTCTCCATTTTCTACAGGTATTAGTGCAACCAAGTTCTCTTGTTGTGAATTATCAAAAGGTAAACAAGAAATAACTTTCAGACTACCTTGCTTAAACATCTAAACTGAAAATCCCAAAACGTAGAGTACTTCGGTATTTACTGTACACAAATAATATGAGGTAGCATAGATGGCAAAGAGCACATTTGACACTATAATTCTGATTTTGTGCTTTTAAACACAAACCTTGATCAAATTGCTACCATTCACTCCCTGTCCTTTCCTATGATTTCCCCATCCTTCAAATTGACATGAATTCTCCTATAGGAAATAGGAAGCGTGTATAAATTCTTATGAATCTGATACCATCTCCTTGCGGTCAACATGAAACAAACTATCAGCAGTTTAGTACTTTGTGTGTGCATATACATCCTTTCCCGTGTAAAGGGAAGACCAAACAGCCTGCTACCCTGTGGGACGGGCGGGACCAGCAGCTAAGCCACCAAGCCTGCTCCTTGACCTAAAGGATTGACAAAGGATTAAATATTAATCATTTAGGTGTGGAAGAAAGAATGGTAGCATGGACTTATTTTCTACCTCTCAAAAGCTGTACAAGCCACAGTACCCCTACATTTAGTCTGCCTGAGGAATGTAAACTAAGCTGCAAGGTAAACAATGCATTTCTTCTTACACTCCACACATGCCAGGTTGTGAACAGCTTCCAATACAGTGCTGTGAAGCCACACACTTCAGAACAGTGACAGAGCTCTGGTACGCTACAGTTAACCTCTGCCCTCAGGTCACAGGAAACCAGTGTTCTTCCTGAACAGGCTGCAGCGATAACTTGTCTATTTGTAGTTCCCCCACACCTCTGCAAGGTCAGGGGAAGATGGTGGATTCAACCTCCACGGCCCATTTCCACTTCAGAGTCTTGCCTCCATATGCAAAATCATTGCTGCTTTGTGTCCAAATGCTGAACATGAGTTGTATTCGAGTTGTGTTCAAGTGCACAGCCAAGAAGAGACAGTGGTGACCCATATGGCCTGACTTCTAGGGAATAAAGCTATGATATCACTTGAGGACAGGACATTTTATGGAAAGGGAAAACAAGGTTCAAAAGCACCAATCACTTTCTTTGGTGCACTGTGTTTTTTGCATGGATAACTTCAGAGAGCCCATTTCTCTGGAGTCTGTGGTCATCAGCATTGTGGTGTCAGAATCACACTTAGGACAAGAAAATAAAAGACCAATTTACAGAATTAGTTTCCTTTCTCCTTCATGTGCAAATGACAGATCACTCCCTAAATACTTAAGTTTGTGGATATGCACAAGTTGTGGCTGAGACCTGAAAATACTCATTAACACTTCGTAACTGGAAAGTGAAGGATTTTTAGTCCAAAACCGAAGTTAACTCATCCTTAGTGGTTAAAACCATGCTACAATACAGTGTGCTTCTGCATCTTTGAGAAGTTATCTGCCCATATACCTCACCTTAGCCTAACACAGAACTGAACCTTAGTGTTGTATTGCTTATGAAAACCTACAGAGACTTGTTCACCAGAGTCTTGCTCCCTGACCTAAAGCTGGCTACAGTTTTAGTTCCCATCACTCTTTCATGAAAGTTCGTTCTTAATATTACATAGATTGAATGAAATGTTTCCATTAGAAGTATTTGAAAATATATACTTAACAGGACCTGCTGCTCCTGTCTTACTGCATCATATCAATCAGAGTAGCAAAGGTCTCAGAGACCATTTCCTGTGTATTTTCTAAAGTAGCTAGGAAGGTGTTACTTTATCCTGTTGCTGCTGTACATCTCCATCGATTGAAGGCTCTCAGTCTCTCAGCCTCTTATTATGTCTTGTATGTGTTCTGAGATAAGACTTTGAAAGAATAAAACCGTGTAACAGGAAAGCAAGATCTAGGGAACAGCACAATCTATAATTTCTGTTACTCTGGTGAAAAATATGCCTAGCCTTCCCTCTCTGATCAAGGAAAAATACTCTGTTGAAAAAATACAATTAAAAAATGTATATTCTTAATTCTGTTACAACAGAATTAAGGAAATGCCTGGTCTTTCCAGGATGGATTCTGTTTTTTTCCTGTGCATTAAAGCAACAGACTGAAGTTTCACGCAGTTTGTAGCTGAGAGGTATGAAATCACCCAAGTCTGATAAACTATACACGTGAGGTAAATTTTGCAATATATTTAGGCCAGACTTAGACTAAATTAACTTTGTCCTCAGAATTTGAAATATTTTCAAGCCAAAAATCAGAGAACAGAACTTGGTAGCCAGGGACCTTGCAAAACTGAGAAAGTGATAAGCAAGAGAACTATGAGTCATTTTGAAGCAGTAGATTAAAAAAAAAAGCACTTGTCAATATGACTGGGAGAAGGAGAAGTGGGTACTGGGAGAAAAGAAAGGGAACCACTGTTGGATGATCCCAAACCTGCCAGTCGGTACGTTCTTGACCTAAGAGCACACTTGGAATACCACTGAGCATCGGTCTCTTCCCAACACCCACCCACCTGGCTTCTGCTGCTAGATAAACCATTCAGCCCCAAGCAGGCCTAGATAAGTGACAGTCAGGAAGCTTTTCATTTTGATCTGGGGAAAACTCCCAGAGAGTCCAAAAGTAACCCCATAACTTACTACAGATTAATACCAAGAAGTGATAACATTTACAAATGAAATCAGTCTCCAAGCAGACAAATATGAGAGTAAACAGTTGATCATATTAGAAGTGTGGAAGCTTGTACAGAAGGCAATACTGAAACAAAAATCCTGATCCAGAATCAAAGTAAATAGAAGATTGTTCCAGTTACATAAATTATCCTGATGGACAATAGTACAAGTCAAGTACAGGAACAGCCATGAGTCACCTTTAATTATTTTCATTTCAACAGACATTTTTGTACATAGATATTTATAAACTTAAAATATAAACAAAACATGTTATGTTCTCCTTAAAGGGTATTTTTTCCATCTACATCTCAAGAGGAAACCTCTTCTAAAGACCTAGAAAACTGATATCTTAAGAAACAATGGGGAAAGAATAAACATGCTGGATAGGGTGGAGGAACCTTTTATATGTTTTACAGATCTTTCCCTTGTTTTTTTTCCCCCTCCAATGAGATCTGCTAGGCAGAGACAGCCCATTATCTCCATTGATATCAAATTAAAGTAACTAAAAATAGGACTTCTGAATTGAGAAAGTAACGTCATCTTTGGAAGTCCTACTTTTGTTGACAGATTTTCCGGGAGACGCAGCCTTCAGAGTGAGTGGTAGATAGTGGTTTGGAAGTAGATCAAATGGGAAAGCTTTCCATTAGAGCCTGTAAACACTCTTGTTCTGCTTTATCTTTTACTCTAATCCCAACTCGCAAGTAGTTCCTTCAAAACCACTAAAGGGCTACCCTCTGTGTTCACATCATCTCTACAAGGTGTGTGTGTGTGTGTGTCTGTGTACCCTTCCAGGTCCCCAATCTGTTTTACTGCCCTCAACATAACACTAAGTACTCCCTCATTTTGTTCAAAGGTGAAATAAAGCCAATTTTCATATGTAACTTCTACAGTTTAAGCTTCAGCATCTGGGTATTATTTTAACAACACATTTTTAAGCAACTGGAAGCCAAGATTCTACAGGAAATCCTGATGCTTCCTCCCCCCGACACAAAACAAAAAACATCCAATGATAGCCACTGAAGCGTCCTTAAAACCACTCATTCCACTTGTTTAAATTCAGAACTACAAGGCAACAAATTCCCTCAGAAGTCTGACAGGCTTTTCAATTTCTGGTAAGTTTTCTTGCAGTTCCTCTCTGTCTCAGCCTTTCATTCCCACTTTCCTCCACCCCTTTCAGGTATGTAAAGAAGAGTGAGCCATGGCTAGACTCCTGCATCAGGAGCTGCTATCACATCTCTTTAACACCACAACCAAGGTTTTTCAAGTCTACGAAGTATCTGAAGCAGTAAAATGGACCTACACCAAAAAAAAACCACAATGGTTTTATATAGTGCTATTTAATATAGGAAGACAAATCATCAGACTAATGTAACACTAGAAAAAGTGAAGAAGCCTACTTTACACCAGTAATTTTATATATGCATACATATATGTAGACATATTAGCGTGTGTGTATGCCTTACTTTTAAAGGCACCATTTTTACACTATGAAGCCACCTAATGTTGCAAGCATCCCTTTTGAGTGCATATTGTCCAGCATCTCCTTCGTGGGTACACTGTGAGAGTGCCTAATTCAGGTGCCCCCACTGCCTACTGCTACGTCAAGCAACACATTCTGGGAACACGGACAGCCCCAGTATCTGGTTCTTTGGGGAAGTGCCCTTAATTCTAGCAACCCATCTGAGTTGGGTGGGGGTCCAGCACTTCTCAAATTTTAAAACTTTTCTGGACTAATTAACGACTAAGAAAGCATAGTGGCTTTCTTCTCAGATGAAGAGATTTTCAGGTAATGTCAGTGTGGGTTCGTTTCATATGCCAAAAACATAGCAGGAAATAATGAGCCAAAAATCTATTTTTAAAAAGACTTGAAGTGCCTGGTCCTAATTAAATACATAGACTTTTCCACTAGCTGATGGTGTAGATTACAATGTTTCTTGATTGCTGAAGTGATCTGAATGATCATAACCAGTCAGTAATGTGAACTTTTACCATGGTGACAACAAAAGTAAAGAATAACATTTTACTAGTAGTAAGCAAAATTTCAGAAGGTTGAAAACTTTTATTTGGGCCTCGTAGTTTCCGTTAGGCTTCTAAAAATAAATAAGTTCACAAATAAAATAAAACTGTTTTCCACTATAAAGCCTTCCATTTTAGAAGGAAAAAAATTATATCTTTTTCAGCAGGATTATCTTTTCCCTTTCCTTCATTCCTAAAATTTTATGACTATTCGTAGGAAAGAGGGGAAGTAAGGTGAGTTTCCAATACTCAGTATTATCATAAGCCAAACTAAGAGTTAGAGTTTTATTGTTCTTGCACCTCTAGACGAAAAGAAATAAATTAAAAAAAATCAACAAGGCTTTTAACTTGCAGGCTCTTTTCCATACTGGATTTCATTACTACTTGCTTCCCTTACTGAATTTATATATATGCTTATATATTATATAAGCAAATGTATTCAAAATACAACTGTCTGCCAAGATGTTTTTCTTAAGTCTTTCAATATATAACCCTCAAGAGCAAACCTAACTTTTTATTCATGACTCAAGCTGTCCATTGCAACACAGTTTAAAATAAGAATGTTTATTTTGTAGTTTAATCTAGTATTTAAAAGTAACAAGACTGATGAGACCTGACCTCTGTTACTGTCTTTGCTTCATGCCACGGTTTGCAGCTTTAGACTGATACTTTTTCACCCCATGTGCAATGGGAAACTGAAGAAATTAAGGAGTATATTCACACTATACAAAGATAAGATATACACTGATCTGTACAAGCCTATAACCTCTGCTTCCTTCTGCCTCAGTTTTCCCATCTGTAAAATGCGTAAATAGCATTTATCTAACAGCAGGGTTTGAACGATTAGTACCTTAGAGTTATGGGACTTAGGGAAAAGCAATAAAGCAGTAAAATGCATCACATTTTTCCTCCATTCTGAGCAAGCAGCATGACTCAAGATAACTATCTTTATAAAACATGCCAAAGTTTAACAAATAATTACTTACACAGTTGGCTTCTTAATGGGTTTTACAGTTTGGTTAAAGAGCACTAGGGACCAAACAAGCAACTTGTTTTGGACTGAACTGAAATTACCAGGGCTTATACAAGGTGGACGAACAACAACACTATCAGACAAGGATTTTAGATGTGTCACAGAAGCTTTATAGTATTCCAAACAGAAAAATTTTGTTTCAAGTGGAACAAAACATTTTTAGCCTCCTTTTTAATTTGGGTCACGCTTAAAATGAAGAGTACATCTACATAACAAGACGTTGGAATGCTTCATTTAAAAAAGTCTGTTAAAACAGTATTTCTACATTTCCTTGTTTTTTCCTAACTGAAAAATATCACAAGATGCCACTCAAATCACGTATTTCCACAACAAGCTTTTTTTTTTTTATACAAAGGTACTACACACTTTTTTTTTTGGCTCAGTCCAACAGGATAAATAAAAGTATAAAGTTAAACAGGGGAAATATTGGTTCAGACTCTCCTCCTTGATACACTAACAGTTTATACTGTGTTAGGAATACAGTAATTACACTAAGAAAAAGTTTTGTTTTGATATTTTTCCCCCCCAAATGTATTTTAATAGTGTGGAAGGGAAAAAAAAATCAGTAAAGGCACCTGCTTTCCCTCTTAAGAGAAAAGATCACCCTAATCCTCATCTTGTCATAGACTTCAAGAATATCACAAATGTAGTGGCTGAGGATGTTTATAGCTATGTGCTCAATAATTTGTTGGGAGAGGCCTATGGATTCAAAGTGCACACAGGAAAGCATTCTTCTATATATGCCTTGTTTCTTTTTTTTTTTTTTAAACCACGATATTGATCACTGACTACAACTAACATTTTACCCCAGTGTAGTATGACTCAGACTGAAAACAGCTAGTGATGAGGACCCAGTGTCTACATGATACATATTCCCAAGATCATACTGTGTGCTAGCCTTAGTCTGGTCCCAAAATGCCCGCCAGCAGTTGGCATGTATGAAGTACCCTCTTCATCTTCCAGCTTGGTTTCATTTATAGGAATGCTGTGCAAGTTTTGAGATCATGGCTTGATGTGAACTAAAGCACAGTCAGTAAATAGATTTAAAAACACACTCCTGATCAGAATTAAAATTTTAATGTAGACATGATCTGTCTTACAGGATATTACACTGGACTGTCAATCAGTTTCGTCAAGTAAGTTAAGTTAATCCCTGGCAAAAATAGCTCCTGTTGTTTCTTATATTTCATTTTTAGAACAAACTTTTGCTTTACAGTGAGATAGGTTTATTTGTTTTTGTTTGTTTTTTTTTTTTTTTAAATGGAAAAGGTTAGCTCACCTATCTCAAGATGATATTTCAGTTTTTAGATTTAAACGACATTAATGGATATAATATTCCTATTTGGAGAAGTATTTGTTCAATGGTACAACTATAAATATAGTTTATAGAGTATTTTGTTACTTTGGGGTTTGTTTTTCTTTAAAATACGGTGGTGAAAACTTGCCTGAATATTCCCAAGCAAGCTAACAGCTACAAATAAATGCTTATAAATTGCACCAATACCCACATTTGTATACCCTTAGAATGTTAATGTTATATAGGAAAAAAAGCATTGACACTAGGTCAGTTGTAAAATCCCTCACACAGACAAGCTCTAGCCTAGGGACAGAGGAAATTTTTTATTTTTTAAGAAGAAAATGCAACCACAACTTCTGCTGTTTCTTGCTACCTTCTACTCTTGGTAAAAGTAACGTATTGTCCAAAATTAATACCTTAATGTTCCCTTCGTCTTCCCACTTTTTTTTTTTTTGACCTTAAGCCAAATCCATGTCTGCACTGTTCGGTACACCAAACTGCTACTCTTTTCTCCTCTTCTCTACTTTGTTGGCTAGGCCCCACAGCAGTAGTACTACTTTGTATTTGGACTATACATACAGAAATATTTTTAACATTTTTCAGGATATCTGAACTGGATGAAAACATCAATACATTGAATTTTACAGGAGGAATGTTTTTAATCAGATGAGCAGAACAGGCAACAAAGGAATAAAATTGCTTATTTTGTTTTTAGGTAGACATGTTCTCTGCACATTCTCAGTATGATCCCACTCAACCAAATCAGACCTAATTTTTGGTTTAGACATCTGCAACACATCTTTGTGATAGATAACCATCCAACCTATCTACTTGACCATATTTCTAACTGCAGAGGCACCAAAAAACATGGAATGTTTATTTATCATGACATTTTGGGGGCTTTTAACCCTATCTGCCCTCCTTTTTAGCCCTGTGCTAAAAGGTATAGTGAAATCTGGAAATTCTTTGCTTGTAAGACTGATCATCTCCTGTCATTTAACGGACTGGTGTGTGTTGTGGTTTAACCCCAGCAGGCAGCTCAGTACCACACAGCCGCTCACTCACTCTCTCCAATTGAGATGGGGAGAATCAGAAAGGTAAAAATACCAGAACTCATGGGCTAAGATAAAGACAGTTTGCTGGGTAAAGCAAAAGCCACACACGCAAGCAAAGGAAACCAAGGAATTCATTCACTACTTCCCATCAGCAGGAAGGCGTTCAGTCACTTCCAGGAAAGCAGGGCTCATCACAAGCAGTGGTTTCTTGGGAAGACAAACACCATCACCCCTAACATCCCCATCCCTTTCTCTTCCTTTACCCCAGCTTTTATTGCTGAGCATGACACCACATGGTTTGGGATATCCCTCTGGTCAGTCTGGGCCAGCTGTCCTGGCTGTGTCCCCTCCCAGCTCCTGGTGCATCCCCAGCCCCCTCGCTGGCAGGGCAGCAGGAGAAGCAGACGCGTCCTTGGCTCTGTGTAAGCACTGCTCTGCAACAGCTAAAACATCGGTGTGTTATATCACTGCTATTTTCATCAAACTCCAAAACAGAGCAGCAAAACCATAACAGTGTGAAAGACGCAAACATCTTAGAAACAAGGATCTAGATGATTGGTTCTTGTCATCGTTCCCCACCACCCCCAAACTCAAACACCCCATCTCATCTGCCCCCATAAGTATACAAGCCAGCTTGGCAAACACAAATTCATATTTGCAACTTGTCATTGTCCCATGATGCCCACATTTCTAGTGGGATGGAGTCTATTTAAACAAAATAGTATCGAAAATGACCTTACCTATAATATACGTTTTGGTAATTCACCGTTTTTTCTTTTCATTGCAGATACGGAGAACAATTTTTAAGCCAAGCAAAACTTATTGCCCAACACTTTTTAGGCAAGTACTTTCAACACTAGATTGTTGTGTAAACAATACCTAATTTCACCTACGGATGACTGTTACTTACAATTTTGGGGTGAGTCTAGGGTAAATAAGAGAAGGGACAGGCAGAATACAGGTATCTATTTTCTCTAGTCCGACTGCATTGTCAGTTCAGGTAGAAACAGATGCTTCTCTGTCTCTAGATCTCACATTTCAAATTGTGGACTTGGCCTGAAAAGATCCAGAAATGAATACTTCTGGAAAAAGTCCTTTTGGCTAAGAAAACATTATACAGAATACTTGAAACATATCTTGCTCTTCCATACACTGAAGAACGCTAACATTAATAATGCTTTTCTAGCAGCCACAGTCAGCACCTGTGATCAGTACAGTGTCATTTCATTTATTTCGTATGAAAGTGGCTAAATACCCATCATCTGAGCCACTTCAACTTGCATTGGCAATACAAAATACATTATAGGGAACAATCATGCCCTGATTGGGATGGATTGCATAGCTTATTGGGTCTATTCCATCTATAATTTCCATGATGGCTTCTTGAGTGACTTATGCTGCACTAATCTGCTACTCCATAGTAGAAGTGGATTTAGAGCAAATCTTTCTCCACAGGTGGCATTTCCCAGTAATGAATTCTGCCATTCAATTATGTAATCAGAGTAATTTCTTCATGTTAAAAAAAGACCCCTTGAGTGGCACATAAATTACCACTGGATTAAATTAATACTACTGCCAGGGCTTTCAGATTTCTCCAGTTGACAGACAGCACAGTACTGGTAGAGATCATGAGAAAACATATCATCTCAGAAATTTTTCAGTGTTACTTTTCCATCTTTTTACACTGGCTTCTTTCTGCTTGCTTTCATAGTAATGTAAGTATCTTTCAAATTATTACATCCAGAGCCACCACAGGAGATTTTCAGTGTCATTAACTTATGGGTAGAAATGTTCACCTTTGCTGATGAATGACCAATTGAATCAAATACAAGGAAGGAAAAAAGATAAAAGATTCTGACACTAATAAAATATTTGGTTTACAAATGGTAATAAACTTTTGCTGAGTATAACTGTCAGTTTGATTTACCCTTCAAAGCCAGCACAGCATTAAAAGATTTTACAAAATCAGAGTTCTCTGCTGAGTGCAATTGGTTATCACAGTATTCTCACTGCTGCCATGCATGCAAAATTAAAAGTATTAATTTATTATCATTAGACTTAGTCCCATGGTGAGACCTCATAAAACAAACACAAGATATGTATTGCTTGCAGAGTCACTATTAATTAATAAATATTTTGTATGCAATGTTCTAACCTTTCAATGAAATAAACAATCCAGATTAAAAAAAGTAAAGTGGAGTCTTTTACTTCCTTAAGTAAAAGTGGAGGGAGAGAACACAAGTGAGAGCAACTAGTTGCAAAGGAGAAAGGGGCAAGAAGTCAGACTCATGAACCAATTTCCACTATTTTCTAGAGCAATTGTAAAGGATGTTACAGGTTACCACAGATTTAACCAAAATAGACTGAAAATACATAGGTCACCTGCATAAAATTTAGAAGCTTTGTTGTAGGCGCAAACATCCTAACCTCTACCGTTTTACTAGTACTATTGGTAACAGCACTGCACACTGGGGCTATAATGATTTGTGTCTTACACACTGCTGTGCAAACTTTAGCCTCACCTAGCCACAGCGAGGTGCAGCTGTAACATACATCTTTCATCAGAATAAGAACAACACTTTTTGCAGACTGTTTCAGTTCTTCTCTATTACATATTTCATAATACACACCCTTAAGTTTATATCTGAAAAAGAAAGATATAGCAAGGAAGCCTTTCCTTGCGACATCTCCAGCAGGGTTTTCACTTAAACAGGTTACTTTGTTGTTTTGTTGTGTTGTTGTGGTTTTTTTTGCGTGTGTTGAGTCTGCTGCACATCTGTCTATTATGCAAAAAAAAATGCATAAAAAGACAGCCTGCTCCACTGACCTTCATTACTACTATTTAAAGTCATTATCTGTGTCATTTAATTACGCAGTGGAGAAGACAGAACTAAAACACTGTTCTTATTTCCTTGTCTTCAAAACATTTTTTAAAGTTTATATAGTAAGTCAGTATCTGTTTGGACCCCTTGGAAACTTCCAAGTGAAACAAAGGACTATTCTTTGAGCCCGAACGTTTCCTTTAAAAACATTTTGGATTTGACAGCCTTTTTCAGAATCTAAGTCATGTTCCTCGTCCCTAGAGTCAGCTCACCAGGCAAGTTGTTTGAGTCACCCCTGACCCTAATTTTGGGACATACTCAATGGAGAACTGCCTGGGGAGTGGGACATAATGCTTCACAGATCCTCTGTGATCCAAAAATTTACCCGTCAGCATAAAATCCTGCAGTGCCATTTTAGGAAACAGTCAGTTTGATTCACACCTTTTCTTTATTAACACCACATACTGCACAGAAAGCAACTTCAGCAGACAGTTAAATACTTCAGTCATACAGAAAATTGCTTCCTAGATTTAGGTAGACTATCTAAGATCATGAAGTAGGAGGACAGCAAACACATTATGCAAATGATGTATTTTTTGGTGGGTGCCTTTAGGGAGAGTTACTATTCAGCTATCTATCAAAAAAAGAAATTTCAAAGAGATATCAATGCACTGAACAGAACAGAAGGATCATTACTGTTATATTACACTAAGTACTGGACAAATATCAGGGCAAGATACTCACCAAGGGTCAACAAATTTCTGAAAACATCAGAGCAACCAAGATAGCACATACTGTAGAAGGCATAAAACTCACTGGGTATCATCATTTTTTAAAGCATTAACCTTCTTCTTAGTTCTCGTTAATTGTGTGTTATCTTCTACAGAAGATAGTGAGAATTCTAGAAATTTTCAGAGACAAAAGGAAAGTCTTAGGGTAGAATATTATTGATACCATAGTCAATCAACTTGTGTTTTAAAGTCTATTTACTACTTATCCACTTCTTACTCAAAGCTGTTTAGAGAAAATATTTATGCACCTTTTACACATATTTCAGTCTTGAAAGTAAATATTAAAAATTGAGGTAATCTGTTCGTAGTTATTACTTTCTTATTGTTATTCAGCATATAAATCATATTGCTTTAGTATCTAAGCCATAAATAATATTTTCATTTACATGAATACCCTTGCTCGTTTGTAAAGCTGACTATTGGAAGAATAATATGGTATTCCTCAAACATCGTAATGAGCAAAATGAATTTTGTAGAAAAAAACATGAACATATGGGAATGGAACAGCAACTGAGAGTAGGATTAAATGTTCATAAATTCTGGCCCCCACTGAATTTAATAAAGGATCCTAAATATCTGTGCAGAAAAAATCCCCCCGCCCTGTTTGGTCTTGCATGGTGTACTCTTGCGCTTCCTGTTTTTTGCCTAGCAGGCACCAGGCACATGAGGATGAGCACACAGTCAGTATCCTTCAACAACTCTGCAAGTTCAGACGAGAGAAGATTTTCATGAGTATCCAAGTCTGAAGCATTCACCCAGGCCTTTGAGTCATCTCCTGTCACTTGTTGAAATACATAGTGAACAACAAAATTTAAGCTGTGCTTCAATATAATTTCTCTGTTGCTTAACTAATTACAAAGGTATCACTCCAAATAAAACATCCAGATATCCAAATTATATGAACGCTTTTCAGATGCGCCAATGCCAAACAACTGTTTATTTCTTCTATCCACTCGCTATTTTTTACTTTTCTCACCACATTAGTAATTGAAGTTCACATATAATGTGTCTGAGCCTCCAGACTACTGCCCAACACAAAGAAGGACAATAAAAGAAAATTGTTAATATATGGTGCAAAAGTATCTTAATGTAAATAGGAAGCAAGAAGGTTGGAGGGGCAGGGTTTTTATCTTTCTGGGGGTTGTGTTTTATTTTTTTTCGGGGGGGGGGGGGGGGAATCTTTCTGACACTGTGTCAGGGAAGAGAAAGCATAACAACACAAAGGTCAGCTTCTCTTACTTAAAAAAAAAAAATCTAGTTAGTTTTGAAGTATGCCAACAGCATTAATTCAGGATTCTACATGACATATGATGCAAAGAAGCCTCGCACTAAGTAAATTCTCAAAGGGTAACTGTTGGCCGAGCTTATACCTGATACCTGAATAAGATAAAGGTGAGAATTGAATAAACCTGTATAGAAATAAGAATGAAAAGTATATACCAAAAACTAAGCCACTGATGAAAATACCAGGAGGAATTAGTTTAGGTCATTCTCTATAAAGATTGGCATAAAATAAGGTCTTTATGGACTTGGACCTTCTTAAAACATTAAATGGTTTTTCAGTAGGGAAAATAAAACTATACATAAGATATAGTAAATTGTAAGAACAACAACAAAAAAAAAAGTAAAAACAGCATTAGAACACAATATATTTTTTTCCACTTTTTTTAATATTCCAAAAACTAGAGGTTTATGCAGCCTGATTCTAGCTAAAACTCAGTCCCTTTACAAATGGAAGTATAATTCTAAACATAGTCCAGGGTCTCATTATACCAGGACTTCACTGGTGTTAGGGTTCTTTTCAGAGTAAACTGATTAGATAGCTGTTATGATAAGTCAGAATACGGGACCAGGCTCAGCTAGTTATAGAACATTGTTTTACACCCTCATTAAGGGGATGCCATTGGGCTAAGGCTGTGGACATAGCAGGTAAGGGGATCAGACCAGCTTGGCTAGGTCCAAATGGGACCATTGGGCTAGGATATCTGGATTAGATCTGGATTTTGCAGATGCTATCTAACCAGATGTCTTCTGATTTAAGATAGGACTCATGTCACCACCAAGTTCAGTTTAGAGATTTAAAATAAGCTTTTCAATTTGGGGTAGATTCCTATCACACCTTGCTTGATTTATACTTCATATTTTTACAAGAACCTAAGTATGATAAACACAACCTTACTGGATTCCCTGTATTTCATGCTTTCCTTACTGCAGTTGCAACTTTTTCAAAGAGTATTATTTTAAATTGAGTTTCTACTACATGTCATTAACTACTGATAGGCTACTTTTCCAGTAAAGCTATTTTATTTTTTAGTGTACCACTGAAAGATTTTAAGAAGAAACTAAGGATGGCAAACAGTAAGTCCCAGGACCCCCAGTCAAGTTTCTACATTCCAGTTTCAGCTGCTGCATTTGCTTCACATCCATCTGAAGAGTCTTGTTACAACAGCTCTTTGATGCCATGGTCACGTTTTTCTCTCAGCTGAGTTCACATCCCATCAGTGTAAACTAATTAACATAAGTTATTACTTTTCTCACTTTTACACGTTAACAGAACGATGCCTTACTCCCAGTCACATGAATGAAATGTGTTGCTCTCCAGCATTAAACACTTTGACAAAGTCCTCTTCCTTGAACTTCACTGAATGCTGATGTAGCCATTCTGAATACACTTCACAAGTCTGTAATTGTATTCAAAGTCATATCTGTAATGCCAAAGACATTACACACCCTAAAAAGATGAGCATTCACATGTGTACATGTATATTTCATCTTGCTGATACAGCAGACTCAGGATTGTTTATATTATATTTTCAGATTCTTACACCTTTGCAGTCAGGACTACGTATATTTTCCATAAATATTGAGAAAAGAAAGCAATATCCTTGATATTTGAAAGTAGTGTATAAAAAAAAAGTCTTCCATCCGCTCATTGTTTTTTCTTCCTGAACTGAAGTGGGTGACATTTCAAATATTCTTCTCGCTGAATCTAATACCTTTCTCTGATAAATTGCATTACTCTTAGCCTTTCATTTTTGTTCCTTTGTAAGAGTACCATTATAGTGTTTCTTGCATCCTATATTCATTGTTATATTTGTGAGCTTGCCCATGTAACTCACTGACTGAGCAAAAGCCCTCTTCACCTGCACTTTCTCTCTCTCTCTCTCACACACACCCTATTTAAAAGCTTCATTTTGCTCCTACTGAAATTAAGGACATTGCATTCATTGCTTTTGACAGAAGAGCATCAGGACTGCAGTGAACCATCAACAATGAAGTAAGCCATCCCATCTTAAGATACTTCTTTGTCTCTGTTGACTAAAGTTATTAGCCACAAATTTTTCATTAAAATAAATATGAATTCCAACTTTGGTAAAACGGACAAAATCATCCCATGTGTTCCTTCAGTCTATTTCTGCTTTTTGATCTAAAGAGTCAACCAAGAACTGCATTAGCACACTATTCTGTTGATGTACACCTTTGGTAACTAGGACCAGGTCATCCCAGATACTCTATGATACAGACAGAAATAGCAGAAATTATGATCCAGATTTTGGTTGCTTGTTTCCCCCTCTTCCACTATCTAGAGAGACAACTGTGACAACCATCACAATTTTAAGAACCTCAGCTGACTACCTGAAGTTGGGAGAGATGAATGATTTCAGGCCTCAGCATTTCTAAGAATGGCCTGTCGTGCAATGGTAGCTTAACGGCTCAGGATTGTGTAAGCGAAGCCCCCTGCACAATCTCAAAATTACTTTAGTCATGTAACAAGAAAGATATGTCCAAATAATTTCCTTGTTTGAAGCAAGACTGAGGAATTCACATCAAAATGTATAAAACTATAGGTATGTAAGCCTACTGCAGCAATGACACTGGGAATACATCCACAAGTGCCCAGGCTGCTTTCATTGCATAGCCACGCTCAATCTTTGAAAGACTGTGGTGATTGAGAGGTGGCTGAGGACGAAAGCAAGTATCACTCCTATCTTCAGATAGGGCAAGAAGGAAGACCTAGGAAACTACAGGCCATCAGCCTCACCTTGATCCATGGGCAGGCGATAGAGCAGCTGATGCTGGAAACCATTTATAGGCACATGAACAAGGGGAAACTGACATGGCCAGCAAAGATTCACCAAGGGGAAGTCATGATTAAGCAACCTGATAAAGTTCTACAGTAAAACAACCAGCCTGGTACATGAGGGGAGGGCAACAGATATTGTCAGCTTCAGTAAGGCTTTTAACCCTCCCTTCCATGCGAACCTCATAGAGAAGCTGATGAAATACAGGTTGGATGAATAGTCAGTGAGGTGGATTAAAAACTGGCTAAACAGCTAGGTCCAGAAGGTGGTGATCAGTGGCACGAAGTCTAACTGGAGGCTAGTAAATAGTGCTGTACCCCAGGGATCATGCTTCCAAGCTAATAAGAAGGCAATTGAATCTGAAATTCTTGCATCTTTTGATCCAGAGAGAACACTTTGTATGCTTCTCTTCAGTGGAAACCATTGTCCACACCTAACTCCTTAATTAATGGCTTTAGCTACATTGCAACTTGCCTGGTGCAAGGATGTGTAAGCAGGTGCACTCGTTTCATTTTTAAGCAACCCTCTGTGGCATATGTTTTAGCTATGCATATGGCCCTTCTTTAATATCTATACTATTGGTCTGGCTTATAATATGAGAAAAAAAAAAAAAAAGGAAAAACAGTCTCAGGCATATCACAATAACAATTCAATTAACCACCAAAAAATAATTCACCTGATTTCTCAAGCTGTCTCATTTTGATTCATTGTCCTTGAAATACGTTACTCATGAAAAGGTGCTTTAAATATATATATATATATATATATATATTAAAAATAGCTATATTTTAAGCATATGAAAGGAAATATTCATAAAAATAAATAGACATCCACACCAGGTAAATACAGCTGACTTCCTTGCTTTCAGATCTCTTAATTCCAACATTGAAATCTTGCTAAAATTTGTTTTAATATATACGTAATTTGAACATTGTGTATACAAAATTTGTTTTAATGTATACACAATGCTGATACACATTAACTATTGTAATATTTATTCTCACAGACTGCAGTTTATCTTATCAATAAATGTAATTGTACTTCAATGCTTTCTATAGCTTTTCTGTATTTTATTAATTATATTTGTTTCAAAAATAGCACTGTTCTTAAAGAAAGCAATATTTAAGAATTAAAGCAAGTACTAGAATAAGGAAATCTTATTTTATGTAATTAATGAAGGGGCAACGATGCAGATACATTAGAGACAACAAACATGAACTTTTCTGAATAGACCACTGTTTCACATGGAAATACAAGGCTTTCTCTCCCTAACCAGTAGCAAAATTCCCCACCACCTCAGTGGTGTGGTACCAGGTCTGTCAAAAACCACAATCCTCCTGTGTTACGGGACTGTTCAGAGAATATTTCACAGGCCCTAAATCATCCTCAGCGTTTCTCCAAGAAACAGCTATGCTAACAAGTCTCCTCCATTATCAAAACAGCAGGAGGCCCCTGCAAACTCTCTCATTAACAGCCCCATAGTACAGCCATGCTGCCCAAGCAGAGGCAGGGAGGGAGCTTTGGAAAGAGAAGCTGAGACATGGATCACTCAAAGACAAGTAGCGAGGAAAAATGAAAAGTGGGAGGGAGGGAGGATTCTTCACTAATATTATTGTCATTATAACCTTACTGACATCATAACTGTGAATGACCACAACATTTAGAGAGAAAGGATTCAAAGCAATAAATATATATGTATATATATATATATATGTATATATATATATCAATTTCTAAACTAAAGATGATTTTACAGACTTAGATTAAAAAGGAAGTGTTCTACCACAGTTTAAATATAGTTCAGCCTTTGTAAACCTACAGCTACCCACAGGAATTTGATCCAGGAATTACTTCAGATCACTGTGGGCACAAACACCAGGCCAGAAAACTTGCTTACTTGTAAGTAAAAACAAAGTACACCAAGCAAAACACAGTACAACCTTGCACATCATACAAAAGTGCAAAAATTTATCACTACATTAAATTGCATTCAGAAGATAGAGCAAATACCTTTATTGGTAGATATTAGAGATGAATATTAATATAGAAACAAGCCTTCTAAGTGCACCCAAAAAAAAAAAAAAAGTTAAAGCTGGCAGATTTTCCCTTGTCCTGCTGGCTGCAAGCATGCACAGGCACCTCCCCAAGTCCAACCCCCTGCCACCACACAGCCCCACAGTAAGGGACTCCAGCCAGCCTCAGCACACAGGCACATGGCTGGGCCTGCCGTGCTCAGCAGCTTCACACTGTCCCCTGCCCCTTGCACCGTCCTCTGTCAGCTACAACACTCACCTCCTCTCCTAGAGCCAGCATCCTCACCTCCTCTGCTCTTTTCCAGAGCTAAAACTGGGTGCCTGCTGCTAATTTCTCTTGCAGAGTGGGGCCACCTGCTCTGTTAGGCCCTTACAGGCCCACCCACCTTCCTAACAAGCATGATGGCCCAGGGGAATCTCCAAGGGAACGTGTGTCCTCCTCAATGCCTGCAAAACATCTCCCCCCAGAAAACAAAAGAGCAATTAATGAAGTAATTAAGTACCAACTAAAAACTTCAGAGGGGTGTCTGGGAAACATAGCATAGATAGTCATTTGTTTTTATTTTGTGGCCTTTGTTAGCTGTGCACTGTTGCTTAATCCAGGGAGTTAGTTACTCAGAGATTTTTAAACACTGTAGTTCAATGGCCTAGTATTTTGGTTTCTAATATTTTTTATTATTTTTTTTTTTAAAGTTGTTCAAAAAGTATTTCCAACTAAGAAATGGTGTAAAGAATTAAGTTGTTAAAGAAAGAGAAGCTCTCTAGAAGGGATTATAATGAGAAATAATTGCTGTGGAATACTTCAGGCTGAAAGATTGTTTGTTTATGTAATGATAGCCTAAAAGCTGGATAATCTATTCTATCCACACTTGTATGGGACCTTGGATACTGAAGACATAAGGATTTTTATTTTATTTTATTTTATTTATTTATTTATTTATTTAAATGTATAAAAGTAGGGGAGAAAACAGACTTTTTTTTTTTTTTTTTTTCAAATGAAAAATAATCCCTGAGGGAAATGATTTATATATATATATATATATATATCTCTCAGAATTTATTAAAAATTAGTTCAGGGAGAAATCCTTCTGGAGATAATCAAACTGAATAAAGGGCTTTTTCTTCTTTGGCTCCTGACCAAGGTAATAGATCCTGATATATTATTAATATTATGGTTGTTGTTCTTTTTGAAGGAAATAGAGGTTCAAAGTGAAAAACAAGTATCTTTTCATAAAGCAGGTAAGAGTCTCTGTTCAAAATATTTCCTAGGTTAAAAGGAAAAATAAGGTAGACAATGGCTAGAGGAAAGGAAATTGTAGTATGCTCGTTTGCAGAGAGAGAAGTGATACACAAAGAAATCAAAGTCCTCTCTTGAAGTCACAAAGGAAGTTTATAATAAGGAACAAAAACCAAAATCACCTGAGTTACAGTGGCAAGTCTATCTTTTTCCAATAAACAATATGTGTAGGAGAAAATGTAAAATTAACTTTGTCATGGACTCACTCAAATTCTACTTTCCTATAACTTTCCCTAGCTGCTGTAACAAGGTACAGTTTTCAGAAACTTCATAATTGAAATGAAAATTTTTCTAATTTCTAAAATTTTTCTAATGCCTCTTCAATGTATTAATTTTGCTTAGCTAAATTATGACTAAAAATCATATCAGTGTTTCCAGAGAATATATACACCACCCCAAAATTAGAAGTATGCTCCTTAGCATACCTTATTAGAGGTATGAGCTAACTTCATGCTGTACTTCCAAAGTGAGGATTTTTTTTTTTCCTTTCCAATTTTCAGTATTTTAAAGGTTTTTACTTCAAAAAGATTCAGCAAAAATTTGCAAGAGTAGCCCAGCCTGTAGACAGCTGTGCGCATGTTTCAGGTCCTTTTGAATTTATCAGAACCTTCTGACAGGCAGATTAGATTAGTAATGCACATTTTGGCTACTTAAACAAACAAAAGTTTCAGAAGTATGTTTTCCAGTATATTGAATTTCATAGTTGAAGGTGTATCATCAATGTGCACCCAGTAGCAGAAGCTCTATAGAGATAAGCACCCCAAGTTTGGACTTATCCCTAACTTGCTCAAAATTCTGTGTAGAAATCAGCTTGGATCTTTCAAATTGAAGACAGTTTCCCAACACCACTACATTTTTATTATTTAGAAGTAGAATAAGAGACCCTATTCTAATTTCAGTAAGTGTTCCAGACAAAGACACAAGCAAAGTGAGAAAAATATCAATAGAACAGACAAAAATGTATATTGAAGTTTTTGTGAACACCAGAAGAGTCATCTTCATTTTCAGTGTATTTGAAGGATTAAGCTCATCTTTATTAACTGCAGATTACTGAAACATCCTTTCAGTTTTTTTGATGTGCAATATAATTATTGGTACTATTCATACTGCAATACAAAGTACTTTTCGTAAGTGGCTACGTGCAATACATGAGGGTTTTATGGAACTGTAAATTACCCATAAATAAATAAATGTGATCAAATTAGGCATCTGTGTTATTCACATGTTTAATCAATCTTTACATAAATTTGAGCGATACTAAATATTGCAAATAACATAAATATAGTAAAAATGTTATTGCTAGTTACTGGGAGAAATACCTCTGATTTCAAAAACTATTTTATTTTTGTGAGCTTTCATTTTAATCAAGGTATTTACTGGCATGATTTGTTTCACCCTTCACCATCTAAGAGGGCAAAGCTGACAGGTTGGTGACAAGATCATTAATTTATTTATTCTTCAGCCATGATAAACTGTAACTGTGGAAATTATATTAATCTGATCATTCATATTTCTTTAGCCAACACTTATAATTCCAAAATGATTTGGTATTTACCTACCTGGAGTGTAATTGTCATTCAGAGTGAAAAAGATTATTTACTGGGTGAGGCAAATGGATTGTGTGGCATACAGCAATCAAAAATGATCAAAATAAGTAATAGTCCTTTGTCCTTGCAACAGGTTTTTCATTGGATTTTTTTTTTTATCACCGTTACTTCTTCATAACTATAAATTCTTTCATTAATTGCTGAAAACATGGATAGTTTAAAATTAGACAAAACTGTATGATACCATTCTGTGGTACTGTAGCTCGTGTGGAGCAAAGAAAGACATTAAATGAAGGTTATTTATTGCTCTCAGCACCACAAATTTTAAGCTGTTAAGTACAGGTACAAAACAACTCTTAAAGTTCTTCTTGGACTGACTGGGTGAATATGTTGGCTGGTCCAGTTACAGGATGAAGGAGAGGACTGTAGAAAATCCACATGGAGACAGATGGTTCATACAGGATGAATCAGGATTCTTAGGATCACTCTTTTTTTCCCTAATTAACATGACTTGGCTACCATTTTTCATATCCATCTGCCTGCGATACAACAGAGAAATCATCGAGGAAAATAATATGTTATAGAGATTTTTATTATTATTATTATTTTTCTTTTTTTTTAAAGTCAGAAACTAGGGCATCCTGGGAGTTGTTTGGGATCAGGGCCAAGTTAGGTAATGGTGTAAGTGTCCAGCCTTGGAGAGTCCTGTTTGGGAAAGCTCAGATAGGAGATTATAATAGAGTCACCACAGCCAACAGATACAGGAAATTCCCTGTGTTTGTGCATGGAAGAGAACGTGGTTGGGTTTACGTACATGCCATACAAATAAGCATGTCATATCAATAGTTTGTCAAGTGTCTGTATCATCCTTTGTCTTCTTATCCTGTGCCAAATTATCTAGTTTGGTGCTGCAAAGCAGTGTGGCATAAATGTGAATTTAAGGGCACAGAGGTTTTCATGGACATTAGTAACACCTTTCACATGCTTGAAATAATACATATGCAAGAGCATCTTATTAAAAGGCAGCATAAGAAATTAAATTATTGTATTCAACGGTAAGCCCAGGAATGTTAAATTTCAAATCTCTAAAAAGAAAATTGAGCCCTTCCTAATTTCTAAGCCCGTCATGCAAGCTCAGCAACCTTTGAGGAAATTCAACAACCTTTATAAATACTTTGTGTTCTAGCAATCTGAGATTCTTGTTTTTGCTGGAACAAATATTCAAGCACATGGTAAATTGCCTAAATAGTCTTTTTTTTTTTTTTTTCCTCCAGAAAGATAAATGTAGTAATAACAAGGACTTTCTGTCCTCTCTTCTATATATTTAAGTTTTAGGACATTAAAACTATTTAGAAGCAAAACAAATCAAACAAACAAACAAACAACAACAAAAAAAAAACAACCAACCAAAACAAACAAACAAAACAAACACACACATTTTGCCAATATATCAATGTATTCCAAACTATACATATATTTGCGTGTATGCAAATATGTGTAACTTGTGGATGGTATTATAGAGTTCTATAACTGCTGTAAGTAGCAGTCTGAAAATAGAAAAATGTACTTTTCCTAGCCCAGTATCATCAAACTATCACAAAACATGAAGATAAATCCTAACATTGCAGGCCTGATTCAGGGTTCTGCTAAACCAAGCTGATAGTCTGATGGAAATAGGATAGATGCAATCTGATAACTTCCAGTTTTGCATGGACTTTCTTTCTCCTCTGGGGTATAAGCAGTCCTTTTGCTCCTATTCTCTAGTAGGGCTGAAAGCAATCTCATTGTGAGGAAGCAGGCAACTCAGATGAATTTAATCAATTGAATTGGTTTGTAGCAGGATGGTAACACCTTTTCTAGAGGGTCTTTCCAAGGACAAACAAAGCAATTCACATTTGGCTTAATGACATTCACTTATAGAACAGGAAAGAATAATTACTCTATTGCAGGAATGAGAGGTGAACTTTAATAGGTTAAGTTATTTCGTAGGTCAGATAAGAAGATCATGGTAGTTCTTTTTGACCTTAAAATCTATGAATCTGTGCTTTAAGATGTAGAGGACTCTAGATTTTTTATATACAACCTAAAAGTAGAACACTGTTTGGAGAATTAGAAACTTTTTTTTTTTTCCTCCCTAGTAAATATGTGGTAGGAGGCATACACTGATTTTACTCACCTTTTTAAAATCTCCGATTTCATTTCAGACACAGTGTCAACAATTTCTGTATCCCCTCAGGCTAATCATGATTTTAAAAGGCTTCTACCATCTTTGACTGAATTGTTTTTCAGTAGATTTAAAAGTCACATTTAGTGATTACAAGCATGTACCATTCATTGATCTTTGCAGCACATACTGTATGGCAGAAAGTAACAAATACAAGGCACGAAACAGTATTTCACTGGTTCATATCAGATTAATATGATAATACAGAAACGATTAATTATGCACTTTGATAACCTACAAAATTGGGTGAAAGGAATGATTTTATTTTTCCTGATAACAATTTAAGAGCTAATCACAAGTGTTGAAGAGCTGAGTGTTATATTTTTTTACTTCTGTGAAAATACTTAGTGCCTCCCAACTTCTGTGAAAAAGTAGAGGAAAAAGCAGAGACAATGGTCAGACTGAGTTTATTTTTATGGATTAGTCTTCCAACTCAGACTGTCTGCTGCCTTCCAAAAGAGTGTAATTTGCCAGAAATATTTCCACAGGGGAAGAAAAAAAAAAAAAAAAAAAGAAGTATCAATTGCAAAAATAGTGTCACCTGGTGGCCAGGACATACCTCTTTTTTTTTTTTTTTTTTTTTTTTAATGTATACAATCAAAACAAAAAATTCCATTCCTGGAAAGTAGCATTTCATTCCAATCAAAGTAGCAAGGACATTTTTTCAAATATTTTCCTCTATGGATTTACCTCATCAGATAGTGCTGTTTTATTGCCCATTTCCATAATTTATAAGCATTTGGGAGAATCCAGACTGTATTTGGTTTTGGAACTTTGGATCTCTGTAGTACTAAAAGCGTGAAGCAATGTTCTTTCATAAGTACTGATCAAAGGTGATGACCAATAACCAAAGATTATTTTTTTTTCCATATGTGTGTTTCTGACATGAACATGGATGCCATTTTGCTACATCATTTTGTATGTTTGAACAGAACCTTATTTTGGAAGCCACTTCACTGAAATTAACAACAAAACTAAATACAGCAGACAGATGAAAATGCTGTACAACTCCAGCATATGACAAATTGAAGAAGAAAGTGGAGTGCAATTAAAGCTGCAGAACATATTTAGCATGATTTCAGTGACCTGAAATACGATTATTGGAAGACGGTCACATGATTTTAATTTGCATAACAAATTTGTTGCGTTTGTCAACACCTACTGCAACATGAGTTTGCCAGTTAGTTCAAGTATAAAGTTGATACTTATGAGAACAAATTTCCTTGTACTTTTTATCATTTCATCAGAACAGAAAATACATTTTCTGAAAAAAAAAATAAGATCTTAAAAAGATCTTAAGAAATATGATTCATTTTTAAATGAAGAGTTATATTCAAATGTAATACACTCAAGAATATACTGCACCTATTATTAGCACTTGCTAATGTCATGAGTCTTGCTATTGAAATAACCTTTCAGTCATGAATTATTGATCATAGCACAAAATTTCCATTTTAGAAGTCTTTGTCTTCTTGGTTTTCAGAGTTTGTTGGAAAAAAAAAATGCTAGGAGGTGGAAGAGTATTTTGTGCGGAAAACTTCTGGAATATTTCTTAATAGAGTTCAAATTCTGAATGAAACAACAGTATACACAGTCTTTCTTGCTTAGCTGTGTGGTAAGTGTTAATAAACTTTGTAAAATTAAAAGAAATACAAATTAAATCTGAACAGGATGTATTGCATCAAATATGTACTGCACTGTTCTGAGACACTGAGTTCAAGCAAAGTTCAGTGGCTTACTGCTTCAGTGAAGAAAAACATGGGCATGGAATCAAGCTTGTGTTAGCTGAAACCTATCAGAAATATCTTCTGGCTTCTAAACTATTGTGATTTAATATGTGTACCTTACTAAAACCATGGACAGTGGGTATGAGTTCTACATCTTGCTGAGTGCATTCAACTCCTCCACAGTAACTTAAGACACTTACAGATAATTCTAAGAAAACTTTACAAGCCAGAACTAGAATGTCTCCAAGAAAGATGACAAAAAAAATATTTTGTGAATAATATAAATAGTAGCTTTAGGTTCATATAATTAAAATCTACATTGCGTTCTAATATCAACTGACTGTGTCTATATACTAAGTATATTTTAGGAAATGTTCACAGAAAACTTGCAGTACTTCAGAGTAACCTATCTCTAAGCTTTTTTTTTTCTTCTTCTTTTTTGATCCATTTATTTGGAGATTGCCATCTTTATCATACAGCCACAGAGAATAAGTAGTATTTAACAACTAATAAGTTTTCTAAACTTGCTTTACCTCTCTTTGGAGAATTTATCTTCAGTGTCTCTAGTTTCTAGCAGTGCAAAGACCTATTCTTGGCCTCAGAAAGACCTGAGAACCACCTTCAAGTGTTTGATTAAAAGATATGGTTGCAACTATTTCAAGGAAGGGCTACCATATATTTGGTACTTACAGTTCTAATTAATTACTCTCTCCTGTTGTGTCCTAGAAAACAAAATATACATTCAGCACATGTTGAAAGTACTACAAAGCTTTTTCTAATTTACACTTCTGTAACAGGCTCTGCTTTATTTCATCACCAGTTATGACTGATGCATCCAAATTCCCTGCTGTAGCTTCAGGGAGAGGAATCAAAACCTTATCTGGATGGTGTCGAATTGCCCTTCACTAAAGCAGGCAATCATCTGTGCTAATTAAAGAACATTCTTCTCATCCTGGGCTGCCAGAGGGATTTTGTTTAGAGGAAAAAAGGAAAAAAAAAAAAAAAGTTATTTATTGTAGTCTCTTCGTCCTCCCTTCTGGCTGCCAATTCCTCTTCTCAGACATGCTCAACAGTCCCTGGTTCACTTTCTTTTCATTCTTTCCTAAATATGAATATGCTGATGATGGTTTTAAGTGAAGTCTATGAGGTGAAGGTTAGTCACAGTTTCTATCTCTACATAATGTGTTAGAATGCATACTCACAAGAAAAAGGCAGGCAGATAAGAAGTAGTAAATGAAAGAAACTGAATGGAGTCTGTTGGTGAAAAAAATAATAATAATAATAAATCAGTAAGTAACAGAGAACATTTGACAGAGGAGAGAGATCAGGAGTTTCAGGGAACCTGAAAAGAAAAAGAGATTGTGGTTTGATACAAGAAGGTAAGGGGAAGAACTCTAGTGAACTTTTCTCATGATTCCTGGCAAAACCTCAAATGACAAGTATATTCCAGATAGTATAAAAAAGCTTCAAACTTATGCCCAATGAAGACAGTTATATAGCCATGCAAAGTGACTCAATGCGTTTTTTAAACCTGTCTATTGTATGCATGTTTATATGAACATATGCATGTATTTAACACTTGAAACCTACTGTTACTCTTTTTAATACAGTTTTTCTTTGAAGGTGACACTTTGTAGTCGTTTATATGTGTAATGTTACGGTATATGTGTTCTGATGAGGTAAGCTCAGATTGGATTCTGTCCAAAACAATTAAATTCAGAAAGGAATTTTGACAAAAAAAAAAAAAAAAAAAAAAGAGGTGAGAGAAAAGTGTTAACTTTTTTACACAAAATTATTTCAATTATATATATATATTTTTAGTTTTGTTTTTGTCTCAGGATCATCTCAATTCTCATAAAGAACAGAAAAAAAAAAGTGAAAATAGATCAAATTACATCAAAAGATTTTGTATTTTCTATTTTTTTTTAATTTTGAAGAACATAATGAAGATCAAGATGTGCTGTGAGCAGAGGAATAAATTAAATCTTTTCTAAGAATTTGTGTTGTTTGTTTTTTTTTAACATAATTCTCTATTGCAATAACTTAAACAGTCTACTTGACATTTTCATTGCCTTCACCCATTCTAACTTCTGATTCCCTCCATTTGAAATCCTTCCATTTCCACAAGGCCATTAATTCTCCCAATAGCACTCTAACTTACCTTCTGCATCCTCAAATCATCGTCTGGGAAAGAAGCAGATCATTCTGGTGTTGCTTTCGATGATACAGTATTCTAAGCAGATCTTCTGAACTCAGACTACTTTTTTTTTCTCAAATAAAAGTGTTCATCTTCTTTACCCATCTAACAGATTCCAATTATACTGAAAAGCAACATAATATCCGTAGGACTGGAACCATTCCCGTGTATGTTTGGTAAGGACTGAATTAAAGTTTCAAAAATCATTAGAGTGGGACTGATATATGGAAAAACAGGCTTGGGAATGAGCAGAAAACATTTATTTAAGAAATCAACTTCAGATGATCTCTTTGCCACAAATAGAATATTTCACTACAAAATAGGAATACATATATTTATAATGAAAAATTGTTTCCCCAAAACTGATTGTATTCCTGAGAGAAGAAAACAAAAATGCATCAAAACTGCATTTGGAACAAAAATGTTTGTTTCAAGAGGAGATAGATGCTTGAACATTGCTTGGTACGAAACTTGTCAATGTAAGAAAAAATATATAAGATATAAATGAATATTTATGAATACATCTATGAGGAAAAAAAAAAAGGGGTGGGGGGGAAATGATGTTTCCAAAAGCACTTACATGGCTCTCATTTTTATTCACATTCTCTTTCCTCTTTAGAGAGAATTACTGAATATATCAGCACATATATATATATATATATTTATATATATATAGTGGGGGCCTTCAATTTAAACTGGCTTGTTCTCCATTTTCTTTTGCAGGCTGGGTCAATATATTTATTCTTGAGAACTGTGTTCTACTGTTGAGAACAAGTTATTCTTTTTGTGGTAAGACCATCTGGTCATCCATCATTATGTCAACCCTTGGCTTTACTCAGCTGGTGACTATTTTCTTGCCTTGTTCAGTAGAGTGAGTTGACCCATTCTAATATGGTTTCAAGGGAATCCATCAGCTGTTTTCTCTGTTATATTATTAATGGGATTTATAAGAGCTTTTAGTTTTGTTTTGATTTTTTTTTTATTTTTTACTGAAGAGCTGAGTCTTCATCTACTGAATAATTAGACATTGATTAGTTTTGCTGGATACGAGTTCTGCCTAGTTTTGTGTGCTTTGCCATATCTTTTATTATCCATTCATAATTTTTATTGTCACATTGACTTAACAAAATGGGCTCATAATGAAAGCTTGTGCTTATTGAGAAAGGTTTTTGATTATTTTCATTTACTGAGATCAGTGAGTTTTACACATGACTTCAAATAGAATAGAACATCCCTGTGTGCTATTTACTATTTTTACTTGCTTTGAGTTAAAACAAAGAGATTTACAGAAGTAATAAGCTTGTTACAATTACAGAATTGTCTCATTTCATGGTACTGCTATGAGGAAATGTTATAAAAATGTTTTCAGGAAATTCTACCTTTTCAAGATTATTATTGGAATAAAAATAGCTTCTATCTGAATGTACTCCATGCTGATTCAATATTTAATACATCTATGTTGTCAGCTTTCTTTATCTTTCTGTCTACTCCCAGTTCATAGGAATGAAAAAGATTGAGGCCTTGTAGTTATAGCTGACCAAAAAGCCAACATTTTCTGTCTGGAGGGATGAAAATTCCCTTTTGTTTTGATTCATATGGTATTTCCTACCTTGGAGTTTGGCTTCAAGCTTTGAACCTTAAACAAACAAAAGTAGTAAGTGAAATTCCATGCAAATCATCAAATTTGCCTCTGTGAAAATAAAGAATATTAAGCTTGCAGTTTTTCTTTGGAGGAGAGAAGTTATTATTATGGCATATACTGGTCATATTAACTACACTGTTGATGCTGAAATGGAAATTTCTGCCTAACTTGATCTCAAGCAAGGAAAGTAGATACAAGGGCTGGAAATTAAGTTTAGACAAAATCTTGTGTCTGAATTTCACTAGGGCTTTACATAATGCCTCAAACCACATGACTAAGTTTAAATACCCCAAACTTAGAAGGCATGTAATTTCATCCCAGTCCAACCTTCTGCAATTCTGACATATTTTAAAACCAGATTAGCAGGTATTAATGAAAACGGATACTGAAATTTAGCATATATTGCATGTTTTGGCATTTAATCTCAAAACACTTTCACAAAGTTTTACTGGAAGTAAAATTTAAATTTAGCACTGAAAAAGATGGAAGGATGGAAAAGAGTTTTCTGTCACTGATAATAGAAGAAAACATATGCAATTATGCAATTATGTTGCACGTGTAAGATTCTCAGTCTATACCAAACTTCTTTGTATTAAGAAAATACACACCTCTACTAGTTATCACTTATCACTGTCATTTTACAGTTGAATCTTTGGTTGTATGTGTCTACTGATATAATTGACAATTATTCCATCCAAAGGCTGCTGCAAAGACAATTATCTTTGCTTCCTGTTTTAACTGTGTCACACCTTGTCTCTTGGCTGCTATTTTGCTATCACACCAACACAGTCTATTTTTCTTTGCTTTTCAAAACCGTTAATGATAAACTCTCAGCCTGTGTAACATCTCCTACTCAGTATTAGGTCATTTGCTTCTGTGAGATTCCAGCATCATTTTCCAGTAATGATTTTCAACCTATATATTTGGACTTTTACTCATGATGTTCCTTTATAGATGCGAGGATCTTTTAAAAAGTCATCCAGCCACCTCATTATGTATCTCATGGCTTTAATGATATGGATATCTGGATAGAAAAAGGGCTAATTCATCTAGTTGGTTTGTGAATCTTGCCTTTGGTTGGCCTTGTCTGTCTTTACAAGACTTTAAAATCATGTCTCAAAAATGTCAATACACTTTGTTGAGGAAATGTCAAAATGAACTGTTGCGACATTTCTGTAAGACATAAAAATTATGATTCTACCAAAAGTAATTTCAAATTCAATCCAAATTTATCACTAGCCTTGCTGAAACTTCAGATTTGACAGGGGTAGGTTGCTCTCTTCCATGACTCTCAGGTCTTTAACAACTTTTGTAATATTTCTTTCAGAAATCAGTATGAAACTTCTAGTTATGTGAAAACTTTTATTATTTACTTACTGTTATTGTCTTACTGTTAGTCAGTGAAGTTTTTAATTTTAGTTCTGGATATCTGGACATAAAGACATCTATTAAATGCCTCAAGAATTCACAATCTGTGGAATGTATGAGTCTTGTTGAGAGGTACTAGTCAATAAAGAGATTATATTGTTTTGTTTTCTGAAATAATTTTGTAAGTGCATGGATGAGGTTTTCAAAAAACATCTGTTTCCAGTTTTATCGTCTTTCATTAGAATCAGACTAGTATGTATGCACATGAATAGGTATGTCTTTACAAATTATGAATATGCCTTATGGAACTATACATAATACATAAGAACAAACACACTGAATTGCATAGCGCCCTTACTATTAAAAATTTGTCTTTGAATGATGCTGTTAAAATTTTGGTGATGTTTCATTCCCACTGGATTCAGTCACCACTTTGACGGGTATTCTGCATTATGATATCTTAGGGAAGCTTTGGGTCAGTTCTGCAGCTGTTCCTCTGATGATGTGTAACACTTAATTCTGTTTCAGTGAAGGACTGTAATGAATACCAAAGTATCAATCACTTGTACATCCTGTATAATAATCCACCACATCTACATTGTCATATGTCATGAATTAAGATTACGTAAGGATAATCACCTCAGAACCTGGATGCCTTGATAAGGAGAGAAATGAAGTTAAGTGATAGTGCTAGCTTTTATTTGAATCACAAATAGAATTAATGTGTTAAGGATGGAGGAGGAAGCCAATTAAAATTCCTTTCATTGATTTTAGGATCTTTGAAAAGCAAATAACTCAAATGTAGAATCTTCAGTAGGATGAATGATGAACAATGACATATGAAATAGTTGTGTTGCTATTCTGTGTTGCCATTATCTTCATTGTTCATCGGTTTCATTAACTGAGTCTGTGACAGAAATGGTAAAAATACAGGACGGGTCTGCAGTTCAATGATGGAGCCAGTAAAATGCCACAGTTTAGACCTCAAAAGTCAAGAAAGAATGACAGCAGAATGTAGGCTATGAGAGCTTTGTAACTGGACATGTGAATGGCCCAGCCACTTAGATATAGATATCAGATAGAAATAACAAGAGTAACCCAGCAATATGAACTGAAAAAGTGGTAGTTTTTCATTATTTTTGAACAAGAATTTGGTTTTATTTAAACTGTGTTGCTTTATTATTTTTTTTGTGGTTTGTTAAAAAAAATCATTTTGTAATTTTGACATGTTAAACATTATTAGAATCTATGATTCTGTTAAGTGAAATAAAAAGGCAAAGAATGTTAATAAAATAAAATAACATAAAACAATGAAATATATATATATATATTTTTAGAGGGGAAACGTAACCCCTATTTTTAAAAAGAGAAAAAAGAAGACCCAGGGAACTACAGGCCAGTCAGTCTCATCTCTGTGCCTGGCAAAATCATGGAGCAGATCCTTCTGGAAATTATGCTAAAGCAAATGGAAAATAAGGAAGTGATTGGTGACAGCCAACATGGTTTCAGTAAGGGCAAATCATTCCTGACAAATCTGGTGATTCTATGATAAGGTTACAGTGTTGGTGGATAAGGGAAGAGCAACTGACATCATCTACCTGGACTTGTGCAAAGCATTTGACACTGTTCCCCATCATATCCTTGTCTGTAGACTGGAGAAATGTGGATCTGACAGACGGACCACTTGGCGGGTGAGGAATTGACTAGGTGGTCACACTCAAAGACTTGCAGTCAGTGGCTCAATGTCCCAATGGAAATCTGTAACGAGTGGTGTTCCTCAGGGGTCAGTATTGGGACTGGCACTGTTTAACGTCTTTGTTGATGATACAGATAGTCGGATTGAGTGCACCCTCAGCAAGGTTGCCAGGCTGTGTGGTGGGGCCGACACGCTGGAGGGAAGGGATGGCAGCCAGAGGGACCTTGACAGGCTTGAGAAGCGAACCTGTGGAAAACCTCACAAAGTTCAACACAGCCAAGTGCAAGGTCCTTCATCTGGGTCAGGACAATCCCAAGTACAAATACAGGCTGGGCAGAAAATGGATTGAGAGCAGCCCTGAAGAAGAGGTTTTGGAGGTGGTGGTTGATGAGAAGCTCAACATGAGCAGGTAATATGTGCTTGCTGCTCAGAAAGCCAACTGTATCCTGGGCTGTATCAAAAGAAGCATGGCCAGCATGTCAAGGGAGGTGACTCTTCATATTTACTCTGTTCTTGTGAGATCCCCAGCTGTGTTCAGCTCTGGAGCCCCAGCACAAGAAGGACATGGATGTATTAGAACGGTCCCAAAAAGAATGCTCCCTTCCAATCCAAACCGTTCTATGATTGTAAATTAATAAAATAAAATCACCTTCCTTCCAAAAGGTTTGCAGTAGGCTGAAGAGACTGCAGGTCTGTTTTTGGCTGATTACCACAAAATAATATGTCTTTTGCCTGGCACAAGAAGTTTGGTGGTGTTTTTGTCTGTTCAGTCTGTTGATTTTTGTCACCAACGTTTTCGATTTTAGGTCAACGTTCATCTAATTCGCCATTTTATTTTTAAGAGTATCTGGGAACAGCAAAGAAACTGAACATGATGTTAAATATGTAGACATAGCTATGTGTGTACATAATTCATATTCCCAGTGTCATACAAAGAAACCTCATTTTTAGAAAACAGAGCTGTATTATGATTTTTGTATGATTTTTCCTTTTTCTGTTGCATGCTAAACAGATTATCTAATTTTTGCCATGAAGTTTCCTCCTTATTTTATCACCATGGTAAGTGGACCTCAGAACTGAGTTTGCAGAGACATCAGTAGATAGGATGTCCTCATTTTCTTCCTATATAAAGTGGGATCATACCGTCATATGTTCTTTCTTTATTAGCTGTTCAGCTTCTGGATTTCATGCAACCACCTGAGCTACTCAGAGAACTTTAATTTCCAAAACCTGGGCAGCCTGCCTACCTTTTCACACACTTAATAAAACCAGACAGAAGGAATTACATACTTAAAAGGGAAAAGGAAAAAAAAATGCTTATAGAAAAAGTAACAGAAGGTTGTTATTCTAAAGAGGGTTCACATTTGTTTCCAATATGAACTTTGAATATAGCATGGAAAATTGAAATATTATTTTTCTTTGAGAGCTGTACCAACACAAAAATGAATAGAAAGTGTGATTCAGGATTGCAGAGAATACCTGGCATACAACAATGTCAATATGAGTAATTTCTAGGCAATTACTTCTTTCTACCTGGTTTCATTTTCTTGGGGTAAAATAATTGTCTCAACATTGTTTGCTTCCTTTTTTTTTTTTTTTTAATTATATATATATATATTTTCATCCCAGAGTAATATGTAATGCCACTTCTATTTTATAAACTGTGTGGCTTTCAGTGTTATCCAAAGGTCTGGAATAATCAGTAAGGACAAGGAAATAAGTGGGGAATATCACTTCAGGAAGAAACAGAACTCTGTGAAATGAGTCTTCTAAAGAATTTAGAATTGGTTTATTTCTGTTTGTTTATTTCCACTCAGATTTGCCTGATTAAGACACAATAACATGCAGATTTAACTATACACCAGGTGCCAAGCAGCAGCCAAACCCATCCCTGTGAAAAATTATGATATGACAACTTTCACTTGTTTGTTACTTAACACGCAATGACATTTGCTTTCTCTTGCGTTTCTCACCTTTTGGGGATACTGCCAATCAAATCCCTTGCCCATTAACTTGATGATAAATCACTGGAATTTTCCAACAGTTTCCCCCTCAGTTCTCCACAACTTGGTATTTGTCTGTCTAGGGTTCCTTGGAAATACTTTAATTGTTTTGAATGTCTCTGATGAGTGATAAGAGCGATGTCTAAGCCTCAAATTATAGAATTCAGGTAGGGATTTTTTAGCAAGCAATGTGGCTGGATACAACCTAGAGCCTTTATGTCCAAGGAAGCCAACTCCAAATATGGAACAAATAGAAATGTAAACTGTTTTAACGTTTTTCACAGGTTATAAATGAGCTTTTGTATCTTGTTTCCTTTTGTTTTTAACTCACCACTGTATACAATGGTATTTTTTATTATAATTATTTTATGACATTCCTAAGGGCATTTCAAGGTGACTGCTGCTATTTAAATTCAAATTCAAACATTTTCCTAGCAAAATAGGACTGGACTTCTTTGCATGTTCTAGATATTGAGCCATGAGAAGATACATCCAATTCTACTAAAGAGAAAATACAGGTCTTCAGCACAAAGGAAATGACTCCTGTTGTTACTAGAAGCTCCTTTGTTCTTCAGTCCTTGTTCAGAGGACTCTTTCAGTGGACTGTTATATATGGGTCTATGGTAATGGAATAGGTTGGATTATTATGATACACCTATATACCAACTTGTCATGAAATATCAATGATGAAGCATCAAAAGACTTGTCAGCGAACTTTGATGAACTGATGATCATTTCAGAGCTCTTAACAATCTGCAAAACTGTTTGTCTTGAAGGGCAAAAGGCTGCTCCTCCACATTAATTTGACTACCTATGGAATCTAAAGCCATAAGTAAAGAATAGTTTAAAGGGAGAAAAAATACCTTAAAGAATAATGATACAGCTGAAAAAAGTTCACAGTCTTTCTGGTGAAGAGTTCACATGCATGTAAATCATGATGTAAACAATCAAGACTGTGAAAATGAGATCTGTTTTTCATAAATAATTTTCAATGTGTGCTGAATTTATGCTGTTCCTAGTGAAACCTATTCATTCTAATATTCATGGGAAATTAATAAAAAAGGGACATCATCACAGAAAAAAAAATAATTTATTTTAAACATAGAGTGTGGATTTTGCTTTTCTTGATGACTAGTAACTGAGCCCACCCTTAAGTTTTCCATGTGAGTAAAGCTGGAAAAATTTACATTTGAAACAGTGGTGGTCAATGAGAAATAGGACCTACTCCTGTGTCATTGAAGTAAATGGTAATTTTACCTTTGGGTACAGTGGGCACAGGACCATGTTCACTGTAGTTTCCTTTAAACTTTTTTTTTTTTTTCATTCACAGTAGTTTACAAGTATTAGATACTGTCTTCCAACATGTGCTGGTCTGTGCAGTTCCATTTTTATGTCTGTCCTCTCTATCAGAAAAAAAAAAAAATAAATCACAGATTAACTGAGATTTTCTGTTACATAGAAAGGAATTGGAAATTAAAAAAAAAAAAAAAAAAAAAAAAAAAAAAGTGGGTATTTTCCAAGATAAGAGAAGATATTAGCATGGGAATAGGTATGCAGAGAATTCTGGACACAAGATACCTGTCACTTTTACATCTCAAGTGGGCAATAACACCTTCTTGTCTTCCCATTGAGATGCTCTTACTACTCAGTGCCCTTTCAGAGAAGTCAAGACAGCTTTCTGGCACCCTTTATTTCTTTATTTCTATTTATGTCTATTAACGCTTATCAGAGACAGGAGTGAACAAAATACAGCTGGGGAATCCAAAAGATTTAGCTCCTGCAGATGTTTACTGAGCATAGCTGGAGTGTTTTAACATTTAGAGTTTTACAATTTTGGCCATTATTCTCCAATTGTCTTCCTTTCATTTCCAGAAATTTTCTGGGCTTGTTTCAATTTGACCGTATTAATACTTCTAACTGCAGACATAAGAGGAGGCAATAATCTGGTGTGTACATCCTAGCGATTCAGCTGTTTTAACTCTCATGTGCTTCATTACGATATACTAGCATCAGTGTCCCATATGTATTTCCCTCTCTGTCAAACCAGCACTGTGGCTTGTTACAACAGATGGCTTCACATTGTGCAATGAATATATTTTCTCTTTGGTAAGTGCACCGTAGCCATAACGCCCAGGATGATGCAGGTAGAAATAACTCTCAGTCAGTCAAGCTTGTCCAAGAATCCATGGGGGCCAACTGTTGTGTTTAGAGTGCATTAGTAAGGATGATTCATTCTACAGTATGTGTGAATTCTCACTTTCAGTTCAGACCTCACTTTAGAATTTTTTTTTTTTCCCTGTTCATGAACTCATCATTTTCTATACAAATCTCCCTTCCCACGTATCCTTTCAATAATTAAATTATTTGGGGTGGGGGTGTGGGGGGGCGGGGGTGGAGAAGGATGGGGGGAGGGAGAGGCAGGGGTGTTCTTCTGAACCTTCTCTGTAACAGTAATTATTATTTCGGTTTGTTTCCTAATAGACACGAGGCAAACAAACTAATATAGAAGACACAAATTTCAACTAGTAAAATCTTCTAGTGAAAAAAAAAAAAAAAAAAAAAAGACGTTTTTGAAAGTGTTGCCAATTATTTTCCTGACTCTTTATCAAAGTAGTAGAGTCTCTACTTGTACCTGACATCAGCGATGTACAATTATCTGAGAGGATTGTTTAGGTCTAAAATCTGCAGTCTTTCATGCTCTGAGACGTCTGACCTGAGATAAGATAGGAGTATCACAGATTCACTTTCACCCACCTCTGAACAAGGAACTTGTATTGAAAGAGGATAAAGCTCTGAAGAAGGTAATCTCTCTATTCCCTTCTTCATTACTATTGAGATTGCCCCAATTCTTTGCAATGGCTTCTTACCCTAGTTGTGAAACAAATTGCAAATCCATCACTGCAGCAAATGTAACAGATGCAAAGACATGAGAGAACTGAAGGGAACTTACATTTTTATCTGCTACTGAAGGGGTAGAGAAAAATAAAAAGGTGGATCTTATTCCAACTAGAAAATTATCAAATTGAATTGAAAATAGTTTGAAATAAAAATATTTGTCAATCTTCACCAAGCTTCTTTTTTGTTAAAGAGGAACATTTTAAACTCAGTTTAAAAGAGGATGACAAGTTTGTTTATAAACATGTGCCATAGATGAGAAAAGAAAGAGAGAAATCAGCATTGTGTTTTAACTTTTCTTGTCTTTTTATTTTTTATTTTTTTTCCCCTTAGGAGATGAGGAGAAATAATTTGACCTGCTAAAGAGGAATCTCCAGTCCCTCTCATGTGAGAATTATACTACGGAACTGATACTGAATATAAATAACAATAGTAAATCTGCTCAAAGCTTGAAGCAGGTCATAAAAATAATGAAAGACAGTCTAGAATGGACAGGCAGCAATTTTTACCGCATCATTTTGGAATGATGTTGGAAAGTGGGAGTCCGTTGTGGTGTTCCTTGGAGGTGTTAGGTAACAATAATGCAAAGAGTTTTAGCAGAGGTATTGAAAGATAAGGGTCAAGGGGATAAATAGTTACTATATTTTTGTGTGAATAATCCACATTCAGATAAATTGAACTCTTTTAAAAGAACTGGTCCTTGAAAATAGGCCCATAGGTAACCCACAGCTACTGATAAGGTACAATAAAGCTAGAAACAGAACAAATCAAAGAGAGGGGCACGTTTTGGTAGAAACAGATCTAACAGGAATGTATCAAATAGAGGAGACATTAAACGAGAGATGGGAATTACATATTCTTAGAGGCAGGGAAGCAAACAATGAAAAGTGTTCTGAGATCCTGTACACATGGAATCCACATTGCTGCTGGATCTCAGGGTTGTTTTTTGTCTACTAGTTGTTTTTTTTTAAACAGAACCATATGTCTCACACATGAAAACGTGGTGAATTAATATATTTCTGCAATACCTGAAAATGTATAATATTTAATACCTTTAGAAATATTAATAACTTTTATAACAACATACTACAGTATGTAAATAATATCACTCACATTTATAGTGAGGAAAAGTTAGGCACAGAGAGATCAACTGACATGTTGAAATCACAGGGCACCTCTTATTTAAAAGCAAGTATAAACTCAGATGTCCTATACCTAATTGGTCAATCAAACTATATTGGTCTATATCATAGATATATCATCTATGATGAGATAAAGGCAGACTTGAAATAAGTATTTTTGCTAAAGTAAGTAAAAGAAAATGCAAAGAGGAAAAAAAAAAAAAAAACTTTATAAAATATACCTTGTAAAAAAACAGGGCCTCATCCAACCTGGCATTGAACACCTCCAGGGATGGGGCATCCACAACTTCTCCATGCAACATATTCCAGTGCCTCACCACCCTCTGAGTGAAGATTTTTCTCCTAACCTCTAATCTAAATCTCCCCTCTTCTAGTTTAAAACCATTCCCCCTTGTCCTGTATTATCTGTCTGAGCAAAAACTCTCTCTCTCCATCTTTTTGATAAGCCCTCTTTAAGTATTGAAAAGCTGCAGTGAGGTCTTCTCTTCTTCAGGAAAACATTCCCAGTTCTCTCAGCCTTTCTTCATAGGAGAGGTGCTCCAGCCCTCTGATCATCTTTGTAGCTGTCCTCTGGACTTGTTCTAATCCATCCATGTCCTTTTTGTGCTGGGCACCCCAGGCCTGGACGCAGCACTCCAAATGGGGCCTCACAAGGACAGAGTAGAGGGGGACAATCACCTCCCTCTACTCCTGTTTTGATGCAGCCCAGGATGCAGTTGGCCTTCTGGGCTGCAAGCACGCACTGCTGGTTCATGTCCAAGCTTTTTCTCTACCAGAACCCCCAAGTCCTTCTCTGCAGGGCTCCTCCCACTGTATATGCTGTCATAAATTTAATTATTTAAGAAAACTTGCCATAATTTTTTTTTTTCTGTTCAAGTTGCGTACCCTAGTTCAGAATACTAGGCATTATGTTAACCAGGGCATAACAAGAACTTTGAGAAAAAGGAAAATGCTTAACAAACAATGAGGTGCAGAACTTCTAGTAATAATAATGGCTATTTTATGATTTGTAATGAACCAGGTGGGCGATGATACAGAATGATATCACTGGGATGATGTCGGAATGATACTGGAAAGTGGAAGTCAGTTGTGGTGTTCCTTGGAGGTGTTAGGTGACCATAATGCACTGGAGCCATGAAGGAATGGAAGCGTGTCAAACATATATCACAGGACTGAAAGGGGAATAGAAAACCTTTTAATTACTTATCTGAGCAGTAATATAAATCAGGCAGCCAATGAACTACTACACCAAAAGAAATCTAAATTTAAGTGAAAAGAGTTGACAATTTAAAAGCAGATTTTTATGCCTATAGCTCTGCATCACAAATTAAAGCAGTAAGTCCAATGTGTAAAGGTGTGTGATCTAGTAACATATTTATACATAGTCTTCTCTGAACAAATTATAGACAAGTTTACATAAAGTGTAATGAAAGTCACAGATTTGTCACTTTTTCTGCTTTGTGTCTAAGCATATTGCAAATGTCCAACTTTTCTTTTATAGAGCTGCTGCATCCAACATTAATCCAATTTGGAAAATAAAAAATGGAAAAAAAAATAGAAAAAAAAAAGTTTATATAAAGGCAGAAACTATCTCAAAGTAAACCTTGTATCACTTTTTGGCAGGAAACAACTTTTTGGTTTGCAGATGACCTTAACCGTGAAACATTTTTTTACAGTGGTCCTTAAGCCATATATGTTCTACATTAATTTTTCTCCCCCCATGTTTCATTTACACACCTGTATATATATCCAGAACGAAATTAGGTCACAAGTAATCACTTCTTCTATCATATTCTAGATAATGTCTGTGTCTGGTCCCCAGATTGAACCTTTCTCAGGGATGAACTCTTATCAAAAGCCATAGCAGAAATAAAGCCACCCTGCTACCCCAAATGCTCTGGGTGACTAAAACTAACAAAGCATTATTATAAAAGGTAACATATTAAGTTGGAGAACTTCCCATCCGTCCCCCTGCACCTGACTCCACCCCACCTTCATCTATTACAGGAATGACTGGCCAACTTCTGACTGCTTCAGTTGTCAGCTCAATGTAAGAGCTCCTCCTGCTGACCCAAGCCATCACAATATAATCCTACTGATCAGGAATCAGGAAGGAGTCTATTTTAAAAGCGGCACTGCTTTGCCAAATAGCAGTGAGTCAGGCTAAAACTAACAGAGCTGCATATGATTACTTGAAAAAAAAATGAAAAAATGAAAAAAAGAAAAAAACACATAAATATGTAAGCAGAGTATTGAAGAAATTTTCCTAACTCAGAATTGAAGAAAAATTATTAATACTGAAGTTTGTGCATTACATTTCCTACATAGGTATGTAACCCTTGAGGCTTTTCTTACTTAAAAACGAGCAAGCAAGCAAACAAAACAAACAAAAAAAAACCACATCACTGAAAATGATTTGCTGCTTTGCGAGACTTAATACTTATTTTTGCGTAACTGGTAAATTCAAATAAACCGTGTAAATATCCGTACACAAATAGCAAATGAGATCAAGGGAGTACCATGTTATAAGCATTAAAGCAGCATAGGAATATGAACTACACCACAGCAGTCTCCCTATGACAGTATAAATACATATGTCACTTGTGCAATCCCAAAACAGGAATTAGAGCAACAATGCCTTTGTGTTACTGATGTCATAGCAGCTGTAGCAGCTTACACGTTTGTCTTTTCTAAGACTACTCTTGTGCAGTCCTTTAGAAAGAGGTCAGTACTCTGGTGCTAAGGTGGAAATTCCCTCTGGTGTCCTGCCCTGTGGTCCAAATAGCTGTGTACACTTAGGCGATGATCACTTTGTTAATGGATTTTTAGATCCACAGAGCATTACACCACTTTAGCTCTGCCCTGCTTATTAGGCTGAACAATGAAAGATCACATGAACAACTGAACAGTTAGCAGTGCCAAAATAGCACCATTTCACCTTCTGCTTTCTCTACAGTTTTAAAGAGATCCATTGTCAGTGTAATTCAGCAATCATGTTGCAAAGACACTGTTTGTCTTTAAAATAGCAATACTTAAAACAAAAATTATTGTCATCTCTTTCAGACTGAATTTAAACTTCAAGCAGGTATTTCCTTTCATTTTTCTCTTTCAAGACAAAACCTTGTTGGAAACATGGGACTGTTGACAGGCTCTTGAGAGGAAGAGGTAAGTTATGATGACAAGAACCATTCTGAAGTACTTTAATGGTGGATCATCCATGGGGAATAAAGCAAGATTAGGGCCTTACATCTCTAGTGCGTACTTCAATTCACATCTGACCTGCTGGATGCTAGTAAATGTAGGTTATCTTTGTTTGGAATGTTGGCCAAACTCTCTCCAAACAATTGAGGTATTATTCATGGGATATGATGTTATGAGCAGGAAATGATTCTATGAATACCTGATCTTTGAAGAGGTGAAAGGTTTACCTTCTTTTTTTGTTTTGTTTGTCTCGCCTTTTTTATCTTTTCTTTTTATGCAGTTTAAAAGCTGGATGACATAATTATTGTCCCAATGATACTGCACTGAGAGAAGCCAGCTGACAAAACGTTGCAGAAAGATTGCAAAGCTTCAGTTTGAAACATAATCTCAAATGTTTAAACACTTAAATAAATAAAATAGTCAGCTCAATGTCAGCCTAGAGCCTTGGCAGAAGAATAATGAAATGATCATGTGATTAGATGCATAGGCGTATGCATCTAATGTATACAAAGATGTATAATACTTTGTGTTGTATATCTCCCTGTCCCTTTTTTTTTTTTTTTTTCTTTCTTTCACACTGCTATTTTGCATTGATTTTGGCCCCTTTGCAAAGGACCAAAGACCGAAGGATATTTTCTCCAAGATTGGGATTAAGCAAAAAGAAAAGAAAAAAGGTCTCCTGGCTCCTTTCACTGCATTGCTTAATATGATTTAGCTGGTGCAAGCAGATTTCTAAACACCTTGAAGGAAGATACAGCAGTAGCATCTCCTGTTATGCTGTTTTATAGCCTTTCTGATGACATATTGACTATGTAAATTAGGCTTCTCTAAAGATTTTTCAACTTTCTAGTCATCAGTCCCACATAATCTGGCTGCCATTAATATTGTATATCTATATTACAACCTAGGCAGCTTGGTAAATTCAGCTTTCAACTATGTACAAAGCTGAATTCACCCACAATTGCAGTGCAGCTGATGTGTCCGCAACCACCCAGTTTCAGAAGTACCTGCTGCTGCTAACTGAGATGCCAAAAAGCTTTGACTGGTAGTAGTCCATGCTGATCATCCACTGTATTTAGCCTAAGAATAGCTACTGCTCATAGCCCGGCCACAGCAGTCAAATACAATGGGTGGGCTATGTTATTAATTATAAAATGTAATGTCACGGTAACACTAAAGTTATCGGCGTCTTGGTGAGGTCTGATCTGTTCAGTATCTACAACACAGCTCTTCACAAACAAAGGAAATTCCAGGAAGCCTGTGCACTGATCCCTTAAGCAAAGCCATTTCAGGAGAGAGAATAGAGCACAAAAACTTTCCGATGACTCTCTGTCCCTTGAAATGATGCCACCACTGAATGCATGCCAAACTGTTAATGAAACTGGTGTGTAAAAGGCTTGGTGTACATTGGAAACATGTGAATTATGTCAGCCACCCTGGTTCTGCTTGGACTTTTGTCCAGAAAGGATATCTGTTATGATTTCCTATATCAGAACACAATAGACTGGAAAATAGTTTAAGGGAAGATGGAATAAGTGAATCTGGATCTAAAATACACAGTTGTCCAGCTCCTTCTCTGTGAAAAAAGTTTGGATTCAGAGTCATCCATTAAGATTGGCAGTCTGTTGTCTTATGATTTCTTCAGTGGAGGGCAATATAGAATGCCTCTGAGAGACAGAGGTGGTCTAAGCAGTGCTTTCCACATGTGTTTTCCAGTTCAGTAAAATATAGAACAATAAAATATAAATAAATAAATAAATAACCTTTGGTAAACCTCATTGCTTCCTCTCATTCAAGAAATTTTAGCTTGTATGGTTGTTTTCATCTAAAATATTTTGGATTTTGACCACAGCAACTTGATTCTATTGATGCTTTATGAAAGTGGGTAAAATATATAGAAAATGGAAACTTTTTATCAAAACAGATAACAGAAATTTGATCATAACCTCTGCTTTAAACACTAAAATAATTCTGGCAGATAATTTCAAACATGCCAGAAGGACTGCCTTTTAGCCTTTTACTGCAGCTAGTTCTGTTCTTGTGGATTGTGCAAGCTGGAATGGGTTGCTCAGAAGGTTGTTGAGATTGTAAGTCATCTTCAAGTACAGATGTATGAAGCTGTCTACAACAGTAGTTGTAGAAGGTTGTTACATATTAAAACTCAATGGGCTACAAATTTAAAGAGTATGCACTGTCAGAAAGACAGTTTGTTTGGTTTGGTGGTTGTTTTTGTTGTTTGTTTTCTTGTTCTTGTTTGTTTTGTTTTGTTTGTTTGACTTATTGTGGGGGAAAAAAAATGTTTCCAGCATGTTCTGCTGTCTTCTTTGCCCTTAGGAAGGCAGTGACCTTCAAGATGTAAGCTGTTCATATACAGCAGCTCTAAACCCATCACTCTGACAGTTGAGAGACACTGAGCTTTAAGTGACTATGTTCAGAGCTGTGTCCAGACAATCTCTCTACATGCTGCTTTTCTGCAGATTAGTGAATGACTCTATTTTTCCATACAACTCCCTCTACCTGCTGGTACTGTTTGCTCTTCCAGGCTCTAGCTACATCTGTACTTACTGAAATGGCACTCCTAAGCTACCAGTACACATAATAAGCCTTTCCCTGGAAAAGGCTTAAAGTGCCATAGCAGTTCCATCTTTATCTAGGCTGGTCTGAATCAGGTGGCCAATAGACTAGCAACACTCTACATGGACCAGAGGAGCACTGACCTGTCTTAGGAATCAAAGCCTTAAAGTATGTTTGTAAGGAAAATGAGACTACTCTTGTCAGCGAAGTCTGTGGAAATGAAAACTTTCTATACCAGGCAGCCATAGCATGGGGATTCAGTCAAAGCTATTATATCGTAGGTGTGCATTAAAGTTATGTGCAATATACCCTCCACAGTTGCTATGAAATGCAGCTCCTTTGAGCTTACTCAGACAAAAGCACCCTGGAGGCCATTAATAATGTGTAGCACATGTTAATTCTTACATCCAGCTCACTCCTTCTGAACTGGAGTACGGCTCTATTAGCCTTTTCTACTCCTTGTCTCCTGAACTCCCCAGCTGCAGAATCCATAAGTTAATAAATGGCTATCAGTCAACAAACAAACAAACAAAAAACTTTATGAAATAATGTTCAAGCTAATTAAGAGCAATCATAGAATCATTAAGGTTGGAAAAGACCTCCAAGATCATCTGGTCCAACCATCCCCCTACTACCAATGTCACCCACTAAACCATGTCTCTAAGCACCACGTCCAACCTTTCCTTAAACATCCCCAGGGACGGTGACTCCACCACCTCCCTGGGCAACCCATTCCAATGCCTGATTACTCTTGCTGAAAAGAAATTTCTCTTAATTTCCAACCTGAATATCTCTATATAAATATCTCTAGATAAATTCTTGTCTGGGAAAAAAACAAACAAACAAACAAACAAAACAAAACAAAACAAAAAAACATTAAATAATGTATCCCAAAGTAAAATCTAGTCTAGGAAGCATATTTGCTATATCACTCCTTTCATGCTGTCACGTTCCTTTCTCCAGGAATAACTATAATATTTATATAGTGTGTGTATAAATATGAATATTTACATAAAAATATATAAGTATATATACATTTACATATATCTATCAAAGTTCTCATAAGTATTCCTTGCTGTACACTGGATGCTATAAAATCTCACTTATCCTTGGAGGGAGAGCTGACTGCAGGGTGAGTGTACAGTGACTGGCAGTGTTTTATGAAACCTGACAAATGTAGGTGTAATAACAATAGACATAGAACGTCAACATCCAAAGTTTTCTGGCCAGACATTTAATCTTTTATGACCTGGAGATGCTTATTACTCCTTAAATAGATCCCCCAATGACTATTAACAGATGCTTTGTATTTATACATGCTTATTTTCATGGTGCTAGAGAACTGAATGGCACCATTTAGAAAGAATATATTAAATATTGAAAAAGCGAGGAGAACAAATATCTCTCTTACATGAAAAGATCTTCCAACAAAATGAAATGCTTTTTACAGTTATTTGCATTAGCATCATAGCTGTGTTCACTCTTCCAGAACAGTCTGCAAAGGGACTGAGTCAGTGACATCATTGTCTTATTATGGGCACGGATTCTGGGCTGAAGTTCGTCATCCTGTCAACAGCAAGTGTGACCATTTGCAGGGCAAGGACATGTCAGGACACCTGGGAGACATTTGTATATACAGCCTTTTCCTGCTGTCTGTCTGCTGGCCTCTTAAACTTAATCCCTCCCACGTGCCACTTAAAGTCCACAGTGACTTTAAGGGTGAGAGAAAGGAGGGGAGGGACAGGGGGGTGGGGAGAAGAGGAAAAAGTGTTGATAAGAGAGTACAATGACTGGAATGTATAGATTGGTGGGAGGGGATATGGCAGGATTAATGCTTGTTGTGTGAAGAATCTTCTTAGAGGCTCAGGAGAAAATTATATTTAAAAAAATAAAAAAAAAAAGCAGGAGGAACTTAAGGAGTTAAGTAATTTGTGATTTCCAAATTTTCTTTGTGACTCTTTATCATTTCATATTTAAATATTTTACCTGTTCTTTATCTTTATACTGCTGTCGTTTTGTATATACACACACATATGTATCTATGTGTATATAAACCAGAAAACAGTTAACATTCTGTTTCCAGTAAGTCATGTATCTGCTTTCTCACTACATCTGACTAAATAAATTCAGTTCAGCTGCTCAAGGAAAGTAGGGACACTGATTGTCATTCCTTATTTTTGAATAAATTGTTGATTCTTTGTACATGTGAAAAAAAAAAAGTAACAGGGTATTTGAGTTTCTTTTTCCACAAATGGTCAGAAGCATTGATCTCTCTTTAAAAGTCCCCAGTAGGGACATCCCTTCAAAAGCATACAGTGCAATACCAGCTTCAAGATTCATAATACCAATTCAGTATTTCTTGTACCAGTTCCAAGGGAACAAAGACTTTCCATATGAGAGTGACAAGATTTAAAATAAATAATGTGATGATGTTTATGAACAGAGAACATTAGATCAAAATATGAAGTTATTCTTTTCATTTATCAATAAGCCACTCAAGTAAAATCTACACCCTGTGGAGTAACTCTAGGTGCCTAATTGCCTGTAAGCAAACCATTACAACATGATTATTCCATCAGCTGCAGGGAGGACACAGTGGGGAAAAACAACTTGTAAGTAAAGTTTTCACACCCCTGCCTGGTGGTGAACTCCTCATCTGCTTTTCACATTCTAAATCCAGAATGTGTCTCTTCTCACAAACTCCCAATCTCACAAAATCCCTAGTGCTGGCATATGCAGCACGCTGTGCTGTGGCAATTGTGCCAGATAATTAGAAACAAATTTAGCCCTGGTATAAGCATGCACACAGTTCCCAACAAAGCCACTGCCTTTATTAAGAAAAATGTGACAATAAGAAAGAAGTTCTTTGACACTTATAAAGGTGTAAATGTGTCATCATACAGCATCATCAACAGATCTCCAGCTCTTCTTTTTTATCTTCACTTTGGCTGTCTCTAGAAGTAGCCAAAGAGTGATGACTGCAACAGAAGGTGGAAAAATTTGGAAAGCAATGCAATGGCAGTGATTAAATATATTATTTTAAAGATATATATTTTATTGACAGTGAGCGTTTTGTGGATAGAAGATAATCTCTATATTTTTTCAGGAAATATGAGTACAAGAGCATAGATAGAATCTTCTTAGAAGTGTCACTGTATTGATTAACATCAAGCTTTATACTGTTTCCTTCATATTTCCTCAGTGTAGCTACTGACTTATTAGTTTCAGGCTACAGAAATGGATTATACAGTAAATAAGAAAAATAAAAATAAGTTCAATCTGGTGCTTTTCTAATCTGCTGGTTATCTAAAAAGACCTGTAATCAAGAGTCAGTATTAAGACTGCTGATAATTTGTGCAGAAAGAGAAGTGCACTAAGGGAAATGTCGCTGTAACCCAAGCGGTACCTCAAAGAATCATGGGGGATTTGCTCAGAAAAGGCAGTGAGAACAGACTTTTCTGAAAATTTTCTGAAACTTTTTCAGAAGATATAGTAAAATTAAGGCCAGCTGGAATTCAAAAATGCAAAACTAAAAGTAAATATGAATATGTGTTTATGCACATGCATATAAATCACTATATAATTTCTTAACAGTTAAAGACTGTCTTAAAAACTCCAGGAAATTGTACTAGTCTTCATTTCAATTTTGAGGAAGTATAAATAAATCCAGAAGCAATCCATCTCCCCCACCTTTTTCGGTAGATTAATTGATTATTGCTCATTATCCACAAATTTGATCACTACAGCCACACCTTAAAAAAGGTCAAGGTTGATCCTCTTGCTTATGTGTCATGTCTTCTTCTTAAAAATAATAAATAAATAAATAAATAAATAAAAGCAACAAGGAGGACAGAGCTGCTAGTTCACTACCTTTTATAATCCTCATGCCTATGAGTACTTAGTATTCAGCTCCCTTATGATGGAGACAGAAAATCACAAGTGATTACTACTTGTTATGTGACTCATTAAACTAGGATAACTCAATTGCTTGCAATAACATATTGTCACCTTATTGTCTCAGCATCTGCTGTATTCTGTCTGCTGGACACCACCAACCATGAGCCAAGGGATCAGCTGAGAAGAATGAGATCTTTGAGATCTAACACATGAAAATTCCACGTGACAAAGAATTCAAGGAACTCAAATTGCATTTAATGACATTGCATTGCTTCAGCTTAGACTTCAACATCAGACAGAGGAAAATCAGAAAATAGAAATTAAAAAATAGACTGAGTCTATATGTTGAATGAAGATGTTTATCTTCATTCAATTACAGCAATTACACTAAGGAAACCTGGCAGTGAAGAGAATTACTCATTCTTTTCCTGGGGAAGAGATTTACAGGTATGTCTGCCTCATTTTTACTACCCAGGTATCCATCTTGTTAACCCTGATGGATTTACCCTTTGTGCTTATAGCCTTTTTAAAAGTCATAAAGAGATTCATAAAGAGTTTCTGGCTTATGTGATACAGTTCTTAACCCATGGGGAAAGACAGAAATGTTTCTACATTTTCCAGACACTATTTTGTCTCCTACAGGCTTCCTTCCAGAGGAGGGCGACGAAGATGGTGAAGGGCCTAGAGGGGAGACATATGAGGAGCGGCTGAGGTCACTGGGCCTGTTCAGCCTGGAGAGAGGAGGCTGAGGGGGGACCTCATCACAGTCTAAAACTTCCTCACGAGGGGGAGTGGAGGGGCAGGGGACCTATTCTCCGTAAACACCAGTGATAGGACCCGCGGGAACGGTGTTAAGCTGAGGCAGGGGAAGTTTAGGCTGGACATCAGGAAGAGGTTCTTCACCAAGAGGGTGGTTGCACACTGGAACAGGCTCCCCAGGGAAGTAGTCACTGCACCAAGCCTGTCTGAATTTAAGAAGCGATTGGACTGTGCACTTAGACACATGGTCTAAACTTTTGGGTAGACCTGTGTGGTGTCAGAAGTTGGACTTGATGATCCTTATGGGTCCCTTCCAACTCGGGATCTTCTATGATTCTATGATTCTTGTCACTATGCTTCTGTGATAAATCTCAGGACAATATAACTCTACTGTTTACTTGCTTAGACAGTGACACCCGCTAGACAAATGATGTACAGCACCTGAAAATATATTTAAAAAAAAAAAAAAAAAAAGGATAAAAGAAACAAGAAACAACTTAAAATAAGAGGTACAAGTGTTATTTTGGGTAAAATCTATTTTCATTTAAAACGTTTTATCTGCTTCCAGAATGCAGAGTAAAAATAATTTTCTCCAGTCAGACTTTTTATTACTTCTCTGTTACACCTGAACATTACTTAGAAGCTCAAAAAAGTAAAATCACCAGAAACTCTTATGCAGAAGTAATGTGCATAACAATCAAAGGTGAGATCCAAAACAGCACTTAGGCATCTACCATACAATTAGAGTGCAATTTAAACACTGAAATCCAGATGGGTGATCTAAAATACTCCATTTGCTCACTCACATATCTGAGAGTCCTTAAGCATCTAAGTTTCTTAACTGCGTGTGTCACTGCACACATCCAAATATGTCACCCTCTCAGCTGAATGGAATATCTAAACTCACATCCTCCCCTCCCAGTCCATCTGGGATGCAAAACAACGTGTCCTTGTGCTAAGTCCACCCAATGGCCTTGTGCTCTGTGCTTACTTCATGCATAATGACAGCATCAACTTCTGTACATTGCATAGCTCCCACAGACACTTCATTCGAAAATAGGTCAGGAGAAGGCGGCAAGTACTTTCATAGCAAGACTGTTATGCAAAATGTGTTTAGCAATATCACCTCCTCCTCCTCCTCCCCCTTCTCGCTGGCTATCTTCTGAAAGTGAAGCAGGAGACAGTTGTCTTTGCTGACACTTAGATGACGTAGGCAGAGAAGTGCAGGCAAAGCATTTTGGTTGCAAATCTTAGTTCCACAGAACCTAATTTGGACTGTGGATAAGTGCCTAAATTCAGGAGAAAGACAAAATTTAAAAGCTTCTCTCTCTTTGCCATTTTCTGATCTGTAGCTTAGACAACCACAATCCCAACATATTGGCTGATATGAATCATGTTTGGGGGCTGCACTAGAAAGTTTAGATGTCCCACGCTGCACCATTAGTTCCATTCCTGAGACTTGCATCTAATTTTGAGGAACTGTATCCATGAGCAGTTTGTGTAGCCCCAGAAAAATATCCATTTAACTAAGAAAACATAAAAATAGAGGATCAGTCCTCTTCTACTCTGCGTTCTGTGAGCCTCCCCTGCCTGTACTGCCTTCAGCAGGAACAGGAAAATCAAAGCAACACAAAGACCTAGTTTTGTTCATTTTATTCACACAGATTACAATGACCTTGACATCTCTGAGAAATATTTCTGTTTCACAAAGCCACCTGCAAATGAAGCAAGGGATGCAGTGATAAGACAAGCCAACAATACTCATTTTATTTGTACAGGCAGTTCAGAAAAGGTAAGTTACATGTAACACACACACACACACACAAAATAAATAAATAAATAAATCCTTAGTTAATATATTTTCCCAATATTCTAGTCAGTATCTGCTTTATCTCACTTCCTTACAACCCTATAGGCTTGCAATTAAATTGCAATTTATATTGCAGTCTAACAGGTGGCCAAAGTTGTGCAGAGGTCCAAATCTGTGTCCTTTGGAATACTGTTTTTGAAACGCAAACAGTGACAATATAGTGAGAAATTTTTGGAAAGGGGTGAATGTATTTCATTTCATCGATGAAATTTATATTGTATCTTTTATCTTTATCTCACAGATTTTCCCTGTAATTATCTGACAGATAATTACTGCAACTGGAATTACTGGGCCATGAGGTCAAAGGTTCTAGTCCACCTCACTCATGCTGCACACCTCCCTTTCGAATACTATGTGCTATTTTTCTATTTAAAATCCTGTCCAGAAATGAGATATTCAAGTTCTCTGAACCAAAAGCCTTGCAAAAGATTCATTCATAGCAACATTCTTTTAGTTTTGTTAGCTTTATTTTCAGGGTGTTGAAACAGAGGCACAGAGAGGTAGTATAAATAGCCCTATGGTTACTGAATGAGTTAGAAAAGAAATCCAACATGAACTTTCCTGCTGTGGCCATCAGATTACACTTTCTGCGTCCTGAAGCTGGCCTGCTTTTCCAAGTTCTATTCTTGTAATATTCAAGGTGAAAGACTTAACAGACTTATTTTTAATGAAAAACCTATGTGGTCAATGGGTATTAACTTGGACTGAAATGTTTGCCAAGGTCCATGCTAAAGGCTCATTGACTCTGTCAAAGATACAACAAGCATGCTGATCTGTGTTTTCATTTTATTTTTGTTTTTCCATTTTCAAATCTATTCCTGACCCTCAGAACATTGAGCAGGACTCCCTGTAGCTCTTTTTAGGTATCACAGTGTGGGTGCGTGCATACCATGGAAGTACTGATAAACGAGGCCAGGTATATTTTAATAACCTTCAATGTGGAAGGTATTTGTGCACCACTCTTACACACAGTCAGTCACTGTGTATCTTGGCAAAGAAAGATCCATTTCTGAGGAAAGAGAACTATTTCCATCCTTAATAAGTCATTCCAAGTTTCCTCTGATGTTATAAATAATCAGGCAAGCAGCCGGCTTTATTCTCCCTAATTTGATATGGCAGACTTGGAGAGCAGAAAAGTTCAGCCTCAACATAAGCTCTAGAGTTGGACTTTGACCAAGATTTCCCCCTTCTCTCTCCTAATGAGATAAAGTTTATCATAAAACATGCTTACCAAGGCAGCTGAGACAGGGCCCAGGCTTCACTTCTATTTCCTAGGAGCCCCCTGCTCATAGTCAATCCTGCGTGCTGCATGCATGAGGTCACAGCATGGTGGGCTTGCTTTGGGGAGCTGGCAGCCAGTCTGACAGTCTTAGCTAATACACTTGTCATTTGGGAAAATAATAATAAAAAAGTGCTTGCAAAACAGTTTAAATTAGTTTGTGAGTAATTGGAAAAGGAAATATAGAGTCACACTCCTTTATATGTGTGTCCGGAAGGCAGTGAGGTGATGCACTGAGTACCTGGGTTACTGGCAACAGTCAAACACACTCATGACAGGCTGAGATCTTTTCAAAAATGGAGAGATACAGTGATATTCCCAGAACTTTCAAGAGCTGCATGATGCAGAGACATAAGGGGGTTGCAGAATTTATTTTTATTCATGAAAGAAGGTCAATTGAAAGGGCACATTGCTTCATAATTGTAAGAGAGACAAGAAAAATCTGTGATTATATTAGAACCTGAGGAAAAGAAATATATATATATATATATTTTAAAGTATGCCTCTGCAAATGATGCTTTGCAACCTTTTGGGAAAGTTGTTTAAGCTGTTTCTAATTACCATTCAATTGCAAAAGAGGTTAAGTAACCTCCTACCTATATCTTGGAAATTTCAGGAAAATTAATTAGATAATGTTATTGAAATGGCTTATAAGCATTCTATAATACTACCACAGGCCAAGGCAGTGCATAGAAGTTCATTGCTTTCAAATACAAGGGAAAGGGTTTTTGTTGTTGTTGTCCAAATGCCTCAGGTTATAGTTTCAGATCAGCTTCATTTCCAGAATGCAACCCAGATGTATTGTTATGGGCTTTAAAATAAAATTATTGCTTAAAGGTAAAGCATGATAATAGAAAAAATTAACTTGTTCTGATGAGTCATAACATAATTTCCCATTAAAAACAAAGCTAAAACCTGAGTTTTTTTTCCTTTACTCCAGATGGCATTCCTTCAGAAGAGGTAACATACCCAACTTGGATCTATAATGCTTCCTAAAACACTCTGTGTTCCTAAAAGGAATTATTATATGGGAATTGAGAATATTTTCCTAAAGAGGTCTACCACCATTTGTTAATTCTGTTTTTAGAAAATTAGGTTAACTGTTATATGAGTTATGCTTTCCTTTATTTTTTATCACTTTTTGAGAAAGATTAACCAAGTACCTTTTCTAGTCCCTTCTATCTCTTTTCTGTCTATTTCTTTCCATTCATCAGAATAAAAAGAACTCTCTTCAAGACTGAAAAAGTTTTTCTGGACAGTGAAGTAATGTTTTCAGGTAGAATAGAGGATGAAAAGTGTAGAGAGACTGGACTATTCATTTTGCGTAGTGGGGCAATTCTGGTGTCTGGAGAAGAGGTTTCTGCTTCTTTAGCAGCAGGTCTGAGCAACACAAACTGGCTGCTTTCTGGAAATTGTATAGCTGAATCTCATTTTCACAAAGATTGGTTCACACCACTCAGGTGGTGGAAAGGAGTCTTAAAGTAACTATAAATCATATTTATACATACTACAAGGCTGCTTTATATGGCTAAGTCAGTGGAAAGTTGCTTTGGTGTAAATACACTTTAGGACCTCATACTTTTAATTTGGTGTAAATAGGAAAGAAAAAAAAAAAGAGAAAGAAAACATTTTCCGTGTCCAAAGGTAAGGTTGGATAATAGCCATACTGTAACGTAAGCTAGGATTTCAAATGTTTCTCAGGAAACAGGTCTCCAGCTTCCATTCACTTTCAAGGGGACTGAGTGACTCACTTCCTTAGACCTGTTTGAAACCCAGTCCAGAATGATTACCCTGTCTGTGTACAACTAGATTGTTTTCTAATGACTGGCTGCAGTCTGACAGACCTACTATCACAAAGAGTTTACTTTGGTACAATCAATAAAGCTCTTTGTTTTCAGCACTGGAAGTCTTACCTGGCAGTCCGTGTTCAAGCTGCAGCTGGCAAAGGTATTGGTTTTGCCTGTGGCATCACTAAAGTGCCACCTCAGAGGAGCTAATCAGGATGAGGTCTGGCCTGTTCTTGAATGCTTACTCGGCAGATTTCCAAGCAAAACACCAAGTGTTAGTCATTCTGTAGGTCTCACTCCTCCATTTTAGTCAACAGTGAACCATTACCCCAGAATCTCAAAAACAACCAGCAATGGAACTGTCCTGTGACGAACCGTTGACTGCACGGTGAAGGGTTTTTGATCCACGCCTTCCAACATTGTTTATTTTCCAGAACTGCCAGGGGCACCAGCAAAACTTAGATCCCATTCTGGTAGATGAACATGGATGTATGTGAAGAGACTTCCCATGCTACCATTCTGAGAAAACAGAATGATGAGATAGAAGAAGAAAGCTCAAAAAAGAAAACAAACAAACAAACAAACAAAAAAAAAGTCAGAGATCTTTAAGTCTGGAACAGTTTCTGTGGAATTTAAGAATTTAGTCCAACCTCAGATAATCTAACTCGAAGTAGCTGTCGAGCAACCCCCTACAGTTTGGAGAGAGACAGGTACCTGCAGAAAATGCTCTCTCTCTTTCCTGACACTTTAGAAATTGTTAGGATTAATTATCCTCTGCAGATACTTTTGTCTCCATTGGCAAAAGAGGTGTCTTAAATTTATGTTAGATAAAAAGGTGCAGTCTCTTTAGCCTTAGATTTTTAATTGCAATATCATCAGGACTATATCTAGCATAAACGTAAATGCAGAGCAGACTGAATTGTTTAGCAGACAATATTATGGTGTATACCTTTAAGAATCTGACTGATTTGTGATTCAACAAATAAATGGTGACTTTCATATATAGAGGGATACAAACGTATGAACAGACACACATATGTATATGCATATATATTGTACATTCAATCAATATCTGAAACTGTCAGCAATGTAAAACAGCCAAGGGTCTTTTCCGGAAAGTAGAAAGCCAAAATTACAAGGTGATTAATGATGATGGATTTTATTGATTTTATTAGCAAACAAACCTTCAAACAATTGTTCTTTGTTCTATGGAGGCAATATTCCCAATGCGCTGAGCATCTAAGTATTTGCTAATTTATTATATGTGAAGCAAGGTCACTGAATGCACTGGTTTTCATACCCCTCGGTAAATACCTCAAGTCTTAGGCCCTCCAGGAGTTTTGAAACAATAAAAATCAAACTCTTGGCAGGGACAGATTGACTTGGAACATCTAAACTGAAATTCATCCACTTGATTTTGAATAATTGGTTTGAAACCAGCCCATGATGGTATTAAACTGCAGCCCTGTTTTCCACGCTGACTGTATAATGTTAACTATCTACACCTCTATTTAGACATCAGGTTATTGATTTGGATTTGGGTCAGCTTTTGTAAATTACAAACCCCTAATATGTAAGAGACCCAGTACAGCTATCCAGGGAGGATAATTTGGACTCTGAAAACCTTACCTGTAACCACCTTTGCATTTAGCATCTGATTGAAGTTTGCTCTGAGCCTTTCTATGCTCAATAAGAGAGACAAACTCACAAAGGAGGTGATTCATTTCTGTTAGGTTAGTCAGGACATTAAGATAGAAGAGTCAGAGTCCGGAGGTGTCTATGTCTTTTTCAGTGACTATAGATAGAATCTTGGTAAATAGTTTATTGTTTTAGACAGCTGCATTTAGGAACGATTAATCCCACTCCTAATAACTCCTCAGTACATGTCAGTCAAATCACAGGCAAAGACTTTGTCCTGTAAAAAGAAATGCAGACAAAAGTCTACAGTAGAATTTGAATTATATATATATATATATAATATACATATAAATTCATATATATATGAATATATATACATATAAATCTCCCCCTAAATTTGAAAAGAAACAAAAGGTTAAGGAGCTTACACTAGGAGGTGTCTCTTCAGCTTATGCTCAAGTTATAACAGCAGGATAGCTTGCATGCCAGTTTTCCTGTGTGAATGCCACTGCTGTTTAAACTCATTGTAGTGCAAGCAGTTACTTTCTGGAGTTTCTAAATCCAATGTGCTTTAATATTTCCAAATTTCCTTTTTTCAATGATTCCAGAAAATACATCGGGCTAAATTAAGTCTCAAACTAAAAAAAAAAAAAAAAAAAAAAAAAGACTTAAATGACAAATCAGTCATACAGACAGCATAAGTGATTAGAATTTTAAAATTTTTGTTGGCAATAGATTCTGATGCCAAAATAAATGTTGCAATACAAATCCATAAATTTGAGACTAATTGAAATGTAAATTATTGGCCACTCTAAGCATTAATCTTTATTCTATTTTTTTTTTTTAATTTCTGTGGTCATACTTTACCACCACATTGATGATGCAATAAAAAGTGAATCTGGCCAGTAATTCTTACCTTGCTATCTTGCCACTAGTGTGTGGTAGCAAATTTGGCAACCAGCAACAGGAGTCCACCTGAAAGAAGGACTAGAATATATCTCAGTGATCCTTAACCTCCCAGCTGAGTAGTCTGAACATTCACACCAGGAGATGCAAATAAAACCCTTAAATGAGTTGCACCACTGCTCCAACAGAGTTCTCTTCCATGGGTCTCTATGCTACTGTTGTAATATGTGCTTTTTAAAGTCATCACACCATTAAAAATCTGCAAACAAACAAACAAACAAAAAACTACCACCAACAAAACCCTATCCTAAGGAGTAGACCTAATTACAATACCTAGATCAGGAACCATAGCCATGCTTTTCCAAAGTTAGATGCCTTGGCCTGTGGTTTGAGATCAAGTTCCACTCCTGTTAAGAACACAAACCAGAAGACACTTTTAAAAGTCCCCAGACATAATGTAGACAGCAGAACACTCCTAACCAAGTGCCAGGCACGTGGCTCCAGCAGGCAGGTCTAATGAACAAGATTAGTAACTGTTTTATGAATTAAAAATTGAAATAAAAAAATAGTGTTTCATTTTCTCAGCAACCTCAATCTAATTATTACCAGCAGGTTCAGTTGGCAAATTTCAGTACTTTTCCCCCTTTCATTTGTAACTGAGACTTCAGTCTCATATTTATTTTCCTTCTCCTCTAATGCTGTTGTAGTTCAATGCCAGCCAGTCCTACTATTTTCTTTTCTTCCTTTTTTTTTTTTTTTTAATAAGGTTTCATTTACTAGTAAAATAAATATATAATGTATAAATTGCTATAAAAGCTCACACTTCTGTATTTGTTTCTCCCCATTGTTAGCAATCCAAAGTAGCCACATGTTCACAGCATGTCCCATCTGGCAGGAGCACCCATTGCTTAATTTCCTACCATCACCCTCACAATCCTGGCAGGCTCTGGCTAGTCAAAGGCAGTTGTTTTCCCTAATTGCTTCATGGCATTTTCAGAAAGCCTTTTCATGAGAAATTAGTGTTCACTGGAGACTTGTCCAGACACACAAAGACTGATGGTCAGCAGGCTGAAGGAGGTAAAAGAGTGTTGTTGCACGACTCTAATGAACTTAAAGGTATTATTATTATTAATTATTATTATTATTATTACTGTTGTTGTTACTATGTTATTTAAGTGTCCTGTTAATCTGATATTTTTTTCAACATGAAATCTCAAAGACACTCTTGATCTCAAAAGTAAGGTCTGCAGCTTGAAAGACGTTCAAGTCTCAACCACCTCAGGGATTGCTGAATAAATGAGGGACTAATGACCAGAAGGGTATGTCTTCACAAGATAGAGACATATAACTCAATTTTAGGAAATTATGATCGCCAGAGAAGGAGTATAGAACACATTTCAAAATTCAAGAATTCCAATAACATAATAAAGCATTACCTACTAAAAACTTATTGAAGAAAATGCCTCCAGTGTAATCCAAAGTATTTCCCCCCATTTCACATACTCCCTCCCCACTTTCAGTGGGAATCTTAATGGGAGAAGGGATGCAATCGGTATTACCCCAGAGATAGCTATCAGTCCTTTTTCTAGGAATACTCTGTCACCATACAGTTTAACATCTGAATATCTTAAAGTGGGATGCTCTGAGTGTTTTAGGTTCGGAGAAAGATGCCAGATGCTTCTATTTATTTCACCTTTAATTTTAACAGCTCACGCAACTATGTGGGAGCCTGGTAAGCATTTAGTGTTGTGGTTTCAGTTTTGTTTTGATATACTGATTCTTTCATTTTGATGCAAGGTTTCCTTTGTCTGTCACAGAATTGTTTCCTACGTGGTATAAAGAAGGCAAGGTATAGAGAAATATGTGTGTGGGGGCTGTGTGTGTGTTTGTTTCTTTGTTTCTTACTTTTTTTTCCCTTTAAGGTGAAGAAGAGAGGATCAGACCCATTCTTTCCAGTGATGGGATTGTTAACTGCTTTTACCCTGTAAATTCAGGGCAGTCTTGGATGAAACCATCCCACCTGGATAAATGCACTACCAATGGAACACAAAAAATGCAGGCAATAAATAGATATTCTGAGAGTCAGCACCTTGTTTTGCTTATTGCTTGATATTTGCCAATGGATACCTAATCCATGCATAAACTTCTTCCCTTTTTTCCTGGCAGCCCTTTCTGTTTTGATAAGCAGGACGGAATCAGAACTGAACAGATTATTTTCCATCCCACACATTTTTGCCCCACATCTTAATCCTTTCCTGTGAATACTAAACATATATTTCTATGCATGAAAAGAAGCAAAGAACTAGCTAATTACTCCTACTATCCCTGCACTGTAGTAGTCTAGAAGCAGCACCTAACCTTTACTTGGTAGTTATCTCCCAATTTTTTTTATGTTCCTGTCATGCTTTCCTAGTTATGCTTCTGTCAGTGGTATGTGAAGCATGCATATAGACTTTCTGTCTATAACAGAAAAAAGTTGGGGTGATCATAAATGCAAAGCAACTTATCTGATTTGAGATGAATGGACTTAGACTGAAATGACATAACTACAGTCAGAATATCTGACTACAGGAACAAAGCTTTCTTACAAAATCAACAGGTGAGAATTCAACTGTCTTCAAGAAGAAAAAAAAAAAAAAAAAAGGACAACAACAGTTACAAAATGTATACTTACACAATCAATTATTCATGCCCTAATCCAGTTTATGATATTATCTTGAGGGTACAAATCATTATTTCATAAATTTCTTAATTTCATTTGAAACCTTCATCATTTTTTAGCTTTTACTCACATTTTGTGTCCTTCGTGATTTAAAAAGGAATATGCAGGAGAAAAAATAATACACACACACACATATTTAGCATCAAAGAAACACAATTTCAGCAAAGAAAAAAGATGCAAGTGGCATTTTATCTATGGCTAAATGCCAAGCACAGAAGTTTCCCAAGCTGCAATGTAGTCACTAAGGCACTTCAACATCATTGTCAGGTCAGCGACAAATGGTTATTGTCAGTGTTTCTCTCAAAATGCTTTAAATGGTATACTTCTGTATTGATGATCTTGTTTCAAAACCATTTTCCTACCTGGAAATAAATAAATAAATAAACAATTAAAAGTGGTATAATATATCAAAACTATCAAAAATGCTAGTACTGATTCTGCTGACGGACTGTTTGATGTGTAACTGAGACAATCAGTTTTTACATTTTAACATGACCATTACAGTAATGGTCAAAAGTCTCACAATTTGAGCTCATATTGCATTTCATCCTTTAGAGACACCCAGAGAAAGGCTACTTTAGAAAGGCTACTTTAGCTACGAAGAAGTCAGAATGGAAAAGATTAGACAGATAAAAGGAGAAGAAGAATGATTCTTGCCGTTAGCTTCTGTAATGTGCACTATTTTTTTCTTCAGGGAGAGCAATGTATTGTACAAATTGTAGTGCAGAAGGCTACTGTCAAAATATGTATATTACTTGTAAATAAATTTAAATGGTTTCTCATTTCACCAACACATTTGTCTAAACTTCACTACAAAGTGAATTGGTTCAAAACTCAGACTCAGTTACTGTACCTAGGTACAGATAAATACTTAATATGGTGGGCTTAGATATTGGGAAATGGATTTTATCTGCTTTTACTACACATTGCTGCCTTTTCATTTGTCAGATATTAATTTCTATCCTTTGCTATTTAGTATTTAGTGGCTGTATTATGGCAGCATTTTCCTGCCTGAGCTAACCTGCATTGTGTGACCTCCAGACTTGGGACTCAAAGAGCTTAAACTGTTCTCTTTCATATTCTCATTTTATATCACCTGATGCAAGCTTTGGGAAAGCTATCCAAACTAGCTCCACAGTATTTGTACAATACAAAACAGAGAGGCATTTAAAGTCTTAGAATTTGTTTTTGTTTTTGGCCTTGAAATTATTTCAAATATTCACACAGAACAATCAGTCAAAAACACAGTCATGGCTTATGCCTAAATAGCAGGCTAAATAAATAGGTTTTACCACTGGTCACTTATTATTAAAGACGGTCACGTATTTTAAAGAGAGGATGCTTAACCTGAATTACAGCTCTTCAGCTACAATCTCTACAGTTAATAAAATTGTGTACAGCAGCAGTGTTGCTTTATGACACGACTATTCTTCCTGTCCATCAAATGTGGCACAAGTAGAATAATGAAAGTCTATTAATTCCATCTCACTGCAGTACTAAGGAACATGGAGGACTTCTCTGGATATGAAGGTTCATACCTTACTTCAGAGTAATCTTTCAGCCATTGGTTATTTGAAAGGATATTAGAAAACTGTATGGGCTTATGGTTCCAGATAGAGTTTGAGATAACAATCTCTTAAAATATTACCTGTCAGCTTCCTTCCTTAGACTCACATTGCCATATAAATGTTAATTATTAAGATGAACCCCGCAAAAAACAAAGAAAGAAAAAAAAAAAAAGGAGATATTTGGATGAAAATTGATTACATCTTGGGCCAACATGATGTACTGAGTGTTTCATCCCAAATATACTTTCTAATACTATTTTCTGTGCTTTTCAGTTTATTTTCTTTGTTAGAGTTATACTTTAATACTTTATATTTATGGTTTATTATTGGGTGGGATTGGTGGTTTTGTTTACAAGTACTTGAGGTTTTTATTGAAACTTCATGTTTTCTTATTTCTGCTGAGATGCCCAGAGGCTCTAAGGTCTGGACACCTATAAATTAGGATTTATTATTATGATGATGATTACTAAAAATATGTCATTAAGTCCCTTGGGTTATGGATGTAATGTAAAGTTTAAGTAGAAAGGAAATCAATCTTTTATACTGATATCACTACTATGTAACGGATATGAACAAACCTTTTCATGTATAGGAACAATAATAATGCTTTGCACTTAAACAGATTGTCCTCTCTGATGATCTTAAAGTACATGACTGCCACTAATTAAATAACTTATGGAAGTTTTTCAAGTCACTGCCAGGATAAACAGTAAAACCTAGAACCAATCTTTTGCTTAGTCCACTAAAATAGATTGTGAGAAGCATTCCAAAAAAATAATGCATTAGGAAGTTTATTTCAGAAGTTACAAGGTTTATTTACATTTTACTTCCTCTGAAGTTTTACAGTAAACAAATATACCCTTTTTCCACCTTGACAAAACAATAGAAAAACTTGAAAATTCAAAAACCTGTAAAGAATATCATTATGAATAATCACAAGAGAGACTAAAGTGCTTTTTGGAAGGAGATAGTGTATATTTTGTCAAATGAATGAAAAAAATATTGGCTGAGTTTCCCCATTAAGTTTACCTAACATATGTAATTATTATGATTGGTAACACATGGTATTCACAAATCAATTCAGTCTTGCAAATGTGTTTTTCCAGTGGGTGCCTATTTTTTGTGCATGTGTGAAGGATTTTATTCTTAACCATTTTCAAAAGTCTGCATATGGTACAGCTGGGTTTTCTCTATTGTTCTCAGGAACCATATCCTAAGCTCATGCAATTTTATATTGCGACACTGACTTCACCAGGGCCATGCCAAATTACTCCAGCTGGGTGCCTGTACCCTTACAGTGAAAGGAAGCCATTGTCATTGCAAATCTGTGGTCTCAAAATTGAAGAAGATTTCATATTCGTATTATTTCTAGATTAAGAACTGCAGACGCAGTAAGACTTTCTTACCTGGGAAAGATGTTCTGTATAAAACTCCCTAGTGATTTAACCTGTAACAATAACTCTAGAATGATCAGTGTTGCATAGCTTATTATTAGTAAATAAGAATGCTATATTGTTTTAACTTGGTACATTTATTTACAGGATAAGTTCCAAAAATTTGTTCAAGTGTCCATGTTCAACACACTTAAATCACTGAAATTCATTGCTGGATTCATTCAAGACAAAAAGAGTTTTCCACTGAAACAGTAGAAATACAAATTTATCAATGGAAAATGAGGTTTTATATTTGACAATTGGAAAGGTAGTCAGTCTAAATGACCTAGCTCAAATCAAATTCATGTTGACTTGTCATGGGCAATTTGAAGCACAGCGTGAACAAGAACACTAAAATTTTAAATCTGTCCCTTGAGGACTGGTGCTTGAGGGCTGAGATTTTATATAAAAGATAAATGTTAGTACCAATATATAAGTAAGCAAAAGACACAAACAAGTACCTGTTGGAAACCTGATCACATGTTTATATGTAGGATATATCTGAATATTTCTAGTAGACTTGACCATCTGTATTTAGGTAGCAGAATGAGTCAGGTGTGGCTGCAAGACAGTTACTGTGAACTGAGGCTCCGGACTAGGCTGAGTTACTTCTGTGAAACTGAACTCAGACACTCTTTAACATATAAATACATGGCCCTAGGAGGAAACAACAACACAAAGAAAATCAAAACTGTCTAACATTTTGGGGCAGGATGTACAGTTCAGTAGATCCTTGCTTTTAAATATGCAAACTAACAGTCTAGAATTCCCACTTACTTCACCACTTCATTGCCTTGACTTCTAGCCTTTTTTTCCCTTTCACCTTCTTTATATGTAAAATAAAGTGGATAGTCACCTTCAGTTCACACTGATGTCTCTTTGTTAATTGTGTTAATGTGTTTTTGGCCATCTTTGCTGCCAGGGCACACTGCTGACTTACATTCTACCAAACTCACTTTCTACCAAGAAGACCCACTCATCTTTCTAACCAAGCTACTCCCCAGCCAGTCAGGCCTCAGCCTGTCATGAAAGCTAAGGTTAAAAAAAAAAAAAAAAAAAAAAAAAAAACTTGCCTCCAGAGAGACTTCTTTACATGACGAGAAGGAAGTTAAGTTTTATTGACCATGGGATCATAGTAATAATGACATTAATTCATGTTATATGTGTTTATGTTTCCAGAAATTTGACCAACTAACTCCTTTTGAATCAATCCTTTAAAGATAATGATTAAAACAAATGAATATGGCCCAATGAATGAATAATCATAAAGTCCCTGGAATGTTGCTACTTCCATATCTGTGATATGGAAGGCTTAGTGAATGGATATTTAGTAAGCGTTCCTTTGACTTTCTATTTCTGTTGGATAATCCCTTGCCTAGCTCAATGTTGTAACTCAGGCTTTATGTTTAAGGAATTTGAGAGGCTTGCTGAAGGTCAAAATCTCTTTTTTCTTCGCAATCAATTGATTGATAATGAATATAAAAGCCAAAGACTACTTGGATTAGAGAGCTAATAGACTACTTCTGTCTACATCCCAGAAAAACGAATACGCTTAACATGGAAGGGTATATAGTATCTAACACAGCATTGTGCAAGGAGGGCTTTCTCAGTGTATAGGGCTTTCTACTGAAAGAGTAATCTTTCATATTTCTTAATATATGCCAGGGTTAATTAATGTTGAATGTATTAGTTGTCTGGAATCACTTCTATGGACTCACAGGCTGTCAGTCTAGGCTGAAGAGAGCAACTTCTTTTGGCTTCTCCAACCTCATTCCTATTTCTTCACTTGAGGTGATTCCAATATGACTGTGCTACTCTCACCTACTACGGATTTAATCAGATGGAAAATCCAAGTGTTTAAAGAGAGGAAGAGCAATACAAGGCTGCAATCACGCAGAAGAATGTCAATACAATAGTAGTGCTGGATTAAAATTAAACCTTAAGACCTTACATTGCTGGAATTCAGAGGAGATGTTTTACCAGCATTTCATTAGCATTTACCTCATTTTTTCTTATACAAGGTTTTTCTTTTGTTTGTTTGTTTTATTGTTTGTTTGGTTGTTTAAATCCTAAGTAGGTGATGGGTGCAGTTTTTATACCGGGGATTTCTGCAAATACATTGTCTGTAATTAAACTCCTTTTGCCTAGTAATGCTGGAGATAAATCCTAAATTTATAAAGTCTGGAAAGGAGTTATTTCAATTCTCATCTCATTCATAGTTCAGATGAACTTGAAAGTTTTCTGTCACGTGTATCCTATGATCACAGTGCAGGTCCTATAGGAAACTGAATAAAAAAAAGGAAAATCAAGGCATCTAAAAGAGATTTTTTTTTTTTTTATATACTGACTTGGTGTACAGTCAGCACTAAATTATTTCATTCTGTTTCTTAGTTTCCCCATCTGTAAATCTGAGTACAAATTTCCCTAAATAACTCTTTGTGTGTGCGTGTGTAAAGATTCATTGGCTTATAAGTAAATAGCCCTTTGAAGTGTTTAGCACTGTGCAGATACTAAGCTTTACTTTTCCTTTTCAAAGAACAAGATTGCCTTTGCAGCTATGGGCCATGATTTCCTGGGTCATGCAGAAACAGTATGTGCTTTCCCTTTGACATCCTGTATCAGCATAGCAAATTGTTTCATTAAGTGCCACTTGTTCAGTAAGTATGCCAAAATTAAAGCCAGAGAAGATGAATCATATATGAGGACAGAGATCAAGGAGCGATTTATTTTACAAATGTCACTATTAGGCATATTTTCTTTTCTTTAAACTGAGGAAATATTTGACTCATTTCAATGGAAGCATCTGTATAATAATAGGACATCTGTACTTTTCAAGGCTTTGTGTATATAATTGATTTTCAAAAGATATTCCATCACTTTCATTCATTACTTCTGCTCTACAATATTTCTTAAGTGTCAGTGGTTTGCAACTATAATTGTCAAGGGTATGATTCATAAACGTGAGTTATTTTAAATTGAGAAATATAGAAAGAAGGGTCAAGAACCTGCTTATCAGTGGTTCAAGAAAACATAATAGAACTGTTTTAAATTAGCCAGTAAGGTTTACAATCTAACGAAAGCATTGCAAATTTTGAAAGTTTGAAAAGACATCAAATAAATCACTTAAGTGCTATCTTTTATATTTATTTGAATTCACAGAATATTTAATAAAATCATTACTACATGAATTCATATGTGCATTATGTGAAAACTCTGTAAGAACTGCAGTCATAATGAATCTGTATGACTATGTTTATGTATTTATAGTCCATACCTGTCTTAGTTGATGTAGCAGAGTGAGTAAAGCTAATAACTACAGAATAATCTGCTTTAAGAGTCATTCTGGCTATCTCTGCACACCTGAAATGACTATGTTGTTTTCAAATACATTTGATATATATTGTGCCTGAGGAAGGTGGAAAAAGGAGGAATTGGTGTCTTCTTTAACATGTGAACCTTGTTCAGCCTTGCATCATCAGTGTCCTTTTATCAAATAATGTAAATAAATATTTGTTTTATCTCCCCCTAAGATTTTTCCACATTAGTATGGGAAGAGATTATTTCTACATGTATCAAATGGTCAAAACCATTTGAACACATTAGAGAATATTTAGTATTTTGATTTTGACTTTATGAAAAGGCACAGGAGGCATATCTTTTCACTCACTGCATTTATAATGACAAAATACTCTCTGAAGTATTCCCAGTGTAGGTGGGTGCTTCTCCTGAATGCACTTTGTCTAGGTGCACATGATTGTGACTCAGCTGTTGAAAAGGTGTTTTTGATGGCAACCCCGCTTTGCTGGTTGGTCTCCCAATAGTCCATTGCAGTAGTTTTTCTTGGAGCACATTATAGACTCAGTGAGTGATTAAGATAGTGTGGGACCTCTCGGTGAACTTGTGATCCAGCCCCTTACTCAAAGCACGAGCCACATGAATAGAGATTCACCTTCAAAGTTAGATTATGGCTCATCCACACTGGATGGACTAATAAGCACAGGTGGTGTATAGCTATAGAAGTATACAGGCATCAAGACTATAGGGGATACTGTTGACCTCACCAGCCTGCAGCATAGGTGAAGGGTTACATTTTGTGCTGTCACTGAATCTGTCATATATTACATAGCAAAATACAATATGTAATAAATGCAATGGTAGTTGCTTAGCAGGAATATGCATTTAGAGATATTGGTGTGAAGAAATAAGAAAGGAGAGTTGGTGGTAACTTTAGAAACTTTAATGCATACTGAAATACTTAATGCTGAAATCCATATCAAAGAAAAGAAAAGAAAAGAAAAGAAAAGAAAAGAAAAGAAAAGAGAAGAGAAGAGAAGAGAAGAGAAAAGAAAAGAAAAGAAAAGAAAAGAAAAGAAAAGAAAAGAAAAGAAAAGAAAAGAAAAGAAAAGAAAAGAAAAGAAAAGAAAAAAGAAAAGAAAAGAAAAGAAAAAAGAAAAAAGAAACAAGGAAAGAAGAAAAGGAAAGAAAAGGAAAGAAAAGAAGAGATAATGTAATAGGAAGAAAAGACTGTCAGAAAATTCAGGATTTTCTGACAGGGTACATCTGTAGTACAGTGAGTGTGTTTTGGGTGGGTCCATATCCACATGATGCTCCAATGAACCAACATTACTTTTAATTAACGACAATGGTTGCTGCACCCATACATAAAAGATGACACTTGGCCTCTGATTTATAAAAGAAGCTGACATAATTAAAGAATAATTCATTAAAATAAAACACCAAGCACAATCTCTGAACTTTCACTCTCATTATTTTGAGTGAGAAATGCTAAAATATATGCTCTTCAGAAATAATTCTGTTAATTTCTGAAGATCTCTATACCTGAAAAAATAGAGCTGATAATGAAAACTGTATATGATGATATGGTAGTAACAAAGGTTACCTACAAACTTAAAACCAAGAAAAAAAGAGCTTTGGGGTATATTGCAACCCAAGTCCCTCGGGCTTAAAGCAGGGTAAAAAAAAAAAAATGACTAAGGCAATAAAGCTGCTTATAAGGAAAAATAATTTTCTTTCCTGACTGTTAATCCTCTCTTCCTCCTACCCCAGAGATGAAACCAGCCTTAAGCACTGTTTCTGCAAGGCAAAATTTCAGCTTGTTGCCAACAGAAAAACTGCAGTTTTGGGCAAAGAAGCAAATGATGTCTGCAAATGATCTTGTTTCCAAGCAGCTGTCAGTAACAAAAGAAAAGTAAAATAGAGAAAATCTATGGGGCAGAGGCAAGAAGGTGTTAGGGAGTTCAAAGCTTTTTTTCACATTTTTCACTGCAGCTACATTTCAGAGGGCCATCCAAGCCTACCCTGACAGTCTGTGAGGTCTGCGGAAGCAATTCACCACCAAGCTAACCTCTGCTGTTAAGTTTATTGAAATTGAAAGTTAAGACTTCTGTTAAACTAAAAATAAAAAGAAAAAAAGTAAAAAGAAAAAAAAAAAAAAAGGAGCAACAACAAGTAAGATCCAGCACCTTAGCAAAACAAAATGAACAGGAAGGCAAAAGGGAATCTGTTACATTACTCAGGCAGCTGAACAGGGTGCTGAACTCTGGCCCAGCGATGGTGCATGTCAGGAATCTGCCATGCACATTTCCTGTTTTGCATTGTTTCATGAATCCCAAAGCATATGCTGTGCCACTGAAGTCAGGAAATGCCTCACCCAACTCATTGTTTTGTACATTATGACAATAAATATTAATGATGTAAAATTAGAATTCTTCATGCCAGGATCATCAATCTGTCCCATGGACCTTACTATGGCCAGAAATGTATGACAATCTTTGACTTCCACCTTACTGCTTTAACCTTTAAGATTCCAGTGGAAATTTTGTATTATATTAAACATATTGTGTTATATTATGCAATGTATTTTAATATAATGCATTGCAATGTAATGTATTGCAAGGTAATGCAACAAAACAAATGAAGTAACATACAGTCTGAATTTATGTCATTTAAAAGTACATCACAGTGGAAACATGAAAACTAAGCAGAAAGTTTCTTAGTTTCTTGGACAGGAAACTTTCAAATAAAACTAAACATTCAGTCTATAAATCCAGCACTACTAAAGAGTTTTAAACCATGTGAAATACTTTTTTGGGGGTCAATATGGCTATGTGCAAATTTTATTGAAGTTCAAGATTTCAAGTTTGTAGGCATTTTCCTGAAAACGATGCTTAGCTCCTACTCAAAACCTGATCCACCTTCTGTTGAACTAAGGAAAACATACCCATTGATCTTAAAGAAAGTTGCACTAAACTATGTTTTTATTTGGATTAAATAACTAAAGAGGTGAACTGGATCTTACTTCCATGCTCTTTTTTGAACAGAACAAAGATTCAGACATATCCTCCCTTGTTGTCACAGAATCGTAGAATAGTTAAGGTTGGAAGGGACCTCTGGAAATCATCCAGTCCAACCGCCCTGCTTTAAGCTGGGTTATCAAAGCAGGTTTTAGAGATCAAGTTACTTATCAATCAATGGACACAATGATGTCAATCAGAAAAAGTTATTTGGAAACAAGATATGTCAAAGTGCACTTTAAAAAATGGTGCCATTTCATAATTTCATTTGTAATATACGCTACATATCTTCTTATTAAGATGTGATATTCTCAGGCATCCCATGGGACAAAATCACTATCGATTTTTTTTAATATATGAAATATCCTTTCCTCCAAGAAATCAAATTTATAGTTAACAATGAAAATTAATAAGGGTATTTCTCTGAAACAGTAAGAAAAACAAAAGATTAAAATATTCTGTATATGAGAATCAGTTTATAGTGCCTTAGTGACAGTGCAGAAAGCTTGTCATAGTGTATAACAATATTTCTTGCTCAGAAAGAAAATCATCTAGAGATTTCATTTTCTTTATTCATCATTTTAGAGATTTCTGTCATTATGAGGTTTGTACTATTCTTGTCCACTTAACAGACTGTCAGGAAGGAGACAATAGTATTAATGGCAAAAACCTACAACAAAAGATCAAAGGGGAACAAGTCCTTTAGTAGACTGAGACTGCAATGTTTATATTTAGTTCAAAATGTTTCAGAAGGAGAACTCTTATACCACTAAATTTTTGGATATTAGATCTTTGCATGGTATGTGGAAATAACCAAAAGAAGGAGAAAGTGAGGAAAAGGGATGCTGGAGACAGAATATTTCTTCTGAAATGCTGAGCATCAGGTTGTCAAAGTATACAGTATCAGGTTTTATAAACATGCACAGAACTGCCAAGGATTCCTGCATCTGTACCCATTTACCACTGTAAAGCATCATGGTTTATACTTTGGAGACACAGCAGTTGTGTAAGGAAAATGACAGTCAGCAAAAGATATCTGAAAGAAAAAAATTGAAAGGAGGAACTTATTCTGATTTTTCTGCTGCAAAAAGATGGAACAAAGCATGAGTAACAGATCTTATGAAACTCCCTTTGAATATTAAATGCAAGAAGGATTCATTCAGCATATGTTTACCCTTATCAGAAACTATCAGTCCACACAAGAACAAAATGAACTAGAAACATTATAATAGCCAGGCTCTTGTAAGACTTTCAGCATTTCCCAATGAACCACAAGATGTCTAACTTCTTTCCAGAGCTTACTCTGAATTTTTTAAGATTTCCTCAGAAAGCAGTGACTTGGATTTGCTTTACAGCTGGAAATTGCAAGACAATCAGACTGGAATAAAACAAAATATGTTTAGTGCAATTATCTAACTACAACCCTATAGATGAGTTAGATACCTTTATGACTTTATCCAAGAGGTCAGCCAAGATAAACATTCTGGGCCTTTCATTATTAAAATCTACCATTCTAATTCATCTCCTTTGCTCCTTTATTACTTTAAAATTAACTTGAAACTTGAGTTTAGAATCTCCATTTCTAAGTGTTTCACAGTTACTAACCTAGAACTGACATGGCATGCTGGTTTTAACAGTGGGCCTCACTTGTACACCAGGGAAGTGGTGTACAATATGTAGAAGTAACCCAAAGCGGTACAAACATTTACTTTCATGAGCTTCTCATGTTGAGCCCTTCATTATGCTTACTCCCTGGAATTGCTGTTCAGTCCTTTAAAGCCCTGGTGAATTCATAACATTTGTTATTCCTTATCTTTATTTGGCTTTTTTTCATGACATGAGAAGCTAGTTAAGCAGTATCCTTTCATTCAGCCCTCTACATTAGCACTATTCTAATTTCAGGAGAGATTAGGAATAGAAATTTTCCTTCTCAGCTACTGTGAAGAACTTATCTAGATTCGAAATTCTCAGTAGTGGCGAACATAAAGTAATCACAGGTCACATTCTTCAGACCACTTCAGCAGAAATTGTAGCCTCTAGAGTAGTTGGGACCAGAGAAGGTTCTTTATATATGCAGAGATTTTCAAATGAATGGGAGGCAAGGTCACAATGAATGTAACAAATCCATATAACATGCACATTGATAAGAGAAGAAACATAAAATTGAGCTTCAGCTAAAGTTTTAGTTAAAGCTGAGATTCAGTGATATAGATAGGCTTGTAGATTCCTAATGACTTGAAACTGAGAAGATCTTTAAGATATATATATATATTATTTTGTTATAGAGGTCTGTGCTTTAGAAATATTGGCCTAAAGTCATTTAGATGGCCTAATGTCATTTAGAATTCACAGCTATTTGGTGTAAAACCTGTCACAGAACTCCAGTGAAGATAGTATCATTTTATTATAATGCTATTTATTTATTTATTTAAATCAGAATGTGAGTTTGAGGGGCCCTTCCAACTTGGTATGACTCATTTAGCTTTAAAAACAATTGTGGATTTTCTCAAGTTGATCCTTCACTTTTAACTCTCCTATCTCTTTCCCAGTACCACAAACCCATCAGCTACCTAGTCAGACCTTTGACCTATGTTTTACAAAAAAGATCAGGGATTTCTTCTAAGGCAGAAGTCAACAGCTACATGTAAATCCACCTGCCCGATGCAATGCCATTCAGGGAATACTTGAACAGACATCTTTCCTTCTGAGGCTGACAGACACCCTTGTAGCAATGTGTCTCAAGGACAAAAGGACAAGGCAAATGAGATAACTCCAGAAGTAATCTACTAACAGTCTGAAACCTTTTAATAGTTGGAATCCGCTATTCTTCTGGGGACAGTTTTGCCTCTTTCTAGTTGGCAAAATCTGTTGATAAGGCAGACAGCTTTGCTATCACTATTTTGAACTAACCAAGAAACTTGTAATAAAAGGGAATGTTAAAATATTTTCTTGGGCTTATTTGATTATGTGTGACAGTGGTTAGTGCATCGTGATGTATGCCTTTTTTTTTTTTTTTTTCCATTCCCCAAAGGGAGAAGAAGCAAGTATTCCATTCAGATATATCACAGATTAATGTTCATGCTCTCAGCATTCACTGGCTTCAGGAGTTGTTTATTGAAAATATGTAGCTGCGTCTCAAAGCCAACATTCCCCCAGGGTGTCCATTAGGCAGAAGGGCAGCATAGTTGTAAACAATCTATTTTGTAAAGTCAAGGAATTTGATAGAGAAGTCATCTAAGTAATATTTGTAATTTTTTCATATTTTACATTACATACCTTGCAGGGGGAGAGAAAGAAAAAAAAAAGAATAATTTAAAAAGAGTTACTCAAGGGAAACAGATCTCTCTAATAATAATCTAATAAAGTTTCATTTATTTTTTACAAAGTGGATGCATCATAGAAGCTCTGTCTGTGCCAGACAACACAAGTGGGTTTCATAAATTGGATTGAGAAATACATACCAGGATACAACAGGCCAAAGAGAGGCAACATATACTGGGAAGTTTGTGTGCTATGAGTGCAAAACCTCTGGAGATAAAATATCTGTGCTGAAACCTATGATAAAATTAGGGCATGAAGAACCTCATCTGTACAAGGTCACAAGCGCAGATGGGCATCCACTGTGGCTATGTACCATATGGCTGGTGTTTGCTATGTGCAGATGAAGGCTACAGGACTGATTAAGCACTTTGTGAACAAACAGACCACAGAAGTCCTCTCCAAATATCTCCCTAGAAGTCTCCAGTGCATCACATCTGACCTGACTGCTTTAGGGGAAGCTATTGGGGTTGCCTTCTCCACTTCTTCTTCAGTCAGGTGGCTGTGAATGAGTGCATGATGGTGCTAGCAAGCTCTGTGAGTATGTGAGCATTTTGTGTTATTAGCTAATGAGAGTAACAGCTTGATTATATTCATAACAGTAGCTTAACGAATAAAAGGTTTTCTAAGAAATATTGGCTGTGATATATGTCTCTTTACACATCCACACCTAGCCACCCATCCCGTCCCATATTAGAAGGGAATTTACAATATTAAATAAAATATATAATAATATTACCTGATCAAAATGTTTAAAACTTCCAGTTTTCATCCAGGAAATCATGGGAAAAGCTTGGCATCCAGACACAATTTTGCACCATCCTGAAGTATTAAAATTGAATTTTATAGGATCTATATTTCTTCTGTTACTTTTATCAGTCATACGTAGAGCTAATCAAAGAATGTTAAATATTCATTAAGAAGAATAATTTATAGTAAACATCTGTAGCTGTAGAAAACTCTCTGTAAAAGTAATAATCACATCTTAGAGATGTTCTTGGTTCTTTCCCCACTTTTTTAAAAAATAATTCTTTCCATCAGCCAATTCTGATTTAGTGAAACACCCTCATTTTATTTATAGTATGACTGATATTTTGTTGTTGTTCCATACTGCATTGTTTCTAAACAGGAAAATAATGAATGGTATTTATAAAAATGTTTAACATACCTTTAAGTCTATAATAATATATTTGCAAACTTTCAGCATCTGTAATAATTATAATTATTTTAATGATAAGAGCTAAATACTATTAACATGACCACACCTCCTTTAGCTGTACTGGGTCTGGCTGGGATGGAGTTAACTTTCTCTGCAGCAGCCCATACAGTGCTGTGCTCTGCACTTGTAGCTAGAGCAGCACTGGTATCACACCAGTGTTTTGTCTACTGCTGAGCAATGTTGGCACTGCATCAAGACTCCCTCCAACGCTCCTAGAGCCAGCAGGCTGGGGGTGGGCAAGAGGTGAGGAAGGAACATCACAGGGCAGCTGACCTAAACCAACCAAAGGGATATTCTATACCATATATATTTTAAATGTTTTATATATTCATATCTGTTGTTTTGCAACACTTCATAACAAAAAATGTGGCAACGTGATTTTCTCCCAAACATTCTATTCAATGTAATGCAATTTCATGAGAAGAGAATTTCAGGAAACTCATGTGTTCATGAATATCTAACAGTTCTGCAAAGTGAAATTCTTATGCTGCTTCTTTACCTAAAAATGTATCCAAATTCTGCTGATCTCATTTTTATTATTTTTTTTTAAAGTAGGAATGTTAATCTTTTAGTGATATTGTTCATCATATTCACTTTTTATTTTAAATGGATATTTACAATTGCATACACAACAATTTATGAAATTTTATTTAAGCACACCGCTAATTACTCTGTGTGAAAACCTAATGTGAATTGTTAGGAGGCTCAACCAGAAATGATTGCCTATACCTCACATTTCTAAAATATACAAACAGAATTAAAATGTCTGAGCAGAAATTAAAATATTTTAAAGCAAAAATAATTACCATAATGAAATTAATTCACTTTTTAGAAATAAAATATTTAAATATTTGTTGGATAATTTTGAAATGAAACTTAAAATATTTTTCAATATTTTAAGTATTTCTTTCAAAACTATGATGAATTCATTGCAAATTCACAATTATGTTTTCAATCTAAATAATAATTTCAAGTGAAAATATTTTTATTTGTGGAAAGACAATTCTGTTACTTATTTTGTAATTTTCTGCTCTTTATTTGTATGTTTTATTTTTAAATTGAAACTTAGGATAGGGTTATGAACCTAAATTATGTAGTGTACTGTCCAAATGGACATATTGGACTGTTACTAGTTCACTTTTCCTGCCCACTTTGACCTTTTTGAAAAATGAGAAAAATTGCTATTATTTCATTGGGCAATTGAGGATTCAAACTTAATAAAAACGACAGAGAAATAACTCTTTTCCATTTTCATGTATTCAGGTAGTCTACGTTGACTGTGTCCTAGATGGGGATTGAAAAGATTTTGAGTGAAGTAGTTGTGTAACAGGTCAAGGTAGAGTTAAAACTTACATAATTGCTGGTACACTTGAGCAATGGTTGAAAATGGATCATACCATTACTTATGCAGGAATACATCTATAGCATGTATAAATGTTTGCAGCTCCTGTTTATCTCTATACGCTGAATATAGTCAATATTAGAGAAAACCTTGGTAACATATAGATCACATAGTTTTTTTCTGGCTAACTTCATTGCATTCAACAGTGTCTTGTCACTGCATAATTCTGGATTTGACCAGTATGCTAGTTGTTAGCTCTCCTTCTGGGAGAAAAAAATAAATAAATGAAATTCTGCAAAACTATGCAGATATAAATATGACACACGTCTTAACTGTGTTTCTGTTTTAATGCTTGTAACGTTATAGGAATAAGAAATCACAGAAAACATCACTACATAAAATATCTTCAAATGTACAGAGATATGTTCCCAATACTTGCTGTTGAGGAAAAAAAAAAATATATATATGATTTTAATGGGCTGATAAATCCATTAAATCTTGAGTGCTTTTTAACAATTTAATTCCTGGGAACTTTGTGGCTAGCATTGTTAAAAATAAAGAAGGAATAGTTTAAACTAACTGCTCTGGTAATGAAATGAAATGAAATGAAATGAAATGAAATGAAGAGCCATTGAAAACTAAAATACATTAAGAAATCAGAAGATTTAACTAAGAGACAGATGTTTCTATTGTTGGTTGATGCATCGATGTATTTCACATCTGGCATGCAACTGTGTTCTCACCTCTCTTGTTTTTGAAATGTAAAAAGGGCAGTGGAATAGTGATTAGGATAGAGCCGTGTGTGTACTTGGAAAGGTTTCTACACCTGAAATGTCTGGCCCATAGAACACAGATGTGTTTTGTATAGGCAACCAAAATTTATTGGAATTTGTCTTATGTATAATCAGTTGCAACATGGTCAAAACTGTATTTTCTTGAAATATAGCTGAATTTCTTTCCATGTCCCTTAAACAGAGTTGTCAGAATACCTTCTCATAAATAAGATTGTCCCTTTTACACAAAATATATTTTGCATAATTTTACAGATCTTGGTGTTAGTAAAAGACAGATTCATACGTGTACTGAGCTTCCTTGACCGAACCAATTCACCAGATGTATCATCATTTCCCAGATTAACAAACACATGTGTTTTTAAGGAAATGTAGTTTCATATGCTAAATCTATTGCATAATACCAACCTTTTAAAACTGCATAAGGGTTCATTTTCTCTATATCACTTTTTTTTCTTAACCACACTTCTTTTGTATCCACTTCTGCAAATTCTGAATGTACAACCTCAATGTATTTTTATACAATAATGTAACAACAACAAAAGCATGATGTATTTTGAACAATAATAGACCAACCCTAGAGCCATCGCTAGACTTGGACAATATTCTCAAACATGTCTGCACAGCAAAAGTCTTCACTGTCAACTCTCTACCAAGTCTTTAATTGTCAAAAGAATGTAAAAGTGGTAGTGGTATGCTTCCAAAATGAATGGGAATTATTCCTGTATAAAGACATGCCAAAAACATTTTGATATTTTCCATGTGATGATCAATATTTAGGGCAATCACTTAGAATTCAAAATGTAAAGAATAGTTGGTATCAAATTAAGAAATATATGTAAAGCAAAATAGAAAATAAAACATATGAATCTAGATAGACACACACACCTCTTTCCAGAAAGATAAACAACAAAAAAACAAATAGACTATAGCAGCATTTCAGAGCTGAATAGTGGAACACTTTCCAGGTGCTACACCATCTGAAAGCCACTATCAATATTAAATGTTAACATCTTCTGCCTAGAATAACTTGCCAGTTTCTGTGTGTACAAACCTGAAAGCTGGATAAATGAAAATATGTAGAACTACAGTAAGAAAGCCAAAGTAAACATCAATTCCTCAACAAAACCCTTGGAAAAAAAGAGCAATAAATCTGTATTAAACAAAGCACAAAACAGTAAAAGGCTGCATGACATGAGACAAGAGGGAATATGTGAGAAATAGCACCAAAGACATAGAAACAGCTGTTGCGAGAAATGATAGTAAAACACTTTATCAACTCAACAAGATTCTAAGTGGCAGATTTACGTCAGCTAAAGGATGCATTAGCAAGAAACAGAGAAAGACCACAAAGATTGTTTACCATGTCATCCATCTGTGTACTTGATTTTCTGAGCTTCCTCTTTTTACATTAAATTCAAGTTTCTTGTCTTCACTTTCAAAGCTGTGTTTACCTAACTTCCTCTTGTTTCTGATTTTTCATCTATAAGATAGTTGTCCTTTTTCTGTGATATTTCCGCAAATCCTGTCTCTTTGGCCTGCCTGTGAAAGAACTGAAACAAAGCATCATTGTACTCAGTCCCACCCTTTGCTCAAATAGGGAAAAGCTCTGTAAAAGTGTTATGACGGCGACAACAACAACAACAGACCCCCACTACATTCTTCTTTTCCTTCCTTATTGCCCAGAATGGGTCAAACTTTATCAATGATATTCTTGCCACGCACTTGACTCTTTTCTTAAAAAAGGTAGGGTCTTCACAACCTCCGTACATAATCATTTCAATCGTTCATTTCATTTACTTATTTGTGTGAGAGGTAGCGAACAAACCACTCATTTTTGTTTAGATTTTGTATGTCCTTGAAGATTTTTATTATTAACTGTTCTTCTTGAAACCAGTGGTGGTTTGTTTTGCTTGCTTGTTTGTTTGTTTGTTTTTTACAGCCTTTCAACAGACATGTTTCCTAAATCTCTCAGTTTCTGTTTGCTTCTATATTAACTTAGGTTGGTGCATATCATTCTTGAATTACAGTGACCAGAAGTGGACATGATAACAATGCTGAATAACATGTTTTGTACCCCTCCTAGTCATGTTATTGGGGCTTTTGTCTCTATAGTCCTTTTTGAATATTCTAGTGTCAGTTTTGCCTGTTTCACAACAGCATGGATTTTGCTCATTCTTATTCAGTTTATAACACGGTTTATAATCTAACAAATGGATTTATTTTTTTTTTTAAGAATGTCTTCTTTAGTTTTATAGATGGCTATTCCTCCTAAACCATCATCTGTGAATTTTGATTTTTTTTGAAAGTTTTGAAGCCATTTCAGTGTAAATAGAATAAACTCTAATCTGACTCTCTTTTGTTCTTACATCGCCTCACAATATCTTATTATCTGCAAATGCAAGAAACTAGTCTATTTCACCATCTAAATCTCCATTGAAAATAGTGAATACAACTGGACCCAGAACTGACCCTGTAGCACTCCTATACATAACTACTCTGGAATGAAATAGCTTTTTACCACTTCTGTATCTTTCTTGCTGATTTGGTTAGAGAGCTACAGTATGAGCTCCATATGGTTTATCAACAATGCACTAATGTATTTAGATAGATTTTTATTTTATTTTTTTTTCTGAAAATAGAGCTCAAAATAAGAGCTCAGGGAAAGAAAGACAAAAAGACTATCCAACAGTCTGCTTAACAAAATAAAAGGCTGATAAATGAAAGACAAATCTAATAAAATTTCACTGTTGTGAATTCAAATACTAAATTAGAAAGAAAAAAGCTATATGAATCAAGTGAATTCTCACACTGTGACAACAACACGCATGTCAATAGGAATGTACAGAAAGAAGTAAAATGCAAAATTTAACCATTTTAAGTAAAATCTAGGTGTCAACCTTCAAACCCTTCACCTTTCCTCCTCAAATATTAATTCCACATTTTTATATAGTTTTGAAAGCTACAAGTTTACCAAGGAGAGCTAGACAAATATCTAAATAGCTGTGGAAATAAATACCCCTAGAAAGGAAGTATTAAATGAAATTGATCAATAATAGATGCTGAGATACATCAGAGAGTTTTGTTATCCTTATCTTTGCTGTTATCCATAATAAGAGATGGAAATATTCAGACAGTGTGTTAAGAATAAATTTATGGAATCTTTTATAACAGGTGTAACTTTAGGCAACTGGAGGAAGAAGTAAAACTGCAGTTTTAAAGTACTTTAATTAGGTTGTGTGTGTCTTAATAGCATATAGCCCATACATACATACAGGAATTTTGTTAGGAGTAGAAAAAAATGAAAAGGAGAAAGCAGGAAGCAAGACTGAACCTCTCCCTTCCCAGACACTTCTACATACAGGAAAACAACATACTCTTAGCTCTTTGTGTCTGGCAAGTCAGGAAAGAAGATGTGGAATTCCACAGTATGAACACATCATCAGAGAAAAGTAGAAGCTAGGACTAATAGTAGAAAGGATAATAAAAACTATTTGACCTCCTCTGTCCAGTAAATTAATAGCTTTTTTTTATTATTTTTTTTTATTTCTTTTTTTAGTTTTGGTTCATCCTCAGTGCATTCAGCTCCTTGAAATACAATCTTCGCAATGTGTTAGAAGTTAGAAGAACTGAACTGTGACTGTTCCCCCTGTTCTGGCACTGTGCTGAAATAAAGACCATATTTTTGTTGATGCCGGTAGGATTCATCTTTACTTTGCCTAATAAGATTTCTTAATCAAATATATGTATATGTATATGTATGTATATGTATATGTGTATATATATATATGAGATTTCTTATCCAGATTAGGCTTATCACCCACTGGCCTCAGAATAATGTTCATTCATCCTTAGCACCTGACCAGATTACTCCATCTGAGCTTTGCTGTTTCTAACTGTGTCTGGATTGCATTGCAACTAACTTCACCATCCAGTGGGAGTTAAACTAGCCATTGATGTAATAATTGCAAATACAGCATTGCATGACTGACAGCTCACTTCTACAGCACTGCATTTTGAAGATATTCATCTTTATTACAAAAGTTTTTTGCTTCATAACAGATTTCAGGTTTACACCTATTCCATTTCTTAGTCAGAAGTTTCTGAGTCTTAAGTTCTTGTGTATTGCTGGTTTTTGTTGTTGTTGTTGTTTTTCGTTGTTGCTGTTTTTTCATTTGCCACCTTCAAAGTAGAATTTGATTATATTTTCCATCACGTACACAACTACCAGTGAACTAGGTACAATAATTACCATTTCCCATAGTTTCACAATGGTCTATACTATATATAGAAACTGGTTAGAGTTCTTTAAAAACAAATAAACAAACAAAAACATTCAACAAACTGATTTCTCTTATGTCTTGTTATCTGGACTTTCTTAATTTAATCATGTGAACACTACTTTCTACTTTGAACATTTCTCTGCATGTTTCAGCCATATTTACTGTTTAAAGTAATAATTTCTGTAGGGCTAGATCTGTCTCTCAGCCATCCAGCCTGAAGGCTTTAATCTCATGTTCCACAAAAGAGCCTGGCTCTAATTAGGAAGACTTTTATGATTCCAGTGCTGTGTGTGGATGCCAGAGTTCTCAGCTGCGCAATGTTAGTATTGGTTTTGGATGTAAGTACATGTTATCTTATTCCAGTTTCATTCATTTGGAGGTCATAATCCTCAGACACCTTTATCTACTGTTCTAGCGTTCTTAGTTACAGTATCTCACTCAGCTGCTCATTCTTTTCCCTGCCTAATGGGCTGTTTAAATAATTTCTTTTAATTTTTTTTTTAACCACCACCTTTCCACACAGAATCAGATTATTCTATCCACCACGAGGTTTTTATTGGAAACTTAGTAGTCATGGTTTGTGTTCATGCTGACTGATCTGTTTTTGGTCATGCTTTGCATGTGACTTTGGCTCTCACAGCCATAAGACAAACATCCACGTTTCCCCAGATTTATCCTGTTTTTTCAGGTGGATTACAGTTTCTCTATGTTCATTTGCCCTAGCAGGTTAGGAACATCCTACCCTGATAATAGACCTTCAGAAATCCTGCACTTACTGCTGTCTGGTAAAAAACACAGCTCAAGTACACTGTCCTGCATGTCTATACATGGTAAATTTAATATTATTCCAGAATGAACAGAAGTACCATGCTGTATATATATACACTGGGTGCTTTCTGACATCTCCTGGAAGCAGCAGATGTGCTTCTCCTGCCCACTTACTTTCAAGAAAATTATGTGAAAATGATTTCATATACTCTCTGCAGTTACACTGTGCACACAGAGCAATTCCTATGTAAAACTGAAGTGTTGGAAGTAGTGTTACTGTACTGAACAATTCTATGGTGAATGCATACTTATGTCTCATAAAAAACTGTCGCATTCCACCCCCCCCCCCCCACACACACCCCGTATCTTTTATTAAGATGAGTAATTACAAAGGTATTACAATGAAATTGGTTCAAAACACTTCTTTTTGGAGCCTTCTCCAAACTTCACCCTTGTGCAAACTGGGTTTTCCCAAAGGTTCAATTCATGTTGCTACTTAAAAGTCAGGAAGAACTGTTTGTGATTAAAACAGTTGTTTTTCAAGCAGCTATACTGCATGAGCACTGATTTATTACAATTCTTTGTAATCAGCAAACCATATTTAGGTATATGTGTGCTGAGGATTCAGAACACTTGTCAGCAATCTTAAATCTGAGCAAAATCAGAGCAAGGAAAACTAAAAAGTATAAATTTGTGGTTGGCTGAGATCTGTAAAAAAAAAATACTCTCAAGAAAGTTTCAATCAAATATTTTAAACTCCCTGGCTCCTAAAGCACATCATCTCATTAAGATGATTTGTAAGATGATGTTCCCTTTGAAGAGCCCTGTTATTCAAGGTGTTCCTGGTGCCCCTGGCTGTTTTCTGCCAGGTTTGTCATTTCACAGCCTGCTTCTGAACTCATTATATGAGTAAATAAATGAAACTAAAGATCTCTCAAATGCCTAGACAAGAAAACAATCTTTTGTTTTGGCTTGTTGTTATCAACTGTTGAACCCCACAACCTAGCAAATCCGTTCTCCACTGTGTGTTGGAAGATTTGTTAAGATAAATTTCTCTAAGACATGAGTATTATTCCAAACAGAACACATGGACATACATGAAATTACTGACTTGAAGATAAGAAGCTTATTTGGAGGAAATACATTTCAGTTTAGCTTGATTTCAACCTAGAAACTTGGACATGCAAGATTAGATTTGAAGAGGAATTGCACTTCAGATCTGGGCCCTACTTAAATGATTAGGTGGGGTATAGGTTTAAACCAGCTTTGTTCAAAGTCACTAGACTCAGTAAGGTTTTTTGTTTGTTTGTATTTATGTTTGTTTGTTTTAAAACAAATACAGTAAACACTCAGGTTCACTTTAATAGAAAGTATAAGTTTACTCCAGAGAGAATACTGAAGGGCAAAAATTAAAAAAAGTAAATACCCTCCTTGAAACAGATGTAAATTTTTGTTTACTTCTTTTATATGGAGGCATTCATACAAATACAAATAAAATTTAGTGCTGAAGTCATCTGAGGCACTTGTTTTGACGTAAACTTTTTTACTGCATATGTTATGAAAGGATCTCCTTACTTGATTTTAGATAAGAATTTGGACTCACAGACTCAGAAGAGTATCAAGAAGAAAGAGAAAGATGGTTTTGTTTTCTTGGTAGAGTTACATTTCATTGCAATAAGAAAGTACAGTTATATAAAACCTTTCGGTTTTTAGAAACATTTTGTGCTTGACAAACTGTATGCATGTATGAATTATTTCACAGAACTAGAACTATTTTCACCCAACACTGAAGTGAAATCAACATGGCAGGTGCCTCAACAGTATGGCATAATAACTTTGGAAAGGAAGGAGGAATAGCGAGTGCTAAAATAAAGCTTTACAAAGAAAGAGTGTGATCAGTCTTTCAAATTAGAACATAGAGATGCTTGACCTGCTTTTAGTTAAAGCTTCCCTTGAGAAGAAAGTCACACCAAAAGAAATCAAATTATTTTGGTGAAAAATATTCAATTTATATACATTAAATCTTCCATCTTATCAATCAAGCTGGTTCTTCTGGAAACAAAGACTAAAAGAGGTACAATAACTTTGGAGAGGAAACATATAAAGAGAGAAAATTTATAACCAGATAAAAACAAATGATTGTGAAGCACCCTGTCAGCCATTTGAAAGGAGAATGTTGCCAAAAGCTTTTTAAGTGGAGGTGTATCTCCTCAAAATTTCTGCATCTAATTCTCTTGTTTAAATATTACAGCATAAATTCTTGATATCTTGAAATTATACTGGGTAAATTTCCTTATCTGAAGCAAAAGAAGTTCCATAAACAAGGTAAAATACCAACCTTTCATTTTATACCACTTTTTATTATGGTATTTAGTAAGGATGCTTTTCTTTGAGCTGTCACTGTGACTCTTGCCACCAGGATCTGGCACACTGCACATGTAGGCACTAGTAACAAGGCTCCTGCTGATGCTGAACTACCTGTCCCCAGTACAGCATCCCCTCAGGAGCTCAGCAGCACTCCACTTTCATTAGGTATGTGTTTGCCACTGAGCGGATAAACATATGCTAACCAGTCCATCGAGAAAAAACTCTTTTATAAATATTAATTCTCATGATACTCTTGAGTGTTAAGCAAGTTTTATATCAATTTCACACACAGGCAATGCATGAGATGAAAAGGTGAAATTAGACTGCAAAGTACTTACTCTGAGATTGAAATCTAGGAATACTGTTGGCTTACAATTCCCAGTTGTAGTTGGCAGTCCTTCTTAAAACTGCCTAACACTGAAGTAACTTGATTTAAAAGTTTTTTGTGCAATTCTATACCAATGAAAACTACTAAAAACCTGCCTTGTTAATTTCATTAAGCCTTAACTCCAGTAGTCATCTAGCATAGGTTAGTTTAAAGAATCTCTATTTCCTGAATGTGAAGGATGTGAAGAATGTGAAGCATTATAATTGTGCATACCACAGTTCAATTAATAACAAATATCCCTTATCATTAAAAGCCATACTAGTAATTTATGGAGGTAGTTTGATGTACAGCTTCTGAAAAGTAGGAAGTAAAGTGTTGCTCAGAAACCTATGCTGAAAATAGGATCTTCTTATTATTTTGACTGAAGAGAAACTGGTCAGTATTGACTTTTACTTTCCTGTAGGCGACCTTTTATTTATTTATTTATTTATTTATTTAAATGACAAGAAAATAAAAGCAACAGCAAAAGATATAATTACTGGAATTTTCAATCTTACTATTAAAAACTACTGCCTGAAAATAGAACAGGTAGAAATTAAAATATTGTTCCAGTAAACAGAAGATGCCAACTGTTAATACATATGAACAAGAGAGATGATACAATAGTAGTTTCTGCTTTGTAATTAGATTAATTTTATTTTTAGTGCAAACTTGGATTCAGTTTTTGTTACTGAAGAAGGAATGAAAATTGCAGTTTTTCTAACTGCAAATCTAGAGGAAAAAATGTTCACAGCTACAAAACCAGTTGTAAAAGATAGGCTTCTTAGCACTGTAGGCAAAAGTGGGTTTTGGATCACAAAAAATAGGCAAAGAAGAGGGTTCTGGCGTTATGCTGGGACAAAGATGCTTTTGCTATTGGAGAGACAGGTTCTACTTTGTTTAACATTGTAGCTGGATCTGCTAGCACACAAGGATGAAGACAGTAGCATCTTTAGCGTCTCTCAGATAGTAGGGGCTGGTTTGCTCAGTCTGAAATCTTTTTTGACAATGAAGAGACTAATTTATAGCAAAACTTTTGAAAATCTATTAGGAATACAATTCTAACTCTGAGGAGAGAAAAGCCTTAAAAAGTTTACCAAGAAAAAAAAGTCCTTATCCATCAGCATTTTTACGTAAAGACTGAAGTAGCATTTTAAGATTAAAATATTTTTATTTTTATTTTTCTATCAGATATAGTCCAATAAAGTTCTGCGTTAGAGTTCTTTCTATGCCATTCTCCTGTGGTTTAATGGTAACTGTTGTTAGTCATAACTGTATTTACAGAAAATATTCTTCCCTCATCGTTTCTTCAGGTGAACTAATGCAGTTTAAGACTTAAATTTTGACTTTACCTAACTGAGAAAAGGAGCATTTAAAATCATGGATTTTTGTACTAGTCTGAGGCAACAATAGAGTGTTATGGAAACAAAGGGGAAAAAAAAGGGTCGACCTCCACTGGAGCACCGCATACCTTCCACTAAAGACTCTTTAGATCCTCCTCCCTAAAAGAGCACAGTGCAAGAGAAGTCCAGCTGTCCTACATCATTTAGCAGTTTCATGCCTTCCCTGAAAAATGGAGTGTATATAGAGATTTGCCCATAGCTGGTTTTATAGTACCCTCTTTTATGCCGTTCCTCTGCAATACATTTGGTTTATCTAAAGAGCATTCTTTAAATACCAGCAAACTAACTCTCCCAGAATATGCTGTGAGTCAGACACACACATTCTCTTTTAGTGAGTTTAAGTCACGCTTTCTGAAAAAGTCACGAAAAACCATAACTTTATAAAATCAACCCTGTTTTTTTGATCTTTCTCCTCAAATTCAAGCAGTGTTGGCCTGAGACTTACACGAGCATATTACTTTAAATAGTTGATCTACTCTTTTGATTTTTGTGCTTTTAATCTTTGCAAGCAACCAGAATGGCTGTGACAGTGACAGAATAACGTGAGTTTGTTAGGTATAATGCAGTTGGGTGCAATGTAGATTACTTTGTACTGTGATACCAGTACACTTTGACTCTGACCTTTGTTGTTCCAGGTAAATGTCACTGACATCATGAAACAAGCTGTGGTTAACTTAACCCTCTGCAAACAAAATGGACTAAAATAGACCGAATAAAATCCTAGAATAAAAGCATCCTTAAAAAGAACCCTTAAAATATTGCTTGATGATAAGAAGTATTTCATTTTGTACTTTTTTTTTTTTTTTAAAGTTGTAGGCAATGTTTCTCTAAAGATTCGAAAGTATAATAAAATTGCACATAAAAAAGAATTCTCCTGATAGGACTTGCCAAGTCTGTCTGGAACCAAACCCACGGAGATCTGTCCACCCACTGCATAGTCCTCGGGGCTGAGGCACTACCTCAGCAACACCTATTATGCAAGCCCAGAGAGACAAGTGTTTCATGAGCAGCAGTTCCAGGGGTTTGGGAAGAGCAAGACCTTGATGGCACTGGCAGAAGTCTTATAGCTGGGTTGCCTATTTCCATGGATTTTGTAAAATTTTAACAGATAACATCCTGTATGAAAACAAAGATGCTTCTTCCTTTACAAGCACCTGCATTTCCAGACACTTAGTTGCATGGCATAACAAGAGAAACTGAGAAACTCCCCGAAATCAGGATTGTCCTGGTCACATGCTTAAGAAGATTATTTTTCTTTCATAGTCAGAGCCTCTTCTGAATCAAAATGAAATATGTTAAAGGCATAAAATAACATACGTAAAGTTTAAGAAAAGTTTAAACAAAAAGCCTTAACCAACTGAAACTTCAGGGCATTCCAGGCAATTAATCAACATGCATGCTAAGAAAAATTCTATTACTTGTTCAACTCTCTTCATATGCATTCTATCTTCATGATCCATGAACACTAAGGCGTTTGAGTTTCCACTCATTAGGATTCTCACAGGGACAGTGATCAACTTCAACTGGAGTTGATGGAAAAAGATTCTCGCTAATTTCTAGGGATAAGACCCAAAACACACTGTTTTACACTGTACTCTCACACATCAACTACTTGCAAATAGGAGTTGTTGCACTCAAACTGACAATAATTTGGCATGGGACATTGCTGAAAAAACAGGATTAGAGGTTTCAAAGCTCTGTTACAAAAGTCAGGAAGTAAGAGTACAATGCAATTTATAAGATACACATACACAAAAAAAATTATCAATAGAATTCAAATATCAGAATGCCAAACACAGTTTTTGAAGTCCCTGAAAACTTCTAATCATTCTATCCAGTCAAAAATAGCATGAAAAAAAGTAAATAATTACATTTTCAAAACAAAAAATATGCTTTCGGTTTGGTTCACCATGAGAAGGAAAAGAAAATGAAGTTGTCAAATAATTTATATGCCATGAATCACTTGCTTAGATCTGTTCATTAAACCAAATCTTTTATAAAACACATTGTTCTGTATGAAAAATGTCATTTCTGTTTCTTCCCAGCTGCATAGAGGTCTTCCATTCAAAATTTCACTTTATTCTGCTAATTATGCTTCTTTGTAGCATTAACTTTAAAATATTATTTGAAAGAGAACACACTTTTGAATCAATATCAATCATATTGCTTTATTTTGTCAAGGGAACAGAGGATGCTCAAAGGAAATAAATCTTACATCTATATTAACTTGCTGCCATATAAAATGTGCTCTCTTATTCTGGTCTTTGGAAAATCTTCAGCATTTCTCATATAAGTCTCATTTAAAGGTTTCTCTGTAATGCATTCTCAAAATAACTTATGTTTTTTGATTTAACGTGGCTGTTTTTCAAGAAAGATGGAGTTCAGTGTGATGTAGTGTTTTGGATTTAAATAGTACGGTTCTGGTAGCTGGGGGGGCTGCAGGGGTAGCCTCTGTGAGAAGAATCCAGTAGCTGCTCCATGTCAGATCAGAGCCAGCTCCAGCCAGATCCAAAAGGGGCCCGCCATGGGCCAAAGCTGCATCAATGAGTGATGCTGGTTGCATCTGTGAGAGCAGATTTAAAACAAAACAAAACAAAACAAAACAAAACAAAAAAAAACACACTGCTGTAGAGTGAGGAGCGAGAAACAGCCCTGCAGACACCAAGGTCAGTGCAGAAGGAGGGCAAGAAGTGGTCCACGTGCTGGAGCTTCCCCTGTGGCCTGTGGAGAGGCCCATCATGTAGCAGGCTGTCCCCCTGCAACCCATGGGTCCCACATGGAGCAGATCTCCACGCTGCAGCCTATGGAGAAGCCCCTGGTGGAGCAGGCGTATGTGGCCTGAAGGAGGCTGCGGCCCATGGAGGGCCCCCGTAGGAGCAAGTGATCTAAGTGATCTGAGGGGAGCTGCTGCCCATGGGGGACCTGTGTTGGAGCAGTTTGTTCCAATTTGAATCAAAATCTTGTCTAGAACATCTCTCCTTAAAGGTTGTTGAAAAAGATGTCTTTTCATGTTTAACTCTTTCTTTGTGGACACTACAAAAGATAAAGATTTCATTTTTTCCATTCTGTTGGTAGCTGCCCCTATTATCACTGTAGGTCAGCGAATACTTCTCTAAGCTCATCCAGCTTCCCTTCTACTTTTAGACTAAAATAGATACTCTTTTTAGAACATGATCTGTGAGACCGTTCCATTCCTTTCAGCTCTATTCTTTGTTCTTTTGATAGTCTTTTCATCTGCTGAAGAGATTCCTCAAAGCCATGTCTGTGGTGTCTTGTGAATATATTGAGGATAAATCCAAGTGTTTGAGACAAATTACTGAAAGTATATTTTGCACTTTCTTATGTGTTTACATACTTAGTTAATGTGCTTCCTTTTGAAATAGGTGTGGAGAACAAGATTTCCATGCTCTGGTCTACTGTTATGGAGCCAGACCCCCAAAATTTCAAGGAGAGTTCTTCAAGTTTAGATAAGTCAGATCCTTTCTAGTTTTAATGCACCTTTTAATAAGTGTTTACTTATATTGTGTTCTTATATTCAATACAGTAATTTTCTAGCTTCTGTAATGAAATGTTAAGATAAACTTATTGTGATTGAATGAGTTGGAACATTTACTCATAATACTACACATGGTTCAAAAAACAGAGGTATCTCACAGAGATATCCTCCATTCAATATCTTTCAACCTATGTTTCATAGAATAAGGTTTTGTTACAATACATAGCTAGAGCCTCCCAGCCAGCTTAATAGTTGTACAGTTGACCAAAGCGCTGTCCCATTTGTACAGACAATAATTCAGACCCATTTTGCCTCAATACTTTACTGAGTTGCTATATTACAGTACTTCTACATCCTGACTTTATTAATTTCAAACTTCAAGAATTACAGAATTCTCTAAGGGGTTTAAGCAATACATGGATTACAGCAGTGTATGTCCGTATTAAAATCACCTTCCGTGCCCCATACAGGGTTATAAGAAATTCAAACTACTTCTGGCCAGCCTTAATCCAGAATATTTAAATATATCACTTTAAGACTGGGGCCAACAGTTCTGCTATTATGCCACAATGAAACTTCGCCATAAAGACATATTTCATTTGAACAGAAAACAATGCTTTCTCCTGGATACATTGAAGACAAGATATTGAATCATTGTTATAGTGCATACCAGCAACTGAGATATTTCATGGAATGCATTGCTTTCCGTCTTAATGCAAGACTGAGTTTTGGCTGTATAACGACATCACGACTGAACCCCATGTATCCCCTATATACTGGCAGGAACAAAATAGTTCAGAAATAATTTTTGCCTGAGGTATTAGATTCCACCATTCATTTAGCCACTAGTATAAATTCTATCAAATTCAGAGGTATGTTCAGCCATTCTTTTCAATATATTCAGAATACGTACAGCTTTCACCAAGATACAAAAGCTAAATGAACAAGAAAGAATGGGGAGAAATTATTTGGCTCTGCACTGAGAAGCAAACAATTGGTGTTATAAAGATGGGAAGTATATAAGGTGGAGAAAAAATGAGCAGTGAAACCCAAACCACCAGCTTTACACAATCCTAGGAAAAAAAAGAGAAAACTGAGTTACACGTTTTCATCACACTAATCATGATGTGAGCTTAGGGAAAGTTTTGATTGCACACCATAACAGCCAAAATTGATTAAATATAGCATGGTATGCTGGAAAGGAAAGCCAGCGATGACATTCATGTGTTTATGAACAGTCACAGTGAACATCCATGTGTGTATTTCAATGAATGATGTCTCTGTATGTCTCAGGTCTCCTTACGAGAATATGATAGAGTTTATAGTCTTTGCCTGTGATTTTCTCTTTATACTTAGCTCACAGATTTTCTTTCTAGATCAAATAAAACTGTGATAGAATGTGTTCAAATGATAAGGTCAGAAAAAAAAAGATTGTGTTTGAGTACTGAGAAATTAATTATTTGAAGAAATTCTAACAGAGGCTGGTATCAGAATTTTCTCACTATCTTGTGAGATAATTAATCAAGCTTGGTTATAAGTAATTAATGCAAAGTAAAAGTTAAGACCTGTGATACAACGAAGGTGCTGTCTTAAATACATCTTTGGCCTTGTTAGATATAAGTTTTAAACAATTAGCAAGCATATTCCTGGTTTGAGTGTATAATTACAATGATTACATTTGCTGATAGGGTAATTAAATTTGCCAATGACAATTAGCCATTTGCACATACAATTAGCTAATTAATGTGAACAATTTCAAATGAAAAATGGTGTCCTTCACAGCTTTTAAAAATAATTTTCTGTATTTTGGAACCTGGGATTAGTGACAGAAGTTTACTTCAATAACCCACACTGATCAGAATTATTTCAATCCACTGTGTTAATCAAACAAACATACTCCATAACCACACTGCACATATACCTAGCTGTACAGAACATAGGTGTAACATGTCTTTACCTCATGAACTAAGAAGAGAGAATGGGAAATTTTCCTGTGGTACTGCTAACTATTCCTAAGGGTAATGTAAATAAGGAATATAGAGAGATAGGTGCTAGCTACTGATGTCATGTTCACTCTCACAGTAATCTCTTAAAATTCTCTTGATTATGAACAGTTTAAGCTCAGGAAATTTCTGGTACAATTAAGTTCAGGTAGCATCCTGCATCACAACAAAGACAGCAGTAATGATACACACACACACACACACACACAAGATCATCACTCCCTTCTGGCTGTCATTTTTGTTTCCATCTAGCTAATCATAAGATACCAGGCAAAAATGTGCAAAATTCATTATTGCAAATAGTTTGAAGGAACACAGAAGTGAGCAGACTGGTGAATACGTCAAATAATGACATTAAGTGAGATGACTGAAATTCAGTATTGCATTTTCTATTACAAACACTATTAATCACTTAGTTAAATATGGAGATTGGAAAGCACTTTTCCAAAGTGGTAAAAATCATAAAGCAATATAATATAGGCCAGAAGCTTTCACCATGATCATGTCTGGCTTCCCACAGAATATATTCCAGGAGGTTTCACCAAGCTACTCTTGGCATTCCTAATGAAGTGGCAGAGGCAAAAATTGACTTCTTTGTGATTACTCAGTAAGGCAGTGGTAAATGCATATCAGACTCTAGACTCCCAGCACTTTTGTAGTTCAACAATAAGTTCTTATGTGATAGGAGAAACAGAAAGGGAAATGTTGCACAGAAGATTTTGAGACAGGCTTACGTGCACAAAACATTATTTGCAGTAATCTGTAGTCAATGGTCTATATCGACTTCAGTAATGAAAAAGTTACTTTCTGCGAATAATAATAAAAATACAAACAAAACCAAAAGGAGAGAGCAAGAGAGAAGTAAAAAAAAAAAAAAAAAATGGTCAGCCAATAAGAGCAGTGATGGGGTCCCAAGCCAAGCTTCCTCTTTTGGGTATCCTCCCACAGGCAGCAGGTGTTCCCATCAATAACATCTTTTTCACAGTAACTATTACTAATTCCATCAGCACCTGCTCACACTCTCTATTATATGCTCCCATTTACAATGCTGTAAGCATGAATTACATGATGCTTTGATCTGAGGTGGGAGCCGCACACAGAGCGGATCTTAAACTTTGTGCATGTGTATTAATGGTCCTGAGTGTGAAACATTTGGATGTAACAAAGGAAAAGTAGGGAAAAAGAGGAAAGGGAAAGACAGAAGGGGTAAATCTGGTACAGTCTCCCCAGGGAGGTGGTCACGGCACTAAGCTTGCCAGAGTTCAAGAAGCATTTGGACAGCACTCTCAGACACATGATCTGATGTTTGGGAGGCCCTGTACAGACCCAGGAGTATGACTCAATGATCCTTGTGGATCCCTTCCAACTTGGGACAGTCTATGATTCTGTGAAGTCTGTATTGAGCTTACTGATCCTCACAGGATCAATTTGGGAAGGACGGCATCCCATGGGAGGGACCCCACATGGAGCAGGGGCACAGAGTGATTGTGAAGGAGCAGCAGAGACTAAGTGCTATGGACTGACCACAGCCCCCATTCCCCTTTCTCCTGTGCCACTTGGGGGAAAGAAGTAGGATAGGGTGGCTAGGGGAAAGGTATTTTTAGTTTCACATTTCTCTAGTCTGTTAGTAATAGCCAATGTTACATTAATCTCCCTATGCTGAGTCTGTTTTGCCCATGATGTTGAGTGATCTCCCTGTCCTTATCCCAAACCTTGAGCCCTTTTCTGTCATATTTTCTCCCCCTTTTCCTTTTAGGAGGGAGAATGAGAGATTAGCGTGGTGGAGTTTAGCTGTCCATCAGGGTGAAACTACCAAGAAGTACCGTGCTTTCACTTCAACAACAGTTAAAGGTTACAGAACTGCGTGTGAAAGACATGCTACAGGACTGCAAATCTTACAGAGAAGGCATTTGTAATGGAAAGCTCAGGATGGATCTTACTGATATGCTCTGTGACTTCTGTGACACTGTGCAGGTACTTGTGATATAGCCTATATATAGCATACCTAGATTCTTATCTCAGTAGCCAGAAAGAAAAATATTAATTGAATATTTAATTTCTGTGTATGTTGAGGACAGGAATAATGGTCATATAGATATGGGATGGGAACTCTAGTTTCTCTTCTTGGACATGTAACATTTCTGGAGGTTAATGTAAACAAATTAATGTTACATATAGATGAGTAATAATGTGTGAGTAATAAATGAGTAATAAAGATCATCAATATTACTCCGTTTCAGAAATGTGCTGGAAATCTTATGTTTGTAATGCATGTGAAAGTCTCAAAGGTAATTGAGAACACCTTGTATTGGTTTTGATTTACAGTACAAAGAGACATAAGGAAATTATATCATTAGGATTGTTATTTCACACTAGTTGCAAACTTATGCTGAATTCTGCTGACAGTTGCCTTTCCCTCTGTTCTCAGAAAAGAAGCAAGGGAGGATTCATTTCAGAAAATTGATGGGTATGCTGCCATCATGCACTACACCAAGAACGACAGCATGCCTTCAGGTTTTAATATGCTGGAATAAATTTGCACTCACTTCTCACCTCTCTGGAGTGTCTTCTGTTATCACATTGTTATAAAGCATTGGGTATCAAAAATACTGGGTCTTATTCCATCCTGATGAGAATTGTTTCGTTTTACATATGTAACTGAGCATTCACTGGATTCTTAGAATGTGATTAAGACAGAATAAAAGAAGTACTACAAGCAGAGCAGCTCTGCCTGTAGGGGTTAAAGGTGACCTAAGTATATTGCATCTGCACAGTAATTAGGATATAAATGTATATATATAGGATAATGCTATAATCCTAATTATTAGGTATTATACGTGAAATTCAGAGGCATTTCTTATAATCTCTTACCAAAAGCACTCAGAGAATGGCTGTGATCATAGATATCACTTCTTGCAGGTGAACAGCCTATTCAGCATGAGGTATTCTGGAGGCCTTTAGCCTGCAAGCATTTCCTCAAACATCTTCCACATGACATGGGCACCTGTGAGATGAATGAGCAGGTGCTACAATTTCCCCATTTTCTATGACATGCTGCTGTTTGTCTTGCTTATATATTCTTATATAAGCTTGTATATTCTTATATATGTTCTTATATATTTATGTATTCTAAACTCACATCAGATAGGTGGTTAGGCTTACCGTAGTGCTTCTCTTTGATAATGTGATCTAAGGCTTCGGGCTCCTTTCATTTCTTGGTCTCTGGGAATGTATACTAAATGGATAATTTTCTTGAAGTTATAGCTCCTTAACACCAGAACCGATTCAATTTTCATTTTTCACACTTCCATTTCACTGACAAAACAACTTCAGGCTTTTTTTTTTCTTTCCATTAAAAAATTAGGGTTTGCGTCAAAAGATAACGAAGAGTCATAATCTAGTCTTGCTACAGCATTTAACAGGTCAAACTGTGTTACCTTTGCTTCTATTTTTCTTGGAAAGTGCCTCAAAACCAACAAATGCAATGCTAGGGAACTAAAAAATTATTTGTACAGACAAGACATCAGTTGGTTTTATCAAGAGCTACCTGCAGCATTCCAATTCTCATACACACCAAATGCCCCAAACCTTAGAAGACATGACAGCAGCCCCAGGTGCAATTTCCTTTGCCAAATTACTCCATTCAAATTGACAAACTACTTTAGGAAAGGATAGTAATTATCTTTAGATACACTGCAACATGGGAGAAGCTTGATTTAATTTAATCAGTAGCACTGTAATTTAAGTTATGATGCATGCTTTAATTATTAAAAGCACAAATATTCTTCTCAGAAAACTTTCATTAGGGATCCAGTCACTGGGAAAACCTAGTCATATATGAGTTTTCTTGCCACAGTCACTCTGAATATTAGTGTTGTCTTTTTCGCCCCCCCTTTTTTTTTCCTGAGAGTTTTAAACAATCACATTTTAATAATGATTAAGTCCAGCTAAGTTAAAATTATATGACTGATAGCACAATCAGATACTTTAGATATAGTTAATTATGCATTAAATTTACAAATTCATAAAATTATACCATTATAATTTTTGCAACTACTTTTGGTCCAGTTCCTGATATTTAGTCTATTATTTTTTCCTGTTTTAATAACAATTTTAAATTAATAAAGGAATTTTATTAGTGACACCGGAGAAATCAGTTATTGACACATAACTACCAAATGAAAAAAAAAGTCACATTGCACAAATTGTTCATGAAAAGCAATGACTAAACTACCCCAAAAGAATATTGCTAGAAATTTGATTTTTGAAGCCATTCCTAAAAACAGGCAAGATAAAAAGGCTAACAATTGTATTATATTAGTGATCATTACAGTGCTTCCCATTTACATAAAACTTTTAAATATTTCATAAAATATACATGACTAAATTAAATCTCAAATGCTTCCAGGAGACAAAAGAATAAATTACACTCTGGAACTGTTTGTTTTAAGACAGAGAAATGTTAAATCACTGAGTGAAGTCAATCTTTAGAATGGAAAAAGAAAACAAAGACAAGACAGCAAAAAAACAGAAGTCATGCTCTTGAGCCTTGATCAAACCACCTAGTACTCTTAGAGCAATAGTAACAAGATACAAATTAACTGCCAGAATTTCTGGTGATTTTTTGAAATATCTGTTAGTGGAACTGTCTTTAAGTCATCCTACTCCTAGTAAATAAATTCTTCCTCCCACCCCCAGTGTAAAATACTAAAAAATGACCATGTCTGAAGAGGAAACAGAGTATTCCTTCCTTCAAATTCAGTCAGTTGGGAATCTCATAGAACCACTTTGCTGCTTTGGGGTTTCTTTGCTGTTGATTTTTAGTAAATATCTAGAGAGGTTTTCATATTATAAAATATATTGCCATTATTGTTAACAAGGACCTTAAGGTACCTTGTGTAATATGAAAACAGTCTTGAATTCTAAGAAAATATATTGACTCAGAACTCGATCTGTGCTATTGATCTGTGTGTACAGCTGCAACTTACAGTACAGGTACATTTGATTCTGACAGTTACAGGCCATAGTTTCACACACTGTACAACAAATAGAGACCTCCTCATATGCTGCTCCTCCTTTGTGCAGAGAAGCCATATTAGTTAAATCTCTCTTTTTTTTTTTTTTTTTTCCAACCTACTCCCTCCACCCTCAGCCCCCTAAAGCATGGGAAATATCCTTTGCAGAGTATTTTAGCAACAACTCCTTTTTAATGTAGTATACAGTGGTTTTAATTACCAAATTTCTCTTTAAAACCATCATGGGCAAAACAGACAGCATAGGGAGATTAATGTAACATTGGCTATTACTAACAGACTAGAGAAATGTGAAACTAAAAATACCTTCTCCCTAGCCACCCTATTCTACTTCTTCCTCCCAAGTGGCACAGAAGGGGGAATGGGGGCCGTGGTCAGTCCCTTAATCTCTGCTGCTCCTTCACAATCACTCTGTGCCCCTGCTCCATGTGGGGTCCCTCCCATGGGATGCCGTCCTTCCCAAACTGATCCTACATGGGCTTACCACAGGCAGTAGCTCTTCAAGAACTGCTCCCACATGGATCTGTACCACGAGGTCCATCCCCCAGGAGCAAAGTGCTCCAGCACAGGTCCCCTGCATGTGGGCGGCAGCTCCACCCAGACCCCCTGCTCCTGCGTGGGCTCCTTTCCACGGGCTGCAGCTCCGGCCCAGGGCCTGCTCCTGCGGGGGCTCTCCATGGGTCGCAGCCTCCTCCAGGCCACATCCACCTCCTCCACCAGGAGGACTGCAGCATGGAGATCTGCTCCATGTGGGACCCATGGGCTGCAGGGGGAGAGCCTGCTCCACCAGGGGCCTCTCTACAGGCCGCAGGGGAACTTCTGGTTTGGTGCCTGGAGCACCTCCTGCCCTCCTTATTTGCTGACCTTGGTGTCTGCAGGGCTGTTCGTCACTCTCCCAGCTGCTGTTGTGCAGCATTTTTTTCCCTTTCCTAAATCCGCTCTCACAGAGGTGCAAACAGCATCACTTGTTGGCTCGGCTCTGGTCAGCAATGGGTTGGTTTGAAGCCAGCTGAAACTGGCCCTTATCTAAAATGGGGCAGGCTCTAGATTCTTCTTACAGAGATCACCCCTGCAGCCCCCCTGCTACCAAAACCTTGCCATGCAAACCCAATACAGATGTATCAGAACATGATGATGACAAACACTGGTAATTTTACTGTCCTCCTATAAAAAAGCTTATAAGCCTTCACTCTCATCTCCTTATCCCTAAAGTAGTAAGCATATATATATAATGTTATATATATATTATATATATCATTCTCTTTATATAATATATATATTTTACATATATATTATATATATATATTTATTTTTTCTCTGTGGTTTTCTTCTTTCCTACTTTTTCAGTTCACAGAATATGTTTTATTCTTACCATTTCTGAATGGTCAATTCAGAGTTTAAAATCTTCAAATTATTCTTTAAAAAAAAAAAAAAAAGTGTCCAACAATTTAGAAATTCGTTAACATCACATCTATTGTATTTTCCCCCTCCCCTAGTATCTCCTCCTTGTATTTAAGAAATGATTTTTCCACGCTGATATGAGAAAGTAATTTGTATTTATATCCCCAAATTCAGTAAAGTAATACAGGAGATGTTAAAAGACCCTGAAATTATGTTTAAATGACCTTGTGTGTTAACAATCTTTGTATGTCTAATAACCAGTCGTATAGTCTCTACACAGACAATATGTGTTAAGAATACAGCACTAAAAAACTTTGCATAGAAGCATAAAAGAGTCATAAACTTATTTTATCCACAGCCAATTTAATTTTAAACTCATCTTTAGAAGAAAAAAAAATACGCACAGCGAAATTGAAAAAGTGTCAACCCCTGATGTACACTAAGCTCTTTAACTTTGTGTAGAAATGGACTGGGAATGGAGTCAAACCCTGCAGAGTCAAACCCTGAATCTCAGCTTCCAGGATACTAGCTTTTGACTAGGTGACAGTAATTTCTTAGGCTGCTTGAATTCAATCATCAGAGCATGTCTGGCTGTGCTGTAAGCATACACAGGAGAGAAAAGTATTTAATGTCTCTAATTTGCAGGCAAAGGAGAAGCTCTAAATACTGTGCAAAGTCATAACAAACATAAGTTCCTTAGATTTTACCCAAATTTCATTAAAAGTTCATAAATAATGTTTTTTATTTTCCCAGCAAATTGTATTTTTAATATAATGACAACTGATTATTTTCTAGATTTTTGATAGATTTTAGATCTTCTTTTAATAGCCAAGACTTGAGTACTGTAAATACTTTAAAAATATATAAGGAGCATTACAAAACATCTTTCTCAAGAATGGTGCTACACTGCCAGTAGCTATTATTGTAGCTATTATTTTGAAGATTTTTTAATAAAGAAAATTAATGCAAATATTTTTTAATTCAAATTATCTACATTTTTAATTTTTCCCTATGTTCTTTTCAGCATATAAGACAGGCTCAGATTCTTTTATGTGGAAACATTGGAACATATAAAAAGGCTTAACTTTAAAACAAATTAAATGGAAATTAAATTCACATTATTCTCATGTTTCAATCCACTTTTACAAATATATTTTAAATGTATAAGATTGAATACCCAACAGACATCTTATTTCACAGATGTCTGCATAGAAGTTTACATCTAAATGATGTTGCAAAAAAAAAACCCTGCTATTTTGAAGAAACTATTATTTCCAATCTTTTTTATTTTTCCTCCCCTCTCCTCTAAATATAAAATTGTTTTATTCTGAGTATATTTCAGTTTGATTTCAATTGAACTGGGCTGTCAATATCACCAGACAATCTAACAACAATTTAAAAAATATCTGAAAGCAAGTTTCAAAGCCTTGTGGAAAATTTTTAGCTCTGCACATCATTTTACTAAATTGTCATGGGATTTACATCCTGAAAGTTCTCTTTCAGACGATATTATTTATCTACCTACAATCCACCCAAAACCAGGGATATCACCTCAGCCTTCTCCAGGTTGATGGAATATTTTTACTGTACTTGAATTCGCCTCTGTCATCTTTCTTTATCCATCTGATCAATCCCTGTCGAACTAAAAGCACCTTTTAACTTCTTCCTTAGTGAGGTTGAAACAGATAATTCCTGCACATGTTTCATTATTAGAGAAAGTGAAATGCAGAGTTCTTTATTTTTTCAAAAATACAGTGTTACGGTCATTTTATCAGGAACATCTGACTGTGTTTCTAAATAAACTTAAGTAAGATTTCTTATTTTGCACTCCTGATCCAAAATTCACAGTATAAGTATTTGTTCCAGACTGTTAAAATTGACTTCCTTGTTGTGCTTCATTCACTTCAATATGCAAATTAAACAAACTTATCAAGTATCAATAACATATCTAGATTAAAATTAATAAAATCATGACATTAAAAAAACATATAAAACTTTAGAATATTTTTCCCAGTGTGCTTCTAGTAATGCTTCCTTTCTTTAATAATTTAAACAAGTAGGGATACAAACCTGCTGTGGTAAGCCTCACCTAGGGTCTATCTTTTGACAGCCAGTGGACTGGAGTTTAAGTTCTAATTCTTTTTTTTCTTTCTTTCTTTTTTTTTTTTTCTGTTTATGTGAATATCATTCTTATGCAAATTCATATTCTAATAGCAGACTCTTGCACTATAGGCTGTCAGATAAGACAATTTCTGCATGGTGACAGTTAGGCCTTCTAGGCATGGAAATCTAATGAAGTGTCTTGTTCTCTAAACAGGTGCCCTGTTGTCCACATAGTGTCGTAGCATGGTTACTATTGCAGATGTAAATATATCCCCATCTTAGGTCTACCAGTCTGGGGCTTACAAAAACAAACAGACAAACAAGCAAACAAAAACAACCCTATCTTTGTGTGATTGCCTGTTTGAAACTGAGATACAATGAAAAATTGTTTGCCATGTTGAGGAGAGCACAGACAGCAGTAACTCCAATGGTCCAAGAGAGATGCAGAAGACACACCTCTAAGTGCTCTGAGCAGAAGCATAATCTAATATGGTTTTCCTTTTTACAGATCATTTGTAACAGTATGTAGTCAAAATAGTTGTAAATTTAATTTTTGTGAGAGTAAAGGAAAAGATTATACAGGGGTGAAATAATTCTAGACAACAAACACTGAAGAAATGGATGCCTTCTGTGGACGTATACTGAATTCTTCATGGATAGCATGGTAAAGGTATAGTGATTTCCAAGTCAGTATTTTTGTTCTTGCAGTCTGTCAACTCCCTTCTTTTCTTTCCTTAATTCCCTTCCACTCATCTACAACAGTGCTAATTCACTGATTTAAATGGGAGAGAATTGCAGACCTCACTCAAACTTGATTAAATATAATAAATGGTTCTGCACAGTGAGTTTGCTTAATGCAGTTATGCACAGTCAATTGTCTTCACTTATAATGCAACATTATCACATTAAACTTAGAAAGGATCATATGTTCTGCCTGCTCACTGAATAAAGTGTGCAATACTGATTTTGGCATATTTTGCACCATGCAGTGTATCCATCATGTTATAATTCACTGGACATGGAGCGAGGAATAAAGAAAAACCTCAGTAATATATTTTGGTAGAATTAGTTCTTGAGTGACTTATGTGTAGACTCCATTCTGTCACGTCCTGTGAGGATCTGTCATCCTGATCCTCATAGATCTGGAGTTCCAGCATTACTTCAGATTAAATCCATAAAAACACACTTAGATTTCTAACAAGACTCAGAGAATTGGCATTGTAATACAGAGACTTTAAACTGTAGGGCACCTGGCTCATACCCCACTTAGACTGGTGGTGAGTGAAAGCTGACAGTATCCAATGGCAGTTTAACAGATCGTAAGTGAACAGAGATGGTGGTCTGTGCCAGTCACTGGTGGATGAGGAGCTCCTTGCATTCCAGATGGCACTGATGTCACATATAATAAAAAATAAAATAAAAACTTAAAAACTTCCACTGCGAAAACTAAGGAGTGAGAATATGGCAAGTGAGTTAGTGTTTACTCCTCATGTGATTTCTGTAGGCTGCAACAAAGTTATAATACTGATGAATGATGAGAAAGTTTCCTAGATTTCACTTACTTCAGAAGGAAATGTAGAAAACATAAAATCCATATCCAGGTATATATTTCTACTATATCTCCCTCTGTACAATATGTTGTAAAGCATATGCCTTTTAAATGCCAATAAGATTGCATGCAAATATTTTCTAAGGTTGATTCATATATATATATATATATATATATATATATATATATACGCACCTTATCTTATATCATACCATGCCTTGATTTCAGTAAGAAATTGTACAGTTGAATGTCTTTAGAGTCAAGTAGTTGCATGGCCACAAAATGTATTCAAATATTTGGCAAGTCATTAGCACAAACTAATACAGATGCAATTAATTCAACAAGCATAATCATTTTGTACAGGTGCAGGCCTTGAAAATTTGACCTGCAGTCAGTGACACATCAGACTTAATAAATTGTATGTCTGGGAGAAAGAAGACAGCCACAATAGCAAATAGCCCAAGGACATATGCCATACCATGAGATTTAAAAAGTTTCAACAAAATAAACAAATTAATCAGAAAAAAACCTCCCAAATTTCTTTGAGGAAAACATTAATTGAAATAATATTCTTCTTTTTAAGTAAATGTGAAATATAAACATAATTATATATATCAGCTAGATTTAACAGAGGACAATGAAAATGCAAGTCAAAGCAAGCCAAGCCAAGTCAAGGAAGAATGCTGACACACTGTCTCAAAACACATTCTGCTGTGACATTGTGTACCACCTGCAAATCCAAGCTGTGTGTTCAGATCAGTTTACCTGCAGGGTGAATGCAACAAAAAAAATGATGTGGTGTCTTAATGAAATTGTATACCTATAAGTAATTGTGACAGAAATACCAAAAAAAAGTGAAGCTAAAAATAGGAAGAATAACAGAGATAATACGATATAGTATTAAGAAGATATTATTTAAGAAAAGGTTAATGAGCAAACCTTCCAGGTATGAAAGACTCGGTGAGAAAGGACCAGAAATAAACAAACGAGCAATGACAACAAAAAACATGTGCTGTTTGATTTCTATTTCACTGAAGTTTGACCCATTTTCCTAAATCATCTGCCATTGTGAGCTCCTTCAGACCTAAATCTATGCTGTGCGTCCAAATAGGTAAATGCAATTGGAAGCATGAATGTTAACATTTGAATCTGTCTTTTCACAGAACTCTGTAATAAGCAAGGTATACTTAAGTAGGATTTGCTTTCTTTGTGTACAAAGTATTTCAGGATTATTCAGCTTTCTGAAATAGGCAATAAGTTATTTTCTATTTTATGCAAAGAAGATTGCTTTTTCATATCAAAATTTCAGAACAGGAAAAAAAATGAAAATAGCCCAAAGCTAAAATTTGGAGTATTTGGATTGTAAATGCCTATTAGCATTTTTTAAATAGAAAATATAAAATACTCCTCCTCTTTATACCTCTCCCCCAAAAGTTTTTGAAAGTCTTTTAAGAACTGTGGATGAAGCTGTTTGTAGGTAAAAACTTCTGCCTATAAAATTGAGGGAAAGTAAAGAAATCAATCATCCTCTTGCAGTTCAATAATAAAATATTTTATCTTTTTTTTTTTTTTTTTCCTTTATATGCTTTTATTACATCGGAGATTTACTTCAGCAATTCTGAAAACAAATATACGAGGATTGTAAATGGCAGATTTGGGCTAATTTTTTAGCTGGGGACACCTTTTGTAAAAAAAAATATATATATAAATAAATTAAAAATATTTTTGTCAGTTTCTGTCACTTATTGAAGAGTTTTCTAATCTGACTGGTTATTAACACCTCTCATTAATCTTGGATGAATAAGGGAGACAGGATCTTTGAGGCTGAAGTCAATTATGTATAAAGAGAGCCCATTATTTAAAGCATCATTATTTCCCCAGTTCATCTATTATGTCCCTATCATCTGGAAATTACCCATCCTGATTTACCCTTTCCTGCATAAATTAAAATATTTTGATTGAGGTAAATTCCATCCCACTTAGCAGAACTAGATAGGAGTCTCACTTATACAATTTCTCATGCTTTTGAGTCTATCTGAGATTTTCAATAGTAGCTAAGGCAAAATTTCTGAATTTGAATAGCAAAAATACATTCAAATATATGCTTTTATCTTGCAAAAGAGGTTGTGTCTTCCTCAGCATTTTGAGACAATTTTGTGATGTCGTTAGGACTCTTAATAGCAAAATATTAAAGTAGAGGAACCAGCCTGAGTTGTTTTCTATAGTTTGGTTAGCTTCAGTTTAATTTTTGCCCTGGCAAGACATTGATCAAGTCAGTATCATAGAAGTCACAACAACTGCTCTCTGCGACCTTCCTTTAGTTGAGTTATACAGCATAATAAAGATGAGTATTGACCAATTCTCTTCACCAGTCCTTAGACTTTTACTCGTTTTCTCTTCCGGTGGATTTTTATATTCCAATTTCTTATATTGTTTGTTTGCTTGTTTGCTTGTTTGTTTTAAATCTTCTAAGAGTTACACTACAATTATTTGCTTTGATATCTATATGAGGATATGGTATGGAAATAAAAAAAGATAGGAAGCAAAGATCTGTATGTTTTAGGCACTGATCATCTTGCGGTGAGGGTTGAGAGTGAATGGCAAATTAGCAAATTCTATTTTTTGGTAACTTTTAACCTTAAACTTTTTTCTAACTTCAGACAAACCTGTATCAGATCAAATGAGGAATCCATTCTGCATAGAAGAGTCATGCATCGCAAAAGATTAGAGAAATTTCATATATGCTTTAGCATGATTTATTCACTGACTAAAACCAAGAAAATGTGATCACTTATCTTTACATTGTGTGTGTTTGTTGTTTTCCGTGTCAAACTTTTTACCACTTTTAGTTCACTGTGTGACCTTCTCTGGATCCATTTCCGGAGTCAGAGAAGATTTTCCTAGCCTCATATTCCTTGCTACAACCAATTAGGTGAAGCTGTATTACTACTTCTACTTCACATAGTGTGAAGTGATCACATAGTGATGTGTGACAGACTGCAAAATCAAAACAGAGAGAATCTGCATCTGTCTGGTTTTGAGTAAACCTTGAGTCATAGACAGTAAGTCAACAATCTTTACAAACACAGAGAGACTTATCATCTAGTATGAGGCTGCTTGAGCAGATCCAGCCTCTTGTCCAGTTCTAACTGCCACTTTAAAGCATTAAATATTTATGAAATATGCTTTGTTTTAAGAATTTAATCTAGCTTTTTCTGAATGGTTTCTGATCTTTGTAAATTCTGAAGATTCCAGATTTTTAAGAGTAAAGTGCCAATATTGTCTATCATTTATGAAAAAAAAAAAAAAAAAGAAAAAAAAAAGAGAGATGCATTCATTGCTACTTTTGATGGGCAGCTCCTTGTTTAATGCCATTCTTTCCTTTTTAAATAGAAAGAGTTAATTTCAAGGAACAAGAATAATTATATTACAGGGTATGAAGCCTTTAATTTATGGTGAACTGTTCATGCAGAAAAATGGATTTTACAATGAACTGAGAGATTCCAAACCTTTCAGCTGTTTAATAAACCATATAAATAGAAGTGATGGTTTGGGATTGAACTTCTCAGCCCACCTGTCAACCTGCACATATGGCTGAAATACTCTTTGGTAGCAGAGAACAAAATAACCTCTTTCCTATTTCTATAAGCTAAAAAACTCATGAGCAAGAATGACAGACAGGCCAATCAACCAGGAAAATGAGCACTGGTGGTGGTGGGATATTTTTGTTTCACTGTCCACTTCAAGTAAAAAAAAAATAAAAAATAAAAATAAATCTCCAAGGGCTGGAACATATGATTTATGATTTCATATTTATTGATTTTTATTCTTGATTCTGTCCACAGTTTTGTATGGTCTTGATCCGCTGTTTAACCTGTATTTGGTCTTCCATGAAGACAAAAATTAAGGTAATACACAGATAAGTTTAGGAATGAAATATGCAACGGCTATATATGCAGCAGCTATATCAGTGTGTTTTTGCTCTCCTTAACCCCCAAAGAACTGCTTGTAAGATGGCAAAATAGACTTTGACCTAAGCCATTTCACTTTTCAGTCGTTGTGCAGTGTGGAAGTGCAGCAGCTTTCACTAACATCTGATTATAAAAAATCTTGTCCATAATGAACAGCCTTACTAAACCATAAATTTCTGAAAGTAAGTGTATAAACTTAGGTTTCAAAAAAGTCATTTGAAAAGGTTTATTCATTTACTTCTTTTCATCTTTTTTTATGGCCTGTTCAATTCTTTCCACAACATTTTAAATTTTGCAGTATTAAGCTTACAAAATCAGACTTAGTGGAGAGCAATTTTGAAATGTAACAAAGTTGTAAATTTTTTTTTGATTGTTTTGTTGTTATTGTTGTTTTGTTTGTTTGGTTGGTTTTTTTCCCTACATTTTTTTTATTTCCTCTTGGCCACAATTTTTTATTCTACACCTTTTCAAGGTAATAATATTTGGAACCTTCCTACGTGATTGCCTACTGTAAACACTAAATATCAAAATTGTTATTCAAAATAATATCAGACAGCATTCATATTGTTTCTTTGTTAGCAGTATGCTTGAAGCTTTCTATTTTCTCCATTTTCAAGACAGAGATTTGATACCGAAAAGAAACTAGAAAAAGAAACTTTTCCTAAATTATGGAAACTGCTGATACGGTAATCCCTGGTCTTTGTTTTTTTCTACAGTCTTATTATAGTGATGGAGAAACTATTCAGTTTCCAATATACAAGTACTTCACTTTGTAGATTCAAACTGTGTTTACTTTTGTAAAGGACAGGAAATTTTCAAGGACAACAGCTTAATTACATCTGAACTTCAAAAGCCATTATGCTCTTCTCTTTGACTCTTTTCCTCTACACCTGCTTATCTGAAGCTCACCAACTATTTTGCGTTCATGTGAAGCAAAACTATTCATCAATACTTTTTGTTTTTAAAAAGAGTTTTGTAAATATAAGATGTATTTCAATTGCCTTATGCTTGTTTCTTTAATTTCTCATTCACAAATCCTGAAATGTCTATTGATATTATCTTACAAACAGCAAAGTAACTCAAGTGATAGTTGAGTGTCAAGGGTGGATGAATTCTAAATGTATGTTTTCAAAAGGGTTGATAAAATTTTATTCTTGAAAAATAATATTATATGCATCTAAATTGTATAGACATATATATATATATATATGATTATGTATATATATGTGTGTGTACCCATGGCTTTTTGAGGTACTTCAGGCTCTTTCTTCCATTCCATTAGAGACTGTGTAAATCAAAATACAGATATGATTTAGTCCAAAGGTCAAGAATCTATTTAAATTGTCGTTGCCTGATGTTGGGACACTCTGTTTAAAAAGCAAGTTGCTATGTTGATTAGTGCCATTAGCGTTATATTACTGTGACCCACCAAAGAGAGCACAGACTGCAGCCAGCCAACCTGAGGAAATTCATGAGAATGTTCCAATTTTCATTTTCTCTCTCTCTCTTGCTCTCCTTTTTTTTTTTTTTTTTTTTTTTTTATTACTGATTATGCAAAACAATATCAGGAGGTCAGTCCTCTGTGACACAATTACTGAGCTTCTTTTATAGTTCCCATCTTCTACCACCAATTAAAGAAAATGACAAGAACATAAGATGTCAAAAACGTATCTCTGCATTGGTTGTTCCAGTAAATAGGATGATGATTTTTCACAAATAAGAAAACAGATTACTCAAAAAAAACAAATAAAAATAAAATAAATACAAAAATAAAAGAGAGAGAGAGAGAGAGAGAGAGGGTGACTCAGTTGTAACTAAGTCTTTTAGTTATATTACAAGTTATTGTTGGGCCTAAACTGTACACAAACAAATAGTGCAAATAGGTGAACTCATCATTGTCGTTATCTGGGAGGTAATGCCACAAGAATAAGCTATTGAAATGTCTCTGGTCTTCCCACGCTCAGTATGTGAAAAAAGAATTTCTTCCACCTTTAAGACCTGAGATATCTTGACGTGACAGCACAAGAGAAAATCTTTTCTTTATCTAAAAAAAAACTAGAATCCAGTGTGACTGATATTTCTTCTCATTTTACAATGGATTAAACAGTTTGTAAACATAGAATATATTACTTATTCAATCACAAAAATTTTCTTGTTCCCCTAACTAAAATTAATTTCAATGCCTATCGTAGAAAAAGATCAATATCTTTACCTCAACTTCACCATGTAAGAAACTAAAATTCTCAACAATTAGTCAGTTTACCAAAACCTTCACTATACATATACATATATTTTCAAATGGGAAATCCACTCCAACCAGTGGAATAGGTGATTCAATAGCATTGTCCTTTCAGGGAACTATACAAAAGACTCACTGTTAAATATAGATGTCATTAAAATGTCGTTATTCTCCACGGAAACCACTGCAGATTGGAAAATTCATGATGAAATATACATATTGATTGATACTTTTTGATTGAAAAAATAGCTTCTTTTGAGGTTGTCTTTTCATCAGCTTATGTTTTGGCATTACAGAGCTGTCCAGGGATTTGTTTTTTATTTTGTTTTGTTTTGTTTTGTTCTGATCTGATCTGTTTTGTTTCATTGAGGGGGGAGGGGTGATGGGGGATGGGGGATTCCTTCTTCTTTTCATCTTCTTCAGAGCAGTATTTTTTATCTTTGGTATTTAATACTTTAAAAGATGCAGTTCATAATAATTTATGTGCTAAAGTCTCTCAAATATATTGGGCACCAAGATTCATCTATTCTGAAGAGAAAAAAAAAATGTAACAAAAGCATAATTTTATTCTGTTTAGAAGGTGAAGGAACTCAAATTGATACTTATTTCTTGACTAGCACTTGTTTAAGCAAGTGCTTTGCTTAAGCTGAGTGGGTGTATGCCTTCCTTCTTCTCCTATCCACAGGAAAAGAACATCACAGAATAAGAAAAGAAATTCAGAAAAAAATAAGTAATGACTATCCAAGTTTCCAGTAAAAGTGAAGTGAGTAAGTTTCATGAGACACTGAGGGTACTTTAAAATAATGGAGAGAGAAAAATAAAATATAATAGTAATAATAATAATAATAATAACAACAACAACAACAACAACAACACAGTCCAATAGCACAGTAATCATTTCCTTTGGCTTCTTTCCAAGGTAGGAATATGAAATATGATTCTGTCCTAGTAAAAATATATGTTACCTGAACTGTGTTTCCTGAGATGTACAGTAATTAAAAGATGAAGTTATCTAAATTTAAGTCTTGACAATCTTTATCCAGGATACGTGGAATTTTACTAAATCCCAACCGCTCAGGTAAAGTATCTTACATAAGCTACTGCCTTGGTTGAACTATTAGAATATATTAAAAACAAACACACAAACAAACATAATTTTTTTTAAGTATTCACACTTTTTTTTTTTTTTTTTTTAATAAATATCACAGTTATGCAACTCAGAATAATTGGTAATCCTTGAAGGAAATACAGTTCAGGTAGTCTTTTATCCAGCTTCATCATGTCATCTTAGATTTGATTTTCTTTTCTTTCCTATGGAGGGAAAGTACCTCCTTTCCAGTGGAGGTTATTCTAGTCTGGGGCTTGTCAAACTACTTCTCAAGTACTTCACTGTAATATTTAACATCTCATTCTCTTCTTGGATTTGGCGGAGCCACAATTTAGACTTTGATGAAAGCTAATTCTATGTAATAGGTAGCTCAGCACCTATTGGCACTGACAGTAGAGAGGACTCCATTTCAGGCAGGGATGGCACAAAATTAATTAACTGCTATTTTATTTTTTTTTAAACACCTGTTATTTTTGTTCTATGCTATTTAAATATGTCATCTCGCTCACAGGAAACCTCTAGCACAAGCAACATTGTGCAATGGAAAATCTCTCTTCAGGAAAGACTCAGATAAAAATCTATTCTCATGAAACAATGAAGATATGTACTTGAATAGCTACAGAAACTAACTCCTGAATATGAGTCCAGATCTTCACAGGTAAACAGGAGGTAAACTGCTGGAAAAAAATAATAATAATAATAATTTTGTTTAGAATAGAATGAATACAATATTTTATATGTCTGTTCTCTTAAAACTGATCTCCATTCTTCAGCATTACATATGTAGTTTTTTAGCTATTCATAGAATCATAGAATTAAAGAATCATAGAAGAGCTTGGGTTGGAATGGACCTTAAAGACAATCTAATTCCAACCCCCCTGCCATTGTCAGGGATGCTACCCTCTAGATCATGGTTCCCAAGGCCTCATCCAACCCGGTCTTGAAAACCTCCAGGGACGGGGCATCCACAACTTCTCTGGGCAACCTATTCCAGCGCCTCACCACCCTCTGAGTGAAGAATTTCCTCCTAACCTCTAATCTAAATCTTCCCTCTATTAGCTTAAAGCCATTCTCCCTTGTCTTGTCATTATCTGCCTGAGCAAAAAGTTGCTTTCCATCTTTTTTATAAGCCCTCTTTAAGTATTGAAAAACTGCAAAAAGGTCAACCCAGAGCCTTCTCTTCTTCAGGCTGAACAGCCCCAGCTCTCTCAGCCTTTCTTCATAGGAGATGTGCTCCAGCCCCCTTAATCAGCTTTGTAGCCCTCCTCTGGGCCTGTTCTAACAGAACCACATCATTCTTGTGCAGTGGGCCCCAGGCCTGGACACAGCACTCTGGGTGAGGCCTCACAAGGGCAAAGCAGAGGGGGACAATCCCCTCCCTCTACCTGCTGGCCACTCCTCTTTTGATGCAGCCCAGGATGCAGCTGGCCTTTTGGGCTGCAAGTGCTCACTTCTGGCTCATGTCAAGCCTTTTGTCCACCAGAATTCCTAAGTCCTTCTCTGCAGGGCTGCTCACAATGTGTCCTTCTCCCAGTCTATGCTCATGTCCAGGATCGCCCCGACCCAGGTGCAGCACCTTGCACCTAGACTTGTTGAACATCATCAAGTTCATATGGGTCCACTTTTCTAGGTTTGTCTAATTACACCATGGTTTCCAATTCCTCCTTTTTTTCCATGCTGTGTGTGTGTAGAGGCACTTCAGCTGGCCTATTGGTTGCATCACTTTTCCAGAAGAATCCTTCCTGATTGCTTTGGGACAGTTCACAAGTGTTTTCCTGTTTCTTAAAGTAACAATCTTCTCAGATTTGCTTCCTTCACTCAGAGGTACATCACCTTCCCCCACTGCATCTATTTTAAATCCCTCCTGATAAGCCCAGACAGTTTACTGCCCAGAACACTCTTGCCCCACCTGATCAGGTGAGCCTTGTCCAGTGTCAGCATGCCCCCTGTCTCAGAAGTACTAAGATCGCAGAACCTAAAACCTTAAGCATGGCACAGCCTCACAGCCAATCATTCACTTGATCCTTTCATCTCCTTCTTCTTGGGTCCCAGTCACCAACCAGGAGGACAGAGAAGAACACTACTTGCGCTCCTGATCCCATTAACATCGTTACATCCATGACACCCACCTCTACCTTCAGGACCTAGGGAGACTTCCAGAGACTGGAGTTCCCTGGAACTGAGGGTCTGGGCAGGTCTTTCAACCTTTGGGAGGTCTGTTTGGTTGTAGGCATCTGCCTGGGTAGGTTGTGGCTCCTCCATTTGGGATTCAGCTTCAGACTGGCAGGCTTTGTGGGTGGACACCATTTCTGTTACAGCAGAAGGCCCTTTCTCTGCTGCTCTCAGAATATAAAATGACCCACCTTGTGCCCTGCTTGCTTGCCCTCCCTGTGCACAATGCCATGCAAACTGCTGCGCCCTGCCCTGACTGATGTGCTGTGCCCTGTTCACTGAGTCCTTGTTGCATGTGTTCCCGAGGGGCTGCCTTTGTACGAGAATGGGGGGCGCTTCCGGCTCCACCACAAGCCTGGTCAGCCACCCTTGCAAGGGCTGCTGCGTCCTGGTGGCTCGCTTGGCTGCCTCAAGTGGTCTCAACTCAGGAAACCCCCTGCACGCAGCTGGAAACTGGATGCAGGAAACCCCTGCTCCACTGCCAAAGGCATCTGCCCCAGAGCCAATCACCTTGGTGACTCAACTGAAAAAAAATGTTCCTCTCATCAGGTTCCAGCCTTTCAGCTCTAAAGATGCTTTCAAAGAGGCTCTGAATCTGTTTGATAAGAACTTCCACTACACTGTTCTGGAACATCCTTTCAGTTCAAACCTTTGATAACATAAAAAATTAAGAACCTCCTGAGAGACATTGAGAACCTCCATCTCCTATTAACTTCAATGAGAAATAAGGGCACTCATCAACTCAGTAGACCCAAGAAAACATCCCTGCATAAAAGACAAATGAATTTTCCAGCACATTTAGTTCCAGGGATATCACAATAGCTTTTCTTCTCATGGCATGATTCCTAGTCAAATTATGTAGTGATTACTCTATTTCAGTTTCTGCATTGAATATGCAGTTTAATTGCTCAAAAAGAAACACTTTGCTACTGAATATTAAAAAAAAAAAAAAAAAAAAAAAAAAAAGGAATCATAATCATTTTTGGCTGAGTCTATCTTTCTGTTGTGAAGCAATAAGCTATCATTTTGGATGTACAGATTAGAGAAAAAAATATCTGGTTACTTCCTTGGGTGCAACCAGCAGAAATTAAATGCATTTAAGAAATGAAACTTTTCCTCCTACTCCTTGAAGAAAATGCTTTCTGTCTATAATATGTTAACTTTCTAGCAGTACTGATGACATGCTACTAAAATGGCACCTGTAGTCAGTAGTTAGGAAGACTCGATTGGCTTGTTATACAGTCTATCCTGTGACTGGAAGAGTGTCATTGCCTCATAACCAAGTGACTATTAATCACTCATGGCCAACAAACTGAAAATATATATATTCATAAATGTCTAAGACAAAAAAAAAAAAAAAGAAAAAAAAAGAAAAAAAAGGCTGCTGTCAGAACTTCAATAATGCCAATAAATAAGTTTTCATTCTTATTTCATCAACAGTGATCAAGTATCTATTTATTAGTAGTATTAGTATTACTGTTACTGTTACTATTATTACCATTATTACCATTATTACCATTACTATTACCATTTACTATTATTATTATTACAAAAAAAAAAAAAAAAAAAAAAAAAAAAAGAACAATGACCTTAAATTATGACAGGGGAGGTTTAGAGTGGGTATCAGGAAGAATTCCTTCACTCAGTGGGTTGTTAGGCATGGAACAGGCTGCCCAGTGAAGTGGAGGAGTTGCCATCCCTAGAGGTATTTAAGAGATGTGTAGAAGTGGTGCTTAGGGACATGGTTTAGCCATGGAATTGTAGTGTTAGGTGGATGGTTGGACTTGAGATCTTACAGGTCTTTTCCAAGCTAAATGATTCTATGATTCTATGACTAGAACATCCCTAAACCTTTCACTGGTCGATATAATATTGCATTTTACAACTCCCAGTAATATTAACTAATAAGTATTGAAGTCCTCTCTGCTGTCTTAAAATAATTGTAAATAACACTACTACTTACACTGGTGGTGATGTTTTATTTTTAGCTATTTTTTTGGAAAACCCTTGTATTTTCATACTTCAAGAGCAAAAAAATTCTTCATATGCCAATAATTTTATTTGCTGTTCTCATGTTGACTCCAGTTGAAATTTTGACACTCAGATTTTCAACTAATCAACTGATGCAGGTTAATGGAAGCCAATAGGGCCAAATGGAAATATTTTCTTTTTACTTAAAATAGGACTGACTACCTTTTGTTCTGCATCATTTTCTTGATCTTCAATTTTATATAAAGATAAATTCAAAGCTAGTCCATTCAAGTCCTCAATTACTAAACAACTGAAAGCTTTATAGCAAAACAAGACCCGGGAAAGGAGATATTTATACAACAAGTTTAAGGGAAGAAAAAAGTAAGTTAAAAGCACGAGTGATGATTAAATTGTGTAGAAAGCATGTTAAACTAAAACATGAAGTAGATATTATGTTAAAGAAATTAGGAAGCATGGATGAATATGTCCTTACACAAATTATTAAAACTATTGTCCAATTCTGCTTTTCTGAATTAGGTATTTCCTCTGAGGCTACAAGAATTAAGCTCACTACATGACTTGTTAATCTATGCTAGAAACCCTTTTACTTTAAAATATCCTCACAATTCTGGGTACCTTTATATTATTTTCTCATTCTTCCAACAGAAGAAAAATAAACATTCTGCAAATCTTTTGGGGCTATTTTCTTCTGTGATCATAAGCCACAGAAAATAGTAGTTCTGCAAAAATACATGGAAAAACATATTAATGATTTATGCTGGAGAAAATAACTAATTTGAAGTACTTTGGTTCTTAATAAGCAACTTTCTTTTTTGATGCCATTAAAGTAAATGTAACTGAGATTTGGGTTCTACCAATTGCCTTTTAATTGGAATGAAAGTTACACATATTGAGAAAGCTAAATTAATATCAGAAATGTATTGTCAGGGCAGCTGTTACTGAGATACAAAAAATGAATCTGTAATTTAAATTGGACACTTTTTTTCTTGAATTGAAGGAAAAGAGAACAAGAGAAGTCATTCAAGAAGTATTGGGAGAAAAACATAGATGATTTATAGTATAAAATTTTAAAAATGTAGCAGCTTCTCTTCATTTTCAAAAGTAGTCTGATTGCAAAATAAAAAGAGCAGATGAGACTACAAAGACTGCATTGTACTTGTTCCTAATCATGTATGATAAATAGTGATACATGACAGACACTGAAATCTATTCACAAATGATCAGTTTCAAACAGATGCTTAAGCCAGGACTACTATGGCAGACCTATCACTCAGTAGGAAAAACAATCTTTTAAAAATCTTCACGAGCTTACCTTGCTAAATGGGAAAAGAAGACGTCCAGAAAATACAGGCTGAGAATATCACAGAGAATGATCCTCCAAAGGCTCAGGAGAGAAGATCAGAAAGAGTCCAAGCAAACTATCCATTTATTTTCTGCTGGGTAAGTCATTATGGTATCAAAATACACTGGTTAAGGTTGTGGAGGGTTGTATGTTCTGTGAACTAAGCTATAACCCAAGTGTCCCACCAAGAAAATTTTGTTTATGATGGATCTGGTGTAAAAGTTAAAAAGTAATAAAATAAAATAAAATAAAATAAAATAAAATAAAATAAAATAAAATAAAATAAAATAAAAAGAGAGAGAGAAGTTAAAACATATCTTCTTCAGTTCACTAACGTGATCAATGATCAATGCCTATTCCTAGTAAAAGATAATTCAACATATTTAAATGTGTTTTTATAAAGAATCCACATAGATTTATATTTGTTTGGGTCAACAGGTTTCTAGGACTTTTATTTAACTTTCAATTAGAAATGATAAAAGCAGAATGGGTAATTCAAATATCTCTTAGGTTGCAAACTGCTGAAAAACAGATGTTATCAGAAAGGATTGGACTATTTAGGTTGTTGATGTGTTCAAACCTCAAAGCAAATAGAAACTTCAGATTTCAGAGTGCTTCTCTCCACATAGCTATTCTCAAAGTCTGGTGAATTCCAGTTGTGCAGATCAGTTGGTCCCTCGAGGTTTGCCCAACAGAGGAGAGATCAAATTAATCATTTTAATTAAAAAAATGCTCACAAGCTGTTTTATGGGTGGCCTATACAAATTAGATGTTTTGTAGTTATAAAACAAGAAGTTTGACAGTTCTTCAATAGAAACATAATTAAAAATAAAATTAAAATATAATAAATGTAATGTAATATATAATTAATGTATATAATATATAATATAATAATAATATATAATATATAAAATATAATTTAAAAATTAATATCTTTTAAAAACTCTTGATAAGATAATGGCCAAGAGACACAGGGATATATTTATTGGGGATTTTAATGCTGCAAATATCATTTGTATTTGAGGAAATTGTCCATTCTCACTTATGAGAGAAAGTGTGTTCTTTGTTTTTTGCATCTTTTTTCTTTCTGTAGGCTGCAGTTTAATGTTTCTGTGGCATGAAGATCATCATTAAACAATCTCATTATCTCTGAGTGAAAAAAACAATGATGTAGAAGCAGTAAATTTCTGCATATGGATTGTATATTAGCTTGCATCCAATATAATCATAATCATTTAACTTACTTTTACATAATCTTTGATGCTGAACTTCCAAATGCTGAATTATTTTTACTCTCTTGTATCCAATACCCTTGGGTTTCCTAACAAAACTCCTCATAGTCACCACAGAGGTATCAGTACCTATAGCAACTCTATTAGGAATGAAGACCTCTTAGTCAGACCTCTTATATTTTTAATTTAAATATTTTAAATTATAAATTTAAAATTTTTAAAAAATAAATTAAATTAAATTAAATTAAATTAAATTAAAAATTTAAAAATTTTAAATATTTTTAATGTTTCCAGTCTTCATCATTCTATGCTAGTATTAACTGGTAACATATCAGAAAGCCCCCAAACCACATATTATCATGGTCCCTATCCTAAAACAGTCAGTCCAAAGTATGGTGATTAAGTGAAATACAGGGATCGAACTTGATTTTATCCTGAAGTGCAGCAATAGCACAGCTTCAAACATAATAATGAAGAATGTAGAAACTCAGAAGTTGGCTCCCATTCTCCTCTGTTTTAAGATCCTCATTTGATATTGCCAGCGGGAATTCCAGTGCTAAAGCAGATTTCTACCTGGTTGATCAGTGATTAAGGTGTTGATTAATAGTGACTTTCTCTCTCTCTCTCTCCAATAATCGAAGAGATTAGTTAGCTCCATGCTATAAAGGTGAAGTAATTAGAAGTCAAATACAGTGAGGAAAATCTTTCTCCCCTGCAAACACAAAATGTGCTCATGACTTTTGGACAGAGAAATCAACTAACTGCTTTCCTTGTCACTTGCTCTGGACTTCATAGCAAAAATTCTGTATTTAAGTTCAAAGGAGGTAGGGAAGACAGAGGCAGCATGACAGAGATGTCCAAAACCACTTTTATCACTATCTTATACAACAGAATTCATTTCTAAGCAGTGCCTTGAATCAAACACTGGCTATTTTGCAGCATGTAATAGTCTGGTAGTTCAGAAATGAACTACTTTTGAGCACTGAACCACTGTGAGCTAGACTGTGTTGGAAACTTTTCTACAGTAATTATAAAAGAAGTCATGGGTAATGCAGCTTTAGCTGTAGATCCTGTAGACACTTAAAATTAGGTGAAATACATCAGACTTAATGTCTTTGATAAAATACTACATAAAGTTTAATTCATTAATGCAGGAAAAAAGTTAATACTTCTTTTATGAAATAAAACTTCAGAAGTAAAATCATGTGCTCAACAAGAACAGTGTAAGAAGCCCTGAAAATCACCAAAATGCTTAATATCAAATAAATAACTTTAGTTAATTGTTAATCTAGTTATTGACCCATTAACTAGAACATCTGTATATGCAAATAACAATGACGATCCCTATAGTTAGGAAAGAGTTCTGCTTTAGAATAAAGCAGAAGATATCCATGATGAAGTTAATAATCTCTCAGTTAAAACAAAAACAGTTAACAGTTAAAAAAAAAAAAAAAAAAACAGGGAAACAAAAATTGAATATTTTTATCATTCTTAATCAATTTAATAAAAGATACTATTTGCCTTTTGGGAAAGAATCATCTGACTTGTTACCCCAAGCTGAATTCTGAAAATTACTTTTGAACCACAGTTAGGATTACTTTTCTTGCTCATTTTCCTTTTTAATAAATGAAGAAGATGCCAAGGACTTAAGCAGAGATTTCCTCCAAGAGAAATCAGAAACAAGCTCATCCAACTCTAGTTAGGTTTATAATTTTTTAAGTTTTCCAAATCTGTCTTGACCTTTTCTGTAACTCTAGCAAGAAACGTCAGTGTGATGTATATCTTAACTTCTACTGTATACACTTCTGTCAAAAATCCAAAGAAAGAACAAAAGATTTAATTCAGTAGCAGAATGCACATGGAGGTTTGGAGAGGATTTTCATGATGTTTTTTGAAGGAATCCTTGAAATTGAACTGGTTCACGAGCAGACTCCTCTTGGATCAATTAAAAATTTGACTTAAAAAAAAATAGTTTATTTGCTTTCTGCCAAGATATAAATTAAAACTCTCTGTATATATATATTAGCATAACCAATAACTATATTTTTTAGCTGTGGTCTGTGTACAACAACAACTTACACCTTGACAAGCATCTTTTCAAGCTATCTTCTGAAATGTTTTTATTTCTGGAAATTGCTAATTACATTCTTCATAGTTAGTAATAATTTCGTATTGTTATAAAATGGTCATGTAAAACAAACAAAATATTTATCACTGAAAGTGATGAGGACCATCTGCGTACTAAGTTGCAGCATTTCTCCTGATTTTTGTAGTCTCTCCAAACCAGTTCTTTTGGAAAGATTAGCAGCCTCATCTATACATAGAGGTATCAAAAACATGGTCATATCTACCAAACCTCTGGAAAAAAAAACACAAAACAAAACAAAACAAAACAAACTAGAATGGTCATAATAGGGATAGAACATTATGAATCCTTTGTGACAGAATGACTAGTTCTACTTGAGTAAACAATAAAATTGCTATTGATTTCAGTAAATTTTGGTTTATTAGAGGATTTTATACAAGTTCTACATATCACCAGTATATATGCAAGTAGAACAAAGAACCTAAAATGGAAATGGTTATATTTTCTGTGTGAACTAAACGCATTCCATTTTCAATTGATAAAAAATTTGTATTCTGCATGAATAATGGGTATTCCACCCCCTAAACAACAAGGGACAATTTCAGTCTCTGCAAATGCTTACTGATTTCATTTTGTCAATTAAAACAGATGGAGTAAGGATGGAAGGGAGTTAATATATTATTGAGAACTGTTTTTTGTTGTTGTTGTTGTGTTTTGTTTTGTTTTTTGAGCAAATGTGGTATTCATTTTATGATACTTTCTTTCCAAGCTTCTGGAACCAGGTTGGGGAAAATAGAAAGATAAAGTCCATCGTATATAAACCCTGAAAAGTCTTTTGCATGATTCCTGTTGCTATTTTCAAGATTTATGGTTCTAAATATAAGCTGGCAAGTATTTTCATCCTCAAATGGTAACTCCTGCATGTAACATGCTTGCTTGGCATGGGTGCAATTATTCACAGCTGTATGCAAGATGTTGTTAAATGCAGAACAGCATCTCTAGCTATCTCCTGCGTACTGTCAACAAACAATATTCAGCTGATTCCTCTTTCTAAACAATTCCTCCAAATGACAAAAACCTGCATATCAAAGACAAACTGGCAACTATGAATAGGGTCTATTTGGTTCAATATCATCTTATTTTTCATATTGATCGGATGAGTGCAACCAAAATGGGGACTGAGATGTTTTTTGTCATCTGAATAAAAATATTTGGTTACTCAGTCAATTCCCTTCACGTTATCTTCTCTATAATTGCTGGAAAATCATTCACAATGGTCTCTCTCTACATGCACCCCTTGTAGAAAACTCAACCTGGGCCTCAGGTTTAAGGTGTTTTGTTAAAAATTATTATGCAGTGCAAACCTAGTTTGTATACTTGCCTTGTTATTCATTATATCCATGTTATTCTCCAGGTGTATATTTCAACATTGCTACTATCGTAACGTCAGCATATTATTCAAATATATTTTACACTGAAGGATGCATTTGGAAAAGCATCAAAACTGTAGATTATTTTCTAGTTCAGGACTTCAAACCTTCTTAAAATTTTTATCTCTAATTCATTTCATTGTACTACATAAGAGTTGCTTTTTATTCTCTAAGGTTATTATAGCTTGGTAAGGAAAATAAGGACCAAGGTGTTACACATGTTGTTGTATAATACAGTATTTCTGTGAATTACTGTACTATAGGAACGACCCTAATGGAAAGTTACCCCCTAGTAAACTTGATATGTGACTGTTTTCTTCTCATATTGTGGGGCACATATATACTGTATATATATATATAATATATGTGTATGTATATATATCTGTACGTATATACAGACATACGTATATATATGTACACATACATATATGTAAAATACCTCTTGTCAGAAATTACTTCTCAGTAAAGAGGCCTTCCTTTTTTTTTTTTTTTAACCCTTTTTTTCTTTTTCTCTTGTCACTTCAACCCCCCACCAAAAAAAGGCAAGAAGCATCGCAAAAGTGAGTCTCTGAACAAGAGAACTGAATGAGAAAGATAAGTATTGACTAACAGCACAGAAATCTAAAACTATAACATTTTCACTTGAGAGTTCAGAAAAAAATGGATTGAGATATCTGAAAAGATCTTTATTTTCAAGACCAAGCTTGAAATGAAATGCTAGAGGAATAATTTCAGTGACAAGATAGCCTAGCTTTTTTGAAAACATCCTTTTAAAGTCTTACTTAAATAAAAATATATTTCTGACTTTCTCAATCCAACACAAATCATTTCACTGCAGTTTTTAGATTTTTTTTTTCTATATGTTACGAATATTTTCTCTTTTGTATTTGAAGATTTCATCACTGAAACTCTAGATTCATTTTAGGAGTTGTGCTAAATTAGGAAATGTGATTAATGTTATCAAGCTGTGGTATTTCATCTAGAGTTCACAAGGTTTAGCAGAATGCTTCTTTCCACCCCAACCAGTTATAGCTATTCCCCATGATAGCTGTGAAATTCATTTCTATGTAAAGTGGAGGTAATGCTCTTCAAAAGTAGTATCTTCTTCAAAAGAAAACAAGTGAGACTGGGGCAATTTGAATAAGAAAGGGAGAGATCTCTGAAAATTACCAAGATAATTAGATTCCACTTGCCTTGAGCCAACTTTAAGGCCAAAAAAAGCAACCAACCAAACAAAAAGCTTTCTTTCAGAAGCTCAGGTTGTCACCATGAATCATCACAGAACATCTTACATTGTATTCAGTGAAGCATTTAAATATAATAGTTAATTTCCTAAAAAACTCTGTGGTCATTCAATGTCTTACTGTACTATGGACCTGTTATGACTGAAAGCATTGTTTATGGACACTGTTGAAGGTTTTTGAACATTGGAGCATGCCCACTTTACACATCTGCTAGAAGATCTAAAACATTAGCAGTGGAGCTGGCAAATCATCAAACTTAGAACAGATCTAATTTAAGTGATAATGTATTCATTTGTGCTTTTGGAGGCAGTTTTTCAAATGCCTGAACCATCAATTATTTTCAGAAGATTCCAACACAAAGGCATCGGAATTTAAAACTACTTTGAAAATGGTCACAGCTGAGAAAATTAGACTGGTGTTTATACTTCAGAAGCATTTCACCAAGTATCCTGCATATGCAAGAATCTTACTGCAAATTTAAGTGTCAGAAATATAAATATCTGAATGGGTAAATTCTTTCAGATGATTGTGCAAATATGCCCATCTCTTCACCACTGTTTTTACTTTGAGTGCAATAGTTTTTCATTTTATATTACAATATATTTTAGTACATTCCTGACTAATTCTTATACTTTTGTTCTGGTCAACACCTGCTTGTTAGACTATTACAATCCCTACTGCTAAACTTAAAAAAAACAAAAAAACAAAACAAAAAAAAAAAAAAACACTTTTTTTTAAGGAAAAAAATAATACTAAAAAATAAATATTAAATATTCCTCTGTCAAGAACAAGAATATAAGCATATTAGTAAATTTTATTTCCATTGCCATAAATGTTAAATATGAAGCACCATTCTACATATGGTGAAAGTCAGAATACAAATCAACACAGCTGTGTGTAATGTTGTTCTATAATTTTTTTAGCTACACCTTCTTGAGTATATGCCAGTTTAATAATGGCACACAATTTTAAAGTCACTTAGCAGTCTCTAAAGAAACAGACACTGTATATTACCATTTTAATCTTTACTGGACACAGCTGGAGACCAAATTATAGTTCAGCAATGGCATGAATGGAATAGGAAATATCTCACAGTGATTTTTCCCTCAATCTATTGGGGCGGGGGGGGGGGGAGGGGAAGGGAGAGGGGTTAGACAAAACAAAACAAAACAAACAAACAAACAAACAAAACCGAACAAGTATGGCCCTCCTGGATAAAAAAAAAAAAAAAAAAAAAAAAAAAATGGGGGGGGGGGGGGGATTTTATTAAACTATCTCCTGAAACAAGCAAGCCAGATCAAAATGCCTCTGAATTTGAAAGCAACCATATAGGCTATTAGTTTTATGTAACTTGTGTTCAGAACAGACAAGTTGAAATACAAATATTTTCCATGAAGAATCAGAAGTACTATAACATGTACAGCTCACAGCTCACAGCTTTGTGGGTATGTCAAGTACACATTAATAATTACTTAACCCATTAACTGGAGTCACTTATTTAAGAAAAGTTTTACAAAGTGTCTCCATAGAATCTGGGATGGTAAACTCTTATTGAATGTTTTAGTGAGATTATTCATCATTCGCAAACCCAAGATTGAAGTTATGGCCTACCACAAACGATATATGTTGTAGACCAGCCAGAGTAAGATTTACTTGCTCTTCTGGGTTGATTACATTTCCACACATTCCATGTGTAGGATTCCTATAACAGATTTCACATTTTCCCTCCAAATGCAAATGTGGTGTGCATCTAATCTCAGGTTTCTTAGGTTAGAAAGAGTATTGATATGTTGAGAAATAAAAATACCATTTCTATAAAACAGAACACAAGAAAACTTTCTCCCATGTAACAATCTGCAGTGAACTTGAAACAATTTTCATCAGTGCAGAATCACCAGACTTAGAAGTAAAATACACAGAAAGTTAAGACAGTTATAAAGCCTCCCACTCAGGTATGCCCTTAAGATATGAGTCCCATTGCAATTATAATTTACTGTGTTTGCTTTCATTTTTATGTAATCTTACATGAGTAGAAAATATAACATGGTGTATGCCTTGTTGAATATCATATAACATTACTTCTTTCCATGCTAAATCATGTTAGAATTTTTTTACATAAAGAGAAAACCTAGCAGGGGCCTTGCATATGTTGTTATTTAGTGCACCACTAAGAGCAAAATTGCATTATTTCAATAACACACTTCATCCAATTGCATTTGGTACTACAATGAAAACACTATTAGCAACAGAATGGTAATTGATTGGCATGGAAATTATGATAACGAAATAGTCCTTAAAACCAGTTAAGACATTAATTAGAGTAGACAAACAGGAGTGATAAATGATGATTTCCTGAAAATGCTACTTCAACAAAACTGAAATATGTTGCGAATACATGGAGTTGCAAAATATTCCTGGTAGACAACTTTTCTGGTGTCGTGGTTTCAAGTGTTAGAATATTAACTAATTTTGATCTTGAACACGGTTTTCTTTCAAAAAAATCTTGAAACCCTAAACTTTACTTTCCATCCTTAAACATTGACCTTTTTATCTCTATCTCACTAGATCAAAAGGTAACTTTGAAGTAGCAGATTTTCCTACAGACTGGAAATTGAAACTGTAAGTTTTATTCAGTACTATTTTTACCAGCATCATCACCATTTACTCTGCAGTAAAATCTGAAACCTGGTATAGTCTGAGACAACTGTTAAGCTCAACAATAAAAGATATAGAACCAAAAATGCATATCTACTGCCACAAAATATATAATATCTAAAGATAAATACTAGCATTAAAATACAGATTCTGTAATCAAATACTATACCCAACAACCAGTTCTACATTTTTATTTATTTATTTATTTTAATTGTTACACTTCTAACATAGAACAAGTATAGAGAATTTTCTGTTTTAATCTGGTTGAGGTTTCATTCTTGAGACAATATTTCAGGTTCTAGTTTCAAAAGTGCAATGCAATGGCATGGCATTAACAGCCTGTATATACTAGAGCATATGAAACTGGGGGGGGCTGAAAGTTTTGCTAGCTAGCACTTCACAGGGTTTTTGTGTCCCCTCACACATTGTTGAACATCATACATGAGCACAGTCTCAGAAAAACTTCAGACTTGACAGAGTTCAGCAGTGGAGAATCAATAGCTGAACTACAGCAGAACCCTAATAGTCACCTGAGGTTAAAATGTAACATTTTATGTGACATGTAAGAGCCACTAATGTTTGTTTTAAGACTAGCAATCACTTCCCTAAAGATTCATCGAGCATATAATAGGGGGAAAAACACTGTGATGCTAGGGCTCCTGTAATTCCCTTTTGTTTCTATGCTAAGCAGAGCGTGGAGTCCTGCAGGACCAGCTCTGCTCCCTTCAGACTGTGTTGTCACTGTACTTTGTCACAAACCAGATAGCAAAGAGATTAAAGCTGAATCCAAGCTAACATAGTTGAGGGGATAAACCTAAATGAACGAACATTTGCCAATATCTGATTTACACAAACCCACCCTGAATCTTTGAAGTCCTCGAAAAGTAACATTGGGTGAGACAAGAGGCATGTTTGCAGGTTTGTTGATTCATTTAATTTTAGTGTGAAAATATATAAAAATGCATCAATTAGGTCAGAAAAAGCCAGTCTGTAGACTGTATCTTGATGAAAAAATTAAAGTGTTGAGTATCTTCAGACACAGACTACCAAATGATAAAATATAATGATTATCTAACTTGCTTAGCAAGTAAGCCTGAACCTCGTATATCTGTCAAGAAACATGCATACCTACCATAATCAATTTATATCAGCATCATTTTGTAGCACTCTCAAATAAATGGCTAGTGGAGGAATGCATGGCTTACTGAGGGAAATTTACTACATAGGATGGTTTTAAGTAGGGTTACAATTACAGCACTGACCACTTGGGGTAACATATTCAAAGAGGGGGCACAGCTTGTTAGTAAATGGGTAGATTAAAATTAAAACCTTAATTTGTAACTATTAAAAGTTCTACACTTTGTGATTCACTAGAGATTTAGTCAAACCTAGCTTTGAACTACAAGGCTGAAGACCTAATTGGAACTTTTTTTTCTTCCTTGGAAAGACTGTCAACCTGAGTGGGCATTACTGGGAATTATATAACTCAGCTGGAATTAGTGAGTCTTAAGTGGTTTAGTCTTAACAGTAATAAAGAAGACATGAGTGATTGCACAGGAAGTTCAGTCTGAACACATGCAACACAAGCTCCACCATGAAACAGTTAAGCATTGATCTAGTAGCTTTCTTCACTGTGCAGACGTAATATCATTGTAATTGAATGAAAACTTATTTGGAATAAAAGCTATTTAAAGGTTATAAAACAGTGAAATCCAACTGTAATATGAATAAAAATTCACTCAATTAGTACATTTTTCCTCCACCTGTACTGACTTGAGTACTAGGTAAAACATCACACAACCTGTCACAGGCCTCATATTGCTGCAGTCACAGACTTCTGTGATTAAATAGTAAGCCATACTTTTCAGTAGAAGGAGAGCAAGGCTCTTTTGTTTTTAAATATGTGATCATGACATGCAACACAGTGAAAATTGTTCAATCTTTATGTTAACAGAAAGATAATTATATTTTATAATTAATCATTATTATATCTGATAGTTAATATAGCTTTGCTCCCAAGATAATCAAATGATAATGAATCAAATAAGAAAGCAGAAAGAACAAAAAAATGGTGTGTAGAACACTGGTTTCACGTGTAATAATAATCATAAAAAATCTCCCTCTAGCCATAGTTTCTACAACAGCTAAGCTGACTCCAGTCATCCTTTAAAAAGTAATTAGGAGATTGAACAACATTTTATAGGAGCTAGTGTTAAATTGCTCGGAGCTTGGAAAATATATCACAACTGGCAGGCTCTATTTGTCTCAGTTTTTATGCCCCATATTTAAATGAAGCTCAGCTTCTTTTAAATGATTACAACAGTGTTTTGCTCACTGTCACTGCCGTATAACAGAGTTACACTGCTGTGGGATGAAACTCAAATTTAGTTCCAGGTAAATCAACTGCTGCTTACATTCATCTCCTGTCCTAAAGTCCTTCATTCGTTATTGTGAGATATGTGATATTTCTTGATCCCTGACCAGAAAAGGAATCTCGCAAGATCAGTATCACTAGTATTATGGAAACAAAGAACTGAAAAATGGAAATGTTGTTATTCCATAATGAAAAAAAGGTTCCTGGCCCTCTTGAAGTCTCAAGACATTCAGCTGGGACCAAAGCTTGATTCTTCTTTTATTGCTTCAAAAGTTCCCTACCATGGTACAATCAAGAAGTGAGCTACACAAAATTCACACAATAGATGGTGTCAGGAACAGGTGAAAATTTGACAATAGCTATCTATAAGCTCTTTGTAACTAGATTTTGGCATTGGAGAGAAATGCACAACAGGGTCTATAGACACACAGAAAGTATACCCTATTAACAAATTCCATAAAGTTTCTTAATGTGTACAGTATCCATCTCTCAGACTATTTTAGATAACTTAGCATAGGAAACAAGGAGTCTGTGTTCATGTTACAGAATATTGTTCTCAGCTTTTAATGCTTTAATTTAGTCAAAAGGAACTGTTTTTATTTATTTATTTGTTGTATATGCCTATTGGTTAGCTTAAAAACATCTTCTTGTTGAAAAAAGTTTTCAGATGAAGCATGCAGCTTAATACCAAACAGACTGCTACTGCTACTTCTAAGTTTGACTGCAATTGTTTCTATTCTGCCCATTGCTGTTTTGCCCTGGAACCTTCAAAGAGACTTTGTCAGTAAAAATATCAGATAGATTATGAAAATTCAGGGTAATTTGACAGAATACGGAAAAAGTGCATCTCTATGGTTTTTATTTCCTATTAAAGGAGTTTAAGATAAATAGAATTTACAAAATGTGACATAGCTGGAAGGAATTTCACAGTTTCACAGTTCTCCTAAAGTTTTTCTAGAGAATATACATTGTGTCACACTCTCCCACAACTGGATTCCCAGTTGTCTGACTGTTGCCTTCATTGGAAGGTGAAAGCTTAAACTGAAGTAGAAACATGATTTGCCCAAAATAACAAAATAATTTTGTCTTAAAATGAATCCAGGCTTTAATCACAAGTATTTATGAATATTAAGTTGTGTTACACTGGATTGAACCACTCCACTTAGCATTGGTTAACTTCAAGATAAAAATATGTTCTATAAAACCTGTAGTATAAACATCAAAGTGAATCCTCTGCATGTATTTTTGTATGTGAGTGTGTTCACCTACGTATATATTTAATGACATTATAATATTTTTAAAAAATGTTATTTAGGAAATTTTAATAGGAAAAATATGGCAGGACTGGTGTATGTCATATGTTATAAAACCTAAACTAGTGGTTTTAGAAACGTGAATGAGCTGTGACAGCCAAATTGTCTGTAATAGAAAGTTCTAAATTTTTAAAACTCCGCTTATCAGAAGGATAAGAAAGGGATGCCTTTTCTTATAAGCAATGTGAAAAAAATAATATTCCTTATTTGATACCTGTAGCATACCATAAATTGATGCTTGCACATTAAACTCTGCAGTGAGGAATGAAAGTAAAATAGGGATGCATAACAAGACCTTCAGGTTCTTAATCCAAACCACTGACTAGATCTGTCTCATACTTCCAAGTAAGCTATGTCCCATCTGGATTGCACCCTGTGGAAAACTCTCCCAAGTAATAATAAGAAGGATGTGACTGTTGTCCCAAGAATGAAAATGCCTTTCTTTGGTTCAGTTCATTGCTGGTAATTTTACTCCAATGTAGGAACAAGACAGTATTGTCTGGGTAGAAAATTTAAATGAAAAACAAACAAACAAAAAACTATTCTATAGAAGTGGAAAAGAAAGAATACTTGAAAGGCCTAAAACCTAAGAGAGTCTTCTAAATGATGTATGAAGTCATGAGAGCATGAGGAAAGTTATTCTGTAGATTTTGTATGTGGTTTGATTTTCAGTAGTGTAGGTGCATACACAGTCGAGCTAGCCAGAATACGAGAACCAAACTCTCACATCTGTTTGACTACAAAGCCATTTCTTCTATTGACAAAACATGGCCTAAAGAAAGACTTATAGCAACATTTCAGAAGTAATCTAGAGATAGCCATTAAATCCATATTTCTTCAGTATTTCAGTTCTTTCAATTCATTATAATTAAAAAAAAAAAAAAAAAGCTATGGTATTCAGAATTATTTACAGTCATGGTCACAGTTCACACCTGTGTTGCTCTATATCAAGTTTACTTTCTTTGCCACCAGGCAAATGCACTTTCAAGAACAAGGCAAAAAATACACTGAAAGAATTTCCCACCTCATGTATATGAGTTAGCACCTAGATCTTCAACTTGCAGGTATTTGAAAATGCTATTTCTTATGAAATGAGATGTAACATTGGGGGTGGTTATATTGCTGACAAGCCTTGCAAATATCTAAATCCTGGAAAGCCTTGAGTAGTCTGCTACAGGAAAATAAAGCACTCTAAGTTCTTGTAGGTAGTTTTGTACTTCTGGCCAGAGGTCAAACAAAATGTCTGTTTAACATCTCCAGTTTTGATCAATTCTGTGTTAAGAGAAATGTGGTAACAAGGTGTTGGGATATGGGAAGCAATGTGACTACAGCTTGAAATATGTAGGAAGCATCACTCTTGGAATCCCAGAACTTGTGAATTAACTCCAGGTGTTATGTGGTCTGCTGTACATAGCTTCGATATCTGAAAAGCACCTAATAGATGACCTTTATTTGGTTTATCATTTTTAAAAAGGTGATTTATTCACTAATTCACCTGAACTTTGAAATGCCTAATAGAGATATAGAATTATGTTTCTAATTGAATTTTTTTTAGGTTATGAATCATGTCCCCTGGGTATCATAAAACACATGTGCAAAGAATTTCAGGCACAGTTGGATGTTTCATGTCTCTATCCCTCATTGTGCTGTTCAGATGGGAACAAATACCAATGTTGTAAATTGTGAACATAATTTCTGCTGCCTGTAGCTTGAAATTGTATAATGACAAGCATTTGAAATTCTGTCCCATTGACAACAATTCAACATTCCTATTGAGTGGAAACAACGAGTCTTACTTTAAAGGCTTTATAATTATTAATTTGATTATTAACAATTGTAAATCAAACTCAAAAGCACAATAACCATGGTGTTTTAAGGTAGAAAGCAAAGACAAATAAGTAAATAAATCCAGTGTATGCCTGGATGTTTCATTGAGAAGATGGACTTTCTGAAATGTCAGAAAACCTGAAGTTTTACAGAAATTCATTCAACAGTTGTTTGAACATTGTGTTATGATAGAAGGTGCAAAATCTGGTCTGTGTGAAGGCTGTAAATGAAACAGCCAGGAAGTCAAGAAGGTGGAATGAGGTGGTAGGTGAGATGTGTATATTCATCAGGATCAACTACCAAATCACATTGACCATGTTGGCATTTATCAAGAGAATTGAATTTCCTGTTTGAAATAAAAGAAAGTTCCCTTTGTCAGGGCATTGACAGTTGCCTCATTGACTTGCTTGAGACTTGCTGAAATTTGAGGTGACTGTTTTGGCAAGTACTCTGGGTATCAGTCACTTCAGACAGGGCTAGCAGCATGAAAATCGTGTTTATAATGTGTGCAGAAGTAAAATGTGAGGCCCCAAGAATACCACCTGTCCACTGATCCAGTCACAATCCAGTTTCGCACAGGAAGAGAAAAGGAAACTCAGAAAAACTCAATGCCTCTTAGAAATTTTCAATTTACATTATTATTAATAACTCTTTTATATTCACAAGATGTTGGCAAATAAAGATTTTCTCTTATCTGTTTATTTTAAATGAACATAGTTGTCAATTTAAGAGTGTCATTATTTGTGACATTTTTATTTTTATATTGATAATGACTGCATTATCTACATTTCGTTAACAACAAGAAGTTTCAACCAAAATCAGAGTCAAGAACACTAGGTTTTTAGTCTGTGCGTACTCTTAAAATGTATGCTTCATACACTGTTGAACACAGGAGTCCAAATTTTAAGGACATGAACATGTAATATTCCTACTGTAGTATGTAATATTCCTATTTGTCACACACAGGAACAGGCTCTCCAGGGACGTAGTCATGACACCAAGCCTGTCATAGTTTAAGAAACATTTGAACTGTGCTCTTAGTCATATGGTCTGAATTTTTGGGTAGACCTGTGTGGTGCCAGGAGTTGGACTTGATGATCCTTGTGGGTCCCTTCTAACTCGCAATATTCTATGATTCTATGATTCTATATCAAAGGTCATACCTTTGACCTTTGAGTTAACAAGTTATATAAAGGTTATATAAACCAGATATGGCACAGATGAAAACTTTCAGTGAGCTCTCTTGAGTCTGAATCCAGTGCCTTAACATTAAAAATATCCTCCTTTAAGGGCTAGAACATTTCAAAAATTGTTGATAGCAACATTAATATGCATTAATATATTTGTGTTATTCTAGAACACATATAAGGTAATGCATCTCAAAATTGTTTTTCAATTGGATCATGCAAGATTTTTAACTAGAAAAGTAAGTAAATGAAAAAAACAGCAACCAACACTTGAGATGTGTTCCAATTTACCTAATTTAGGTTGTCTAGCTTTATACAGCTATATAGGTTACTTCTATAGTGAATGGAGAGAAAAACAGACAGACATCTCAAAAGCATAATTCAGTCAAGCCTAAGGTATGGTTTAGGACTGTTTTGAATTCTCTTCCAAGATAGATCAGAGTAATTGCCTTTTGGAGACACCCTTAGTTATTTTACCACAGAGGTGCTTTATGTAATTGCTTTAGAACAGAAATGTATTTAAAAGTTTCTTTTGTAAATCCAGTTTTAGATGGTTCCTGATGAGGACCCACTCCTTTCCTGTGCAGCTGTACTTTATACATTGTTAGAAGTAATTTAGAATATATGAGTAAGTATACTTAACATCTCTCTTTGGACTTAGTATTCTTTTTTTTTTTTTTCCTCTTTTAATTGTAATCTGAGGAAAGATGCTCTTATTTTTCCTATTTCTCCTAGGTTTCTGCCCTTAAGTTAGAAAAATGTTTTGATTATGATTTGTAGAGAAAAAAAAAAAAAGAGTGCAATCATTTAATTGTCTTCTGATATTTATTATTAATATGAAAAGAAAATCTGTAATTTCTGACAGTATCAGAATTGCATATTCTCCCTTATTAAATGTACTGAAAAGTATATTCTTTTCAAACCACAGAATACAGGAAAAAGAAATTATATTCAGTAAAACTCTCAAGTTCCATTTTATTCAATTCATTTTCCAATTTCTGTATCTATGAGAACAATTTTCTATACATTCTTAACTCCAGAAATAATTGAGACTTTTAAAATCTACAATGTAAATTATTTCTTTAAAAATAAACAAAATAAAAGTATTCTGACTGGGTATTTTCAATTATTTTGTTATGACATCGGACCACAAAGCCGATAATGTAATAAACTTGGGGTAACACATCTGAGACTGTTTTCTAACTTTTCCCTGAAGAGACTGCTGGATCCATTCGATGTAGAAACATAAAATATAAATGAAGTCATTTATGAACTGCTGTAACTCAAATCCTGTTCCAGCCCAGTGCTGAAAATGAGACCCGCAGTCTCATGTTTTTCTCATATTGGAGAAAATAAATGAAATTGTTTTCTAGCACATGAGCAAAATATTACTAAATTCCAAAGAAGAAGAAGAAAAAAGAATGGAGCTATTTGTAATGGTTATATTAAAATACAAAATTATCCTAAATGTTTTTCCCTTCAAACAGCCTATGGCTGTTTACAGTAGCTACATAACACAAAAGGGCAAATATTCTTCTCTCAGAGAAAACAGCCTAAACTTAGATTAGGTACATGGTGAATGTTACGGATTATGGATTCCAAATTTTGTTCAGAAGGATTTCCATATAGATACAAAAGAACAAAAAGAAGTAGCTGAATCTTATTTTTAAATGTATACCAAGAAGCAGAAACCAAGAATCATGACATGACTATATTTAGACCTTCTGGTTACAATACATACATGCAAAGTCCTCATTTCAATGTGAAAGATAATAAGTCTCAAATTCAGGTACCAGTCTTGTCATATAGGGCTATATTTAAGAATTACATTTAACACAATAGTTCTTATTTAAATTTGCATTTATTTGTTTGTATTTAGAATGGTAAACCCTGAAAAAAAAAAAAAAAAAAAAAAAAAGCAGAGCACTAGAGTACTATATGATCAAATCTTTTTTTTTTTTTTTTCCTATATATTTTATTTACATAAATGTGCAGGTAGCCTTTGACATTGCACAGCCTATTTACTATTAGCACAACAGCATAAAATGCTGGCTTTAAGAAATTTGTCATAATTATCAAAAAGTATGTCTTGCACTTCAGTACAAGAGAGATATAATCATCTGTGTGGTGCCAGGAGTTGGACTCGATGATCCTTATGGGTTCCTTCCAACTCGGGATATTCTATGATTCTATTATTCTATGATCTGCTGTAAGCAGTATCTTACAGGAAGTAAGGAACAGAAAGGAATCATTGAATAGCAGAATCCTGGTACAATTTAGGTTCTACTTTTGGAAATCATCTAGTCCAAATACACGTTCAAAACAAGACTATCTGCAAAGCTGAATATTTATTTGAAGTTAGCTCAAATTAAATGGGGTCTTGTCAAGTTTTGAAGGCCTCCAAACATGGAGACTTAAGAGCCTCTTTGAGCAATGTGTTCCACTGCTTTACCACTCACATGATGAAGAATTTCTTCCTTATATCTGATCTGAATATTGTTTACTGCATTTTGTGGCCATTGCCTCTTGTCCATTTCACGTACATTTTCAAAGACAGTCTGACTATGTTTTCTTTATCCTCCAGTTAGTCAGATGAAGGCAAACATTAGATTCTCGTTTAATTTTCTCTTCTTCAGTCTGAGCAAACAGCTCATATGTCAGCTGCTCTTGTCGCCTTAACATCTTGGTGACATTCCACTGACTCACTCCAGTCTGTCAATGTCTTCCTTGTACTGACAACCTTAAAATTTTATACAGTACTCCAAATTTGGCCTCTAAGCATCAGAGAAGGAGAAATAATCACTCCTCCTGATCTGCTGGCTGCATTCTTGTGGTTAGTCCTGAATGGTGCAAGAGATAACTTCTGATCTATGTACAATTTTTTTTTCCACCTGGACTCCTATGTCTTTTTAAACAAAGGTAGAATCATAGAATCATAGAATTTCCCGAGTTGGAAGGGACCCACAAGGATCATCGAGTCTAACTTCTGGAACTTTCTTGCCAGTCAATCTCAGGCCTGTACTGCTGTGTGGAGGAACTCTGACATACCAGACTGCATTTGCTTTTTTTTGAACTTCTGTGAAGTTTTGTTTAACCCATTTCTCCAGGTTATCTCCTGAATGGCGTTTTGATACCTCATATGAATTTGCTGAAGATACAGTCCATCCCACTGTCCAGGCTGCTAATGGCAATTTTAAATAGTATTGGCCTCAGCATCACCCCCTGAAAAATGCCGTTGTAACCGGCCACCTGTCCAAACTTGAACCACTAAATCCTGATGGTCCAAGCATTTTTCCACCCACTATCTAAGCATGTCTTGCCATCAGTATATATATATTACCAGTATAACCATCCAGACAGTATCTCTTCAGTTTGGGTAACCTTAACCTGTAACCTTTCAAATTTCCTTTCTTATTTCTGACAGCTCACACAGGAGGAAGTGTGTGTTTTTATCTGTTGAGTTATTGATTTATTTGCAAGGGAGATGAAATGAGAAGCAGTGACTATTTCTTTGTTATTCTCTGTTTTGCCTCCCATCCTTATGAGGAAATGATTCTTTCACTTTTGAGGCAGTGTCTACAAGGTACCTATCCTTGGGATAATGAAAAGCTTCAGTCTTTAGTGTTGTCAATATAAAATTTCACCAGCACTGAACTACTGTCACGGAGCCAAGAAGGGAGAGAGAGTAATACGAAACATTATCTACTCAAATTAATATTTGGTCAGTCACTGAATTAAAATATGTTCTTGCTATAATGCCATTTCCTGAACATGCCATACAGAAAGGCCGAATGTTTTAGCAAGTGATAGTACCAGCCTTCTATTTCTTCCTTTGTCTTTCCAATCTCTATCTGTCTATTTTGGCTTTCAAAAGAAAATACATGGGGCATATTTAAAGCAAATGGGCATCATGAATAATAAGGACATCACACTGAGACATAAAACTGCCCGGTCTCCTTCATCTGTTCTTTTGGTGCAGTGATTAACCTTTAGGTTTATGAGTGTTTTTGCAGTTGCCTCGGATAAAATGTTTTATTACTTACCTCCCAGGCAACCTGGATTAAACTTATCAGGTCCAGGAAGACAGTGGACCATAATGACTGTTCTCTTGAAAATTGTATCTACCTCCTTACCACATTATCAGAACATTCCTTGCACGAAACAGATGGAAACATCAAGACGAGACGATACAACTTGTTAAGGTCATAATCCACCTTCCTATACATCATTCATGCTTAGTTGATTCCCAACCCCTCCTAGAGACAGATTGCTATACATTATGAATGCTGAGAATATCAAAAGATCATTTTCTTTTTGACATTAATTCCCATTTGTAAAGTCTTCTGCCTTTACTGAAGTTGCTTTGGTAGTGTGCTTGCTAATGACATATCACTGCCTTTCAACACAGAAACAGGGCAGAAGGAAACATATTTATCTTTCAGCAAAAACATTCTTCTCTGACACAGCATTTCAAGTATTCTGCTGTCAGTGTCAGAGAAGGAAAACCTAAGAGGGGAACAAAGGAGATTCAAAGGAAACCACAAGATGGATCCCCAGAGATTGTGCAGTAAGTAGTTTAAAATGGCATCTTTTTATGTACTTCGGAACTGGTTTGAGGAATACTGCTTAGCTTCCCCCTCACACCTACCTGACATCTCCTTCTACACTATACAAAGAGGGAGTCAATCATTTTGATCCATGTCTCCTGAACAGGGAAGATGAATATTTGAGTGTCAAATCTGAACTTGCTGTAGACCTCCTAATCATTTAGAGATACTGAAGTAAGTTTAAGGAGGGGAGGGAGGGGGCAGGAGGGACAACAACAAAAACACTACAAAGCTGTAAACATTGTTACCAAAGATCCTTCCCTCTTTTCTAAATATGCTTTCTCTAGCTAATTTAAACAAATGCAATGTGCATGAGTTGCTATCTATAAAACTATTAATATAGTGATGTAGGAATAACTATATCAGGGTGAAATGTTATATTCAGTCTGCACAAAGTATTAAAAATATCTTCAAAGAACTTAAAGTGTAAGACTTCTCTGGCTGCAGCATTTCAAAATATAGTTATTAAGCCAACAATAGCAGGTAGCAGCCCTGGCAAAGAATATCTTGGATTTAGAATCCATGTCATTACAATAAAACTGTCTGTATACAACTCTTAGAAGTGGAAAACTGGTTTCTGGAAGGGAATTACTTCATTGCTTCTCTGCTCAAACAAAGTGAAAAGAGGTGGATGGAAGTCTCTTTTGGTTCCATAGTGCTTCAGTTTATCTAAATCAGAGAAAAGAAACGTAACAAGCACTGAAAGCACTATTGGCCTTTAAAATGTTTTCAGGCTCTGTCCTGTTTAAGTTGTGAGCATGCTGACTGCTGACTAAAATAAAAATAAATAAATAAATAAAAGAGTGTCCAGATATGGATGACTTTTAATCCCAGTTTACTATCAAGTACATTTTGAATAATTTCAAACCATCCTCCAGTTTTCATCTCACATCTTAAAAGTTTGCATCATCAGCACATAAGAATATACAGATCCTCTTAGATTAAGCTAAGGTAGTACCACAAGGAGCACTCCCTGTGTTATGCATTTCCTCTTTTAAAATAGAAAACAGATGTTCGTTGGTGGAGTAATTTGGGAGTAGAATGAAGTGCAGATGAGCATCTTTCTTTGTAACTGTTGCTAACACCTGCTTCATTTCCTTTGGCACTCTCAGAATCCTTTCATGTGCACTGAAACAAAGGGAAGAGGAGAGGTAGGAAAACCAGAGGCTTTGTTTGCCCTATCTATTTCAGAGAGCAGCTTCATCTATCAGTTTGCTGTAGAGAGAAGTATCATCTCTGTGCTGCTGTCTCTGGCAGAAATATAAAGTATAAACTGTATAAAATCTTTTATTTTCCCTAGAACTCAGTCATTTAGACATGAACCTTACAGCTTCATTGCAAGATACTCTTCACGCAGAGGAACTGTCAGGTCAGAGAAGGGGGATAAAAATGAAACAGATGAGTTTCCTTTACAGTTTCCCAGTGGGAGTGCTCTGCTGAAATGCCAGTCCAGCTCTACTGGTTTCTGCTTTAACAGATGGCAGACAGCATTCCTTGTGTTTGCTTCCCATTTGGTAAATCACAGGTCACATCTGGTCTGGCCTCTGTTCTTTATGAACAGATGGGAGTACACGTTCATTATCGATTGCAGCGAGGAGATATGGGGATGGTAGGGAGGAGTGTTCATGGGGGGATGGAAAGTGTGAGGGAGTTAGAAAATAGAAAAGAAAACTAAAGAAGTCTTAAAAAACGGGAGAACTTAAAATGAACGCTAACAAAATTATCCTGCTGGTGAAAATGAAAAATTTAAAGAAGCGATATATAGATAAATGGATACTAGAAATTACTTCCAGATGTAAGGCACAATTGTGAGAATTTACTTAGAGAATATGATGAAAATCCACAGGTTAAATGACTGTCACCTCCTATTCAAAGTTATTGTATAGGACAGAAAAAAAAAATTATAATTCCTGTTTTCTTTCTACACAAGTTATTAACTAAAAAACAGAAAACACAGAGAAATGTTCTCACTCATTGTCAATCATAAGCTTTGTTTTAGGTAGAGAAGACAAAAAAAAATATTTTGTGATTCATTTCTCTTCTCATAGAGAACTATATTAAATTTTTTTAAAGATTTTTCATTCAACTTTCTAATAGAAAATGGGGTGATATTTCTGAGTCTGTATATATTTTCCTTTAATCAGGTTATGACTGTCAATTTTTCATATTTTTATTGGCAATCCTTTCAACATTTATAATTACATACAAAATTAAAGATTTCTAATTACCTCAACAGAAATTTTAAAATGTTGATTTTCAGTTAGAATTTGAGTTGTAAAGAAAAGATTCTAACATATTCTACTTTCAGAAATGTAAATAACCTGAAGCTTAAAAGTGAATGTGCTATCATAGTTTCAAATACACATAACACAAACCTACTCAAGTATAACAAATTCTTCTTTTAAGTGGAAAAATGCACACAAGGGCATAGACTTTGTAAATATACATGCAAAACACAAGCATTGTTGATCCTTGAACAAGGTGTAAATGTGTTTTACACTTGCCAAATACTAACGTGAGTAATAAAATAAATTTACTTCTTTGGTCTTAAGAAGCAAAGTAGACTTGAATGACTTGACACAAAGCAATGTCATGCAGAGCACGCTAATCAGATCTATATAGGAAGATCTCTGTATTTTCCTGGAATACAATAAGTATTATTTAGGACACTTAATTTGAACAGGCTGTTTTGACTCTGGCCTTTTGGTGTTTTACACATTTCTACCATCTGAAAATATATTTTGACAAGCAGCATTGTCTATTAGCAGTTCTCTATTACTATCGCTACTGCTAATAATAAAACTTTTTTGAAAATTAACTGTTCAATAATTTTCCCAGGGGAAAAGAAAAAAAAAACTTTTTTTTTCTCTTTTTTTTCCCTTCAGCCATTCAAATGGTTCTGTTTTTCTTCAGCTTAAATAAAACAGGATTTAAGGTGGCTTTATAGAGAATAAGACTTATCATTGTAACCATGAAAAGGTTAAAAGCAATTCAAACAAAACTAGGTTAGAACAGAACAGATATGCAAGTAGATTTTTTTTCTTATTTTTGGTCCATGTCAATGTGAAAGTCAGCATGGACATTTGTACCTAGCTATGAGCAGCAACAGAAAGAAAGGAAAAACTTTTCTAATCATAAAACACAAAGCATAGTAGCTCTATCACCTTATTCCTGTTCTTGAATGAATCCTAAAAAGAGAGAGAAAGTATGTTTTTGTTTTCAGAAGGTTCTTTTAAGACCTAACACTTTTTTAATACAAAATCAGAAAGGAGCTTATGTACTTTTGAAAGCGGCATCTTAGATCTTAACCAGATATAATAATTTCAGAGTACCTGAAAAAGTGCGAGGATGTGAGCCTCAACACACTTCTATCCCAAAGTCAAAGCACATACAAAATTTCCTGTCTTATTTGGTAAGTAGAAAACAGTAATGCCACCAGATCAAGAACGTTGTTGAGTCTGGCTTTCTGACAGATCAGCAGGAGTCACAGTTAGGAAAAAAAAAATAATTAAATATTTTCATTCCTTTTAAAAACTCCTTTAACATGAACTTGATGTCTAAACTAGATGCTCAATATAGGAATAAAGCCTGGCTTTACATAACTGGCCTGTGTTTGGATGGGGTTGTGTTTTTTGTTGTTGTTTTGTTTTGTTTTTATACTTTTTCAATACTCTGTTTGAAGAATATAGAGTAGAATTTCAGGGCTGAAATATGTCTGCTTCTGGCTTTAACTGAACTGGCAAGTTCCTATTGACACTGAGTACAGAGATAGTTCAAAGTAGGTGTTTAGAATAAAAAAGACAACCACTGCATATAATATTAGGCTGGGAATGAGAAATGCAGTGTAAAAGCAATGGGATTTGTAGAACAAAGTAGCTGTATAAGTAAGACAAAATCAAAAATGATGAAAGTGTGGGGAAAAAAAAAAAAAAAAAAAAAAGACCATAAAATGTTTGGGAGTCAGGAGAGCTTTTAAAAAAGTGTCGTGTTATGCTTCAAGCAAGCCAAAATCAGAAAATATTATTCCAGAGAAATTATGATTCTTCTGTTTCCTTTAGCTTATGAACAGGCTAGACACAACTTCTATACTGTCCTAAAGAACCTCAGTAATAGTGGGGATAGCATGAAATCTAAATTAAACATGATATGTAATTCAGACTCTAGAAGACTGGGCAACTGTAGTATAAGCCAATAGCACTGGGTACTAATAAAGTTACTTGGCAATTTCCATTATGCAACTTTGAATACTTGTTGATACTGGAAGACAGAGATTATCACCAGCTAAGACAATGTGGAGTTAACTATTGGAAGAGAAATTACACAGAGAATTCAAAAATGGGGAGAAAGGGGAGAAAGAGAAAAGGCAGCCAAAGAAAGAAAGAGGAGAGGGAAGAAGAGAAGAGGAAGTGAAAGAGGGAAGAGATGAGAGGAAAGAGACAGGAGGGTGAGAGATCGAGAGAGAGTGGTGAGGGAAGGAGCAGAAGAGAGAGAAGGGAAAGAGGAACTGAGGGGAGAAAGAGGGCAAGAGGAGAGAACAGCAGAGAAGAATGGAGAAAGAAGATGAGAGAAGAGGAGAGAGAAAGAGAAAAGAGAAGGGATAAGATGGAGAAAGAGAGTGAAAGAAAAGAGAGAGACCACAACAGAGAAAGGGGAAACGAGGAAGGAGGCAAAGACAGATAAGATGAGGAGAAGGAGAGAGAACATACAAGGACAAGGGTGAGAGAAGAATTGACAGGAAGAGAGAGAAAGAAGAGAGAAAGAGACCTAAAAAGAGAGAGAAGGGTGAGAGACATAGAATCATAGAATGGTTTGGGTTGGAAGGGACCTTAAAGATCATCTAGTTCCAACCCTCCTGCCATGGGCAGGGAGGGACACCTCCCACTATATCAGGTTGCTCAAAGCCCCACCCAACCTGGCCTGACTTTGAGAACTCTAACAATAATAATAGTAATAAAAATAATAAAAAACTGATCTTTAGACAAAGCAATAGAACAGATAGCTTGGAACTATGTATTGTTCTTTCTGGTATCATTTACATGTGCCATTTAACACCACTACTGACATGTCAATATTTAACAGCTTCGATTACAAAAACAGTGAGCTCAATTTTTTGCATATATTTTTTTTTTTTTTTTTTTTTTTTTTTTGCTTGGTTGGTTGCTTTTTTCTTTGTTTTTGTTTGTTTGTTTGTTTGTTTTCTTCTTAATTGAGACTTTGATGGAATCGCAGAATCACAAAAATCACAGAATCATCTAGGTTGGAAGAGACCTCCAAGATCACCTAGTCCAACCTCTGACCTAACACTAACAAGTCCTTCACTAAACCATATCACTAAGCTCAACGTCTAAATGTCTTTTAAAGACCTCCAGGGATGGTGACTCAACCACTTCCCTGGGCAGCCCATTCCAATGCCTAACAACCCTTTCGGTAAAGAAGTTTTTCCTAATATCCAACCTAAACCTCCCCTGGAGAAACTTGAGCCCACTCCCCCTCGTCCTGTCACCAGGCACGTGGGAGAATAGACCAACTCCCACCTCGCTATAGCCTCCTTTAAGTTACCTATAGGGAGCGATAAGGTCGCCCCTGAGCCTCCTCTTCTCCAGGCTGAACAACCCCAGCTCCCTCAGCCGCTCCTCATAAGACTTGTTCTCCAGACCCCTCACCAGCTTTGTCGCCCTTCTCTGGACTCTCTCAAACACCTCCATGTCCTTCTTGTAGTGAGGGGCCCAAAAATGAACACAGTACTCGAGGTGCGGCCTCACCAGAGCCGAGTACAGGGGGACAATCACTTCCCTAGACCTGCTGGCCACACTGTTTCTTATACAAGCCAGGATGCTGTTGGCCTTCTTGGCCACCTGAGCACACTGCTGGCTCATACTCAGCTGACTATCAACCAATACTCCCAGGTCATTCTCTGCCAGGCAGCTTTCTAACCACTCATCTCCCAGCCTGTAGCTCTGCTTGGGGTTGTTGTTCCCCAGGTGCAGGACCTGGCACTTGGCCTTGTTGAACTTCATTCAGTTGGCCTCAGCCCATCGGTTCAGCCTATCCAGATCCTCCTGCAGAGCCTTCCTACCCTTGAGCAGATCGACACATGCATCTAACTTGGTGTCATCTGCAAACTTACTGAGGGTGCACTCAATCCCCTCATTCAGAGCATCGATAAAGATATTAAAGAGAACTGGCCCCAGTACTGAGCCCTGGGGGACACCACTAGTGACCGGCCTCCAACTGGATTTGACTCCATTCACCACAACTCTTTGGGCCAGGCTATCCAGCCAACGAAGCCAACCCAACGAAGCATACGCCAGTCCAAGCCATCAGCAGCCAGTTTCTTGAGGAGGACGTTGTGGGAAACGGTGTCAAAAGCCTTACCGAAGTCAAGGTAGACCACATCCACAGCCTTTCCCTCATCCACTAAGCGTGTCACTTTGTCATAGAAGGAGATCAGGTTCGTCAAGCAGGACCTGCCTTTCATAAACCCATGCTGACTGGGCCTGATCGCCTGCTTGCCCTGTAAGTGCCGCGTGATGACCCTCAAGATAATCTGCTCCATGAGCTTCCCTGGCACTGAGGTCAAACTAACAGCCTATAGTTCCCCGGGTCTACTCTCCGGCCCTTCTTGTAGATGGGCGTCACATTTGCTAGCCGCCAGTCGACTGGGACCTCTCCTGATAGCCAGGACTGCCGATAAATGATGGAAAGCAGCTTGGCCAGCTCCTCCACCAGTTCTCTCAGTACCTTCGGGTGGATCCCATCCAGCCCCATCGACTTGTGTACATCCAAGTGCTGTAGCAGGTCGCCAACCATTTCCTCGTGGATTATGAGGGCCACATTCTGCTCCCCATCCCCTTCCACCAGCTCAGGGTACTGGGTATCCAGAGAACAACTGGTTTTGCTGCTAAAGACTGAGGCAAAGAAGGCATTAAGCACCTCAGCCTTTTCCTCATCTCTTGTAACTAAGTTTCCCCCCGCATCCAGTAAAGGATGGAGATTTTCCTTAGTCCTCCTTTTTGTGTTGATGTATTTATAAAAACATTTTTTGTTATCTTTAATGGCAGTAGCCAGATTGAGCTCCAGATGAGCTTTGGCCTTTCTAATTTTGTCTCTGCACAGCCTCGCAACATCCTTATAGTCCTCCTGAGTGGCCCGCCCCCTTTTCCAAAGTTTATGAACTCTCTTTTTTCTCCTAAGCTCAAGCCACAACTCTCTGTTCAGCCAGGCCAGTCTTCTTCCGTGCCGGCTTGTCTTTGGGCACGTGGGGACAGACCGCTCCTGAGCCATTAAGATTTCCTTCTTGAAGAGTGCCCAGCCTTCCTGGACTCCTCTGCCCTTCAGAACCACCTCCCAAAGGACTCTGCCAACCAGTATCCTGAACAGCTCAAAGACAGCCCTCCGGAAGTCCAATACAGCAGTTTTACTGGTCCCCTTCCTGACTTCGCCAAGAATAGAGAACTCTACCATTTCATGGTCACTCTGCCCAAGACAGCTCCCAACCACCACATCTCCCACCAGTCCTTCTCTGTTTGTGAACAGAAGGTCTAGCGATGCACCTTCCCTCTAGGCTCACTAACCAGCTGCATCAGGAAAAGGTTCTTGTATTTGTTGTATATATTGAAGGAAGGTTAGGTTCTTGTATTTGTAACAGTAAGTAAAAGACATAATTGACAGCTATAGATTGCTTTGGAGCTACAACATAAGCAAATCTGTGTGACAAAGAACACAATATTTCAGGCAACCCAGAATTAGAAAATGCAATAATTAAGACTGATTATAACATCTTATTCTCCTTCCCTTGTGCGTACATAGTGCAATACAATTTCTAATTCAAACAGCTGAAACCTTCCTCTGTGCACACTACACACAGATTTTACCTAAAGAAAAGCCATTTTAATTCAGTTTTATTACCTCTTTTTGGTATAAGGCCCTATGTCTCATTTATTGCACACTATTCAGCCCTTCCCTCTCTTTACTTCCTTACCAAGTTTTCTATGGGGCTATATTTTCATTTTTAGAACACTATAGTTCTTTATATTTCATATACCTTATATTTTTATTATTTATGAGGAACAATGTAGCAAAAGTGTATTTTTATTTTTCTGAAAAAAAGAAAAGCATTTGGTGTACAGAGAGACTGTAGTCAACAAGTATCTAGGTAGAAATGTTTATCCTCTGTACTTAATTTATGGAATACATGTGTGTCAAGGGCACTTTTCCTGTTTTTCATCTGTGGCACAAATAGCTGCCCCTACAGCATATCAGACCTCCAAGTGAACAAATGGCTCATGACTACCTTTTACAATAGGAATCATCAGGCTAGCATTTAAGATAGATTCCAGGTTACATATTCTTCAAAACCACCTTCATTAATGGACCTTGTTTTCCCTGTTGATGTCAATTTCTCTATTAATTGCATGAGATACTGTACAGGTTTGCATCTTAATCTTTTAGTCAGCTCTAAAAATAACATAAACCGTAATATGTAGACTAGATTTGTTTCTTTCATGTAAGTTAATGTTTTACTTCTGGCACTGAAGAATTTTCATTTATCTAGAAAGCTTGTCTTAGGAACAAACAAACAAACAAACAGTTAATTCATGCAAAGGGATGCAGTAGGGACAAAATTCATCTGCAGATATACGCACTAGCTAGTTTATGAACTGGAAATAGGCAGCAGTTCTTTATTTACATGTATGCTTCAAATCTTTACCAGTTAGCATTTAAGGTTAATACCAGTTAATTTAAACTATTTTCAGACTGTCACATCAGAAAGTGTAATGTATGGATCTGTCAAGGTAATAGCAGACAGCTATCCATATTGCTTGATAACTTTATAAACCCTTAATATTCACGGGTCCCATCTAGCAATTTTAGAGTAAAGACCTTGTAAGTACTGTTTTAACCAGAGATTACAGTTTCAAAGAAGAGCACTTATTTAATTACATCGTAAACATACACTTCAATGATAGAGGGACATGCATTTCTACATCTCTCAAGATTAATCTATGTAAGATTAAAGAAAAACCTAGAGGAGGTAAGATCCATCAGTTAACAAAGCATAGTTTTGCAATTAATCATTGCATATAACTGTAAATACTCAAGTTTACTAAGCACATGCTCAGATATGACTGATTAATCTAATAAATACCTAGAACCTAATGAAAGGGCAACATCTAATCAGCATACTTTTTTGTTTGTTTGTTTGTTTTCCAAAGGACTTCTTTTTAATAACAAAGTCAATAAAGTAGGTGGGTGGGGGGTGTTGTTACATAATTCTTAAAGGTTTTGAGAAAAACCTCATACAGAATTCAACAGAGAAATATAAATGCAAAGAAATTTTTATAGTCATAAAGGAAAGTTAAAATACTGACCCTTCTTCAGTTACTTCATTATTTTAAAAATCCTCCAAACCTTTTTTTTACCTCAGAAAAGCAAGGGGCCCTAATTAATATTTTCAGATGGCAAGCTATATATGAATAATAAATATTATTCTTCATTCTCTTTGTCCTCTTCCCCATCACTGCATGATTTTCTCTCCTTGATAAACAATTTGTATCTTTTCTATGTTTATGAATAGCAATGTCTAAAGCTAGACAACAGATCACTCTAAAATCTATCATAAGGTGGGAACATTACTGCACAGAACTCAAGTCATGAACATCTTTGTTTATGGTATCAGTAAAAGATGGGTCACTCACCCTCTCTTCTCCCATATCCAATTTATATTATAATAGGACTGTATCCATTTCTATTCATTATCTTAAATATCATCTTTAAGTCAGTAGTTTTGGCTTACTTGGGTTCCATTTTCCATTTGAAATGCCACAGACAGCTGTAAGTGCTCCAGGTAATGGTACATTTAACCCAGTTTTACATTGCTGCATGTTTTCTGATTTAAACCATCCCACTTAATTGTTAGTAATACCAAAAAGCTGAATTACCTCCATGAAGCTGCTGTCTGCAGCCACACTTCTTATATACATATACTATTACTGCTTAACATTTAACACTGTTTCTTTCTGGCAAGTTTGTAGTTTATACTAGTTCAGAGAACTCTATTCAAACAGGATTTAATGAATTTAAAGTGCAAAATTTTAAAGTTCATATGCAAAATCTTTTGACTTTAGAATGCAGTGATCAAGTATATACACAATTTCATAAGAAAACAATTTCATACAAGTACATGTATTTTATATATAAGAAAATAGTTATATGTGAAATAAAAACACAGAATTCTTAAGGATGGTAACTAGTCACATCTGTAGAAATACATCATCTTGTATATTAGTGAGTAGAGTTTAACATTATGGAACAGGCTAATAATTTAGGAATAAAAATAAAGATTTAACTTAAAAACAACCTCTACTGAAACCTTAAGTTCTAGGGAAGAACTCTATTTCCTGTTAGTATAATGTCTTTGGAAGAATGTCAGTTTGGGTAAGATTCATTTTAGGTTTTCACATGTAAAGTAGGCATCTCAGGACCACTTATGATCTGGGAAGATCTAAGTAATACAGTTAATAACACCTAAGAAGTGATTCAGATTATTTCAAGACAGATGTCTAGTATTGGTTAACCAAACAGCTCTCCAGGCTCCCTAAATGCATTGAGTAGCTCTCCATTAATTGCAACAGGAGCCTATATAATTAACTTCTAGACGTGTACACTGAGATGTCTTAAACTGGAGCAGAATTACTTCCTTTGTGTAAATGAAAGTCTTGCATACAGTATATGTCTGCCCAAGTGTTTAGGAATGCAGATACTCTGACTCTGTAATTACTACTATCATTAGAAAAAAAAAAAAAAAGTCATTATTTTGCCTTCTTACCTTAAAAAAAATAATAAAGCCAATAAAAATCTATAGCTACTCTTTTGTCATTTTTCACATCCAATAGGCCCTGAGCTGTAAAAAAGAATCAAGGAAGGAACACTTCCTTGTATTAAAATAAAGAGTAACACTTTATCAGGGAGTGTAGTGATAGGTATAGGGATAATGATTTTTAACTAAAAAACGTTAAATTTAGATTAGATGTTATGAAGAAATTCTTTACTTGGTGAGGCACTGGAACAGGTTGCCCAGAGAAGTTGTGGCTGCCCCATCCCTGGAAGTGTGTAAGGCCAGGTTGGAGGAGGCTTTGAGCAACCTGGTCTAGTGGAAGGTGTCCCTGCCCATGGCAGGGGAGTTGGAATTAAATGATCTTTAACACCCCTTCCAATCCAAACCACTCTGCAATTCAATGATTCTATGATTATTGCCATGTTTGGTGAAAGTCCAGAACTATTACTTTCAGAAAAAGAACCAGGAAGGATATAAAATAATAATTTCCCAGAATAAAATTGCAGGAAGAAAGGAAACAAGCTAGTAAGCAAGCAATGAAGCGAGAAAAGAATGAAAACTCATTTATTGGAATAATTTCTAAGGAAGGTGTACATTTTGAGAGTTGCTCAGATAATGCCACTCTAAAGAAGAGCAGAAGATTTCCTAATCTCCTGTTTGTCCCCACATTTGTTGTCACAATTGATTCCTGAAAAACATTTGTATGTCAAAGGATAATAGACTTTCTTGGTGATATGTCTAAGTATTCCACAAAGAGGTCAGGAGTCTTCTTGAAGCTCAGCTCTAATGACAGACTCTCATAGGATCATACAATAGCTCATGTTGGAAGGGACCTCGTGAGGTCTTTAGACCAACCTACTGCTCAAAGCAGTCAGCCATGAGGCCAGAACAAGTTCCTTGGGGCTTTGCCTAGCTGGGTCTTGAAAACCTCCAAGGATGGAGACTGTAGAACATCTTTGGGCAACCTGTTCCTCTGCTCAACTGTCCTTACAATAAAAAATATGTTTACTCAAGTTGAGTTTGAACTTTTCTTTTTTCACTTTATTCATTTTTTATTTATTTTTTCCTCATCCTCAGACCACATAACACTCATGAAAAGCTTGGTTCTATCTTGTTGATATATTCCATGTAGGTGCCATATTCCCCCCAATCCATTTCTTCTCTAGGCTGAAAAAGCCTGAAGTTCCTCAGCTTCTCCTCACAGAGCAAGTTCTATAGCTACCACCATCTTCATTGACTCTTCTATCTTCATTGTTGAGTTTGCTTCAGTTTGTCAATTTCTTTCTTGTACAGGGGATCCAAAAGTGGACTTAGTGGTCCAGTACACAGATGCTGTGTACAGTAGGATAATCACTTCCTTCCCAAGCCACTCTGTATGTTAAAAAGGTGTTGAATATACTATGATAAAGATACTGTAAATGCATCAGTGGATAATTATTATTTTATAGGCCATCTCTTCCTTCTCCTGTATCTAACCAGTTAAGTTCCCCCTTCACACAGGCCTGTCTCTGCTAAGATGAGAATGGCTAACAGAGAAGAAAAACTGACTTCCTCAAAATGTTTCTGAGTGGGAGTACTGTCTCACTCTACCTTTATAAGCATTCTTTGAGATGTCAAGAATGTCTTTGTCAGACTGGAGAATCAAACATACTGCTATGAGGTTTCATTTCTTTGTTCTTTACCCACTCCACTTGTCCCAGCAGTACCTATCTCTTCCTGTCACATGCTGTTCTTATATTGTCTCAATTTGTAGTGTATATGTTCCCACACTTACAGGAAAATCCAGGATCTACATTACTTCTGATGATAGGCCTTACTTCATGTTCTGTCTGTCCTCTTTTCCCTACCAACACATAACTAATATATTCTTTTATACTGAGTTTCTATCTTTCTTGTATTCCTCCATCTTACTCAACTGACCTGAAATTTGAAATACGCTGAGTCATTTTAGGCAACAGGTTATCATGGTACTTCCAGCAGTGCACACATGGTTTGTTTGAAAGAATACCCCACAGCTCAGGAACCAGGGCTTGAGAAATGATTAAATTATTTGTTTATAGCTGTTGAGAAGAAATGCAAAAAAATTACAGCTGCTGAAGAAGTCACTCTATCTCATTTAAAATCCTCACACAATAAATAGCCTATATTAGACAAATCACTATTACGTCTCACAGCTGTGTAATCTATTTCAGAATCTCAGGTGTGTCTATAAACAAGTGTTGATTAGTCTTCAGAAATGGACGGTCTCCTTCTTTTTCTTTTCTATAAATAAGCTCTTCCAGGACAAGAGTCTGGCTTGTCAGTCTGCCTGTTTGTGCAAAGAAGCACACTACACTAATGATCATGTTTTACCAATCAGGTGAATAAATAAAGACATTTAGTGTCCAAGGATGCTGATCTGGTAGCTTTCACCAGTGTTACAGTTAGCTGAGAAAATATGTGTGTGTGTACAACAGAAATATTAAAATTTTCCATGAAGCTTTAACACCTCTTTCAAATACATAGATGGAAACACTATATTTAGGAGAAACTATTTAAAGATTAGACTGAGGAAAAAAAGCTTGCATAGACAAGATTCCTGAAAATAATTTGCTCTTATACAGAAGAACAGTTCTCAGTTTTTTGGAGGGAGAGGTAGGAGAGTAGTGTTTGTGGTAGTGTTTGTCCATGATTTTCTTATCAGAAAAGCCTTGTTCTAGCATCAAAATTAAACCAGAACCATTCCTTTTAATAAGCAAAATCTGTTCAGGTTTGCAATTCAGCTGCTTCTTTAAGAAGGTATGTTATGATTATTTTAAGCCTACATGATTTTATTTTTTTCCCCTGTGGGCCTTTGTGTCATTTTTGCGTTATCTTCCTACACCATACCACAATCCCTTCTATTTTAAGTCTGCCCACTGTACTGCAGGCTTTGTCTTGATCATGCTGATAATACTCAAGCTAATTCTGATTCATTCAAGCGATACAGAGGATAATCCAGAGTCTCAGACAAAGCTCTCCTAAGAGATTTTTTTAGCACACAGATTTTATCCCACAAAGGTATTTTATTATTTTTGTAATGGATTCTTCTGGACACAGTTGCTTTGCATCTTTGTCTTTTCTGCTCCCCTCCCCACATTTCTAACAGTTCCCCTCCCCTCCCCCCCAAAACAAACAAACAAACAAACAAACAAACAAGGATTGGGAATAATAATCAGTGATTTGGCATGATCATTTTAATGTGAGGCTTTCCAAAATCTTTATGTTGATAAACTTAATTATCTACATTGTTGAGATGAATAAACTGTCACTTGGTGAACGTACTAACCCATAAAAATTAAAAGTGGAAACTAAAACACAGCTTTCCTCAGCTATCAAACGTAGGTTCTGTTTATGGTCTGTTTTCCCTTTTTGCTATCTAAATTTTCTATATAACTCAAGTGCATAACTATAATGTAATGAAAGAAAACCTACAATTTTTTGAAGGACTTTTCTAAGAACTTCTACTCTGGTTGGCCTATTAACAATTCACCTGTCATTAAAGAAAATCATGCTAATAATTACATATCTGAGTAAAACTTCTGTTTATGACTAACAGTGACTTGTCTGTACAGTAATTCTGGTACACTGTTCTGCCAGCTCATTACTAAAAGCACATGCACACAAAACTGGAAGAGGAGCTATTTCTTTTTCCTGATTACAGGTAAAATAAGATTTTCAGCATGTACCTCAAGACAGTTTTCTTCTATGTTTTTCTGAAAGTACAATTTAATAAATATTTATTAATATATTTAATGCTTCCTATGAGAGAAAGCTAATTGTAGCTAAATAAAGATTTTCCTCCCACTGCCTGCTGAAAGTGGGAAAAAAAAGCTAGCAAAATGGAATTCTATACTTATTGTTGGAAGGTAGATCTTTCACTACAATCAAGAACAAAGGTTTCAAATCACACTTTCTTACAGTGTAAGAATATTTCTTTGGCTTTGTTTTTACCTCCACGCTTTTCTTGTACTCTTTTTACTTACCTCACATTTATCTAATTTTTTTGAACCTTAACTGTATGGACTGATACAACACAGATTGTAACAGACTGGTAGACTGTGCCTTCATATTTTAAAATGTATGGCATTAAGAGATGTTTAAATATTTCAATTATTTGTTTTGTTTTATTATATTATATTAGTTTAGTTTAGTTCTTTTCCATGAGAAAAAGAACTCACTATTTTTTCTATTCTAGTAACTTTATCACTTAATCAAAAATTCACATGGCATTCACTTTAGCTGAATGAGACAGACTTGTGCATATATAATTTCCAGTCATAACTATAGGTTTGAAAATCTGTTGCCTATACTAACTGATAATGGGATTATTTAAAATTAATTTCCTAACAATATATAATATATTTCTTCCTATCTCTCTTCAGGGTCCTTTCCTTGAATCATTTGAGAACAGAAGTCAGGAATTTTCTGGACTTTGAAAATATATGTAGAAATACAACCGATTAAATAAATAAATAAATAAAGCATATATATATGGTGGATTATAAATACTATTATCTACTATCAAGAGAAGCTCTGAACTGGATAAAGGGAAGAAAGAAATATCAAACTAGGTTACATGGTATTTATACAGACTATGACATTGTAGTGGATAAATTAAATATGTTCCTATTTCTATTTACATCAAAGACCAAACATTCTTTGCACTGTGGTTGTGCAGGATCCAGACAAGAGAAACACAGACAGACGGGGCAGTGATGAACTGTGGAGCCAAATGATAAATTGTATTTACTCCACACTTGTGACCACCTTCCCTGCACTCTCCAACTGATTCATCTCCCTTACAGATCTTTTTGACATTAGAAGCCAAGAGCAACTTCAAATACATTCTAATTTTCTTTTCTAAAGCAACATGACATGTCCTTTTCCCACTAGAATTGTCCTAATCCAAAACTTAAGGCAAAAAAGTTTTGGTCTTTTACAAAACAGGTTTATGGATCAGTATTTTGTTATTGGTTCTGGATGACAGCTTTGGATGAATATATACCAAAACATGTTGTTCTGGAAGCTGAAGAAGAATTAAGCTACGGTAGTTATAATTTAAATGTTTAAAGGATTTTAAATATTTTTATATAAATATATATGTATATAAATTTAGAAATATTATTTAAGATTTAAAAAGCCAATACATGAAATAATGTTTTGATCAAGCAGAATAAATATTGTTTATTAGCGGGTTATGTGATAAAGCTGAAAATAATACAATGATCAGAACAAAATGAAGCCTAAGCCAAGAAACCATCTCACATTACCTTCTGCATTCTCTTATTATTCCTATATGTTCCTCTAAATGCTGCTTCCTCTATGTTTTCTTTTTCTGCATAATATGTTTTCTCCAAAGAACAGTCCCTGCTGTTCTGTCAGAGATTGTACAATTAAAGAGTTTAGAGAAAGCAAACAGGACTCATAAGATATTAGTACTTTCTGATTTATTAATAAATATATGGGATTAACCTTCTCACACACTTTCTACCAATCCCTGCCAGCACTGCCAGCAATAAATGTTTGAATGACAGACTGCTCTATAAAATCTTGCAAGTAATCTTACAATCTATGGCACCAATCATAAATTCAAAGTGTGAAATGGGTTTATTTAATTCCCAGTGAATTAGTGTCGCTGTTAATAGAGTTCTAAATATATAATCGTATAAATAACAGAAAGAAAAGTCTTAATCAGGCTTTCACTGTGCGGTTATTTCTAATGAAGAGCCAGATCCATTAAACTTCGGGAGCAATACTTTGGATTACTCCATGATTGGACTTGCTATCTAAAATTCCATGCAGAAAAAAAGGCAGGTCATGGATTTTATCAGGCTTTGTTAGATCTCCAAAGCACCATCAGTTCCTCAATCCCTTTTTTTAGATTTTTATATACTACAGTCCAGATGACAAGCAGAGGGTCTTTAGGGTGTTTAATTTGGACCAGAACTAGCTTCTCAAACTTGTTAGGACACTCTCATCTAAAAAGTGATATGATATGGTTCTCTACAGGTAGGGAAAACAAGCTACAACATTCCTGGTTTCTTGAACCTGAGCCAGATATGTCAGTGAATATCTTGTTCAGCAGACTGGAATTTTATTTAAAAAATACACTTCAGAAAACTCACAGACCTTGATCAGTATGGGTTTTCTTGTGCTAAGCAAAGCTCTAAAACACTGTTGTTTCTTGAAATACTGTCTCAGGCTGTACGTTGTCAGCCTGTGTGAGACAGTTGAACTCCTTTGATCTGATTGTAGTGCTAATGTACATTAAATTCTTAAATGCTGTGTTCCAAAATTGTTAAGCATTTAATTTCAGCCCTGAACTACACCATAGTTCAAAGAAGTCTAATATTTTTCTTTACTTCTTTCCTCTTTTCTGTTTTGCAGTATTTTATGTATATAAATACATACTCATATATATTTATAAATTTAAACCAACACAAGAAATCTACAGAAAAGAAATTCTAAATTACTAACTGTGAATTACTTGATTAAATGTGTTTGGGGAGGATTAGGTTTATATATATGTCTGAGAGAGAAGGAAAAGAAGTTTGTAAATAGTTATTTGAATCAGTTTGTAAATAGTTATTTGAATTAGTATCTGGTTTTTTATTACTATTTGAATTAGTGAATTATGTCTTTGTGAGGTAAATATAGTATTGAACATTAAGTGAGGTAGCTGATTTAACTGTTAGGGAACAAATACAACTAGTAGGAGAACAAGTAAACTGACATAGACTTCAGAATCAAATCTGGAAGTGGAAAATTTCTAGCTAAATTTGCTCAAAATTTTATGTTCATATGGTTTGGCTCAGCTTAAATAACTTTATTGTTATTTTATATGTGAATATTTCAATGTGAATTTATATGTGAATATTATTGATGTTATAAATAGTATCAACTAGAAAAAATACTACTATGTTTACAATAAATAAATTCTAAATTACTATGTACTTGATTATAAGTATTTGGGGATAAGGGACAAAATTTTAAGCCTTTACTCCTCCAGAATCATATCACACACATTTTTACACAATAAAAAATTATGAACATGCTATCTGGTTGTAGTAAACATTTACACATACTTCTAAATGCCATCTGTTTGAATGGAACTTTGAATGAAACAAAGGAGGGCTACAAAGATGGTGAAGGGTCTAGAGGGGAAGATGTATGAGGAACAGCTGAAGTAACTTGGTTTGTTCAGCCCAGAGAAGAGAAGACTGAAGGGTGGCATCATAGAGGCCTACAACTTCCTCACAAGGGGAGCAGAGGGGCAAGCACTCTGGTGACAGCAACAGGACCCAAGGAATGGCATGGAGGTGCAACAGGGAAGGTTCAGGCTGGGTGTTAGGAAAATGTTCTTCACTGAGAGGGAGGTTGGGCACTGGAACAGCCTCCCCAGGGAAGTGTTCACAGCACCGAGGCTGCTGGAGTTCAAGAAGTGCTTGGACAACACATGGTCTGGTTTTGGGGTGGTCATGTGTGGACCCAGGAGCTGGAATTGATGATCCTTATGGGTCTCTTCCAACTCAGGATATTCTAGAATTCAACTCATTCTTAAGTATATTGCTAAATCAGGTCCATGCTGAACTTTAGAGACTAAACATAAAGAATCACGAGCTCATGAACAACGTATATATGAAGATATACATTACTGTCCACGAATACTTTCTGAAGAATGAACAGTCAAAATTGCTATTTATTTGATCAGTTAATTTCCAGAACACCAGGAAAGATAATTACACATCTATTTCCCTAAGACCTATAGAACTGAAATAGAGTAAGGTGTTCTTTTCAAGTTACTCTTATTTTACAACTAGAGAAATTCCAACTGCATATGTGCAAATATGTATATATACTTACAGGTCTGGGTATTCAGATCATCATTACAATCTGTTCCAAAGGGTTTTGTTCAAAACTGTCCTAATGTAGCTCTTAAAATTATATTTAGTTTCCATTGTAAAACAGTGATGTGAAATAGCACCATTAAAATTACTGTTCCACAGATGGAATCATTATGTTAAAATGGTTCCCATAGTCCATTTCTGTTGCTGTCTAAGAGGTTGTCATAGATACCTTTGCCTTTCAGCTTCTTATCCAATGATTCTTCTCTCAAAAAAATCTCATCACAATAGTTTCATTATAACTCCCCAGCTGAAGAAAATGTTTTCAATAGGCATACTGAAAATTTTATTGGTACTCTGGAAGGCCCAGTGTACGGATGGCCAAGTCTGCCACATGCCTTGAGTTTCAAGACTTGAATCTTTGAGTCAATGTATTCTTATTCAATTTGGATCTAGTTCTATGTCATGGTTTGTGAAAAATGTATTTTTTTTTCTGTTGATCTGGAACTGCAAATCAAATATTTCTCAACTTTTCTGATCCCTTTCAGGTAATCACAGACTGCTATCCAGGGAAGAATTATTTGATTAAGCACAAAACTTTACTTGGTTTCAAAATCAAGGGGATTTTTGTCTGATTAAGCATATTTGAGGTAAATTCTTGTTTTATAAATACAGTCTTAGTGTCTAGATTCCATTTTACATTTTTAAATTTAAGATCTTAAGTACACTACTACCAGTAAAATCAAAATTAGACAGATTTTTTATGTTAAATAAGAAAATATCAAATGCTCTCTATAAAATACATTTTTTTCACTTTATAATACTGTGACAATAAAGGAATCATCTTTACAGGCTTTATATTTCTTACGAATATGAGAGAAAATATATATATATATATAGCTTTCCAGCCAATACCCGGTATGCCAGACATACATTAGATATACACAAGACTAGTAGTCTTCACCAGTCATGCTATCAGACAAAAATACATAAAAATTAAGAAGCAATCCTGACAAAGTAATTATATTTTTGCAGGTGAAAATTTGTGTCTCAATCTGTCCTAACAAGCACTTCACTTTAATGAAGACTTAATTTAGAACATATTTCTCAATGAAATAATCTTTAATTATTCTGATTTCTCTTATTAATCAAAATATCCACTGTCAGCTTTTTTCACACATTTTCCTATTCAGTCTGCTCCAGCTTTACTTCTGCACTACTCTCTGGATTCCCAGTTTCTGTTGCGGCCTGTTTCTGCAACTCACATTCAACAGGTGACAATTGTATAAAGTGACAACTGTGTCCTGAACACTGGGGAGCTTTTCAAAGCTACACATTTCTGTGTACGATAGCACTACAGAGCTTCATTATGCTGTGTAATGTATAAAAAAAGCCACACACAGTAGAAATTAAATGCATGTGGAAGTTTATGAAATGGAAGATCCTCTGAGAATTCCAAACCATTTTTGACTTCGTGAGTTTTCCGATTCTCCAGTGTCTCTTTCAACCCAATATCTGAGTCCAGTTTTAAATAGCCTACCTAACTGCATGGTTGAATATAGTTCCTCATAACTATCCTGTCTGACTGAATAGAAACACGCAAAATTAAATTACATAAAATTCATGTCCCTGTAAACTAGACCAGGGCAAGATCTCAAATAGGAAGCTCATTCTTCACTTGGTAAATTTTGATATTGATAAAAGGCTAAATTAGTTCTTACCCTCCTCTTATATCCTCTGAAAAAGTGTTTCTAGATCAGACTGATGCCTCCAATCATTATCTCTTGACAAAATTTAAGAGCAGAGAGGATTGTTTGTTTTGAGTACTTTAGGCAAATCTGGAATGCTATGGTGGATTGAGGTTTTCACAAACAATACATAATTATATTCCTGGATTTTATAAAATATCCATCATATTTCAGAGGCCAGATCAAACTGAAGAAACTGAAAAATTGTGCAAACGGGTTGAAAAATAGAAATGGAGAATAGGTTTATTTCACTGTTCACTGTATGCTAGCATAAACACAATTATTGCAATATTAGACCACTTTCAGTGGCTTCACTAGCTTTGAAGACCTGCCTGCCTATGTAACTATTGCCTAATTGTTTTCAAGAAATACTTTAAAGGATATAATATTCCCTTCAGAGACAAAGAAAGCAAAACAAAGATAAATTTACATCAGAATTATACTATACAGCCCAAGGGAAACTCATTACATTGTAAGCAAATCAATTCTATGTGTTTTCCTTTCCACTGATGTATTTTTAATGGAAGTGTCTTGCATGGTAACAGGTATTAAGTGATGGAGAGCATTACACGTTACTTTTAGCTATGAAAGAAGTCAGATGGTTCAGATGAAACCAGTCAAAGAGCTAGTAGGTTGAGTGGTGGAGAACGCAGACACAAGGCATGGGAGTAAAAATAATAAAATAAAATAAAATTAAATTAAATTAAACTAAATTAAAAAATAATAAAATAAAATAAAATAAAATAAAATAAAATAAAATAAAATAAAATAAAATAGAATTAAATAAATAATCAAACATCTTTCTGTATGTTCTGTCATTTACTTTGATCACAGTCCCCTCCAGTGAGTTTAAGAGGTTTGAAAATGCTTACGAGATAGAACTTCACACTGAAAGTTTGCACTAATAAGAACCCAAAATAGTAGGTATGAAAGGGTAGAGAGAATACAAACAGTGAGGTAGAGCTGTGGAGGAAGGGAAGACAAGCTTCCCTGGGCAATAAATAATGTAGATAACCAAGGCTGAAGAGGGCACAGAAATAACAGGAAAAATGAAAGAAAATAGCAGAAAACTGACAAAGCAACACACAAGTGGAGAACTTCATCAGAAGTGACCAGAAAAATAAAATTAAATTAAATCACAAATTGATTTTCCACTACTCATTTAACTTTCATATCAAAAACATGAAGAGACCAAATCCTCATCTGGGAGGGGTTAATGCTAATCTAGGTTTAATGCTATATTTTACATTGACATAAAATCATATAAAAACAGTCTTTCTTATGTCAGCTCTCTAGCTGAAGAGAAGAAAAAAAAGACATTCAAAATTCTTCTCATATATAGGACTTTCTCTTAACTTGTCCCAGAAGATTACCTGAAAAAAACAACAGATGTTTAATTAATTTAGAAACTTGTCTTCCTCTTCCTCTTTCATGTGATGAATATTAACTCTTTCAGTGCCTCACTTATACTGAATTCTTATATCATCCCACAATCAAATGTCCAGTGCTCCAAAAGAGAAAACAGTCTAATGAAAAAGTTGACCCCACAAAATTTCCAAAGACATGAAATCATCTGCTAAATGTGATGAGTATTATTTCATCATGGTGAATGTAACCTTTGTTCTTGCTACATTCAAAATTTAAGTGTATAAATTAGTCTCAATGGGAACTAAATATTATTTTTTTTCCAATTGTTCTTTTTCATTAGGTGGAAAAAATCTAGCAGACAATGAAGGATTGCCACACTTCTAGTCAGTAAATTATTTGTATACGTTATGATTTTGGACACATTTGTTCCAAATTCTGTGTCAAAAATGTATAAATAAATTTTATCTTGGGCCACCTAAAAATAATACAAAAATAAACTTTGCCAAAGTCACATTTAATAAGCAAATCAAGACTTACTCTCTCAACAAGTGTGTCTGTTTCCTTCATAGAATATTTTGTTCTTCCTATAGTCTTATAGTCTTGTATTTAACACCTAAATATTTTATTAAAACACAGCTATTTGGATGACTGAGCTTTATATCCTTTCTAAAAAAAAAAATTGTTAAAAAAATCAACTTTTGAGAGTTAGGTGTTACATTAAATCTAAAAAGTCAAGTAATTTACATATTTTGAAAAATAAATAACTGAACTGTACAGGTAAGCTAATATGCTTTATATTGTCATAGTCTCTTTATTCATTAGTTCGAGGAACACTACAGAGTTCTGTCAGTTATGTGTCTTTATATGAGAGATGTAGACATCAGTTAGCCCAATGGGAAAACCATTTCATGTATTTCAAGCCCTCTGGTCTCATAAGAGATCATATAACTCAAAGAGTCTTATTGCTTAGGTTAAAATCTGCATAACAGACTGAAACTGAGGAGTTCCTTCTTCTTCACAACCTTCCTTAGTCTCCAAGAGGATGCTCAAATTGTACTCTTTTATCACCCTTCATCTTGTCCACACAATTCAATAATGTTCAGTTGACTAGCTTGTACTTACCCTTTGAATTCAACTACTGGACACATTTATGGCCTTAATTTGTTCCCTGAAACTTTTTATTTCTCATGACATTTGAAGAGAGAATCGGAGATATGCTGCCTAGAGAAACAACCAAATTTTGTAGGTCAGCGTATGTCTTGATGCTGAACTTCAACCTTCTAATGAATTCAGTGTACAAATTGTTGGTCTTAGTTCATTGCTTTTATTTAAATGCCGTATTTTACCAGTGTTCTGGTATATTTGTTCTCTTCTTATATATTGCAAAGAAAATTATTGGGCATCATACTGAAACACTGTCCTGAAGCAGTTTGTCATGAAATATTCCTGTGGCATGAAACCAGATGCTTCTATAAATAGGTAGAACTATAAAAATCAAGAAATAATAACATACCAATTAAAATTCAACACATACTAAACCTGTTCTCCCTTCTCAAGTTGACTTGGTTAAGAGTGTTTCTACAGCAGACATAGTACTAGATGTTTAATACATCAACCTTGAAGTATGAGAGTTGTTTCAGTTATGAAATATATAAAAATTATACAAATGTTTCTGCTTTAACCTCTTTATTTAACATTTCTCCATATGGCAGATGAGCAACAAAATCTGGTGCAAAGATGCTGAATTATTGAAATATTTCATTCCAGAAATGGAATTTGTAACAGGTGTGCTTCAAAGTCAAGAAAATATGAGGAATGCAAGTTAAAACTATACAGTATCTACAACATAATTCCAGCTTTCAGCGCTTATTCTGGAGCAAAGTTCATAAACAGCTAGTTAGTCGATGATTAGTAAAATATTACAAACAACCTTAAACTAAACTTTTTAAATATATATATATATATATATATATATATATATATATATATAAAGCTTTTGGCTTTGGACAAAGTCAATTGCAAAGTAGTTAATGCATTCTTTTTAAAGAAATCTAACTGGAGAAAAAAAAACAGAGTGGACTAGATTAATACAGCTTCTGAATATTTTTAGAAAACACTGGAAGAACAGTCTTCTACACTGGAATAATCTTATAAGAATAGACAAGTCCAAGGCTGCCTTCTTTTTTTAAATACTGTTTTCAAAATTATGTTCATGAAAACTTTACCTTCACAGAACAAAATATAAATTTCAAAGTGTTAAAAAGTCATAGAGCTTATGGAAACTGCTATCATAAGGATAATTTCCAGCTCTTGTTTTGTTGATAGCACACACCAAAATCAACATTAACAGCTTTAAAATGAAGTACTCAAGGTGCCCACATTAGGTTCTTGCTCTGATTCGCCCTCTTGAGCAATCTTTTTTCTGATCATTTATGCAGCCTTCAAAAACTAGCCCAGTCTAGAGCTCCCAGCTGGATATCTTAAGTATTCAGCACTTCTCATTGCAGCCCCACAGACAGGCTTGAGTCAGAAAGCGAGTCAGCACTTGTAGCTTCATTATCACTCAGAACAGTTTGACATCATCAAATCTAGTTTCACACAAAGAAAAATATCTGTATGTATTCATCTCGTATATGAATTACGGTGGCTAATTTGTGTTTTTAAATGAAATGCAAGGTTCAGCACAGGAAAAAGATTAATGTGAAGAAATTCTCTTTTATAAACTGTATCCAAAGCCAGCTTTGAGTGAGACGCAAGCTTATTATGTGGCAGCCAGTCCTGCAAAAAAATAGACAACTCTGCTTGTCAGCCTGCATATGAGTCAAAAAGCCATGTGACATTGTTGTGGAAACAGCAGACCAAGTTATGAGAAACTGTGTTTTCCATACGTCCAACCTCCTGCTACCCCCTAGTGTCCTAGATGACCTCTGATAGCTGCACTGCTGTAGCTTTCACAGGCTTCCTCAGGAGTTTAGCCATTTGCCCTGTACAGTTCAAAATCTTTTCTTCATATCTAGCCTAAACATTTCCTTCCTTAGCCTCAGGTCACCAATCCTTGTCCTATGTCTTCTAAGACTGTGACTAATTCCCCACTTTCAATTTCCATTACTATTTTAATGGCATGAATCTGAGAAAAATGGGAAAAGAAAACAAACAAACAAACAAACACACACACACATACACCAAAAAAAAAAAAAAAAAATCATTATCTCCCACAGCCTGTGAGCCACAGCGGGATTATCAAGATTTTTAACCTTCCAGTTTGCTTTACAAGAAAGTTATAAAGAAGTCAAACCTATCATATAGTACTATTAAAGCAGCACTACCCTGGATTAAATAAAAATAATCAATAGACTGGACCTTTCAAGCACTTACAAGGAGCCTTTTCCTCTTTCTATTTACTGGAGAGGAGCCAGACAGCCCAATATACTGTAGGCTAAGAGATTTCTTAATGAAAATACTCTCGCATGTACTCTCAAACACTGCTGTTAACAAGCTAAAGAAAAAAAAAGTAAAAAGGAAGAAGAAGAAATTGACAATAAAGTGTTCCGTCCTAAATTTATGTGAGGCAATTAAAATGCATTTCCACATTGTATAAACAGATGACAAACTGTTTTATTGTTGTGGTGGTAGTTTTTTGTTTGTTTTGTTTTGTTTTCCAAAATATAATACAGAAATTGATTGATCTATAGGGTAAGAGCCCTGTACTTTAAAGAATTATCTTTTTACTTTATGATGCCAGGGGCTATAGAAATCTGGGTCAGATCGCAAAGGTAATGCACATTCTAGGTAATGCACATACTTTATTATTCATAATGCTGGACATACAGCATTGGGCAAGTGCTGTAAAGCATAGTACCTGACCTATTGCCACAAAAACAAACAAATAATTGAGTGAAAAAAATAAATAAAAAGTCACATAACAGATTACAGCTAATTAATATTTTTTATGTACTCATATTTGGCTTTAAAGTTTCATCTATTATAAAACTCTACCAAGTATTTGAAGTGACAAAGAAAGTAACCATTCCCAAACTGAAAATAAATCCCAAAGCAACTGAGGAACACATGAGAAGAAATTCTCTTAGATAAATCTCCTGATTTATCAGGTCTCCTCATAGACAAATGTGTTTCTTGTGTTCATGAGATATTGTCTTAGCTCATCCCATGTAGCACGCAGTTGTTAAAAAAAGATATATGATGAGAAATTTTGATTTATTATCTTCAGTGCATTCTGTAATTGTGATACAAACACGTTGTTGTGGCAAAAATACATGTTATTTTGCTGTGGTTCGTTATGGTGGGCAGCCAAGTACAGCAGAAGGGGGAACAAAACATCACAACTTGAACTTTCATGGGGTGCAAAAAGAGTTACACCTCATGTCCAAGATTCAAGCTGAAATGACAGATAGAGATAATATTCCTTTATGAAGGGATGGATTGCATAACACTGCTTTAGATCTTATATAAGGTTTCCCATTTCAATATTGTTCCTATCCCACTCCATATATACTATTGACACCAAAGAGAAATACAACCTCATTTCTTTTTAAGATGTATATTATAAATTTTATTATTGATAATATATTATATACTATTATTGAAGCAAGTTGTTGACGAGTTCTCAATTATGCTATGAGTGGGTTAGATACTGTACTGCACAAGTTAAACTCTATTTCAGAGTCTTAAAAAACTTTTTTTTTTTCCTCAAGATATGAAGAGATAGCTTTATTTTGGTCTTTTTTTTTTTTTTTTTTTTTTGAGTGTTTAAGTTTCAGTTTGGAGAGATTGAACATTTTCAAGATAAGAGAAAAAAAAAAGAGAGAAAAAAAAAGAAAAAAAAAGGCACTAATTGTATGGAGCACATGGGAAAATATTTTGTGTGCCCAGCTTTCCCCGTGCACCTTTACCTCAAACCAATATTTAATGTGTATAAGTGATGGCTGAATGTAGTTCACTATGTTTTTTTCCAGTGAGAAAGGATGAAAGCAACATTATCTGAAAATTAACATTTTTCTGATGCCTGAAAAGCAAAGGGGAAACCTTACGCTGCCATTCATTGTAAAAACTTGATCACAAGTGAAGTGTTCTTAGACATTACTTTCCCCTCCTGATACGCCCAGCCCATAATAGCTGACCCATGACATCATCAGTACTTGAAACTGATGAAACAGCTAAGATAACATTCTCTAACCTAGTGTAAACATTGATAGATGCTCCAAAGGATGTTTTATATTTGCTAGCCTGAGATCTGTTTTAGTACACTGACAAGGGTGACCTTTAAAATAATGTATTTGCTATAAAAAAAAAAAGGGAAGGAAACTCTTTATAACCTGAATTTATTGCCTACAAAATCATTTCCCAGCAAGAAATCTGATTATAATCAAAATAACTCACCAAAATGAAACAGTTTACCTGTGATCAACTTAACGTGGTAGTAAAATGCTAATTATGGGCAAAAACACGTTCAAGGTTTGTGGTATTGTCTATAAAATCTGCATGGAAACTAAGATTCAGTGATGTGTAGCACATATGGGAAAGCAGATGGCTGAAGGATTATTTTTAAAATCAGGACTTTTGCTGACAAAATATAGAATTGGTAGGGTATGATCAGAAAGCTAAGAAGAAGTTATTTATGGGACAGTAAACACATATGCAGTATTTGAATTCTTACTAAATAGAAGAAAAGAAGACCTTTGTGAATTAAGGTGATAAAGAGAGAGTTGATGTTTTTAACAACTACACCTTCCGATATGATGACAAGTTCAATCTGGGGAGATTTTTTTGTGTGTGCTGGATGTTTCTTGGCTAATTTTTAAAAGTAAAATATTTCTAGATCAGGACACCTAAAAGCTCGAGCTAACACAATTTTGCTCTTTCAATAACTTCTAGTCTAAACCAAAAACTAAAAGAAGTACAGAGTCAGGCAACATTTTGTCTAAAGTAGGACTTTATGAATAATTCTGAAGAAAATTTGACATTAAATATTATCCTAAAGTTAAAGCTTTTTAGGACTTTTTTCAGCTAGCTTTCCCTGGTATTTTGCCCTTTCTTTCAGATGTCTTTTTTGGAGCACAGTCACAATTTCTGTAAGAAAGTTCCACCTAAGATACAACTACTGTATTTGGATCTCAGGCAAGATATCATGCAAGCATATGGTTATATACCCTAGATGCTTGTTACAGTAGGATCTCTTCTAAGTTGCACAATTGAATACCACATTAGAAAGCAGAAGAAAATGTAGTCTCACATTAGAAAGCAGAAATAGACAAACATGCAACTTTAAAGAGAATAAATGTTTGTAGAGGGAAAGGGATTTGTATTTAGTGAAAATATGTAAATGCATATAAAAAATAGAAAAAAAATCTGAGCTGGAAGATACCCTGAAATAGTGTTTCAGGAGCAGAGTAATAGTTTAAGGAAACTTAGTTTTCTCTCCTCTCTTCATCATGAATATTAACTTTTACTATGTTTTCTATACCTTTTCAGTGTCCTTCCCAGAAAGAAGGGCCAAGGCATCTTCTCTCATGACTCTATTCTTTAATTGCATTTCTGAAATACTTTTCCTTTTAGGTAATTTGAAATTATGTTTAAATATTTTTCCCACTGTTTTCTCCCTAGACTTCCAAACATACATTAGCTTATTAAAATTTGGGTAAACTTCTTGTAACATTGGTTTCATGACAATGGAAGATAAAAATTGAAACACAGATCCAACAGTGTTGTAAGCTAAACTGCATTGTATTACCTATATCAAATTCTACAGGTCTTTCTGTTTTGTGCTTGAGAAATGGTCTCTCAGAATCTACCTGATCATATTGCTGAATGGTGGAAATGGTTGAGTACAACTTGAATTTCTTGCAGCAGTTCCAAGCTTTTTAACCTACATCATATCCCTATCTCGCTGTAACATGCCATTTTCTTCTCTATATGTTGGTGTCACCTGCTGAAAAGGTAGATGTCATTTACTCTGTAGGGCCATATAAATTATTTTGACTTACTTGGCTTGTTGAAATTTCTTTTTTTTACCTTTCAATTTTCATTTAAAGTTTTCTTCAGTACTTATTAGCGTATATACATGAGGCTTGATCATCCCTTTGTACTGAATTATTTTTGATGGGGGCTGAAGGCCCAAATTTAAGATTCTTCCATGCTGCTCATGCAGCAGAGCTAATAGGAACTGAGTTCTAATTTTGATGTCTCCGTATGTTTAAAGAAACAAGCACACAGCAACTGTGATACCTTTGATAACACAGTCCAGCCTTCACACTCCACACAAGCAGCCTCATCAAAAATGATGCTGTGTCAGAAGAAGGGGAGGATCATAGGGGAAGAAGGATGCTGCTGTCAACCCAGACAGCTGTGTGGAGACAGGGATTCACACCCTGTTTCTGAGAACGCATTTCTCCTTCTTCTTCCAGGCCATGTAAGGTAACACCAGCTTTTTAGGTCCTCACGCTAGGCTGTGAGCAGCTGCCGAAGGAGGCACTCAACCACTTCGTTGATGTTTGCTGCCCAGATATGTGTTTCTGTCCCAGAGGGGAAGCTGAATGGAAGTATCTCATAAAACAGGTCCACAGTCACCGCTGGAAGCATGTTTTCCTAAATAGCTGGATATTTGTGATAGGCGATTAAATAACAAAAACAAATCATATCTGAAGCTCATACAAAGGAAGAGAAGTTGCAGACGCAATATGATGTACAGTTGTGGCATGGACTCTTAAAGCACAAAACCCTTATCTCTCCACTGCCCTTTTGAGAATCTTTCTTCCCTTCTCCTTCTAATTATTCCGTATCATGTAAGCTAAAGTGCATAACTGCACTGCTGAACAAATTTCAGATAAGTGGTGATTATTCATGGTATGAGCAGAGTAGCAAGTGAATTTTCTAAAGGAAGTGTGTTTGTGGCATGTCTATGTGTGAGTTAAAGAGAAATAGAGAACTGACTTTGTTTAGTCAGATCAAAATTTTCTTTGCTTTAGTAAACAATATCCTGGCATCAACAAAGAACTTTTTTTTTTCTTTCGTTCTTTTTTTTTTTTTTAAGGATTACATTCTGACAGATTCCAATATTGTTCATCACTTGGGGATAATGGATAGATTTTACCACAACATCTAAACTTCAGTGAGGACTCTTCTATTTTATGAAGGCTGTGAATGAAATGAATCGTATTTGTACAGGGGATTCCAGCTGCATTATGAAGTTAATAATTGTTACTAAGTAAGGTTAAGCACTTTTACTTGTTTTAAAAAAAAAAAAAAATAACCTCAAACAGCCAAGTAAATGAAAAAATCTGTACTAAGTTATTGAGTACTTGCAAAAATTTAGTGACAGAGATTTATCTTTAGTATACATTTCAAACATTTTGTTTTCATTCTTCATGTTGCTTCCACTTGCCAACCACAGTTGCTAAATGCTTTGATAATTAATAAGTCCCAAAGGTGAGCAATTTATCCTCAAATCTGATATAATATTAAACTCCTGTGTTGTGTCCTTTTCATAGTACAAGCATAACTCTGTGAGAAACAATCAGTTCTCTCAGTGCCCATACGCACATAAGAGGGACCTGGAGAGATGTCAGTCACTTAAGATCATTCAGGTCAGCTTAGTTTCTTTTAAAATGTAACATCTCTTTGCACCCAACTTTGTATATTGTACAGTGCACTTGTACACACCACAAATATGTAGCTATTGATGGAAGAAGTAGCTTGGAAAAAAAGAAAAAAGAAAAAAAAAAGAAACCAAGCTGAAAAAGAAACCAAGCTGTAAATAGGACATCAGTGAACCATGGACCATCTTGGATATTTGCAGTGAAATAAACATTGTTCAGAATCTACTGTGACACCATGTGTATCTCTACAGTGTTTGTATGTCGTCAGCTAACATTCTGAATTTGTCTGTGATATAGTAACATTATGCTAGATACCTGATGTTTCCCCGATTGCCCAATACATAATCTGTTTCTTTTCACACATACCATAGAAATGAAGTTTGTCATTTTCCTTGTTTAGTTCCCAAGTTTCCTGGTCTCTATCACCTTACTAAATGTAAGTTAGGCTCTTACCTCGTCTCCTAGAACTGTTGGTTGATGTCATGGAGTGGTATAGGGAAGACTGATGTAGTCTATCAAACAGGGGAATAAGAAAGAACTTCAGGCTGGCCTCAGCTATGCAAGGAGACAAAGAGGAAAATATGTTGAATTCCAAAGCATTCATATCTATCATTCCTGAGGCCAGGTTTGCAAAGAGCAAGTAAGTCAATACATTTCAAACCAATTGCCTACCAGTGTGACTGCCCGGTGTGCTTACTATTCCCCCACACATTTCAAACATGTACTGGTCTTTATTTATTTATTTTTATATTGTTCATCTAAAATATTTCCCTTATGAATTACAGTAATGTATAGCAGCTCAGAGCAAGATCCTAGATTAGCACTTTTTAAAGAAAAATTAATTATGAGTAATAATGGTAGAGAGAAGATCAGTGAAATAATAAAGTGTACCTAGCTTTGCTTTATTTTGATTCCACAGTTGGAATTTAAGAAGTGAATGGGTACCATTTTGTGAATTCAGCTAAAAATCACTTAATTTCAATTTGAAGGTGCATGTAAGAAAAAAATAGAAAGTTCTTACTTGAAGGAAACTCCCCTGCACTTGAGATTCGGGAGGAGAAAAGAGCTTATTCACCAAGAAAGTATGGCATTAAAGAATTCACTTATGTATGCTTTATCCTCAGGAACATAGGCAGTGATTTCATAAGGAACCAGACAATTAAGGGAATTCAACAAAAACTCAATAGGGGCCTTTTGCAGAGGCAAAGATTGAATTTCTAAAAAGGACTGAGTCACAATTCCCTCAGCTGGTTTCTTCATGGGAAAGAGAGCAAGATGAGATGGAGGGGGCGGGGGAGAAGGAAAAAGGAGAGGAGAGGAGAGGAGAGGAGAGGAGAGGAGAGGAGAGGAGAGGAGAGGAGAGGAGAGGAGAGGAGAGGAGAGGAGAGGAGAGGAGAGGAGAGGAGAGGAGAGGAGAGGAGAGGAAGGGTTAAGAAAAAAGTATAGCAAAATTACCTTACTCAAAGATATATATTATAAAAATATTATTTGCCTCAGTACAGTACAAATTGTGATATTTTACACCTTTATTTATATAGAAGTACCAAGAAAATCTTAATATTCCACAAACATATATGACTACCTGTTTGGAAACAATTCAAATGTTGAAAAGAAATCCAAAAGGAAAAAAAAAAAAAAAAAAACACAAGTCTTGTCATGTTTGCTTGGCATTACCCTCTTTCCAAAAAAAAACAATAGCCACTAGAAAAAATCTTTCCAAGGGGCATCACTGTTTCATTTCTTCCAAATCTGACTGTATGGAGAAGGGAATTTGGCAGGTAATCTGAAATATACCTTTACTGATAAGACTCAGAATAATCTTTTATGGTCTAGGCCAGTCTACATAATACCAAATATTATTGGGTATTATTATTGACAGGAAGGTGATCAGGAGTGATCAGAATGGTTTAACAAAAGGAAATCATGCTAAAACAACCTAACTGCCTTTTACAGTTAGATGACTAGGCTGGTGGATGAGGAAAGAGCAGTGGAAGTTGGTCACTTCAATATTAGGAAGGTTTTTGCCACAACATCATTCTAGGCAAACTGACAAAACATGTATTAGATAAATGGACATTGAGGTTAAATGAAAACTGACAAAATAGCCAGTCCCAGAGGATTATGATCAATCACACAAACTCCAACTGGAGACATTATTAGTGATTTACCCAAGGTAAGCACTGGGGCCAATCTTGTCTAACATTTTCACTACTGACCAGGACAATACAGTAGAGTGAACCCTCAGCAAGTTTGCAGATGATATAAAACTGGGAGGAATGGCTGGTACACCAGAGGGTTTTGGTGCCATCCAGGTGGACCTGGACAAGCTGGAGAATTGGCAGAGAGGATTATCTTAAAGTTCAATAAAGGGAAATGTGATGTCCTGCACCTGGGGAGAAACAACCCTGTGCATCCTGGGGTCAGGGTGTTATTATTATTTCTATTATTTTCTATAATTTCTCTTATTTTTATTATTTTATATAATCTATTATTTCTGTTATTGTTAAATTATTGTCATTCCTGGAGTAGAAATATGGCTAAATCTAAACTGAATTACACTAGAAAGGTATTTGTAGGTCAAGATTTTACATAGATGCACACATACACACAAATTCATCATAAATATCAGTGTAAAGATCTGTATGGTTTGAAAAGGACAATTAGGAGAACAAGGAAGTATGAGACACTACCAAAAGTTGAAGAACTTAAGACACAGATAACAAGGAAAATGTATGACAGAGGGCAGCTCTTAAATTACCTGTCTGTTTTTTTATCATTTCTACCACTGAGACAATACAGAAAGATAAGAGAAAGGTATTCTGAGCAAGCATAAACTTCAATTTCTGTCCTGTAAAATGAAGGTTTTCTGGGACCTGATTTTTTGTTTTTGTGCAATAACTAAGAACAGATAAGTGGGGCAACATATTCCTGTCACCATTCCCCTCAACACTTAAATACAGACTATTCAATTTTTACATAATTATGAATGATTACACTTTTTAAAAGTCCTTTAGATTTAATAAGCTTCATATTTAAACTGAGTTAAATATAGTAAGTTTTAAAATATGCCTATTGATTTCAACCAAAAAAAAAAAATATTCCTCTGTTTCTGTACTTTGCATTTGAAAAGAATTGCATGTCTTAAATATATAAGTATTTTATAGTTGAAATTATTTTATGAGTGATAAAATCTACATTTAAAGACCCTGTTTCAGCAAGTAACTTCCTTTTACTACTTATTTTAAACATGGGAGAAGCCTTGTGACATTAACTTTTCAGGAAATACTTAAGATATTTCTCACTTAAAACATCAGCTAGGTATATGATAATCAAGTTATCAGTTTTGCAAATACAGGTTTTCACCACAATTTCTAAACACGAAAAAGCAAAATCAAGTATATTCTTCCGGGTACTAACAGTTTGTCAGAGTTTGGAGAAATCATTTCTTCATCCCTCACATTTGGAAAACACCACAAAATAAGCCAGAAGTAATTTGTTTAAATAGTAGTGTTCGGTTAAAAATTTTCTGAAAACTGGGGAGGAGGAGGTGTAAAAAAGTGTAAGTTCTGATATTTACATGCATAAAGTATTTCAATATCAAGCTTTACAATATCAAGCTTTTCATTACATCATTAATAAAACAACATTTATTACAATAGTTTTAAAACTGCTATAGAATAAAGTGAATATGAACAATCATATAGGTGCAATTATCACAGAAAAAAAAAATCTTTTTATAGAAAATGATTTCATGTAAAATTTATCTAACATTTCTAATGGCAGTATCACAGGTACTTTTGAATGAGGTACAGGCCAAGATGTTGAATTGTAATAAAATAATACTTGAGTATTTTAAGTCCCACATAGCATTAGTGTCTGGAAGGGAATTTAGAAAATGATGGAAAGCAGGATTGGATGGATTCAACTATTTATTATTATTATTATTGTTTTTGTTTTTGTTGTTGTTGTTGTCATTGTTGTTGTTATTACAGTCCTCCCATAATTATAGCTGGCCTTTGAGTGGCTGTAAGTTTTCCAAGAATATCTGCATCTCCGTTGACATTCCCCAGTGAGTTTACTAAAGTAAGTAAATCTAACAAATGTAAAAGGCCAAGTTCAATAGCTTTGATATACTACACAAAGAGAGCAGAAGTGCTTAAGGCCACCCTCATTACATATCCAATAGTAGTATAGGGTTTGTTAAACAAGAACTAAAAAGTCATCTTTGAAAGAGATTAATACAAGATCAATTGCAAAGAGTTATCCAATCTTCCTTTTTATCTTTAACGTGAACCTCCACAACAGTGGCTGTTCTGAAACAGCCTTGAATCTTAAAACACCTTCCTTGTTTTTAAGTTTGAAAGGCAGTTTGTCACTGCCAGCTGGTTACAGATCTTCTTCTAAATTCCATTTCTAGGTTTATTTATGTTATATACTTTTATTTGATCAGTTATCAATAGTGTTTTTTAGGTTTAATATCTCTTTTCCTTCTACCCCGGATGCATACAATTCCTTTTTCAAATTTTGGTAGGTTAGACTGAATAAGTTCCAAATCTCTCATCCTAATATAAATATTGCATTCACCTAATCATCATAACAGCTATTTTCTACAACTGCTCCTACTATGTTCATATTTCTGGAAAATAGTCCACCAGAACTGTATGCAGTATTCTGAATCAGGCCATCATCAAAACATTATAAAAAGAAATTAGTATTAAATTATGGGTGCTTAAATAAACAAATAAATAAAATTGCTTGCTATTTTCCAGAACTTCACAGATCCTTTTTAGTGCTTAAGCACACTGGCCATTCAGTCACTTGGCAGGTCCCCAGTTTAAAAAGAGTTATTTCTTTTTATCCTTAAATTTATGTTGTATGTTATCTCACTGAATTTCCTTTTCTTCTGTTAACAATGTCAAAAGGATTACAATTCAGCCTTTCTTCATAACGATAATATATTGCTTTGTTGTCATCTGCAAATTCCATGAACACCTACTCCTTTTCTGTGCTGTGCTGTACTGAATTTCAAAACAGATTCAAAGATTTTTGAAGGATTTGTCTCCATGTTACTGACTTCCATATTACCGGTCATTGTCTTCCTATAGCCAGGCTCTTATTCCCTTTGTAATTTTTTTATTAATCTTCACTACTTCCACATCAATAGCAATCTTGATAAGACAATGTCCGCAATGTTTTTTAAGTCTAAGTAGATGAGGCCTGTTGCATTGTCATTTTAGAAATAAAAATAATATATATATATTCCAATGTTCTTCAAAAAACCAGAGAAATAATGGTCATTTTCCATAGCTTCTATAATCTTAACTATTATTTCTGCAAAATTTTGTTTCAAGATTTTTCATATTATTGAAACTGACAATGATACAGCTTAAGCTGAGTTTGGTTACCTTAACGAGCAGAAATACTGAATTAGCTATTTGCCCGATCAAAAGGTAATACTGTGAATGGATTCAGGGTTTACAGATTCAATAAAAATCATGAAATTCTCCTAAACCCTCATTATTCTAAGCATTATCCCCAAACCAGCAAAAATAATTCTGGGTTTATTATATAGGTGAAAAAGATTTGCATATATTTGTGAACATCATTTCTCTCAACATAAATAAAAAGTCCATGAGAATTATTATGAAGATTCTTTCCAATTTATGCATAGATGGATCTTCATTTTTTAATTCAGCTATTTTCACTAGCAACAACTCACTTACCATTGGCCTCCCGCAGTTTCTGTGTTTTTCTCATGAACCATCTTAAGATCTTTTTTGTCACTAGGTCATGACGATTTTTTTCATGTCTTAAATATTCTATTTTTCTTGGGTTCTGGAGCCAAGCACAAAGGAAAATTCAGTATTTAGTTTGTTGTCTGCTTTTTCCTACCCCCAGTTTGTTCTCAGAAATATCAACTCTTCACACCTATTAATTTTTGAATACAAAGGGTCTATTTACTGCATGGTTGTTATTTTTTTTATTTTTTTTTTTCTTTTTTCTTTTTTTCTCTCTATCACATTTCCCATATCCCAACTGAAATCCTTTATTGTCTTCAGTTGTATTTCCTTGCACTCTATCTTCATATCTAGGTTTTCAAATATATTTTACTTTATGTATAAGTAATTTGCCACAGATCAACCTATTATGTAAGAATACATATTACATGTTTATTCCACCCCATCATCTTCATGCACTGCATCAAATTTTTTCTCACTTTTATTTATCCTTACTAGAAAGGGAAGATTGGTCCTGAACCATCCTTATAATGGCATTCAAACTGCTTTTAGAACCCAACAGCTACAAAACAGTTTAAATACTAACTCTTCTCTTTCTCTGCACAGAGACAAAGACACTATATGTTGATTCTGCCATTACCCAGAAAAGTTTTTCCTCTATGAACGCTCTATACACTAGTTCAATCTGCCAAAGAAAATTGGTGTTGTTTTATAAACAAAATTTGAGAGGTCTTAGCAGGAAGGCTGGTGTTTCAGGCTCAAGTAGATGATTTCCAATAACACGCTGAATAAACACAAAGGCATTTTTCACTACTTTTGCTAGTTATTTCACTGATGTAAAATTTTGTTGTGCATTGCAGTCTGTAAACAATGTGAAGATGCTAATATGAAGTGACTGCTGATACAGCCTACTACATGAATAGCTGTGAAATTTTTTTGAGTGGTTACAGAGCTGCCGTTCTTAACTCCAGATTTGGCTTCATTCCTGTGATAAGAAATCCTTCTATGTAGAAAGTTTGGTGTCACTCTTAAAGCCAACCTGAAATATTATATTAACACAGCAAAATGACTAAGATTGATACAGATTTTCTCTCAGAATACAAATTCCAGCTCTAACCACATTACAACTTTATTAATTTCACAATCCTTCCAGAATAGCTTTACTAGCATACTTTTGCAAGTCATTAATTGTGCATTCTGCCACTCTAGCTTTAATGACATTGTAATTTATTCCCAGACTGCTAGAGAAATGAACTGTAAAGTATAGTTTTCATTAAGTGGTCTGAAAAAAGAAGTTATATACAGACAAATAAATACTTACAAATAAATGGATTATTCACAATCATTTCAAAACACTGAATATATCTCTTGAGACACGCAGAAAATAAAATGCTACAATGCCACTGGAAATGTGAAGTTCAAAATGACATCAAGAACAAAATAAACCATCTTGTATCTTACTAAGGATTTCCATCATGTTATTTTTATCTAAATTTAGAAGAAGTATTACACTGGAAAACTATATATCCATCTATTATGAATTACTTATTCATAGTATTTCTTGGGCTTATAGTTGCCCCAAAACTCTTGAATATTCTCTTACGGATGCTTCCAAATTTTTCCTTTCTTTTAATAGCAATATTAAAAGTTCACAGACACCTTTTAATAGATTTTTACTTTATTTTATTTTATTTTATTTTATTTTATTTTATTTTATTTTTAATGGGACATTGAATAACTCAAGTAAACCTATTAAGGTACATAGAAAGACCTAATAAGAATGAAAAAAAAAAAATCAAAACCAGAACAAACCTTTCTGGCTACAATGGAGGGAAAATGAAGAGCTGAACTAGGAGAAACAAATTTACCTTTGTCTGAATGAAGAAATACAGTTAAGCATCTGCATAACAACATTTAACAGAATAATGGTATTAGAAAAAAAAAGTAATTAAAGAACTTAAAAAAAATGGAATTCCATCTGGAATAGTATTTTATTTTTTACATTTATTTATTTATATTACCTTCCTTCCTTCCTTCCTTCCTTCCTTCCTTCCTTCCTTCCTTCCTTCCTTCCTTCCTTCCTTCCTTCTTTCCCTCCTTCCCTCCTTCCCTCCTTTCTTCTTTTCATATGGCAGCCATCTGGAAACAGCTCCTCTTGGTTTATGGTGTCTCTTCCAATCACTACGTTGTGTCTGAATTAAATCAAACTGGGCATCATTGTGGCTTCTGTATGATATAAGCAACTTCTGTGTCACCAAAATCTGTGTCACCAAACTCAGTGATTTTTTCAGAGATATTGTGCCAAAGTATTTTTTCATCTATTGTACTGCCTTCTCTGAATTCTTTTATTTCTCTCTATAAAGCAGAACTCCAAACACCTTCAGGGGCAACAACAACAAAACACGAGACCTAGGCTTTTACACGAGAGTTCTTTGCTTGGTGTAAAAAAAATAATGGAAAGACACAATAATTCCATATCATCTTATTTTTCTTGATGACAGACAATTCATTTATATTATTTATTTATTTATTAATTTATCTTGAAATCTCAAATTTCCATCTTGGAATTTTCTAAATGCCTGTATTCCACCTGAATTTGTCATTGAGCTGTACAGGGTCTGTAACGTATCCTTCACTACCCATTTACATGATTATGCTAATATTGCCTGCCCTCTTTATCCCTTCATCACTTTAGTAAGTGATGTAGCCTGGACATTCGTGGTTCCCCCAAAATCTTCGAAATAATATTTCAAAAGGGAAACTTAGTAGTTCCTGATTAAAGTTTTCTTAATGACATAACTTCAACACCACTGTAACTCTTAAGAAGCTTAGTTGTCACTACCTTGAAATTAAAAGTGCAAAGGACTTTAATTTCTTCCAAAGTGAAGTCTGAAACACTGCATCAAGTCCAAGATTTAGTGCCTGAGATTCTTTTTTTTAATGTCCTTTCAAAGCCTGTCTGTCTAGCAATAGCAACATATTGCAAATTTTTCTCTTGATCTAATATACAATATCATATCATGTCACATTGTATTATATTTTATCATCACTTCTATTTCCATCATTCTTTTTCTGATTATATTTGAACTGATCTCAAATGCTTGCTCTTGCCTTTAAATAAACTTTGTTTCCCCTTTAACTATCAGTTTGTTATCCTTCACAAAACCTTGATTTTTGCTTGCATTAGAACACCTATTCAACTATTGAGTTACTGAATTACTTGAGTGATGAGTCACTACTGAGCTACTTCTCCTTCGTGCATCTCTACATTCTTCCATGTTATTTATTCTGTAAAAATCCTTCAATTTTTTGTTGTTATTGTTGTTTTTTTCCCTTCATTCACCCTACTGTACCACGTCTTTTCATTCATCGTTCTACACTTTCCAAGAGGTTCCAACTTATAATTGCTATATTATTTTCCTCAGAGTTCCATTTTCTTTCCCTCCTTTCCTATTTGTTTGTCTTTCTTTAGTTTTGTTTCACCTTCACATTTCCCTATTCGCTATGGAATTCTAGTCTCAGCATTTTTTCACCTTTACTGTCCCTTTCTCGCTTCAGCTATTAATTCTTTTTTTCTTCATCTGTTGATAATCTACAAATTTGTGCAACTCAGTTTATGAGACATCTTTCTACTTCTCACTGGAAAGTAATTTAAAAGGATTTGCAAAAATAATACATTATAAATAAAATACAATATCATTTTATATTCTTCTCCGGTGCTTTGCTTGGGCTCCAGATGCTGTTCTTGTGAATAGAGAAATCAGAAAATCAGAAGTGTCAGAAGACAAAAACAAAGAAAATGGAATGGCAAAATATTTTAAAATCACCCTAAGAACATAATGAAAATAAATAAATGTCCCAAACTGAAATAAATTTCTGACTATTATAAATAAGTTTTTAATAGCATTGATTTTCAAGATATCTAGTCTCTTGGCTAAATGAATTACTAAATGAATTACTAAAAGGATTCTAAATGTGATTAATTCTCTAACAATATGTTTAAGAGTTTTTAAAGGGGTTATTTTCATATCTCTCACCATTGATTTAGTAGCATCTGGACCCTACCTTTGTAAGCTCTACTTTTTTTTTTTTTTTTTCCTGGAAATTCTGTGTTTATGGGGATGAGTTTATTTTTGTTTTCAGGAACATTTTCTCATTTGTGAAATGAAAATGGGGTTTATCTAAGAAATTTCTCAAGACTGACAGTACTTCATTCTTTCCTTTTTTTTTTTTTTTTTAGTTACTACTTATATTTCCAGAAAACAAGCCATTACCAGACATCAGAGAATTAATCTTAAGAATTAATAAGAATCAATAAGAATTCAATAAGAATAAGAATCAATAAGAATTAATTAAGAATTTATAAGAATCACTTGTTTTCAAAGTCTTTGCTAAAATGATTTTCAATCATCATGTTTTGTGTTCATAAAAGTCTTACAGGTTTACTGAAAAATTTAGATTTCACAGAATTCATTGAAGTGCTTTTGAGAAGGACAATATCCTGAAGATATAAATCCAATTACTTAGTTTCCATGAAATTAGCATAGTTAAGGTTGTTTTGATTTGTGAGAAGAGCCTCTTCTTCATTTCTGTAAAAGGAAGGATAATATGAAACTGCAAAACTTACAATAAAGTAAAAGGAAGTCAAATGTCAGACACTTGGATTCTGGGAGTTTGTAGCCACAGATGAAATCTGCAATGCTTTAAATTCTTAATAAGGATCATACTCAAATTCCAGACAATTTTTTCTCTTGAGAGATAGAATTTTTGATTGTTCAGAATTGGAAATAAACTGCTTGTTCATAATTCATTTTTGCTTCCTTACAAAAAATTAACTAATGCTCTGGACAGTAAGGAGACCTGATAATATATTATTCCCATGCAAACCTTTCTGCAATCTATAAGAAAATAAATTTCAGGCCATATCAAGTCATAACAGATCAAACAAACAGACCCGATTTAAATAGATGTTCATTAGCTTTCCAAAAATATTGGGAGCCTAATGAAAGGCGTATAATGGGGAAGCCTTTGAAAGAAACGAAAGAACAAAACTGAATTCCTTCAAACTACACAAAAGAGTACATAACATGAAGATTGAACGATTTTCTTGATTTCAGCTACATGAAGGAAAAAATATGAGAATTTTTTACAGAAATGCAGAATGAAAACCCATGATTCTGGAAGATGCATATCAACACATTGAGTTTTAAGTTTAAGTCTGTATTTAGAACAAAAATAATTAAAGTGCTGAAAACAAGTAATATGCTCTAAATTAGACATAAAGAATGGGATTAACTTAACCAAATTTCATACATATGCAATGCAGATTTCAGCACCTAATCTAGTCTTTCTTGTTTCCTTTAAATTTTAATGGAGTGAACTGGGCCTTTTCAGGATTCAATTGATCAATCTTATCTATGACATCTTTTTTAAGATGAAGTATGTTGAGCCTAGAAACAATTATAATTGATGCAGAAGCTGATTTTGACTATTGTATGAGATAATCCACCTCATTATTGTCTTAATACTTTTAGGAATGGGTCATTAACATTCTGTGTGAGAATATCTCCTTTCCTCACAATAACTCTTTTGAAAATTTGTAGAGGACATATGGAAAGTATAACAGTTTAAAATGAGACTGCAGTAATTTCTGAATCTATGTGGGGAGTATGGTATTGGTCATCAATAAACTTTTGGAAAAAAGGCTGTAGAAAACTTACTGTGTGTACAAAACACTTTGTTGCTGTTGTCTATTATAGCTCTTTAGCAAACACTTAAATCTCAATTCTGATGGCCAAAAATTTCTAACCATTTTCCACTCTGAGCTGAATCATGCACAGTTTACACACTTTTGATTGTGCAGACAAAATAAGCTCATGCTTAGACAGTAGATTATCAGGGGCAATAAATTGGCAGCCTAGTTTGTCCATGCAAAAAACTCTAGAATGTCTTGTTGCAATTGTCTTTTTGCTTCCAAAGGAGATTTTGATGTAAACAGGAGAAATTAGCAAATTAGTATACTTAATTCTATCTTGTATCACAAAATATTATTGGCTATATAATGCCCAATTTTTGTGGAGTTAATTGATACAATAGTATATCTGACTTTATGGTGCTGTTCTGCTTCTTTCCTTAATCTCAAAGAATTATCTTTTGAAATTGAGTTTTTAGAATTCTAAAGAGCCTTACTCCTTATGACATCATTTTGCAAAATAATAAATCATTCGGTTGTAATTGCCCTCTTTATAATGTTTTTTCTTAAAAATAAACAGTTGAAAATTATTTCAAAATATTGAGCCTGATTCTCAAAATGTATTAACATTTAAATTATTCTGAAATCTCTGCACTCAAACTTAGTATAGAACTGATTCAAATAGGGTAACAAATTAATCAAATGATAACTTGATCAGTGAAACCGATCTTTTTTTCCTTAGAAAAGAAGTGTCTAAAGGGTCAGTCAACTGAATCTATGTTCTTTTAGAGGGCAGGACACTAACCTGAAGAAAATATGATGGGCTTTGCAATCTCCAATTTCCTTTGGCTTCATAAATGACCAGGAACTTCAGGCAATAAGAAATGATAATTACCATGTGCAAGATATAGTTTTTAACACCAGTCTCAGATTAAGATTTGAGCTCTTCTGAACCAACAATTCTTAAGTTGTTCTGACTCAACAATGCTGAGGTCAAATCTCAGATAGCAGGTAATGAGTTATTTAGCAGTGAGAGTGTTGGAGTGCAAATTTCATGCTGTTCTGAAAGTTGTGACACATTGTTAAATGCATGATGAATTAAAAGCAGGCAATTCTATTTTTTATAACACCTCCTTTCCAGCTGCATACTGGTTTATTACAAAGAGCATTAACATCACCAAATGTTTCTTGACATAGTGGAAGAAAACACATTGGACACAACATCAGCTACTCCTAAAGTATAAATTCAGGGTTCAGTGACAACATATATTCGAGTGCGCATATCAAATCAAAAAACTCCCATGAAGTCAAAGAACAGAATTCATAGTTAAATATTCCGCTTAAGGGGACAGAAGAAGGATGTCTTCGGAGGGCTGGTGAAAAAAGAATGAAAAGGATAAATGCTTTAACTCTGAGCAGAATTTAGTTTTACTAGGTTTGAAGCACTAAAATTCTGTGACACTATAAAACTGAAATATGACAAGAGTTTACTCACTGGGCATTAAGGCCAATGTTAAAAATATCAGTTGTCAAAGGCCACTTGAAGTTAAGCAGATGACACTGAAAGTATTGCTTTTGTTTATTTATTTATTTGTTTATTGAGAAGGGGTACTGAATGACCAAAATCAAAATTTTCAGTGATGCAGAGGGTAAATGCCATAAGAAATAAAATGTCTTAAACTTTTCATAGACACAGAATAAACATTATTCAAATATATATATATGTAAGTAAATCTCTTGATAAAAAGGAACATGCTTCCATTTTGAACCAAAGAAAACACTCTAGAATTAATATCTTTGCAACATGGAATGGGCAATGAAAAATTAAAATGACTTCTGATTTATTGCAATAGAATACCCTAGAATAGCAGTACCTGCATCTAATAGCCAGTGTATTGTGGTAGAACTATCTCCAATATACATTAGGAAAATCTAAATCATGCATAAATTCAGTTTAACCTAGCCACATAGGGAAGATAGACAGATCTTTCTTCTGTCTATACCACAGTGATTCCACTAAACTGTAACTTCAAAAATAAATGAAGTGGAAAAGTGGCCTTGGATTTTTCCTGATGTCCAAAATAAATAAATGAATAATAAACCAAATGAAACCAAACTAAACTAAACCAAAATGAATAAAATTTGTGTAATGTATGTGTAATTCAGTTACAAATGAATAATATTTTGTGTGTGTGTGTGACAGAAACAAGTATATCACGGTGACCTGACTCTGTTCTATTGTGAATTGTTTAAAGTGCTTATACAAAACAAATAGCCTGATAAAAATAATAGAGGTATAGCATGGAAAGCAAGTTCCACCAAAAAAGACAAAGCCAAAACCTTCCACCGAGTTCAATGGACCTGGAATTAAACTTTATTACAACTAAAACAGTAAATAAAGCTAATGATGAATACTTATAAAGTAAGGTTTGCAATCCCTACTAGTCTTACTAAATTTTAATTTCCAGGAAAACTCATGTTGGCATGTGTTATATTTCAGAAATATAGGAACTCTTCCCTGAATGAACTCATTTCATTTCTCTTCACTTATTTTGGCTAGGAGATGTTCAATATGTACTAAGATCTCCATGGGTCTCTGTAAGAATAATTTCGAAAATTTATATATATATATATATTTTTTTTTCCAGCCTTTTAATTTCAGATGAAGATAGCAGGGTACAAGGGAGCATTTTGAACTAATATTCTGTTAGGTGAACGGTCTGTTCCTAATTATAATTCTTTTTATTATTAATATTATTTATTTATTTATTTATTTTTTATTCTGAAGCCCATACATTTACGTATTTTAATCCAAACCTTATTTCTTTCTTGAAAAGTATTCTTTTCTGGAAGGTGAGATTTTAACTGTTAATTTATTTAACACTATAACATTTTGGGAATTATTCTTTACTACATTCCCTGTGTAATCTAATAACTTGTTGAAAGAGATCCATTGCCAGGATAATTTCCTTAGGGAACCTGTTTTCAAGTTTAGAGCAGTTTGCTCAGCTTACTTTACTAATCACAAGAGGAAATGCAGAACACTTTCTGTCCTGTGACCATTTTCCTTACCAAGAATGTGTTGTGTTCACTGTGTCACAGTGCCTGTTCACTTAAATTATTGTAAGGCAAGAAATACTGCTAATCAAAAGGTTTTATTTTACCCAGGCTAGAGGTTAAGTTTAAGTAGAAAATTACACTGTCATTATATAATTTAACATTTTTTTTCTCTTGAATTAAAGATGGATCTAAATTACATATTTGAATATAAACTCTCCAACATTTAAAATGAAATCAATTCATACTTAAAGCAGCATCTGAATAGTGATACAAAAGGCTCCTGAAACACAAGGGTTAATCCAATAGCTAGATAGGAACTTATAAAAAGAAGAAAGATTTTTTAAAGGGTATTAGTGGAATGTCTTCATGCTTCTTTATGGGAGGAGAAAACAACAACAACAACAACAACAAAAAGCAGAAGTTATGTAACTAACAAATTCAATTTTAATGGCAGGAAGGAACAGTAAACAAACAAGAACAACAAAAACCCAACTATACAGGATATGGCCAATGTCAAACCCACATATTTACTATGAGAAAGGAAAGAGTAAACTCAAATATGGTAAACAGATACTGAAAAGGACTGTTGTGTTTGTGCAACACTGAAAGGGGTTAAGAACTGTTCCACAGTTGTGAAGGAGGCCTAATGGATAAAGACTTTCCTGTAAATTACTAGATAAATTCTGTCTTATAGGATAAAAGTGTAATCCTGATGTCTCATAAAGATATATAGCTAAATTGGATCTTACATAGATAAGGACCATAGGGTAAAAAAATAAATAATGCAACAGGGAAAAACAACTGCATTTCCCTCTTCATAAAAAGTTTGAAGAAGCTGACAGGACATTTAAGACACAGTACAAGTCATTGAGCAACAAGGCTTGGAGATAAATATATATATATAATGTAACACAATTCATAATATATATATTCTCTTTATTAAATACATATGTTTATGATATTGATTAACTGGATGACTGTACCTGTACCTTTATTTATTTGATAAAATTCTTTGAAGGATGAAAAAAGAACCAATACAAGCCTTTATACAATACTTCATGAACTGTAAGTTCCTCCACATTTTTCTTTGTTTTATGAATTTGTCAAAAATGGTTTTTTGTTTGTTTGGTTTGGTTTGGTTTGGTTTTCCGCTTCTCAGTAAGACAGTTAAATAAGTACTAGGGAGGAAGCCTTTATACCTTGTTGCTGGGCTAGGCTACTTAGAAAGTTAGATAATGAACTGACTAGGTCTTTGGTCCAACATGGTATGACTATTCTTATGACGTGTGACAAAATGCTGCAGAATCCAAGCAGGCCTTGACACAAGATTTTTGTATAAATGGGATTTCAGATTTCAGTCATTCAACCATTTCAGTAGCATTCAACCATTTCAGTAGCATTTCTCTACTACTTCAACTCTGTTTCAAGAATTAAGACAAAATTCTTTGATTCATATTAAGTGACTCTTGACCAGATGAGGCCTGTACCAGGAATACCAGAAAGGGAAAATTTCTAAAAATGTAGACAGAACTCAAATGAAAAGGGTCATTCTCATACCTAGACATTTTCTGAAATACATATATACATGTTATTAAATTGCTGTTTCACCTATTTTGTCAGATGCATTTTGCTCTTCCACCACAGAGTTAGAAGCCTAAAACACTTTGCCAGCAGTAATAATGGTAGTTGTTTTTTACAGGAGTTCTACAATTTTCAAAGATATTTCTGTCCTACCAAAATGCAAAGGCCTGTGGTTAATTTGTTCTCTATGAGTACTTACATGATTTTGAATCACAGAAGTTTGTCGCTTGGTAAATGCCTAACACAGACAGCTGTTAAAAAGGCAAATCCACCAGTAGGTCTGTGATAACTTTAGTACCTATCTAATTTCCTGTTTAGTTATAAAGATCTGCAGACGTATTAAGTTAAGCAGTACAGAGGTGCTGGGGGAAGTACTTTCGTGTACCATGGTTGTCAATGGTAGAATTCAGTCTTTTTTACTTTACTAATTTACTTACCTATAGGCAAGGTTTATCATGAATTCTTTGCTTCGGTCTTAAGAGGATGGAGCTGGTCTCTTTTCTGTTGTGCCCATTGACAGGACGAGAAAAAATGGGCACAAACTGAAGCACAGGAGGTTCTAGGTGAATATGAGGGGGCACTTCTTTACTGTGAGGGTGACAGAGCACTGGAACAGGTTGCCCAGAGAGGTTGTAGAGTCTCCTCTGGAGATATTCAAAACCCACCTGGATACTATCCTGCGCAATGTGCTCTAGGTGATCCTGCTCAGCAGGGGGGTTATAATAGATGAACTTGAGAGCTCCCTTCCAACGTCAGACATTCTGTGATTCTATGATTTGATTCTGTGACCGAATTTTCTACACAACAATTGAATTAGTTCTGAGACAGGAAGTACCAAATATATTTTTTTTCTTTTTCTTTTTTTCCCTAGAATTCTTCCCCCAAACCAAGATATTTTGATTACATTCATCACTTTGGCTAGATTCCAATCAACAGTAGCCTACAACCCTGAAAAAAAAACAAAAAACAACAAAAATAAATAATAAAAAAAACCAACTACCTAGAACATATTTTTTTTCCTTTTCTTTCCTCATCTTGAACTGTACTGGCTCTGGCTAGAATAACATTAACTTTTCTTACACCTGCCCATGTAGTGTTGTATTTTGCATTTGTGGCTAGCAGAGATGATAATTACCAAAATCATAGAATCATAGAATGGTATGAGTTGGAAGAGATCGTAAAGATCATCTAATTCCAACCCACCTGATGTGGGTAGGGACACCTCCCACTTAACCAGATTGCTCAAAGCCCCATCCAGCCTGGCATTGAACACTTCCAGGGATGGGGCATCCACAGCTTCTCTAGGCAACCAGTTCCAGTGCCTCACCAAGTAAAGAATTTCTTCCAAATATCTAATCTAAATACACCCTCTTTCAGTTTGAAACCATTACTCCTTGTCATATCACTACACTCCCTGACAAAGTGTCCCTCTCCTGCTTTCTTGTAGGGTGCCTTTAGGTACTGGAAGGCCGCTACAGGGAGTATTCTCTTCTCTAGGCTGAACAACCACAACTCCCTCAGCCTCTATGAAGATAGGAGAGGTGTTCCAGCACTCTGACCATCTTCATAGCCTTTCTCTAGACTCACACTAGTACATCCACATACTTCTTGTGCTGCAGGCCGCAGAGGCAAACAGTACTCCAGGTGGGGTCTCAGCAGAATAAAGATGGAGAATCACCTCTCTTGACCTACTGGCCACGCTTCTTTTGATGCAGCCCAGGATGTGGTTGACTTTCTGGGCTGCAAGCACACATTGTCGACTAATTTTGAGCTTCTCATCAGCCTAAGTCCTTCTCCTCAGGGCTGCTCTCAATCCATTCACTGCCCAACCTGTATTTGTGCTTGCCCTGACCCAGATGAAGGACCTTGCACTTGGCCTTGTTGAACTTCATGAGGTTTCCCACAGGTCCACCTCTCAAACCTGTCAAGGTCCCTCTGGCTGCCATCCCTTCCCTCCAGCGTGTTGACTGCACCACACAGCTTGGTGTCATTGGCAAACCTGTAAAGGGTGCAATCAGACCCGCTGTCCATGTCAATGACAAAGATTTTAAACAGTGCCAGTCCCAATACCGACCCCTGAAGAACAGCACTCGTCACCGTTCTCCACCTGGACACTGAGCTGTTGACCACAACTCTTTGAGTGTGACCATCCAGCCAATTCCTTTCCCACCAAGTGGTCATTTTCCATGTGCCTTAGCACAGTTTCCAGGAGGAACTGCTCCATGATCTTGCCAGGCGCAGAGGTGAAACAGACTGACCTGCAGTTCCCCAAGTCTTTCTTTTTTCTCTTTTTAAAAATGGGGGTTATGTTTCCCCTCTTCCAGTCAGTGGGAATTTCACCAGACTGCCACGACTTCTCATACATGGTGGATAGAGGCTTAGCAACTACATCTGCTCTTCCCTCAGGACCCACAAATATATCTCATTGGGCCCCATGGACTTGTGCTCTTTTAGGTTTCTTAGCTGGTCTCAAACCTGATTTTCTCCTACACTGGGTAGTTCATCATTCTTCCAGTCCTTGTCTTTTCTTTTTGGTGCTTTGGCCACATGGTTAGAGCTATCAGCAGGGAATATTGCGTCAGAATTGTCATGGAGTACCTCAGCCTTCTCCATACCTCAAGTGACCTGGTCTCCTTTTTCCTTCCAGAGAGGGCTCACAATTTCCTTAGTCTTTCTTTTATCACTGATGTACCTATAGAAGCCTTTCTTGTTGCCCTTGATGTCCCTGGCCAAACTTAATTCTAATCAATTCTAATTCACAACATTGGTTCGTTGCTGAGCAGTGCTCACAAAACATCAAGGCTGTCTCTCCAAACCACCCCCCAGGGCTGTGGGTGGCAATAGATTGTGAAAGGAGACAGCCAGGACAGCTGACCCAAACTGATCAAGACCAATTTCATGTCATATGATGTCATGCTCGGCAGCAAAAGCTAAAAGGAGAGTTATGGACACGAGTGTGTGAGAGACTAGGCTTTCCTTTTTCTTTTTCCTTTTCATTTATTTATTTATTTATTTATTTATTTATTATGAAGGCATTTTTCTTCTGAAGCAACCATAGCATATACTGAAGTCCTGTTTCCTGGGAAGTGGCTGGACATTGCCTGCTAATGGGAAGTAGAAAATAAAATTCTATTTTTTTTCCCTTCTCTTCCATATGCATCCTTTTTTTCCTTTCATTAAACTGCTTCTATTCCAACCCATGACCTTTTTTTCTTTGTAATCTCTTAATTTGTCCTGCTAAGGAAGGAGACCGAGAGAACATCTTGATAGGCCCCTAGTGACCAGTCAAGGTTAACCCAATTCAAACGACAACATTACAGTCAAAATTACAAAATTACAATTACTGCCACTTAATGTAAGCTTCAGTCCCCTCTGAGATCTCTTCTGAAAACTCAAGAGTCCTGCAAGTAACTTTTACTATTTCATTTACTACTGTGAACATCTAAGAAGTGGCCATCCATGTATTTAATTTGGATGTCACCATTTTCCTTATTTATATATCTTATTTTAAAAGGGTAGAAATAATTCCATCAAAACAGAGGGAGAAGGTCTATCCAAATCAGTTAGCGGGTGCTTTAAGGAAGAAAAGTGTTTCAGGATCTTTCACTGTTGCTCTCTCAATCCCCATACATGGCAGCAAAATAGAGTAAATCCTTGTAGGAATCTTACTGATTCAATACTGATCCTATTAATAGCTCCCTCTGAATAGCAAATGCCTTGTTATTTTAAACAGAACTTTTTACTTTTGAGATGGAAACTTTTGTAGCACTGAAAGAAAGGCGCATCTGTGCATAAAGGCATTAAGATACTCTAAAAAGACACATTCTCAATCATTATCTCAAGAAATGGAGCGCACAGTTTCAAAGAAAAAGAAAAAATTGAAAAAAAAAAGTGAAGAGTTAGCCCAGAGGCAAATTTTCATGAACCATGGATGAACAGTTCATGTAAGAATGGGAGCTAAGCTAGTGCATAAGAGATGATCCATTGCTGCCCAATCAAGAAGTTTGTGTGACACAAAATATTTATTCTCTTTCTGTGGTAAAGCAAATTATGTTATTTTGTGCAAAATTTAATACCCCATTCAGATACAAGTTTTATTGTCCTAGATAAACAACATGAAGCTTTAAACTCTGTCTCTTGGTGATCATATGTAATCTTTCCTTTAGCATTATTTAACCTAAATCAAGTCACTATGAACATTGTATCCCCTTTGTCATCACAGTTGTGCTTGTGTATGCTACTTTATTTAGAGGAAAAATGTTATACTTGGTGATAATTTATGTCCTGTGTCAAAAATAAAAGTTTGTTGCAATCCACTTAAATTACATCATGAAACAAACAAGCTTGCATAAACTTCAATGATCATTAAAAATATTTGTTTCATATCTGCATATATTTTAATATTTTCATATAAGCATGTCTTTTTGTGCTGACTAGGACAAAGGTAGCATATTGTCTAATTTTAATTAATATCTAATCCATGTAAACAGCAAAATATTGATTGGGAACCAATGAAAAAGACAAAGTAAGTAAAATGTTAAGAGAAATTTTAAAAGTAACCCCAAGCAGACTGAAATGTGGAAGGGAGAATCCCCCACTATGAAGAGCATATTCATCTCAGAAAAAGATTTCAGGACACTGATGATTTGTCATAAACTCCTTTCCTGTTCTTGAAGTGGATTGAAATTATCTTAGGATCCAGAAGAACAACTAAAAGAGGAGCATGGCTCAAAATAAAATTAGACTAACAATAAGTCCTCCATTCCATGTTAAAGACGTACTGTCTTTGTTCTTGGCAAGGTTCTGAACCATAAAATCATAGAATGGTTTGGGTTGGAAGGGACCTTAAAGTTTATCTAATTCCAACCCCCCTGCCATGGGCAGGGACACCTCCCATTAGATCAGGCTGATCAAAAGCCCACCCAGCCTGCCCCCCTCCAGGGATGGGGCATCCACAACTTCTCTGGGCAACCTGTTCCAGTGCCTCACCATCCTCAGAGTAAAGAATTTCTCCCTGATATCTAATCTAAACCTACCTTCTTTTGGTTTAAAGCCATTACTCCTTGTCCTATCACTCCAATCCCTGACAGAGTCTGTCCCCAGCTTTCTTGTAGGCCCTCTTTAGGTTCTGGAAAGTAGCTATCATTATCCCTCATTCTTCAGAGTAAGAGTTCACTTCTTTCTGTGTCAGGTGGCAGTGAGCATCTTCCCACTGTTTGAATGTTTATTAACTGGGTAGATGCATTAATTTTTCATTTATTTTATCATTTACCCACTACAACCAGAGGCAGAGGCAAGGTGCTATGGTAGAAAAAACACCCTTCTCCCTCTGTCTTTGAAACAATATTCAAAAAGAAAAATTAAATAATAAAAAAAAAGTAAAGAGTGGTTTTGTTTTGTTTTGTTTTTTTACTCTGTAATTAAGTTCTTAGGAAAACAAGCTCTCTCTCAGGTGCTGAACTGAAACTCCAGAAATGGATACTGAAGGATCAGATGAAAATTTGCATTAAGGTACCAACAAATTTATCAGCTTTTTTTTTTTTTTTAAATATATTTATCTTAAGTCATTTTCATTCTGTTAAAAATAGTTGCTTAAATATTTTTATCTATTTATACAGAAAGGCAGCAGTGATGTTTACAATTAAACCTGTTCTAATAACATGCAGATACTCATGGCAAAGCTCATGTACACAAATGCACAGTAAAAAAGAGAGTGAGTTGAACATATTTAACTGCACAGGGCTCCAAAGACCCTGTATGTATCCATTTCTTTCTCCTTTTGCCAAACAAATATTAAGAATTTGTAAAACCACAACTACTTCTCTGTATGCTGTCCTTGTAGTTTCCAGGTGCTCATGCTTCCCACCCACGCTTATAGAGTCCATACACGCAGAATGGCTATGTAAGTGTAAGGGTGCTTCCAATGAATAAATAATTTACATCTGACCAATTTTTTTATTTTTGTCCTTGTGAATTTTGAGTAGCATTCATCATGAATAAAAATCCATTTTTCTCAAATCATTTGCTAAATTGGTGTCTTAAATTAATCTCACTGGTTAATTTATTATCTCCCTATTTTATGTATTAGAACAGTTGCAGACCAGATAAATCCATTTCATATGGCAAACAGAGAAAATAAATAAATAAATAAATAAATGAATGAATAAATAAAGCAAATGAACAATCTGATACTCAGTTTTTCTCAGCTGTGGTATAGTATATAAAAAATGAGACCTTGACCCCAAACTAGTCACAAACTTTCATCATATATTGAAAGTGCTACACCTAAAAAACAGTTATCTAGATAGCTCTGCTAGTTGTCATTAAAATGTCAGTCAAAACGCATAGCATCTGGAACTCATTACACACTGACATTAGCCATTTAAAAGTTAGGCATTTTGCTTAAAATAGCTTAGTGAATGTAGGTAAGGACAGATAACAATTCATGTCATGACTTAGGTGTTTATGTCTGTTCAATGATTATAAAGGAAAGCAAAAAAAAAAAAAAAAAAAAAAGAAAGGCAAAATAGCTTAGATGAGATGTTTAACTTTTGATAATTAATGTTAGGTAAAATGAATCCTTCCTTTTTCTATTGTCTATTATTTCTCGACAAATTTCTTTCTAAGATACTTATTGCATCGGATCTGTCTTTGAATTTTCTACGTGCACAAGGAATTTACACCTTGATTCAAAAAAGTAATTAGCCCACCCACATAGTCTTCTTCCTGGCTACAACAAAGTATAAGATACTTCACAAAACAACCTAGAATGAGATAAAAGACTTGAAGACATTGGAGCAGTTATTTCCAATGGCATTGCACTTGAGTAAAGTATCAAGTCATAAGGGTTTTTGTTTGTTTGCTGGTTGCTTTGTTTTGTTTGTTTGTTGTTGTTTTTCTCTTGCTTCCTCCTCCCCCCCCACACACACACTTTTTTTTTTTTCTTTTAACTCATTTGGAAACACATTAGCCATTTCTATATAAGCCACCATATAAGCAAAGCAGTATGGTGGAAAATTGTCTGAAGCAACCAGTCTAATGTCAAAATTAAGAGTTATATTAACTTGCTCAGTGTTTTGCTAATTAGTGTTGCCTAAAGAATCACCAGTATATTCCTACTGTAATTTTATCTGATGCTACACTGCCTGGAAAGCATTACAGCTTTTTCAGAACTACTTGAATAATGTCTATCTTGTATTTTGCAGTACAGAAATGCCCACAGGCACAAGCAAAATTTCAGAAAATAAGTCATCTGGATTGGAGTTATGAAAGGGGCCAGTTAAGAACTAAAAGAACCAAACAAATTAATTCTTCTGTTACTGTTCTGAAAGACTATGGAGTCTTGCTATGTTGTTGTGCCACGTTGGGATCCTTCTGTATGAAAAACATTGTATACATATAAGTCTTAATTATCCCTTCCAGAGATTTTCCCAGGCAAAGGTATTGCAACACTTCAGATGCCCTCAGGGATTTTCAGCTCTAATTATTTACGTGAGATTTTAAGACACTAAGAAAGATTTTACATTTCTAAAGGAAACATATTGTGAAACCTTTTAAATGCAATAGTGACTTCAAAAGAATTCCAAGTGAGACTTGGCAATGCTAGCTCAGTCAAAATTGGAGAAAGCTGGAATTTTAAATTTAACTCTGGATGCTCTTTTGTCTTTTTTTTTTTTTTTTTGGGGGTGGGGTGGGGGGGTGGGGGAGGGTATTTTGCTTGGATCTTTAATTTTCTTTGTGTCTTATGATCTAGTATTTTATTTATATTATTCTAGACTCCAGAGAATGAAAAGTATTTGCACTTGAAATCTTACCAACAAATCCAATAAAATGCCAGCAAGTTCTGCATAGTTTAATATCTAACATCTTAAAAAACATCTATCATCTTTCAAATATCTATCTAACATCTTTCAAGTAAGAATAGATAATATTGTTTAATTGAAGTTTAAGACAATTAAGTTTGAGACAATGGATTTATTTTCCCATATTAAACTACTGGTCCACCTTTTTTTTTTTTTTTTCAGTCTAAAATACTACATTTTGGCTATTTTTTAATTATAAAAAATAAACTTCTGAAACTTGCTGCTTTGTGATGATATAAACATGAGATAAATCAATGTGACTAAACTATATTTAAGAGAGGAAAATATGAAATCTAATCTGAACACGTTGAGCTCACTGTAGAAGCAATAAGGTCATTCAGGTGACTGGAATGATGACCAAAGTTATTAATTCAATTCAGGTGTTCTAATTCAGAGATGGTTGCAATGCAAAATGGAAGTTGTAAAGTAAAACCAGTGGTGAAAAATGGAACAAAATATATACTGATCATGTATTCAGGCATATTTGTAAAATATGAGGGAAAAAAAACTGACAACACTTTCGCAAATATTTTTTTTTTTCAGGGTGTAAAGCCAACACATTTTTTAAAGTAGTTAGAAGTTACCAGAAATGAGGTAGACATTGGATATTGAAACAAATTTTTTCGAAGATCAGTGGCACCCATTAAATCATTATCTTTATCCTCAGCTGTTTGGTAAACTCACATGTTCATTAAACTACAGACAAGAAGTAAATCTGCCAGATTTTGTGTTTTATATGCAGGAATGCTGCATACAGGCTTCTGTCATTCACAGATGATGAGCTTTCAAGTCTTATTTAGTTCTGAAATCATGATGATGCATATTCTATTTTATCATTTTTCTTAGTACTATACTTCTGAAGTCTTCTACCTTCTCATTAAAAGAGATCCAGGAGAGTGACAATGCCTTTGAAACTTATTTTCAGTAATTTTACTTACTTTCTGATTTCTGCACAGAAGTCTTTCATTTTATTCTCCTAGCTTTCTTTCTTTCTTTCTTTCTTTCTTTCTTTCTTTCTTTCTTTCTTTTTTTCTTTCTTTCTTTCTCTCTTTCTCTCTTTCTCTCTCTCTCTCTCTCTCTCTCTCTCCCTTTCTCCCTTTCTCCCTTTCTCCCTTTCTCCCTTTCTCCCTTTCTCCCTTTCTTTTTCTTTCTTTCTTTCTTTCTTTCTTTCTTTCTCTCTTTCTTTCTCTTTCTTTCTTTCTTTCTCTTTCTTTCTTTCTCTTTCTCTCTCTCTCTTTCTCTCTTTCTCTCTTTCTCTTTCTCTCTCTTTCTCTCTTTCTCTTTCTTTCTCTCTCTCTCTCCCTTTCTCCCTTTCTTTCTTTCTCTCTCTCTTTCTCTCTCTTTCTCTCTTTTCCTTCCTTCCTTCCTTCCTTCCTTCCTTCCTTCCTTCCTTCCTTCCTTCCTTCCTTCCTTCCTTCCTTCCTTCCTTCCATTTTTGGTAGAAATTATATATATATATATATATGTACATATTATATTAAAGGACAGACAACAGCAGACAGCTTTACTACTGCCCAAAATAATACACCCCTCTGAGTCACATAATGAAATAGTAACTATGTGGAACATTGCATTGAATATCATGGCCATATCCACGCCTCTACAGAGCTTTTTAAATGGGTTCTTCATCCTCCTGAGTGAACCTTTTAAGTTCTGTAGTGACAACAGTATAATGATGGTTTCTACTTCTATTCAATATGGTGTATGAACCAAACTGGCAAAATTTTATTGTGAGGCTGATGTATTTATTTTTCATCGAAGAAAAATCACTCAATAAATTTAAATGTGATGCTAATTCTCCATGGCACAATGAAATGCCATTCCACAAAGATAAGAATGCAGTTTAGTCTGATAAAAAGGTTTAGATAACAGGCACTTCCACTGAAGTTTATGTACTTAGTGCTACACAACCAAAATGTAGCCTTTCAATCCAAAAACTAGTTAGTTTTTTGTAATGTAGATCAAGATTTTCAGACTTTCAGCAGAACTTTTCAGCAAACTAATGTAAATAGGTTCTCACTCCTTGTTTTCTCTTCTCAGCAAGTAACACTCCATGCAACAGAGGAGGAAATCCCAAATTTCTTATGTGCTAGTATGAGACATCTGAAAGCAGGATCCACTTTATTTTCACTACCTAGAAGTGAAGTACTTATTCTGTCTCTAGTAATATAACCTCCCTTTGCAGTCAGTGGAATTTTCCATGGGATAATCCCTCCTATACTAAGAAAGAAGTATGTGAAAGTCTTGGAGTTGCCTTTTACATAGCAATGCCAAAATCTTAGCTAAAATCTCCTTGAAGAATAAATCTATACTTGCAGCTCATCTTTATTCATCCTCAATTATGTTTAAGTAACACCTGGTGCTTATTTATATTCCTGAATAAGAAATAGTACCTTCTGTAGGCAGTGAATTTGTCTGAAAAGTTTGTATGGTGCTCATATATACAGTTTAACTACTGATAATAATTTCCCTCAATGTTGCTCTCTTTTTAAACAAGTAAAATACGCATTACAATTAATGTACTTCATTAGAAATGAACAGGAATATAACTTTGTTCCTTTCTTCTGAAAATTTATTTAAATAAAATGTGGATTATTTTCTCTATGAGTTATTTCATATTTCAGGTATTTGGGGACACCTTCAAAACATTTGTTTTTTCACCAAACCTCCCTTATGATAGCAACACTGAATAATAGTTAAAGGTTTTCGTTAGTGGATCAAACCACTTTAATTAGATCACTGGTTTTTCTGTATTTTACATAGCACAGAAGTAATTTGAATAAGGCTAGTCAGTATTCAGTGACATATTGAACAAGAAATCTTGCTTTCACAGAATTTTATTCCAGATTCCTAAGCCACATTGTTTCTAATCTAGTGATCTAGAATCAGAAGGAACACGAAGGAGATTTTCACAAATGCTGTTAGATTGTATGTCCTACCAGTTATTAATTTCTATATCAAAAAACGTTTGTTATTGGATATTGTCCATAATACATAATTAACTGGACAATATGAGATTTAAAATAAAAAAAAGAGAATTAAGTTTTATAAATGCTATCTATTTCAATCCTAAACAGAATCCTCTGTTTTTAAATATTTCTGATTTCATGTGAGAAATGGTTTCTCCATTTGACCAGCAGCTTGGTGAAAACTTTCAAGAGGGCAATGATGTTTATGATACACCCCAATATCTAAAATATCAAAATACTTATATATATAATATCTTATCAAAATACCTATATATATATATATATATATATATAACTTACTTATATACCAAAATTAACCCTAAAAATTTCCCTAGACGAAATGGATATGCTTAGATAATTCTGAGTGATATAACAAGTCTATACTCCTTATACTTTATAAGAAGTTTTATCCTGAAGAGATCCAACTCATTCCAGAATGTTCTTCAGACTTGTCCAGATCATGCAGAACTTAGACTTGAATTACCATGATAGGTTCATGTTCTTATTAGTCTGCTGTTGAACCAAGTAGCAAAAAAAAAAAAAAAAAAAAAAAGTTTCATTAAAATTCTGGGATTCAACATCTAGTAGTATACATTCATTAAGAAGGACAATATAAAAATCCTACATTATGTATTTCTGCTTTTATAAATATTTCATTTCTGGAGATCTTTCCGTTCCTTTCCATTTGTTATTATCTTACCAATAAAAAGATGCCAAGATTTAATATAGAATCATAGAAGAAAAAAAATTAGATCATGTGTCTGAGAGCAAATGCTTCTTGAACTCTGGCAGGTTTGGTGTCATAACCACTTCCCTGGGGAGCCTTTTCCAGTGCCAGACCACACTCTTGGTGAAAAACATTTTCCTGATATCCAGCCTGACACGTATACCAGTTGCAATCACTGGATATGAATATAGAGGTATTTATTTTGCAGGAAAAAATGATGAAAGTTCCTCATTATAGGATTGTTCTGGGTTATAGTACAAAAGATATTTTCCATCATTAAAATATGACCTTCATTTCTCAATGCTTAAAGCCAATATGGTTTGAAATGTGTTTTATTAATTAGATTTTCTTGTCACAAATGACAGAAGAGGTCCTTTAACTCTTTGTTCAAAAGCAAGTATGGTTTGCTCTTTTTATATATATATATATATTTTTTTTTTTTGGGGGGGGGGAGGGGGGGATTGTAAAACCTGTAGCTTGAGATGGTTTTCATAGATAGCAGCTGGTAGAGCCTAAGCTGATACTTTCCATGCATTAGTTCTCTCCATAATTTTCTCCTCGTTTCTCAAATCCGTTGTTTTTCTGTTATTTCCTTATATGCTATTTCACAAACTGGTTCTTACGTGTCCCCTATGAGATTTTTACCAAGAGCAGGCACAGATAGATACTGAGTTTGTGAAGTAAGTAAATAGGACGGTGAGTCTCCAGGAAACAGATCGGGGCTAGAAGAGTTCTTTCAGGTGTTAGAGAAATGATTCTCAGCAAAATGCACTGAAGATATGTGTAGAACACAAGCACTTTGACTCAGGCTGCCACAGAAGGCCTGATGGACAAGTGGGACAATAGTAAACCTGTTAGGAATTCTTAACAAGGAATGAAAATGAGAACGATGTTCTCAGAAATCAGTGTTTTCCTGGCCTCCATTCTTGCTGCAGACATATTCCACCTACGTACACAATATAACCGAGGTGGATGAATATGAGAATTTCTCAATATCAAATCTAAAATAATGACCAGTTCCTAACACTATGCAGAGTTCTCAAAGAAAATGAGATGAGAATGCAGTAGAATCTTTCTGAATTCCTCCCAAGAACAGAGGAAGATCTCTTTAATATTAATTTCCTCTGAACCAGTGGAGCTCTTCAAGTCAGTATGGAGGAAAAAGATAAGCAATGGTTATTCACGTATTCCGTCCCACTTAAAAAGGCTTTAGTTGTACTAATAATTGCTCTAATAATTGCTGTCAAGCATTTTCAACAATAAAAATCTTTCAGATCTCAGGATTTTTGAAGCTGACTGCATAGCATTTTCTTGTCTCCCTGGTTTTGAACCGATGCAAATGCTATACTGCGAGTAAGCTAGGATCAATAGAAACCAAAGGAAACTAAAAACAAACAAACAAACAACAGCAAAACATTAAAAGATCCAACATCCATATTAGAGTTAATTAAAGTTCAAACTTACAGGAAGTTTTAATGTTACTGAATTACATTCAAAGTCACACACCCATAGTCACACACCCAAAGATGCAAATGCAAAAATGAAGAATGTTGGATTCAGGAAACAGATTTCAAACAGCAAACTAAAAATCTCTGCTCGGCTGTTAAGTACTCTTGAGGGGAATTTTTTAATTGCATTATGCTTTAAGTATATGAGGCTGTCTTTCTGAGCTTTTTTAGATCTGTCCTAGTTTTTGCAGCGCTGAGCAGTTAAACAGCCAGGTCCACCCAAAAGCAATTTTAAAATAAGATATTTCTCTGCCTAACTATTTTGAGGGGTCTGTTCATTAAGCATTGTCCATCCATAGGCAATCTCGTGGCATCAGATTTTTCATGAATGGAGTTTACTTCCCATCAAATGCGTTTGTGATGATCATTTATTATATAAATAAACTAACATCTAGTATTTAGGATTGGATAGGATTGGAAAATCTGATTAACTTTCCTAAGGAGTTTTCACTCCTTCACAGATTGTTCTCACCAGCAGTATGTGGTGGCTAAAATACACAGGCTGTCTGAATGAATATATTCTACTATTATTTCTACTTGCTACTCAGCTCAAGTTACAATTTCATAATCCATTCCCCATACTACAAGGAATCAGATAATAAATGCTCTTACTCAAAGTCCCTTAAGTGACAAAGGGAGGCAGAGATTACTCCTTATTTTGTCTAGGTCCCTAAGAGGAAAAATATTTGTATACATTTTGTAGCCTTAAGAGATACAGAAATAGAGGACAGTAGAAGTCAGTCATTAGAGTAAATTGACATTACCCTTTTTACCCTAGCTAGCTGCAGCTACTAAAGTCTGTAAAGTCAGTAAAGTCTGCCAGCCAGTAAGAGTAGAGAACTAAGATGGGTTGACTTCAGCCAACAGTCAGTCACCCCACATTTCGCTCATTCCCCTCTCCCATGAGACAGGTAGAAAATAAAAGGAAGGTAAAAAGACTCATAGACTGAGGTAATGACAAGTCATTATGGAAAACAAAAGCTATGTGCAAAAGCAAATCAAAAGAGGAATTCATTTATTCTCCATTGTCAGGCAGATATCCAGACACTTTGTTGGAAATAGGGCTTCAACATGTGTAATTGTTGCTGGGGAAAACAAATGTTATAACCATGAATGTCACCCCCTTCTCTTCTTCCTGCTCCTTTTCCTGATCTCTTATTGCTAGTAGGATGTCATGATGAGTATGGATAGTATTTTGGTCCATTTGGATTGGCTGTCCTCACTGTGTTCACTCACAACCCCTGGCCCACTCCCACCCTACTTGCTGGGGGGTGGGGAGGGTAGCGAGAATGGGAATGAGAGAAAGCTTTGATGCTGAGCAAGCACTGTTCAGCATTACCTAAAACATTGGTATGTCACTGTTTCAGCCAGGAATGCAAAGCACAGCATCATAGAGGCTGCTGTGAAGAAAATTAACTCCATTCCAGGCAGACCCAGTAAAAGATTTCTGGATCATTCTGAGGCACAAAGTTCAGACATCATATTCAACCATTGGTACCTACAGAAGAGGTCTATATGCTGCTATGGGGACTGCATATTCCTATAATATTCCTATATATTATTCCTTTATATTATATATATTATATTATATATATTATATATATATATATATATATATATAATATATATATATTATATATTATTATATAATATTCCTATATATAATATTCCTATAATAGTCACAGAAGATAATACATTTTGTTTTCTTTAATTCCCCATCCTCTCTATCTGAAATTCTTTTATAATACACAGAATAAAACATAATTGTAGTATAATTTCCATTAAAACTTTTAAAAGACATGTTTTAGGTTTTTCTTTATTTTTAAATCCACAAGATTTTTTTTGAAAGGCTAATTCTGATGCAAAAAGCTACTGGTGTCCTCCGACAAAATTCAAAACAGTTTACTGTGTTCTTATTCTTTCATTTCCCGTGTTACATTTATTATTATTATTATTAATTATTATTATTATTATTGTTGTTGTTGTTATTGTTGTTATTATTGTTATTATTATTATTATTTCCCCTTTCTGCTTCTTGATTTCAAGTTCAGGACCTTTTTGTTATTTAATTTTACAGTTATATGTAACAGGCAATGACATCTCACGACTGTGGCATGTTAACAACAAGATATATATGACTTCAACAATTCTGCTTCCACTGTGGGTGTAAAGCACCTCATATTTGTACACAGGCTTTCATTCTTCCCTTACAAAAAGTACAGCTCAGCCTCAAATGAAAAGAATTCAAGGTTGGAAGTTAAACCATTCCATGGGAAGATTTGACCTTTATTAAATAAGACACTGTTACCCACGACCACCATCTGATTACCAATCTCTAAACAACTGTTCATGGATGAAACCTCTTGTAACTGAGACATTACAATGGACTAATTACCAGAAAAGTGAGAAGAAAACCTATTAAAGCAGTAGTGTAGTAGCACTAACATTAAGACATGAAGAACAAGGCTTTTAAATAAAGTGATAAATCAACAAACAAAACAAAATTAATCAAAAAAAAAAAAAAAAAAAACAACTCCTTGACCTATTAATTTACTAGAAAGAAACAGCTAAAGAGCTATACCTGTAAGCAGCAGCATGATGTAAAATAGACTTATGAAGTCGAGAAAAAAGAATTTAGGAAGAATAGACTAAGGAATTCAAACAAATTAAGTAAATGATCAGTTCCTTCACAAATATGCCTACGATTGATAACATTAATGTTATTAAAATTAATATCTAAACTTAGAATAGTTGTGTCATTACAGGATATAAAACTAGCTATAGAAACTCACAGAAACAACCTTCACAAAACAAAGAAGATTTCTTCAAGCATATTTTAACGCTATAAATGAAGTAGGATTCATAAAGGACTAGGTAAATCAGTGACAAACCTTCACTAGATTATATAATTCTATAATTCGTATATACTGCAGATTGATCTATCCAAAAATATTTTTGAAGTTCACAGAAGAAAATGAGACTGAGTAAGATTTTGGGAAAATTCATCTATCTGTGTAGGAATATGATTTCTTATCTTACAAAGAAAGGGATGTTAAAAGAATATAACATAAATGTGGGAGAAACGAATAAGTGGCTTCTGTTCTCCCTGTTATGTAACAGACAAAGTGTCACTAAGTGAAAATGAAAATTGAAAATTGAAAACTGATGAAAAACAAATATTTTAATGCTCAATGTGTAATTAGTCTGTAGGTCTCATTGCAACCATAGTTTAAGTTCTTTCACAATTTAAATCTGGGAGGTACAGTAGCAAATACTTAAACAAGAGGTTTGAAAGCAACATATAATCTAGCACATCTCAGGAATTAAACCTTTATTTTACTAGTATCAATTTTTCACAAAAACCCAACTTTGAATAAGTGCAAAACATTTCACCATATTAAACATACATTTTCTGGAGAAAGGATATGAAAATAAATGGACCATAAGTCAAATTCATCAGTCAACTGTTGTGTTCTTTTATGTGTATGTATATTTTCGAAGAATTTGAAGAATATAAAGACAACTCTTTCTTTCTTAAGACTACAGTCAATACAGCCAGAAATCAAACATAATATCTCCTCAATAAATTAATCAATTGAGATGTATTAGGAATGGAAAGAAAAAAGGTATTGAAAATCATCTACAGTATGACACTGGCCTGAAGATTCAGGAGATGTTGATTCTCCTAACCTCTTTTAATGAACTGCTTCACTCTACCTTTCAGTGCTTGGCCTGTCTATGTGATAAATAGTATGTGACTGCAATCACTTCTTATTAGGCCTAGTGAAATATAGACCCTAATCTCATTCACTTTCAGTTTTTAACATAAAGAATTTTCTTCCCTGAACCTCAGCTAGTTTTATAATAGAGCATTCAGTAATATATAAAATATATAATATTCTAGAAAAGATATAACATGTTTGCAATATAAAGGATATAACGTCAATAAATTGACCTATTAAAACTGCTATTCAGTTTATTTTAATGTGCAGGTTATTCCTGTGAACTACTATAATGCAGCTAAACATATAATAAGCACAGTTTATGAGAGGCAAGTATATCAATATGCATGATTAGTCTTCATTTGTGATGTTATAGGGAAGAGGAAAAGCAATAAGAAGCCATTGGATTACTTTACATTGATTAAATGAAGAGCTAAATAGCAAAGACTTGCACATATATCGTGAACTCCTGAATCAGCCTCTTGTAATCAGTCCTGCTCCGTTCCCTATTCAATGGCTTCCTTACCTTCTTTAGTACATCAAGACATACGTTGTTGATAATATTTATAATAAGCTTTCAACTAATTTTGACTTTCTCAATATATTGAATATATTTTGCAATCACCACTCTGAAAACCGAGGTAAACCATTTCTTTCTTTAGACAGAGTTTCCCTGATTGAAACATCTAGCAACGCTTCATAAAATCATAGAAGGGTTTAAATTGGAAAAGCCCTTAAAGATCATCTAATTCCAACCCACCTGATGTGGGTAGGGACACCTCCCACTTAACCAGATTGCTCAAAGCCCCATCCAGCCTGGCATTGAACACTTCCAGGGATGGGGCATCCACAGCTTCTCTAGGCAACCAGTTCCAGTGCCTCACCAAGTAAAGAATTTCTTCCAAATATCTAATCTAAATACACCCTCTTTCAGTTTGAAACCATTACTCCTTGTCATATCACTACACTCCCTGACAAAGTGTCCCTCTCCTGCTTTCTTGTAGGGTGCCTTTAGGTACTGGAAGGCCGCTACAGGGAGTATTCTCTTCTCTAGGCTGAACAACCACAACTCCCTCAGCCTCTATGAAGATAGGAGAGGTGTTCCAGCACTCTGACCATCTTCATAGCCTTTCTCTAGACTCACACTAGTACATCCACATACTTCTTGTGCTGCAGGCCGCAGAGGCAAACAGTACTCCAGGTGGGGTCTCAGCAGAATAAAGATGGAGAATCACCTCTCTTGACCTACTGGCCACGCTTCTTTTGATGCAGCCCAGGATGTGGTTGACTTTCTGGGCTGCAAGCACACATTGTCGACTCATTTTGAGCTTCTCATCAGCCTAAGTCCTTCTCCTCAGGGCTGCTCTCAATCCATTCACTGCCCAACCTGTATTTGTGCTTGCCCTGACCCAGATGAAGGACCCTGCACTTGGCCTTGTTGAACTTCATGAGGTTTCCCACAGGTCCACCTCTCAAACCTGTCAAGGTCCCTCTGGCTGCCATCCCTTCCCTCCAGCGTGTTGACTGCACCACACAGCTTGGTGTCATTGGCAAACCTGTAAAGGGTGCAATCAGACCCGCTGTCCATGTCAATGACAAAGATTTTAAACAGTGCCAGTCCCAATACCGACCCCTGAAGAACAGCACTCGTCACCGTTCTCCACCTGGACATTGAGCTGTTGACCACAACTCTTTGAGTGTGACCATCCAGCCAATTCCTTTCCCACCAAGTGGTCATTTTCCATGTGCCTTAGCACAGTTTCCAGGAGGAACTGCTCCATGATCTTGCCAGGCGCAGAGGTGAAACAGACTGACCTGCAGTTCCCCAAGTCTTTCTTTTTTCTCTTTTTAAAAATGGGGGTTATGTTTCCCCTCTTCCAGTCAGTGGGAATTTCACCAGACTGCCACGACTTCTCATACATGGTGGATAGAGGCTTAGCAACTACATCTGCTCTTCCCTCAGGACCCACAAATATATCTCATCGGGCCCCATGGACTTGTGCTCTTTTAGGTTTCTTAGCTGGTCTCAAACCTGATTTTCTCCTACACTTGGCAGTTCATTTTTCTTTGTCCACCTGTCAAATCCATGTCTCTCCAATTTAGAAACAAGAATATTGTGCTGGACATCAAATGGTTTGCATGAGTCCAGGTAGATCAATTCAGTTGCTCTCCCCTATCTACCAATGCTCTTAACCCTGCTTCTCTTAGAGGAAGTTTTTGGTACCAAAAGGTTACGACAAGAACTATGTTGTTTTTATTGTCCTAAGAAGGAAATGGATAACTTGGAAACAGTATTTTCTGCCTTTACCTTCATGTGCCATCAAGATAGGACCTTTCAAAATATTGTTAACCTACTACTAGCATTTATATTTTCACCATGAATAATGACCTATTCTTTGTCAAGAGAACTGAATACAAATTTTTGTAAACAGGAATCTGCTTCAGTAAACCTTCTGCAGCTTCTTCTCAGCATCAAAACCAGTTTTGTCAGTGACATTATCCATAATGCATTTGCTTCACTTTACTCACTAGATTCTGTCTACTCGCAGTTTGACATTTCAAGTTTTACATTAGTCTAGAAGACACCTATCAGGTAGTACAGTAAGCATTCTGTCTCTTGCTATGAGAACACATAGAAGGGAAGAGCCACATATGGAATATTATGAAGTACTGTCAGCTAGAAAATACTGAAGGGTTCTTACAACTGTATCCAGGAAATTAAGACAATGATACTTGTTTTTAGTTAACTAATTTGCAGTATGTGAAGGAATTTTTTGCTAGTACAAAATACACCTTAGCAGTATTCATTTGTTTTAAAAATGCCTATTAAATTATATACAAGTGTTGAATACAAACTTCAAAAATGACCAAAAAAAAAAAAAAAAAAAAAAAAAAAAGAGTATTTATGTTCCCTTTCTAAAGGTCAGTTTTAATTATTATACAGAAGGACTGGAAAAAAAAAAAAAAGCTTTTAAGCTAAACTGCACTAAGGCTCAGTGTGGGAATTTTCTTAATCACAAGAAAACAAAGATACAACCACTGCACTGAGACAAGCATCTGCAATGTATGCAAGTACATTTCCTGAAACAGTTCCCTGAAGATCAAAGTTTGTTTGTTTAAATATGTTACTTCTCACTTTAAGAGAGAGAGGACAGGGGATGTAGTAAGATCCTACAGTTGGAAATAATTCTACTTACATATCCAGGCTTTTTCTTTTTTCTTTTTTTTTCCTGTACTTCTAAGACCATTTTGATTTTCCTTGTAAGGAACACTTATTTTCCCAATGTTTACTTTCATAATGAAGAGTGATCTTTAGAGATTTTTTAGAAAGTCTCAGTATTTTTCTTCTATTTTCTGTAATATTGAAAGCAATGACAGATGTGACATCTTCTCTGCCATTTATTTTTTTACTGGCTTTGGAGTTTGGTATCAAAACAGCTCTATGTATAGATTAGCTGCATTCATCATTTATATGAATTACAACACTGCAAAATATGACCATCCAAGAAAACAAATAAGAATTTCAGAGGTCAAGAGTTCAGCAGGTTTCAAGGATTTCTACCTCCTTCATCTAACTATGTATGAGGTAAGTATTCATATCTTTCAAGTTCTAGCTATTGAAGAGGGGATAAGTAATACATCTGCTGCAGTTTACAATATTTATTTGGGAGAGGATTACATCAGTACTGTGTAAGATTTACTGTAAAGGTCGATATAGATTTTCAACCTAATTGTATTTTTGCAGTGCCTGTGTTTCTTATATATGAATACACAACCCTCTCTAGGCAAGTATCGAATATTATGAATTCTAAAAACTACCTGCTGTGTAAAAATGATTTGGAGATCAATGTATATCTAAGAGAATAATTTAGTTCCTAACTGTAGAATAGACAACTTTATTTTTTTTATTATTTTTTTTATGTGAATTCTCCATACTTTGTACTTACATAAAGTTCTGCCATCATGTACTTCACTGCAGTTCCCATGGAAATTCTGTTGTGTTTCTGTATGTCTGTATTGGCTTTTCATTTGATGGAGTAACAGATGGGGGTCATTCTGCAAATTAAATAAAATAAAGAGTTCATTGATTTTACTGGCCTCATAGTCTCTTTCTCTCTCAAACATTCACCTTCTCTTTGGAGGTTGTTTAAGAGGCGCATCGTAGTAAAGGACATCCGTATATCCCACATATATTCACTTACATAAGCTGAACAAGACACAGCAGTATATTAAGTTATTGGTGGCAGTGAGTGGGAATAAACTGAACATGGCAAGTGGTATTACATGAGGGACCAACTAGTAGTTGAACAAAAAATGTGGCCTTTGCATAGGTCCAAGAATAAGTAAATCAGTTTGAGTACAGTATGAATTTCATCCAACCCTCACATAAAAAATATTTTGGTTCAAATAATCTGATGAATGAGTGTATCAGTCACCAGGGGCAAAAGTCTTGATTCCAGGAAGTTCGCTTTATTTATTGCTAACTAATGTATTTTTTTATTTATGGATTCAGGTACCAAAAACAAAGTAGACAAATAAAACAGCCAGAGAAAAACATTTACTCCTCCTTTGCCAGGTTTATCTTCAGTCTAGTATATGTTCTTGCCCTTTCCTAACCTCAACTCCCCTTGCTTTTTCAGCACATTACACTCAGTTTAGGCCTAGCCCTTTGGTGAGGCAACAGGCAGTACAGGAGGTTGTGGTCAGCGCACAATAGTTTCTTTCTGCTGCTGCTTGCTTTTTACTCTTTTTTTTTTTTTTTTTCTCCTCTGCTTCTTGATTTTTACTTATTTTCTGTGCTTCACCATGGGTTATTCATGGGCTGCAGTCCCTTTGTCCCTGCCCTGGCATGGTCCCAGTCCATCAGCAGTATCCCGGATCGAGGCCACTCGAGGCAGCCACCAGGACCTGTCAGCCTTCGCGAGGGAGGCTGACGAGGCGTAGGCAGGGTCGGCAGCGGCAGCGACGGGCCATTTAAATCGGGCGTCGCCGCCATTTGGCAGCCCCTCGCCGAGGCGATCGGCTCCGAGGCAGACGTGTCCTGCAGCGGAGCGGGGGATCGAGGCGGCCAGGGCTTTTTTTTTTCCGGCATCGAGGCCACTCGAGGCAGCCGCCAGGGCCCAGCAGCCCTCGCGAGGGAGGCTGACAGGGTGTAGGCAGAGCCGGCAGTGGCAGTGACAGGCCATTTAAATCGGGCGTCGCCACCATTTTGTAGTCACTCGTCGAGGCAGCCACCGTTTGACTGTATAAAAGCAGCCCCTACGGAGCGCCACGAACAGGACACACAAACAGGACCGGCTCGGCAGTTAGCGCAGGCAGTTTAGGTGAGGCAGTTCAAGCGGGGCAGGGAGGAGTGCGGGGAGGATCCTCTTCTCCCTTTCATACGTCCCTTTCTCTTCCTCTTCTCTCCTCTCCTCTCTGGGAACTCTGCCTCTTAGAACTTATAATTTTAAAAAGAAGCTACTGCAGAGAGTACTAGCCAGCCTACTGGTTTGCCATGGTTGCACCCCGGCGGAAGGCTGTTGTCAAGAAAAGTGTGGAGACCCAGACGGAGGCCCCACACAAACATGCGAGTGCGCAGGTCTCTGGTTGCAGCAAGTGCCAGAGCCTGGCCCTTGCAGTGTAGGGTGACAGAGACAACACCTGCATCAGATGCGACCAGGTGAATGATTTTTTCAGCCTTGTGGCTGACCCGAAGGAAGCAGTGGAGAGGCTGAGGAGCATTAGGGAGAGTGAGAGGGAGAGAGATTGGTGGAGCCACTCCCTATCAGCCCTGAGGCTTAGGCAGCCAGCAGAGGCTGCGCAAGAAACACATCACCCCCTACCGCCTTGCGAGCATGTAATAGGAGGGGATCAGCAGGCAGACAGAGTTCCTGCTACAGTGAACCCCCTCTTCTCTTCTCCCCCTAACAACAATGGTGATGAATTGGGGGACAGGGGGCAATGGCAAAAGGTCCCTGCTCAGCATTACAAGCGTAGCAGGTGCACCTGCCCAGTGATTCCCCTACCTCCCCAGCTGCCCCTGCAGAACAGGTACACTGCTTTGCGAGGACAACTAGTCAATGGCGAGGGTGATGGTTCTTCCTACCTGGAGGTGTCACCAAAGTCTAATCAGACTACCCACTGCATTAAAACCTCCTCAGTAAAGAATAAAAGGTCATTGTCATTGGTGACTCACTGCTGAAGGGAGTGGAAGGCCCAATATGCAGACCAGAACCGATACAGGGAGGTCTGCTGCCTCCCAGGGGCCCGGGTTAAAGATGTAAGGAAGAAACTTCCTTTGCTAGTACAGCCCTCGGATTATTATCCTCTTTTCTTGTTGCAGGTAGGCAGTGATGAAATAGGAAGAACTCCTCTAAGGACTACGAAGAAAGACTTCAGAGCCTTGGGGAGCCTGGTCAAGGGTTAATAGATAGACCGATCCAAGGTGAAGCCTTACTAGACCTGGTGCTCACCAATGTGGAAGAGACCATTAGAGAGGTTAAGACTGGAGGCTGCCTGGGCTGTAGTGACCATTGTGAGAAACACTCCGTAGCCAATAACTTAGGCTCAGGCGAGGATCTCAGTGAAGTAGTAATTTATTCGCGATTGCAATGGCGGGCGCCCCACAAGCAGGAGAGCGCACCTACTAGTTCCAAAACACAGTCTATATACTTTTTGATGACAGGACCCTCCCCTGTTTCCCCACTGGAGTGAGTAATCCAGGTTCACAATCTATCTGATGCTTCACAGACAATGCCTGGCCTTCAGTTGCCGGCCTGTTTTTGAGGTGGTAATGTTTTCTCCCCTTATCTGGCTTGACTTAACATAGTGATTTTCACCTGATTGCTCTAAGGAGTCTGGTTGTCTGCATTTACGAGGTCACCTGCTGAGCTTTCTTATCACTGTAAGCATATCTCAATGCCACATTCCTTCCTTCTAAACAATGTAACACTGCAAAAACAACATTTCTATTCCCACACCATGCTCTGGTGGAGGTTGTGATCTTGAGGAATATGGGTCTGGCAAAAAGCAGAGCAGGACCCTGAACTTCAGGAGAGCATACTTCCTGCTGCTCAAGGAATTACTGGCTGGGATCCCCTGGGAAACTGTCCTTACGGGCATAGGAATGTAATAGAGCTGGCAGCTCTTTAAGGACACCCTTCTGAGAGTGCAAGAGCGCTCCATCCCCCAGCAGAAGAAACGGAGCAGAGTCAGCAGGCGACCGGCATGGCTGAGCAAGGACCTGCAGCTTAAACTGAAGGAAAAGAGGGAAATGTACAGGAAGTGGAAGCAAGGTTGTGTAGCCTGGGAAGAATACAGGGGTGTCATCCGGATGTGTAGAGACGGGATCAGGAAAGCCAAAGCACAGATGGAGCTGAACTTGGCAAGGGATGCAAAAAATAACAAGAAGGGGTTCTACAGATACATAGGCAGGAGGAGACAGGCCAGGGAGAGTGTTCCCCCTCTGATAAACGAGACAGGAGAACTGGCTTCCTCAGACATGGAAAAAGCTGAGGTACTCAATAAGTGCTTTGCCTCAGTCTTCACTGGTGGTCAAGTTCCCTATGTCTGTCAGGACCCTGAACCTCCTGGAGAGGGTAAGAGGAGTGGATTCCGTCCGACTGTGACAGTGGAACAAGTCCAGGACCACCTAATGAAATTGGATGTGTATAAGTACATGGGGCCAGATGATATACATCCCAGGGTGCTGAGAGAGATGGCTGATGTGGTTGCCGAGCCGCTCTCCATCATATTTGAAAAATCATGGCTGTCGGGTGAAGTCCACGGTGACTGGAAAAAGGGAGACATTACTCCCATTTTTAAGAAAGGGAGAAAGGAAGACGTGGGGAACGACAGGCCGGTGAACCTCACCTCTGTGCCTGGGAAGATCATGGAGCAGATCCTTCTGGAAGACATGTTAAGGCATGCACGAGATAGGTGAACCAAGAAAGCCAGCATGGCTTCACCAAAGGCAGATCTTGCCTAGCCAGTCTGGTGGCCTTCTATGATGGAGTGACAGCATCGGTGGACAAAGGAAGGGTGATGGATATCATCTACCTGGACTTGAGCAAAGCCTTTGATATGGTCCCTCACCACATTCTTCTCTCTAAATTGGAGAGTTATGGATTTGAAGGATGAATTGTTAGGTGGATAAAGAATTGGTTGGCTGGTCGCAGCCAAAGGGTTGTGGTTAACGGTTCTATGTCTGAGTGGAGGTCGGCCACAAGTGGTGTCCCTCAGGGGTCGGTCTTGGGTCCGGTGCTCTTCAACATCTTTATCAATGACATAGACAATGGAATTGAGTGCACCCTCAGCAAGTTTGCAGATGACACCAAGCTAAGTGGTGCAGTCAATACAATAGAGGGAAGGGACACCATCCAGAGGGACCTGGGCAGGCTGGAGAAGTGGGCCCATGAGAACCTAATGAGGTTCAACAAGGCCAAGTGCAAGGTGTTGCACTTGGGCTGATGCAGTCCCAGGTTTTTATATAGACTGGGAGAAGAAGAACTTGAGAGCAGCCATGCGGGGAAGGACTTGGGGGTCCTGATGGACGAGAAGCTGAACATGAGTCAGCAGCGCACATATGCAGCCCGGAAGGCCAGCTATGTCCTGGGCAGCATTAAAAAAGGGGTGGCCAGCAGGGAGAGGGAGTTAATTGTCCCCCTCTTAAAGGGAGTGTATAAACAGGAGGAGGATCACCTGTTTACATGTGTTGATAGTGATACGATAAGGGGGAATGGTTTTAAACTAAGACAGGGGAGATTTAGGTTAGATATTAGGAGAAAGTTTTTCACTCAGAGGGTGGTGAGGCACTGGAACGGGTTGCCCAGAGAGGTTGTGGATGCCCCATCCCTGGAGGCATTCAAGGCCAGGCTGGATGTGGCTCTAGGCAGCCTGCTGTAGTGGTTGGCAACCCTGCCCAGAGCGGTGGGGTTGAAACTAGATGATCTTTAAGGTCATTTTCAACCCAGGCCATTCTATGATTCTGTGATCCAGTGTGGGTTGCCTGCGAGCTACAGTACCTCTTCTGGCACAAAGTGCCTCCTTTCAAATGTACATTTCAAGCATGTTTCCAGAGAGACCCCTTCCACATGCCTCTTCCATTTCTTTTCTCTAGACAGCAACAGAAGAAAAGGTACCAAGGAAATATCTGAAGAGCAAAGGTGGAGACAGGTTGGGTAAAAAGACAAGATCAGCTTGCTGCACTGCTTACTGGGTCAGCTCTCAGCCATATAAAATGTTCAGTTCTGAACCATAACTTTCTAACTCCGTCCCTCTCTGTTTACCAAGAAAGTTCGTGAGGTTAATACATCTTCTGAACCTCTATGTAATTTTGAAAGAAGGTGGATGTTTCTACATGCTTACATTTAAAATATCCTGAAGTATTAGTTCTGATCTAAAACCAGATAGATGTTTCTATTGTGACACAGTCCCTTTTGATCCTTCAGGATTCATCTAAAACTTAAGAGCAACTCTACAAAGATCAGCAATAAAAATATATATTCTGAACTACCTTTCCAAAGAAGGGCAACCTGTGTCAATGGGGATCCCCTGAGTTCTAAATTTCTGGTAACACCTCTGTCCCTGTGCAGAATCTCAAAAATAAGAAACCTGACTGGAAAAGCTGTTGAAGAATTTAGGATTTGCAAACCAAGACAAGTCTGGGCATCTCTAATTTATAACCATGCCAGGTTAAATTACACTCATACAGTACATCAACCTTTATTTTTTAGACATACAGTCAATGTTGATTCCAGATCACCTAATTTCCTGTGATGCTTCTAAAACAGCATCTTAAAGTCTTCTGTACTCAGTTCCTGCCCTCATCTTTCCCTCTCAACTCAGATACAGAGACACTGAGTAGGTGAAGCCAGTTGACAATGATCATGGATCCTTACTTTGAACATTTATGAGTTCATTTATATATGAGCCAGATACTGTGTCTTTGGTTTCTCACACATATCTATGCATATGGATTGGTTTGAATTGTAACGTGACAAGAAATGCTTGTGAAATTACTGGTGAGTTGTCATTTGTATACCCATACTTTATTAGCTACTATGTCTCCGACTGCTTTGAAAATTCATTTAAATATATTACTAAAATTAGAACTTCATTTTAATAATAATTTAATGGTAGTTGAATAGATTTCTACTTACTGAGTTAGAGAAATAATCAGGAAAGAGCTTTTCTCCTCTCCAAATTTAACTTGGTTTCTATATATCTATGAGGATTACATGGTAGTCAAATATTATAAAATAAAAAACAAACAAAACCTAGATATCTAAACTGAAACAGCTTAAATTGGGTTTGGTGCTAAAAATGGTTTACTCTTTTAAGCCAATCTTTCTCTTTGAAAGGATATTAAAAAAATAACTTCTGTCGGGAATAATATATATTCTATTTCATTATGATAACTGAACAAGAAAACAGTCCACACATACTAATTATATAGATCATTCTTACCCTGAGGGTTTTTTGTTTTTTTTTGTTTTTTGTATTACTATTATTTGCATTCAGAAAGGTGAGATAATTTTAAAATGAAAGAGTGACTCTCCTATACACACCCCTGTGATACATTGAATTCACAGGATTATAAGGCATTTGTAGTAGCAGTGGTTTTATAAACAGAGACCAACAGCAAAGTTGATGTCTCTGTTCTGAGTTTTTTATTTTGACACTTTTACTTACTAAACCAGAGAGTTTATATACCTACACCTACCAGCAGAGAAATATGAGACAACATCTACACCCTTTGAAATTTCTGACTGGATACTATTTAAATGAATATGTGAGAAAATAGTGGCACGTGACTTTGTGTGGATGTGTAGATGACTACATTCATTTGTAAAATGAAGAATCAAGAGCATAAAAAAAAAATAAAAAGCACAAAAGCCATAAAACTAATATTGTCATTGGTTCTTTCTTTGATATTTACAGCCATAGTAACCTACCATCCTTTCCATTCTGTCACAGAATTTTTCAGGACAGTTTTTCTTCTAATTCAAGAATTATTTCTTTTTCTAAAATATTTTAAATGAAAGGAAAACTACTGTGAAAGGAAAATTTTCAACTTACTGGTGCACATGGTGAAAAGCTTGTGTCACTCACAAAATATGTAAGATCCTGTACTTTAATTCTCAGTGAGGTTTTATTGTGCTATAGAAAAGCTGCCTATTTTCATGTTTTCTTCATAATGTTAGATTTCTTCATTAGAATGGTTAGGAAGATGACTGTTGAAGTTACAGATCCTGTAGCCTAGTCAAGCAAATCTCTCCTAAATGCTAATTTTCATAGTTATCAGATACTCTTTTAGATGCCCAATCTACTAGGTGTCTGATAAGCAGTTACTAGACACCCACTAGTAAACTGGAGATGAGCACTGGATTTGTTTGAAATATTGGACTTCCTGCAGTGTACAGAGAAATTATACATCACAACTACTTTTTGCATAAAAAACTTGACATGTCAAAGGTATTTTTGTTTGTTTGTTCATTTTTTAATGTTTGACACTATTCTTGTTCTTCATATTTAAAATCTGACAAACCCAGCTAAGTAAGAGGACCTGCCAGAAAAGGGAGAATTTTCCATGGAGTGTTCTTACTTGTTTTACTCAAAACCCAATCATAAAGTATTATATATATAAACATACTCTGTCATTTGTGTCATAAGCTGATATTCAACATCCGCTTCCATATTTAGGCCTATTCTTACTATTTATTCTTTTCCTGACATACTTTCTCTGCAATTTCTTTGTCTCTCAAAAGAGCCCGTACCTCTCAACATCATCTCTTACTCTATAGACATTGGTCCATTTACAGTGCTTCCCCCTTAGCTCTTCCCAAGCACAGCTCAGAAGCATGGCTTGAATCTTTTTTCTTTCAGTGATGTCAGTGTAGGATTCTGTAGTGTCACCATGCTCCTGTTTGCTAGAGGGGCTTTGTTTCTTGCTTTACTAGCTGCCTACATCTTGCTTTCCCCTTGGCCAATGTGTATATTTCTTCAAATATCTGTAATCTGCAGCTGTATAAACTACAAGTGGGATGAGCAGCAAACTTTAAAAACACTATGCTATACTCTTCCTTGAATACTGTCATTGTGCAACAGAAATGTCACAGTCCAAGACTGATAGATGCTGTGTATTTATCTTTCCAGTTTGAAGAAAAAATCATATATTGTAATAGCTGGTTTTACATCTGTGAAAGAGCATGGTGATTGAGAAAATGATTTATTCCTGTACGAAGGAAAGTTAAAAAAAAAAAAAAAAGTAAAGAACTCTTAAAATTAAAAGTATTTTGTGCAAATGTCAGCAAATTAAGTGTTTATGAATCTCTTCAATCACTGGATAAATATCTCTTTCTGCTGAGTAGGTATGAGATGATTCAGTCTATCTTTCAGTCAAGACTGTGACCTCGTGATAAAAGAATATCTGGCAGTTAAAAACCATGACTGGGATTAGCCAGTTACACTTTATGGTAATTTTTAATTTAGATTATAGATAACAATGGCAGATCATTGGCTAGGGATATGAAGAGATGTATATAGGAAGAAAAGAGTTATCTTTTTTCCCTCTGAAAAGCCAATACATTCTATAAGAAAAGAAAAGAAAAAGAAAAAAGGAAAGGAAAGGAAAGGAAAGGAAAGGAAAGGAAAGGAAAGGAAAGGAAAAGGAAAAGGAAGGAAAGGAAAGGAAAGGAAAGGAAAGGAAAGGAGCGTAAAGGAAAGGAAAGGAGCGTAAAGGAAAGGAAAGGAAGGAAAGGAAAGGAAAGGAAAGGAAAGGAAAGGAAAGGAAAGGAAAGGAAAGGAAAGGAAAGGAAAGGAAAGGAAAGGAAAGAAAGAAAAGAAGTTCCTTAGAATTTAATATAGAATGTAGTGTGTATTTTAAAAATTTATATTTTATGAATGCTGTAATGTGATAAACAGATATGAAATTTCAAATACTTGTGGGATCATTAAATTAAAGTGATCCCACAAAGGTTTACAGATTTCAAAACGGGATTGGAGTAGTAGTTCCCACTGCAAGATCCATTCCTTTCTGTGTATAAGTTTAACATAATATACCCAGGCTATCACAGATACACAATGCCTACTCCCTGAACTAGCATCAATCTCTGTAGTTCAACTGAAATCAATACATCCACAGCAGTACAGTCAATTCTCTACAATATATTGACTGAAATCCCTACCCCAAACTCAAGAGGAAGTAACTACTCTGGAGTTGAATGACAAGGTAAGAGAAGTAAGAGAGGCAGCCTGACAATGTAGAACTTCAGGCTGGATGTGAAAGGAAAACAAAGGTGATACTTATATGTAGATCAAAAATCTCTTTTATAGTGAAAGACAGGAGGCCAGAATCTTGAAAGCTCACAACACTAGAGACAGTGGGAATAAACAGAAATACTGGAGGCACAAGAATGAATGGAAGAACATTAGGAATTTAAATAAAATCCTATAAATAGTGGTATGTCTTTCATCAGTAACAATCTCAAAGTAATATTTATTTATTTATTTATTGTACAGACATTATGTAGAAATGTTTTTAAGCAACTCTATAAATATTCCCCATGGCAGGTTTTGACACAGATACTGTCTTTTGAAGTTGTATGGAAATTACATTTTTTTTTGTTGCTTGAATTGCATTCTTTCCTTATTTATGCTGGTATATCACTTTTATTTCCAAGGTTTTATGTCTGACTGGATTAAATAGAATTCCATATGGAAATCTGACCAGGAACTAACTCCTCTTTGTACCTTGGAGCTTCATGTTTTAGCCAGATTTAGCCTTTAAACTGCTAGATAAGATTTCATTCCAGATCTGCAGCTTTTTGTGTTCCCAGATCTAGTTATGTTCTATGGTTAATTAGACACCCATTTGCATAATTCACCCAATTGCTTAATAACATTCTGTCAATTCAATATTTCTGTAATAGCTTTACTGGCACTAATCTGTAGAATAAATCTAGCTGGAGGAATCTTGCTGTGGTCTTTAATACAGGCTTTTGAATCCATAATATTTGTCACCTCAATTTGCTCTCAAGATTCCCACCATACCCCTGCATTGAGAACCCTCTCTACACAAACATAAAAACACTTTTTCACACATCTGAATTAAAGTGTCATACATTGCCTAGAAATAGAATTGCATAATCACATAACATTATAAAATAAAATGAGTAGCATCACATTGATTTTAGGTATTGCAGTTACATTAAACCTTTGACAGACTTCCTTGGTACTGTACAAACACAGCCCAAAAAATAAGCCCTTCACTAAAGCACTGGCACTAAAGCACTCCTCTAGACAACTTCCTCTGAGAGAATTTGGAATAATTTGCAATGTAGATTAATATAAATTTTAGGGAAAATATATTTACAGATTGAAATTTGAACAGAACAAAGACTTGTTGACAAATACAAACCCCAAAGTATTGAATTTAGAGTAATATGATAGATAGATTCTGTATTGGCCTCAGTGGTTGGCAGTGGTCTCCTACCATTAGTTCTAGCATGCAAATTATCAGAACAGGGAGGAAGAATATTTAGACACTTTGTCTGTAAGCAACATATACATGTGGTGGTTTTACTCCAGTATTCCAGTGGGGCCCTTACCTAACATGGGGCAGCTTCTAGATTCTTCTCACAGAAGCCACCCCTGTGGCCCCCTGCTACCAAAACCTTGCCACGTAAACCCACTACATTACACCAACATGTAGGCAAGCAAAACTGAAGTATAATCAAACATTTGCTTAATCCTTATGGAAAAGCTGCAAGAGAAGAATATTCCACTGGCAACTCTCCAGTTCCTTGGTGTCCTAGAGTAGACTGAAATAAAAGACTTTTTTTCCCTTGCCTCACCAACCTATTTGGTCAGAGACTCCTACGTACTGGGTTTCAGTGCAGGCATGAGGTTTACATTTTTCTCTTCCAAAAAGTAATAAAATGAATGGTGGGAATATCTAGCCTGGCATTTTGAAAAGCCATACATATTATCATCGTCTGTTCTTTTACCCTACTTACAGTTTGTGCGTACTGATCCATTAAAGATTTGCAATTCAAATACGGTTATTCCTGTTTGGAGTTATTATCTTCATGTCTTTCTTGATCCATGATTTTTTCTCTGGACTCATTTCATTATTCATAATCTTTTTCGCAATTTAAGCAAATTAATTAGAAAATAAAGCAAAGGTCTTGGAAATAGCATTTAGTAGTTCTAGTCAGCAAATAAACCTCACAAAACCCCATTATCTCTTCAGATTCTCTTTGTACTTCAGGAATGCATCATTCTTATGACTCTGTCACTGCAGACACTGCTTCTTGCAAGTTATTCAGATGTTGTGTAGCTGATTCCTAAATTCAGTAATAAAAATACCTACAGGATACTATATTTTGCTGTAGAAAAGTTGCACCGTGTATGCATAGCACATCGTTGCCTTGTTCAGGTACACAGCTGTGTATGTGGCTTGTTGCCATTTGGAGTCCAGCTAGTCTACAGAGTTAGTAACTACAGTTATGAAGCCAGATTTATAGATCTTCTTTTCTTTATTGAGATGATTGCATTTGTTATTTTCCTACTTGACACAACTGTCTCATTTCTGTTAATAAAACTTGCTGTGTTCTCCCTTTTAAAAATTACTCAACTGTAGAAGGAAGCACAATGTCAGAGACAGACAAATATTTCATGAATTCAAGGTATAAATGAAATGCCTTAAAGATGGTAGGCTCTAAAAGGGTGTTAAGAACAGAACTCCAAATTAATATACTTCTTAGTTTTTGAGACGTAGACCTGAGTTTTACCAAAAGCTAGCACTAGTTTTCAAAAGGCCTACCTGAATAAACATCTGTTGATATTTATTACCTGAATAAACATCTGTTGATATTTATTATCTACTCCCTAAATAGTAATACTTGATTAGTAGGACAATACTGAATTAATCGGGACAATAATGAATCTGTCCATAGTCTCTGAAACACATGCTGAAAATTCATTACTTGCAAAAACCTGATGTGCACTACATGTTAAATATGTAAGACTAATGTTAGAGTATTGCTATCGAAGAGAATGGGTTTACACATTCATTTGGCAAATTATGAAGAACACACCTGGAGCTCATTGGATTCTCTCAGTAATGCTTAGGAGGTAGAAAGCAAGTAGTTAAATTTCAGTATTTCTCGTTCAGTGTAGCCTTTCAAACAGTGAAACACTTCCCTCCCTTTTTTTCAATAGATTTCTTTCCAAAGTCAGCTGCACGTCAAAAGCATTCACATATCTTTGGTCATTGAAACATTCTAGGTAATAAATTAGGCTATGAGTTTTTTATGGTTTCATGGCTGCAATAAAAATGTTGCAGAAAATGACAAAGATATGTGGGAAACAGGTTGCAAAGAGTAGTGGGTATTTCTTTAAATTGCAGTCCCTCCAATGAGAAGGATTGCTTGATTGAAAAAATGTTTGTATATCTCCAAATACTTCAACAGGATTTTTCTCACTCTTAAGCTCTGTTTCAGCAATTTACTCATATAGTTCTTAGAGAGAGGAATCCACAAAGGTTTGAAAGGTATTTACTAAATATTCCTCTATAACAAGAATGGCTTGTTCACACATCAATTTTCAGAGGCAGCTGTATCAGCTGAAGATGTTAGCATCTCACCCACTGCCAGCTGCTTGTTACTGCCTCCTGCCAGAGGTTACTGTGCCCTCAGATCTGTCTGGGCTCTGCTGTTCTTGTTTTTCCCCACCCCACTGCAGTCAGAATAAGACAGCAAGCCAGCGGCAGTCCACTATTTAAGCGGTCTATTGTAGCCCAAATGGCAGGCTTTTAGTGCTGAAAACATTGTGCAGGGGGACTCGAAGGAAATCACTGGCCTTAAACTATGAGGGGGTAATTCACAGTTCTAATCAGTTGTGATGGGCAAATGAAACTGCTTCATGTAAGACCTTAGGGTAAGACCTTTGAGACTGATTTTCTATAATTGTGTCATTAAGTGATGCAATAAAGCAGCAAAGGCTTTGAGAGCTGGTTTGATAAAGACTATGTATAAAGGAATATTGCTGATGACTTAAGGAAAAAATATCATTGCACTAAATGAATTGTGGCTATTTTTCTGCCTGAGAATAACCTGAAAATAAAGCAGCGTTATCTACAGAGAAAATATCTGCAAAATATTGTGTACACTTTTCAAACTTTGCTGCTGAATGTAGTAAGCAAAAAGGTGTTTGCATGGCTACACACTATGTTTGCATGAATACATACTGTTTGCATGTCAGTTACCACAATTCTCTGAAATAATGGTAATATTTATCTGTACTTAGAAAGAACAAACGGAAATGTGCAATGAGGTAGAAACATGCTGAAATAATAGGATATATAGCTGCAAACTATGAAGCAAATTCTTACTACTTTAAAAAATAGATTTTTTGTGTGTGAGATATGTGAGTTTTTTTCTCACTTTCATTTATGTGTAGCATTCTGAACTAACTATGTTGATTCAGAAATGTGTATTTTATTGTTCTTTAAAATCTAAAACTAGACAAACTAAGCTAGGGAACATAGGTTTAATTAACTAGAGTTAATTAATATTAATTGAGATATTCTGTTAATTTGCAATGTGAAACTGAAAATTAATGTACATAATTTTCAGATGACAGCAAAAACATTTGCAGTCATTCTGAATAATGGGATTAGAATTCAAACTGATTCTGATAAATGGAACAGCGATCCAAAATCAACAGGAGGGAAAAAAAAAAAAAAAAAAAAAAAACTTTTATAAGGAGAACTGCAAAGCAATACACTCAGGAAGATGAAGATCCGAAGTATAAATACAAAACTGAGAATAATTAAAAGAGTTGGGGTTTTCCACATAAAGATACGGATATTTCAGTGAATAAATATCAAGCACAGGACACAAGTGTATATGAGACAAGCACCTTTCTGGAATATATTAAAGGGATAAGGGACATGAAAAAATCATCCCAGTCTTCTCAGTAGTGTAGAGGCCTTAGCCAAAGCACCGCAGCTCTGTATAGAAGAGACTATTCTGAACAATTCTATCATGAGCACACAGAATGCCACTTAAGGTTTGTAAACTGAAGGCTCTCAATTGACTTTTAGCAGAGTCAGGAAGGATAGAAAAATTGGCACCTTTGTTTATCTTAAATTTTGCCACTATAAAGGTTTGGGAATCAGTGATAAAAAGATAAAATAATTCCTTAATCCAGAATAAAAGACTGAAGAAGAACATGATAACTTATTTTAAATACTTAAAAAGCTATTATAAATATATATATATATATATTTTACTATACTCTCTGCCCTATGAGGTAGGATAATAATTATTTTTTTCTTTTACAAAACGACAACAAATTACTTTAAAGGACAAATAAATATGGAAGTGGGCTAAGAAGGCATATTGGGTTTATATGGCAAGGTTTTGGTAGCAGGGGGCTACAAGGGTGCCCTCTGTGAGAAGAGTTCAGCAGCTGCCCCGTGTTAGATAAGGGACAGTTTCAGCTGGCTCCAAAGGGACCCGCTGCTGCCCATAGCCGAGCCAACATGCAATGTTTTTTGCGCCTCTGTGACAGCAGACTTAAGAAAGGGAAAGAAAACTGCTGCACCCCAGCAGCTGGGAGAGCGAGGAGCAAGAAGCAGCCCTGCAGACCCCAAGGTCAGTGCAGAAGGAGGGGGAGGAGGTGCTCCAGGTGTCAGAGCAGGAGTTCCCCGGCACCCTGTGGAGAGGCCCCTGGTGGAGCAGGCTGTCCCCCTGCAGCCCATGGGTCCCACATGGAGCAGATCTCCATGCTGCAGTCCGTGGAGGAGCCCCCGCTGGAGCAGGTGGATGTGGCCTGGAGGAGGCTGCGGCCCATGGAGAGCCCCCGCAGGAGCAGGCCCCGGGCCAGAGCTGCAGCCTGTGGAGAGGAGCCCACGCAGGAGCAGGGGGTCTGTGGGGAGCTGCCACCCGTGGGGGACCTGTGCTGGAGCAGTTTGCTCCTGGGGGATGGACCCCGTGGTACGGAGCCATGTGGGAGCAGTTCTTGAAGAGCTGCAGCCTGTGGGAAGCCTCCACAGGCTCAGTTTAGGAAGGACGGCATCCTGTGGGAGGGACCCCACGTGCAGCAGGGGCAGAGAGTGACCATGAAGGAGGAGCAGAGATGAAGTGTTAGGGACTGACCGCAGCCCCCATTCCCTGTTCCTCTGCACCAGTCAGGGGGAGGTAAAGATCCCTATAGAGTCTCTAAGATTAAAAAAAAATTAATGAGTTTGCTTGACTACAACTTCAGAACTGCCCAGGGTCTATTTTAGGTCATTACAGGCAGAATTCCTTTTTAGCGTCAGAAATAAAAATCATAAGTGAGGCTCACAAGTGGAACTTTTAATGATTTTTACATTGTGTGGTGCCTAGAAGAGCAAAGAAACTGAAGAGAAAAGAAAAGATGGGGTTTGCAAACTCTTTAGGAATTTGTACAAAAAGGTAACATAGAACATTGTTAAAGTCTGTGTGTGTTGTACAAGGCCTTATAAAATGGATGTAATAGAATGTAAGCATCTGTGAAATAAATCTAGTAGTAAGTCCAAAGGAATGTCATAATTCTGGATGTATTTTATGAAAGGCATGATATATGCATTATGTACTATAATACAATGCTCTGGAATGATAACACAAACCATGCAGAGTCAGGGCAAAAAAAAATATTCCTTCCACGTTTGCTATAAACAAATCTTTGAACCAAATGTGGTGGTAATCCAGACACTGGCACAAGAAGCATGCTGCTAAACTAATTCCTTACAGATTTTTTTTTTTCCAGATTTAGGTTTTGTTCAGACAAAGTGCATGGGCCTGTAGTTATTTGTAAGCAACAAGGTGTAAGTAGTAAAGGAACTACTTTCATTCACTATATTTATAAAACCTGAATGTACATCTTATGGTAAAAGCATAAATAGAGTGGGTTTACCATATAGTAAGAGGAAAATTATTGGGAATCTTTACAGTGCTTTTATTTTATTTTTCTTTTATTATTATTTTTTCCCCAGTTCCTTTTCTTCTCACTCCTATACCACATCATGTAATGGACACAAAGTTACTGTGTTACTGCTATTTTTTTGCATGGTTGTGTCCATGGCCTCATACAACTGCTTTGGAAAGCACTGTTTGTTTTTGTTTGTTTTTCTTTTTTTCTTTTTTTTTTTCCCCCAGCAGATTTTTTATTATTATTGTTGTTGTTTTGCAGCAAAAGCTAGCATAGACATATTTACATAAAGTAAAAAGATTTTCTGAAGCAAAAAGCCACAGGAGGGCGGAACACTTCTAGAAAGAGGGCTAGGGGGGAGTTTGTTGCAAGGTTCGAAACCAGAGAGTTTTCCCCTTTACAGAATCTCTATTGCCTTGTACCACTCAGCTACAGTATACCTCAAAATCTGCTGAAAAACGTACATATGAAGGGCTTGATGATGGTCAAATGCTTATAATTAATTTCTCCCAAGGTGAAATAGAATCTCATTAAGTTCATCAAGGCCAAGTGCAAGGTCCTGCACCTGGGTCAGGGCAATCCCAAGCAAAAATACAGTCTGGGTGTAGGATGTATTAGGAGCAGCCTGGGGGAGAAAGGCATGGGTTGATGAGAAGCTCAAAATGAGCCAGTGGAGTGTGTGTTCTGCATCAAAAGAAGCATGGTCAGCAGGTCAAGAGAGGTGATTCTCTATCTGTACTCTGCTCTTTTTTGATCCTTCCTTGAGTACTATGTTCAGCTCTAGGGTCCCCAGCACAAGAAGAACATTGATGTACTGGTGTGAATCCAGAGGAGGGACACAAGGATGATCAGAGTGCTGGAACACCTCTCCTAACTTCACAGAGGCTGAGGTAGTTGGGGTTGTTCAGCCTGGAGAAGAGAAGGCTCCAGGGAAACCCTATAGCAGCCTTTCAGTACCTAAAGGGGCCCTACAAGAAAGCTGGAGAGGGACCCTGGGGAGGGAGTGGAGTGATATGACAAGGAGTACTGTCTTTAATCTAGAAGAGGGTAGATTTAGATTAGATATAGGTAAGAAATTCTTTACTCAGAGGGTGGTTAGGCACTAGAACAGGTTGCCCAGAGAAGTTGTGGATGCCCTATCCCTGGAAGTGTTCAAGACCAGGCTGGATGGGGCTTTGAGCAATCTGGTCTGGTGGGAGATGTCCCTGCCCATGTCAGGTGGGTTGGAATTAGATGACCTTTAAGCTTCCAACCCAAACCATTCTATGATTCTATGATCTGTTAGCTATAGCATTACAAGAACTAATGTTATAATCTAACTTTCTCACTGCATTTCTTTTATAAACAGATTTTAAAATTCTTCTATATACAAATTCACTGCAGACTGAAATTTGGCACAGAGATACAAAGTTCCTATTTTTTAAAATTTTTTATTTTTCCTCACAGACCATGGCCACACAATAGCATGGTCTTGACCAATTAATTGAACTGAACCTCTCTGCTGGGGATTCTCTTGGGGCATTAGCAACAACACCAATAATAGTCAAAAAAAAAAAAAAAAAAGGTGCTCCTCTGAATGAACATCCCAGATCAATTGAAAGCTCTCAGACTTGATGTAGCTGGATTTTTCATTTTGTACTGAAGCAGAATTTAAACTTCTTTGACATCAGTTTTTTTTTTTATGTTTGTTTTTTTTTAAGAGGAGATTGTATGTTCTGACTTCTTGTTTTGTTTTATTCATCTTCTGTCTAAGAATGACAGCTCCAGTTATTGAGAAACAGATTATGTCTAATTGCATTTGGTATTTAGAAAAATTATTTTCAAAACTGAAGCTAGATGATATCACTACTGATATTTATAACATTACTAGTAACTCAGTGTCTATAGTTGTTGAATCAAGTTTGCTGGAAGTAGTCCACTTTTCGGAAAACTCATCTTTTAACAGCTGGTAATTTCAAAGAAAAGGACTTCATCTCTTCCTAAGATAATAGTAGTTAACAATAAATTATTTTCACATTTTCCATCCTCTTCTCTGTACTTAATAAAGGTAAGATCAATTCCTCTTTTTGAGGTAAACTAGAATAGCATCTGGGATTGGCTTTACAGACTGGGCAACGAGGTGCTGGAGAGCAGCCCCTCAGAGATGGATCTGGGGGTTGTGGTTGACAGCAAGTTGAATATGAGCCAGCAGTGTGCCCTGGTAGCCAGGAGGGCCAACTGCATCCTGGGATGCATCAAGCACAGCATTGCTAGTCGGTCGAGGGAAGTGATTGTCCCGCTCTACTCTGCGTTGGTGCAGCCTCACCTCAGGTACTGTGTGCAGTTCTGGGCACCACAGTACAAAAAGGACATTAAACTGTTGGAGAGTGTCCAGAGAAGGGCAACGAAGATGGTGAAGGGCCTAGAGGGGAAGACATATGAGGAGCGACTGATGTCACTGGGCCTGTTCAGCCTGGAGAGAGGAGGCTGAGGGGGGACCTCATCGCGGTCTACAACTTCCTCGCGAGGGGGAGTGGAGAGGCAGGTGACCTATTCTCTGTAAACACCAGTGATAGGACCCGTGGGAACGGTGTCAAGCTGAGGCAGGGGAAGTTTAGGCTAGACATCAGGAAGAGGTTCTTCACCGAGAGGTTGGTTGCGCACTGGAACAGGCTCCCCAGGGAAGTAGTCACTGCACCAAGCCTGTCTGAATTTAAGAAGCGATTGGACTGTGCACTTAGTCACATGGTCTAAACTTTTGGGCAGACCTGTGCGGTGTCAGGAGTTGGACTTGATGATCCTTATGGGTCCCTTCCAACTCGGGATATTCTATAAATAAACAAAAATGCATTTTTTAAATTATTCTGAGATATATAGTTTAACAGAACAGAAACAAAGCAGTAACACTATGCAGCAAAACACCTATCAGATGCCTATACTCATAAGAATTAGCTATGTTCAGATAAAATTCTATCTTTTGTGTCTTTTAGAACTTTATAATGCGTTTACTAATCTGAGACAGTCACTTAGGGTATTTTTATTTTATTGAGAGCTTAATTTCAATCGAGACAATCGTGTAAGATTTACTCTATCTGAGAAACTAATTCATTATCCTTTGATGACTAAAAATCCCAAATGAGATTTTTAGGGGGCCAGAAGAAACTTATAAAGGATAATTTATTTATTAATGAAAGGCATCTAACATTAGGATGGATAGTGGTAGCGCATGGCAGATCTAACACTGACATACAGTTTCCAGTTGGAAAGAAAAGGAAAATTAAGATAAGGAGAGCAAATTATCACAAGTTGTAAATGAAGGACAAATGTCAAACATTTCACGGTCTTTCATTGATTGATCTGCAATATTTATTGATACATAAATACTGTAAGCTATATTTCAATCAAACAGCATTACATGTCTCACTTTCCATGTTTTCCTGTGATAGCAGAGCTTATTGCATCTTTCTGTACTGTTTCTTTAACCTTGTCTTCATTTAATCCTGATGGCCAAATATTATAGTTTGCGTGATGGGATCTCAAAATGTTTCACCTTTCTAGAAATGGCTTTGTCGCTATCTACAATTTTAATGCAATCACATTTTTTAAAGCTTAAAACATAGTTGGCTGATAATTAGGAAGGTTGTGAACGAATATAGTGAAAGCAGACATACATCATCAGTGTAAGGTGGATCAGATGAGTACCTACATCCTAAACATACATATATAAACATGCAAAGACATGTCTTTAAATGCACTAATCATAGAATCATAGAATATTTGAGATGGAAGGGACCCACAAGGGTCATTGAGTCCAACTCCTGCATCCCCAAAGGACCACCCAAAAAATCAAACCATATTTCTGAGAGTGTTGTCCAAACACTACTTGAACACTACTTGAACTCTGGCAGGCTCGGTGCCATAACCACTTCCCTGGGGAGCCTGTTCAAGTGCCCAACCATCCTCTCAGTGAAGAACCTTTTTCTGATATCCAGCTTGAACCACCCCTGTCACAGCTTCAAGCAATTCCCTTGTGTCCTATCACTAGTCATCAGAGAAAAGAGATCAGCACCTGCCTATCTGCTCCCCCTTGTAAGGAAGTTGTAGACTGCGATGAGGTCACTCCTCAGTCTTCTCTTCTCCAGGCTGAACAAACCAAGCAACTTCAGCTGCTCCTCATACATCTTGGACCACATCACCTCACGTCTTGCCACGGAACATAACCCAACATCTGTAACACTAAATACAGCAAGAGAGGATTTTCAGTTGGCTAATCTCTGACAAAATGTGGTGCAGCATGCTTTTCAGTGTCTACCAGTGAATTCCATGTTATCTTTGTGATGATATTCAACACAATTGTAACCAGTAGGAATAAAGTCTTTGTCCCTCCATTTGTTACAGCAGTTATCTTACTAAGGGGAAACCATGGCTCTATCAGGAAGTCAAATACAGAAAATATCTCGAGCATATGTGTACAGTATGTTTGTGTTATTCTTCTTGTTAGAGTCCCATTAGATGTATAGACAGCATCTTGAACACATCCATTTCAATTCCTTCCTAAAGGAAAATTATAAGCAATGAATCAAGACTATTCCAAACCAGAGAAAGGCTGTATTTTATAGCACTTCAGAGTGTTTCACAGCATGGAAGATGATTAACAGCATGTTAAGTAATGATGTAAGTGCCATAAATTAGTTTACATTCTGCAATGTAAATACTCAACAGAACTGATGTCTGAACAAAGACATCAAGATTGCAAATGAGCGTTTGGACCAAATCCAGTGTGCTTTCTAGTCACTTGTTTTTGTTTTAGTTTGATGGGAAAGTCCTGAATTCCTTTTTTACATTATTACTATTTCTTTAAATCCAGGTCTCTTACTGCCACTGGAAAGTTCCTCTCCTTTTTTGCAGATGAGTACAATTTATAATTATTTTGTCTGGTTTCTAAGTGGATGCCTTAAAAACTAATTTTTATTAAATTCTGCCAGGTTTGTCTCTGTAATGTGAATTAATAGAAAATAAAGATTTAGGGCACATATATGCTTTCTGTCAACTCATGTTCGTAAGGAACATTGAATGAATTCAAAAGGCCAGAAAAGATTTTGTTTAAATACTGTATGATTGATCTTTGGAACTGAGATTAAGCTATTGACAATACTGAAACCAAATATTTGAATAAAGATTAGATATTGCTAGGGATAATGAGAATATTCACAGAAAAATAAACAGACAAACCAAAAAAAAAAAAAAGTATTCTCACAGTTCTGCCCCTAATCCAATTACTATTTGATAGTTGCTAGGAGGAAATTTACATAAATGTTCACTTTGAAGTTTCAGGAATGTTTGGGGGTTTTGTTTGTTTCAGATAAATGAGCATAGTATACTCCATTCAGGGCTAGAGGTATTTCTGGTGTGAGGTGGTGTTACATTCCTCATCAGATTTAATCTTTAACTCAACTTCTCAAAGGGTGACAGTGTATATAAAGAACAATCTAGCACAGTTCTAAATATTATTACAAATGTGCAATAATGACCAATGTGCAAGTAGAGAAAATTTCTAGTTATGACACTCTTGTTGTTGAACTAGTTCTTTGGTGTCTGTTTTAAATTGCATCTCAGCTTGTGAACCTGCAGAATCTTGTGGATAGGGTATGCTTTACAAGAGTATGAATGAGGGCCACCAACCTTTTTCAGTCTTGTTCACTAAACTAGTAGAAAGGAGGGGCTTTTCATCTGAACAATTCTCAAACACATATACATGAAAAATTTCCTAATAATCTGTGCTCTCATGACCCAGAATTTAGTGCTAAGATAGTAAATACAAGGTAGAAGTAAAGTAACCTTCATGAAGGAAAGTTATTCTGCTGTGATAAAGTTCGTATAAATCTACTATCTGCTCCACTCCTATGTCCCTCATCTCCGGAAACGACCTGCCTCCAGAAGCATGTAATTTCCAATTCTTTCAAGCTTTGATCCTAACCCTGGAACTTTGAATTCTCTTACATCTAGCAAGACCATAAAATGTTGATTCCAAGTAATGCAAATCATTTCAGTGACTCAAATGGACAAATAAAAAATAAACGCTATAACTATTTGCATACACAGAAGAGAGCCATGTGTATAGGTATTTCATGTCAGTTTCAGTTTCAGATACTGACATTTGTTTGGAACTTGCTGTAATATATAATTTTTTAATATACATCTTTTCATTGAAGTATGTTCTTTTAGGAAAAAACAAACTATGGTGCTACTTCATATATTTTATTCTGAACTCTACATTTATTTGTAAAATTCTTTAAGAAAAAAATATTAAAAATGGAGACAATTCTATACTCAGCACATATTTCTAGTCTATCTTTTAAACAGAAAAAATATTCACAAATTCTATTAAATTTCACTGGAAATATACGAATAGAGTAAGGAAAGGTCATTCAATAAAAATATGACATTCACATCAATGGAACAAGAGAACTATGACATCAGAAAACAACCAGCAATACAATGAGAACAACTCTAATGCACTGAAAAAAGCACACACTCATGATGAAAGACCAACTGGTACATGAGTACAGGGGTTGAATAGGTCAGCAGTGGCCAAAATTACTTAGAAAAATAGTAGCTTGCCCACATGAACAAACCTGAAAACTGTCAACATAGTTGCAGCATTTCTGCCAAAACTGAATTATCCGCATAACACAGCAATAAATCCTCTTTGCATACAATCTGAGAAAAGAGTTATTGTTGCTTTCAACTCCAGTCCTCTTCATACTGGAGATGCTTCAGAACTGAGTCCAAGTCCATTTGCTGATCATCCCTTACCAGGTCAGTCTAGAGATTTAATTTTATCATCTGCTGTGCAGTTCCATATAGAAATAGAGGGAGATTTTTCAAGAAAAGAAGGGTCTCAAGAATAATAATATAAACAGATGAAAATAATCTTATAATTCACTTGGATGCACATAAGACAGCAAGTATTTGGGGTAACCAAAGAAATACAATAATGTTTTTAACAGTCAGTACATGACTCATTTTACACTTCTTGGTGTTAACAATTGCTACTATTTTTCATGTTTTAATCAAGGACTAAATTTCTCTTTTTTGATCACTCTGTTTTACCATGATCTTTTTCTATTCTCTAGTGTTTAAGTTGGTTGTTGTTTTTCTTTTTCCTCAGGAGAGCGAGAGAGAGAGAGAAATGAAAAAGAGAGAAGAAAATGAAAAAGAAGAAATGAATAAAGCTTAAGGCTTAGGCTAGAACTTCCCAATAGCCTGTTCCAGTGTTGTAAATGGAAAATTTTGACTATGACATCAGAAGAAATAAATTAAATTAATAAAACCTAAGACTCAGTGTCCAGCCTTGCATGTAATTTTTTCAGCAGAGGAGAGAAAATAAACAGCATAAAGCTTAGACCTGAGAAACAGAATAATGCTCTATTATTTTATTAATTTTTTTATTAATTATGTTGACAGCATAATGTTTTGTTTTTTTTTCAGAGACTCCCCAGAAACAGTATATGCCATTTTACAGAGGAAGCTATTCACTTATAATGAAAAAACTCTTCAGGTATGAGAAGGAACATGTTTGGTAAAATCACCTTTTCTAAGTTATTTTGAATAGCCTCCACTACAAATTAGTTCCTTTAATTTTGAGTCTCTCTTTCCCATAAAAAGGAAATATCACGACATCAAATTTCCTTTTATATGGCTTTAATAATCAGATATAATAAATATATATACATAAAAAAATAATATTAATAAAACAATATTATAAAGACAGCAAATTTTAAGGCCATCATATCTGAGGGATTATCCACCTTTGTATCATAAAGTCTATTCTTTTGCTGGCTTTAGAAAACTTTTTATTTAATGAATGTTTTATGATGTTTCTGTTTATTACAGTATTTTATGACTGTTGCAAATAGAAACAAATGCCTTATAGTAAAAATCTTATAGGAAAAAAATTATAAGAAAAATCATCCCCTGCTCCCTCCAGGCTTAATATGGAACAGTAACAAAGTATGCAATTGACACTAAAGGCTGTTTAATGAAGTTCACATATAGATCCAAGTTTAAATCTTAATTATTAGAAAAATATGAAATTTCATGCCTCTCTTATCTTGCTTACATGTTTTTGTTAAAACAAAGCAAAGCAAAGCAACAACAAACAAACGAACACAAACAAAAATTTGAACACAATGATTAATTAATTCAGATCATAATTTTCTTAGAAGACTTTGGTGCTACAAAAATTCCATAATACACATGGATTTAAATAATCATTTATATTTACATCATCCACATATTTACATTTACATCATCCACAGGACCTGAACATTCTTAGCTGGGAGTAACACAATTTGTGGTGACCATTGCTATTGAGGGGTCTAAACCTCATGCAGGTAGAAACATAATTCATATTCACTATTTACAGGTAATAGTTTTAAATCCACATGTGTTTATACAGAAACTATGATTTTATATATAAATAAATGAAATATATAAATGAAAAGGTAATTAGAGAATAATTCAGTGAATTTTGCTGAACAAGATTGCACTAGAGAAGTAAAGAGAACAATGAATCAAAGGGCATTGAAATGCTGCTCTCAGATGAGCATTACCCAGAAATGCAAGAAGAGATGTCTTTACAGGAGAAGGATTCAATATCTCAATTCATTCTCAGTTCCTTTAAAACTAATAAGCATTCCCTGTTCATACCTATAACCTCATAAAACAAATATTTACATGATGTTTGCAGCATGAATTTTATTTTTTCAAATTCCTATATATTGAAAAAAAAAAAAAAAAAGCACAGTTTTCTTTTTTTGTTCTTCAATTATTTTTACAGTGTACTTGATGGAACAGTTCTCTCGAAATGCAAGGTTTTATTTCTAAGATACAAACCTGCATTCCTTTTGAGGCTGGGCTGAATTGCTCAGCCATGACCCATAGGGCAATTCCAAATCAGAAAGTTCTTCCTGTTTCAGTTACGCAAATTAAGGAACACAAAAGTCTTTAAAACATCTTTTTCTATGGCATGCTTTCTGCTACAAAGGTTCAGAATCTACCAGCACACAAGTAGTAATACCTTCTGCCAAGTACATTTTGTTCCCAAATTATTCAGTCTCAAGCCCTATTTCCAGAAATAGTTTTTACCACTTAAATCTGAAGCGTCTCATGCACATCCATCCTGAATCTTTACTGGCCATTAGGATTAGATCACTGGAGCTGTGGGAAGGGAATTAAACATGAAATTATGTTCATCTTGACTCCTTAGTAATCTCATAGGGTTCTATGTAACGAGTTCTACTACTGTCCCAAGAGAAGCATATGATAAAAAAGATGAGAGTGTTAGGAGGTTAAGGAGTAAGGAGTGTTACAGAACAGGATATAGGCTTAAAAGTCATTGACTACTAGCATAACCAGAACTATATCAAAAAGCACTCATCATACATTCTCATTCATCTCAGAAAAGTCAGCTTTAATGTATTTGTCAGTGCATCCTTTATTCCTGACAGCTGCAACCTTCTTTTCTTTGATCTCTAACTATGGAAGATCAAATTTTACATTATATATGCTGAAGTTCAATTCATCAGTCTGCTAGAAAATTCAACCATAAGCTTGAAGATAATTAACAGAAAGTTGATAAACACCAAACCTACTAATAAATTGTGCTTGTGTACATGTTCATCAATCTAAGACTTCTGTAAGTGAAGACAGTTAGATAGTGTCATTCTCTGCTTGTTGAGGATGTATTTTAATAACTTTGGAGCATGTGTGGCCTTTGACTCCTTTTACCTGTTAGCCTTGTTCCCTAGGTAGTCTAAACCATTTACAGAGAAATCTCTCTGCATGCCACCTGGCCTGCTAGATGACTTCCAGAGATGGGTCCTTGAGGTACGTTGGGCAAAACTTATTTTGAGCACAAGTCAAATTTAATCCTCTCATTATTTACTTATTTCTAATTATAGTAATTAAATTATTCAGATAAAGTGCTTGTTCCTTTTTTTTTTTTTTTTCCTGGTGCAATTTTAGTAGCTATATGGAAAAAAAAATCATCCCTTCCTAAGAACATTTCCAAAAAAATTAGCTATTTCCTGTTTCTCAGTGATAACATAATGCCTCTACAAGATGGCCTATTATAAATTGTCCATTAATGTTTTACTGTAGAAGAAGCTGACTTAAGTATTTTTATAGTTTGTCCATAGAGGAAGCTTTCAGGAAAAAAAAAAAAAAAAGACCATGGTAAGCCCTTGCAGAGAAGGTCTATCTCATGATTCAATAAATAATTTATATTTGATGAAGAAAAAACACTAATAATTCAGGAGAGTCACAACAAACTTCATTCAAAAGACTGTCAGACAGTGGATCCTAAATTCAAAGGCTGAAAAAAGCTTGTGATTTAATAACAAAAAGTAATTTATGATTTTTTAAAAACAGGTATATATTGGGCCAAGTGTATTTCTAGAATAAAAGTAATTAAATTTCATAATGCATTAAATATAAGTAAGAAGATGGATTGGTTAACTATGAATGCAGAATTTTTCATAAAAGTTCTTTAAGGCTTTTAAACCTCATGCTTTATAACTGAGTAACTCGAAAGGATATTGAATTATTGAAGCTTTAACATCATGATTACCAAGCTCAAGTTTCAACAATGTGGTCGCCGCTGTAATGTAGATATTTGGTAGTTCACTGGCCTAGGCTTGCTTGATGCAAGCAAGTTAGTGCAAGCAAATTGTACTATCAACAGCTATGCCAAATATTGGCATTACAGAGAGGTGACTGGGAACTGAGGAATAAAATTTAGATGTCTTTATTCAGAAATAAACAAATAATTACTCCAGAAACTATTTAAAAACAAACAACAACAGCAAATGGAAATCTCTAAACAGTTCTCCTCAGTCTGGTCAGAAAACAAAAACAATAATACCCATTTAACTAGCTTTCTTGAATGTAAGAGAAGGTATTTAAATGTTGCAACAGTTTTACTGCATGGAGCTTACATAGGCCATTAGTGGTAGAATTCTTGCTTAAATAATATACGAGATTTGTCTTCCCCCAGTGTATTCAACGTATCAGTTTGTTCTTTGGAAAAGAAGAAACAGTTCTTTCACTGCAAATATCATTAATTCTTCTGCATATACAAAGGTCCTTTATTCAAATTCCTGAATACATACACTAGATAAACTTGTATCTGATTCTAAATCATATAAGAAAGGCAAGGTAAGAAGAGAAAAAAAATATGCAAATAAGTTCATACGTCAATGAAGTAAAGGGTGCACTTTAATTTGCTTATAGAAACAAAGATTTTGCCTGAAGGCAAATTTCAGTGTGTGTCTTTTCTTATTGCATAATTATGTTTTTGCTTTACCACTGTATGTATTACTGTTATAAACTACTGTATTTTTGATGCTTGCCTATGGCTATGCAGAGGTCTCTGCTAATGGAAGGCTGAACAGCATTAAGACCACATTAGAAATGACATGTTTTATTTAAGGACTCAACTGACAACTTACTACCATATTTCCCTTTGCAATGTGCTTACCCTAATTGTAAAAATATCTTCTGTTGTTCCAAAAGTGCAAATGCTCAAAATGCATACAGATGTGGTAAGGCAGAATGGGCCACGCTAGTAACATGATACTTGCACTGTCACCACATTGATATCTTTTACAACTTTTTGTTACACAGTCCATTTAATTTCTTTGGTCTCAAAAGATTCAAAATGCAAATAATATGACTATATAAGTATTTACCAGGCAGAGTATTCTGAAACAACCAGAATTTCCTGGCTCTTCATTTCAACTGCTGACAAATTTACAAGTAAGCATTTAAAAAACAACTTCTCCTGTGAGCTACTTGAGAGTGAGTTACACAAATTAAGGAAATCATATATTTTTCTAAACTAAAACAATTCTTAATTTTTTGACATACATACATTTAATCTCAGACTCACTACATGAGCGATCTATCACTAATAAAGTTAGTGATAACAGTATTAAGATTAAACGTATATCCTTTAGCAGACTGTGCAATTGAAGTGTGTGTAGGGGCCTGACTGATCTACCTTATAAGAGTGGGCTTTATTAATTTTGACAATATAGTTGACTTTATTTCCTTTGATTTTAATCAGAAAACAATAGGAGTTAAGTTATGGCATATTTGAATTCTTGTTGACAAATTGGGGCTATATATTTGAATGCTTGTTAATAAAAGATTGGATGTATAAGCATTGTCAGGAACTTTACTGATGCATTAATCTGGTCTTGATGTTTTGCTTGATCATCGACAAGATAGAAAAAATTATGAACTCATTGGAGAAATATACTGACATAGCTTGGCACGTCATTGATTGTGCATTCATTTGCACAGTCAACAGCATCGTGAAAAGGACTGTCAGAAAATATTCTTTAGTTAGGGACTACTGACTACTCCTACAAGGGTTGGTGGAACTTCCTCTTGTTTAGATGATTTTAAAAAGGATTATACAGACATCTAGAAATTATTTTCTTTGCAGCAAACCAGCATATGCTAAGTGGAAAGAAGAGGGCTTGATCAAACATATCACATCATTTTGCCAGAAACTGAAAAAAAAGGTAAATTAAATTCAGGCTAGAAAAAAAGTACACAGGCTTCAAAATACCCAAAGATGTAATGCCTCCAAATTTATTATTATTATTATTATTATTATTTATTATTATTATTATTAAGAATAAGAATAAAAGAAAAAGAATAAGAATAAGAATAAGAATAAGAATAAGAATAAGAATAAGAATAAGAATAAGAATAAGAATAAGAATAAGAATAAGAATAAGAATAAAGATTATGGATCTCACTTCTGAGTTTTTATCTTTCATTATTTCTTTTCCATCAATATGTTTAAAAAGATGTGAAACTCACATTTATTATATAAATATCTACAAACTTCTTTGAAGACTATTCTGTAGTTCTTAGGGAAGTTATCAAATGAAAAAGATAGTTCTGCCACTGTGGTTAAGTCTAGAGGAAGAGACATGAGATTCAAATATTAGAAATAAAAAGAATCAAGCTTTGTACTCATTTTTATTTCTTCTCAGAAATGAGTGCCTGCTTAAATCCCACCTACAAGACAACAGAACACATTCATGACTTCATTTCCTCTTTTTCTCTTAAATCTTATATGCATCCTCAGCACTGGCTGACATACTACACATTATTTGGAAGAGGAAGAAAACACATAATCCACATACATTGGTTGTTAATGAATTATGTGCTTCATATTTACATCATTGACTTCGATTTTCATTCATAGTAACAAGTAGCATACTAGAACATGGGTGGGTGGTATTTTATCAGAGACGTGACTTAAAGGAGTAGGCATATAGAGTGACTGTATGTACAAAAAGGAAGGATAAATTTGAGAATATACAGAGATTTATAAAAAGATTTCCAGAAGAGGGATAAAATGATATGAAAATATTCTTACATTCTGTTAACTGAAGCTTGTGAATATTAATAACAGTGTATGTAGTTTGCTGAGTGTTTTGATTTGTGATAGCAAAATATATATTATTTTTACAATCCAGAATATGACCCATGAATGACTACAGTTGAATTAGGAGATACTTCAGAAGGTTGTGTAAAAGTCAAGTCATTGCTTGGAGAAAAACAAAAGCTCATAGTTTAGTGTGCAACACTTCAAGGATATGATGTTTAGAAGGTATATAATCGTACAAAAGCCATGTTATTAACCACACACAAGTCCGAGATGGACACTAAAGCATATATACTTAAGATACACCCATGACTTAATTCAGTTGGACGTTCTGTGTAAGAGTTAGTGCTGGAGTAGCGTTGGTGAATTACAATGAAATCATTGTATCAGATTGAGCATATGCAGTCAAAACATTAACATGTTCTATGAATATAAAACTCCTAGGCAGGTGCATGATATACAATGCAAGGAAATTTGTTCAGGTGCACAAGGTTTAAGCAAATCTCTGGTTCTATTTTGACACTGTTTTGTTTATTAAATTATTGTTTATTATTGTAATAAAAAGAAATTTTGATTCTTGGTTAAAACACCTCACTTTCATTTTTACCTCAACTTCCCAACTGTCTCCAATGTGAAACTTTAGTATGCAGTGGAAGTCCAGTTCTCTCAGATTACTATCAGCATGAAAAGATCTGCTGGAATATGCTGCTATGATATGTTTTTAAAATCAATATCTGCCAGCAAGAATTTTCTGCATATTAAATTAATGATCTACTGGTATATTCAGTACAGCATATACCAGGGTGTTCTATCAAAGACAAAATTGAAATCTGGCTACAAGTATAAAGATGAGAGTCAAACATCTCCATAAAGCAAGGACACTTATCCAATCGACAGAAGGTATAAATTTTTCCTCATCCAAAATTTTGTAATAATTATAATACATTGTCTTTAGTACTGTGTCCAATTTAATCCACCACAAAAATCATAATATCACATCTGAGTGAAGAAATCAGTGCATAACCTGAGGTCACAAAGAAGGTGGAATATTTCAACCAGTTATTTGCTTTCTGTTCAACTGTTGCCACATAAATCAGAGAAACAATGAGCAAAGTTATGTGTGCACAAGAGTCTTTACAATAAGGAATATTATAGGTGCAAGAAAGTATGGATTTTTTCCAGTTTATGAGGCAATAACAAAGCCAGTGGAATCTCACCAGTATAAAGGTATATATTTATACATGATTCTAAAGGTATAAAATATTTGTGCTTACTGTTATATGGATATGAGAATAGAATGATGTGCAGCAAAGGCATCATCAGTGACACTAAGAATTTTGCAATGATATATTTATTCATGTGTAAGCATATATTCTACCTCACTTGAAGGGCCGAGATCTCAATTTACATATTCCTACCACTGCATTATCATTTTTGACTACAAGAGACTCTCAGTAAAAATCAAAGAATGATTAATTTTTACAACATTTTGGAAATGAGGAAAGTTAAGAGAAGTGGAACTAAAATGAGCAAAGGGCATAATTTTAATAATAAATATTGTTAAACTGGAAGTGTCTCCATCTGGAGAGTTACAATTATCTCAAAGATCAGTAAAGTCCTCAGAATTTTTTCCGTTTTCTTTCTTACTAGAAAATGCAGATTTGTCAAACAAATTACTTTTTAAAGGTTTATCCTTTTCAGCTGTTCTTTGTGTCAGGATAGGAATCAAAATGAAATGTTTAGTTAAGGCTGAAAAGTTCAGCAATGATTTTTCTCTGTTCTTTAGCATGACTGTTTCATGACTGTACAAGAGATTTTGATTTTAGATTTTTTTTTTCCAATTTGGAAGAAAGTTAAAGCAGTTCCAAAACAAAGAAAAAATGATTTGATACATTTTTGTTATCCAACTTTCATTATTTAAAGGATGTACGAAATAATTTCTACTAACAGTTACAATTATAAAGATTTTCCCAAATATTCCAAAAGTGAGAGTATTTAAAATTCAAGTTGTGCTGCTCACAACACGGTATGCTATTGTTTCCTAACAGAATGCAAATACTTTAGAATTCTTTGTTGTTGTTGTTGTTGTTGTTGTTGTTGAGATGCTATACCTTTCTTCACAAACTTCTTTTAGCAATTTTTCTCCAATAGTCACTGTTCCTGGATATGCCCTTTAGTTTTTGGAATGTAATTTTCTTGACAAAAATATTGTAAATTATCAACACAGGAAGGATTTATGCACTAAACATTCAAATAAATTGAGTCATTGTGCTTTCTCAGTAGGACTAGTTTCTGTACTGAGATATCTCTTCTCTTGTTTTGTGCTTTAAATACTCAGTACAAAGGACCTTTGCAGGTTTTCTTATGGAAGAATAGCTTACTGCAAAAATATATGTTTAGATATACATACATACATGTGCACATAAGAATAAAATAAAAGCAAAACAGTAGAAGTTTCATGAACAACTTTTGCTTCGCAACTGCAAGTCACACCATAAATGAACAGATGTTTCAAGGTTTACATCTGAAAATCTTGAAAGATAAATGATTTATATATTTTCTTTTTATTACCCTCTTTATGATGGGAACAGAGTGAGGTGAATTGTTCTGAAAGTAATACATTAGGAGATGTTGAAACTTATGTAGAAAAGCATCCTGAGTTCCGCACTTAGTCATTCTGGCTTATTCTTTACAGCTGGACACACAAAACTTTTCTTTAGTATATTTTGCATTATCAAATATTAATATTAGTCCCTTAAGAACATGTTCAGAAGCAAAATGTACTCTCACAACTTTACAAAGACACAAATAAAGATGCATGGTATTTTTACCTGTTTTTCAAGGAAACCTGATGAATTAAGGAAATACTAATTGTTAGGGGAATGCAAGAACTGGTTAAGAAGTTATCTCACAAAAGTATGTAGAAGTTCAGACACCTCCAAACTCTTTAGAGCTTAAAAATCTTCACAAGAACAGACTACATTGCACATGATGCCAAGCCAGACAGTTACAGTGACAAAAGAGTTTCCTATTCCTGTTAGAATAGTTTAATTTACTGGTAGACCAAGACAGCAAAGACAAAGGCAGCAAGACTTAAGACAGCAAAATTAGCAAACTTCTGCAATTAGTTTGATGGAAAAAAAAAAAAAAAAAGAATAAATAATATAGCCTGTTTCATTACAGAGTCCATCTATTTTTGTCTTCTGTTCCTGAACATGAACTGTTTTCTTTCCCTGTATATTTTTCTCCAAGTCATTTCTCCTTATTATTTTCTTTGCCCTGTGAAACCACAAACTGCTTGAGAAATGAACTTCAGATATTTTCTCCTGGAAAGTTAGAATATGTCTTTGCAATTGTCTTTGCAATATGTATATATATTTTTAATCTTTTCCATTTTGTGTTAATATCACAGGTACATTTCTCATAAATTAATGGAAACAACAATTCATTTTCTCCAAAAGATAAATACATACAATTACCCCAATTATAAGCAAACAAGAAATACATAAGCAACAGGATAACCACTCTTAAAAACCATGCCAGGACATCTGCTTGTAAAAATCCCATTTATTTCTGTTTACAACTTTAAAATCTGTATCAAGCAAATTCTGTCAGCTTACTTTGGTAAGGAGTATTCCTAGTGATTGAAGTTGTTACCATCAAAAGAGAGGAAGGAGTCATAAAACCATAGCAGTGTAACCTGAATTACAGGTACTTTGTTTATCAACACAGAGAAGTGAGTTGTTTTATCTCCTCACTGGAACCCACACTGGATGTTGTATTGTCAGCAAACCTGAAATTCTTTCACCATCTGAAACCAACCATGTCAATTCTTCATGAGTATTGTTCCTAATTCTCAAATACACTGAGGATTTTTTTTCCATTTGTTTCCATATGGATGTAAAGTTTCAGAAACAGAACAAGCAAAGTGTGACTGTGTTTTTTATCACAACATAGTGTTTTACAGCTTTTAGTCCAAACTGGAGAGGTGGGTCTTTTAGAAGGAATTCACCATTTTAAAGAAAAATAAAATTAATGAAAGGTCTCAGAAATATAAAACATAGGTGGTCCACAGAGATCTTTGCATAAGTGGATTATAAACCAAGCATCACTTATGAAAGCTACAAAAGAATGGGACAGAGGCTGGAACAAAGGGTGATGGGTAATGCTGGCTGCACACCGCAAGCATTGGAGCTGGAGTTTAATGTGGTAGAGATACAAAATTAGTAAAGAAATCTAAAGAGGACAGTGATATGATCTGAACAATCAATAAGGAAGATGATCTGACAGCAGCATCCCTTCACGTTCTGGAACAAAAGTGAATACAAGATAAAAGAAATAGTTGTGAGAATGGATCCGGGGGGAAGAAAAAAATGTTCTGGATATTCTGAGGAAGAGTGAACCATGGATATCAATACAGCTTCAGCAAAATGGTCAAAAAAAGGGAAGAAAAAGACTATGTTGAGGACAGAAACAATGACAAGAAAATTGTTATTAATTGTTTCTCACATGTAAAAGTGTTTTTAGAATCAGGTTCGATGTGAGAGTTATAAATATGCTAAGCTAAAAATGAATAAAAAGCTCTACAAAAGAAAAAGGAATTAAGTGATTCATTTGAACAGACAGCTTCAAGATTATGGGTTATTATTTTCCTCTTAGTGATGAAACAGCATAGCTAGATTCACAGCAATTTCTAATGCTAATTCCTCAGCTAGTCATAACATTTAACCAAAAGGAGAAAAAAGAACATTAGTGGTCTCAAAGTGTAAAAGAAAATGGATCCTTTTTCTTCGAGGAAAATTCCTGCAACAATTTTAAAGAGTCTAAAATTAGACTGCGTGTCCTATGTGGTAGAGACTTTTTTTTATTTTGTACACTTTATATCAAGGGCTAAAGTACCAAATATATTGACAGTGCTTCATGACTAAAATAATGTTAATAAAGCCATAATTTACAATTCAAAACACATTTCCAGCTCATTACAGATACAATGACTTGATAGCTCTGCTCATTGTCAGTTTAATTTTGTTACTTTTTTTGGTTAGTGAAAGGATAACTAAGTTATATCATAGTTAGTGTATTTAAGTTACGACCGGGAAACAAAGCCAGAGAAAATGAAGAAACTGTGCCATAACAGTTTAGGTAAAAAGCTGAATATAGGTGGCTCAAGGCTCTGTACTGAACATGTTTTATGAAATACATTTTAAACTTCTGAAACTGGTAAGATATATTTTTCTTATGTTTTTTTTTTTTTTTTAATAGACAGATATTTTTCTAAGTAGTTTCTTGCTTAATATATAGCAAAAAAAATTAAAAAATATATTATAAATTTATTTTGTTTCTGCTTTTATTTCATTTCATTTGTGTAACTCTTAAAACTTTATGTCTTCTCAACCAGGACTGGAGTTGGTTGAAATTACCACAGCAATACAAAATGATAGTTAAAAACAGTAATAAAAGATCTCACTCCAAAAGAGAATTTCCTGACTCTGATAAATAATGATGCTAATACTACTCTGGTGTAGAGGTCAAAAATCTTAATATTTTTATTAACCAAAATTTAGAGAAAGAATCAATTTGTGTCGATAAAAGTTATTCTTATTTCATTTTTTAAAAATTAGTTGATATTTTGAAGAAAATGTCATGTTGAATCAGTTAATATACTTCATTTAAAAATCAAAGCAATATGTTTTGACAATTTTTGATTGCTTCCAACTTTTACAAATGAAAACACTGTGTAAATCAACCCCTTCCCCAGAAAAGATTTGACTGAAAAGGATATATATATATATATATATATATCACAAATCATGTGAGGAAAAATGCTTTCTGGTTTAATGCATGTCTTAAGCCAAATGATTTCACTTCTAGATCTCTTTTGTAATTGTAAATTAAAGCAGAAACCTCTTTTTTACCAACAAATGTTCTGAGGAAGTTTGTTTACTGAGCTATATGTTCACACAGAGTGCCGTCATTACTCTCACAAAGACAAGATTGAAGAAATTCTAACAAGCATTAAACTTTTTCTTTCTCTATCTCTCTTTCCAGGAGATAGAGTTCCACTATTTCTGCCACAAGAGCAAGGTATGTGAAAGCAGCTTGTTCCAGATCTGCAAACAAAGGACATTATTCCAACATCACCTAGTCAACATTAAACAGTATATCTCTTGGAGGTTAAAACGTGCCCTTGGTAACACTGGGAAATAATTGAAAAGATGCTCTAGCATTTTTTCATAATGAAAACAGCAGAAGCTCCCAGACTCAACTCTGAAAGAGTTAAGAGGAAATGGGAAAAGGAGAGAGGTGTTTATTGATTTTGTTTCTAAGCAGGCAACTCACTGTATGTGTGTACGTGTACATGAAGTATATGCTCATGTCACCAAATCAGAAAGTGTGAACTGTCTTTTTGGTACCAAATCCAAACCAGGAAATTAAAGAGGGAAGAAAAAAACTCCCAGCCTGCAGTCATTTTCACTCAAGTACCGTGCCCTGCCTTTTCTAATCCATCCCAAATCCATGATAAATTACTCTTTGAGTTAGATTTTCATTTCATTTTGTTTCGTTTAATAAAAGCAAAGGTCCCACTTTAACGGGAAAATGAGAGGTATTTTGTTTAAGAAAACAGATAGCTTGAGTAGCTTCGCAGTTGACACACATATGAAGCTTGAGATACTCCCTCTTGCTAACCAAGAGCCTCTCATTCCATTTCATCATTTATTCATCTCATGATTAAACAAAATCTTTAAGGCATACCTGCTGGGTCTCACCAGTGAAAATCTATTTTAAATCTGTAACAATACTACCTCAGACTCACCACTGCACCTGAAAGTGTAAAGATCTTGTTACTGTACTTAAGAATGGACTACTTTTGAGCTTCAAAGAGGTGATCCTTGAATATTAACTGGATTTCTTGTGCCCCTTGTGGGCCTTTTCCCACAGAACTCTACCAAGCTGATCTTTGATGAGAAAAAATCTGCTCTCTTGTTTCTCATGGACAAACTGATGAAATAGGTACTCAGTAAATGAGTACTGATGTAGACAAAAAACTTCCAGTCACTTTAAGCTTCCAGGCTTAACGTCTTGTGACCAATAACAGTAATACCAGCTGGACTTCAGTCATGAGTGGAGTACTCCAGGGGATGATAATGGGGCCGATACTTTTCAACATCTTTTGTAGTGATCTGGATAATGGGACAGAGTGAACCCTCAACAAATTTACAGGTGATATAAAACTGAAAGGAATAGCTGATAGACTATGCAATTGTTCTGCTATTCAAGGGGACCCAGACAGGCCAGAGGAATGTGCTGGCAAGAATCTCATGAAGTTTGACAATGGGAAAGGCCAAGGTCCACACATGGCGAAGAGTAACTCCAGCCACCAGTACAGTCTGGTAGCTGACAGATTGAAAAACAGCTTTATTGAGAAAGACTCAGTCTTCCTAGTGGACAAGCTGACCATGAGCCAGCAATATGCCTTTACAGCAGTGAAGGCTAAATGCATCCTGGTGTGTTTTAAGAAGAGCATTGACAGCAGTTTAGAAGCATAGAAGTCTAACTTCTGGCTCCACAAAGAACAACCTTAAAATTAAACCACATGTCTGAGAGCATTGTCCAAATGCTTCTTGAACTCTATCAGGCTTGGTGCCACAACCACTGCCCTAGGAAGCCTATTCCAGTACCAACCACCCTCTCGGTGAAGAACATTTTCCTAATATACAATGTGAACTTCCCTGACACAGCTTCAAGCTATATCCCTGTGTCCTATTGCTGGTCACCAGGGAGAAAGGATCAACATTTTTCCCTTCACTCTCTCCTGTGAGGAAGTTGTAGACCATCTGGGGGAAGTCATACTTCCTCTCTAATCAGTACTAATGAGTTGTGAATACCTGGAGTTATTTGTCCATTTCAAGACTTCCCAGTACAAGAAAGAGTTGGACATGATGGAGTTAATCCATTAAAGGGTCTTGAAGATGGTTAGGGGATTGGATCATGTCTCTTATGAGGAAAGGCTGAGAGAGCTGGGATTGTTTAGCTTGGAGAAGAGATGACTCATGGTGTATCTTATCTGTACAAGTAACTGATGGATGGCATTAAGGAAGACAAGCTCAGAGTTTTCAGTGGTGCCCAGAAAAACACCAGAAGACAACAGGCACAACTTGAAATCTAGGAAATTCCATTTAGACAGAAAAATACTTTTGTTTCAACAGGAGCATGCTCAAATACTGGAACAGACTACCAAGAGAGTCTATAGTTTCCGTCCTTATAGATAAGCAAAACCCTATTGGATGTGGCCCTGAGCAACCTGATCTAGATGATCCCTCTCTGAGTAAAGGGTTAGAATAGGTAATCTCCAGAGCTCCTTTCTAATCTCAAGCAATCTGTGCAATAATTCTTCATAACGCACACACACGCATTCCTTTCTTATAGTAAAATTCATGTTACACCTCCAGTTGTGTTGGATATTCCTGAGTTTATCTTTAATGACTGGAACACAAAGCAGAGCATCCCGAGTACAGACACAGAGCATACCATGACTTGTAGGAAATGGTAAAGAATAGGAACCATAGACCATAGAAGCCACTATGCCATTCAGGAAAACAAACAAACAATCAAACAAACAAAAACACATAATAATTAGGATTCAGAGTTTATTGCAATATAGAGGCATCTTTTTTAAAATAAATGTCATTAAAGCTCTGAATAATTTGGTTCTGATTTGTTTAGAATGGGAATGTAAGTTTACTTATTTTTATTTTTAGATTGTTTGGTTCACATTTTCTTAATAAAAAACCCTCAATGGCATTCAAATATTTATCCACCAGTTCAACCATCTCTGTATATTTCACCACAATTTGAGGATTTGCAATTCTCACATCATTTAGAATTTTGAATTTTATCTCTTTTATTTTGCAAATGTGCATGCATTTCTTAAAGCTTTCTCTTCATGGAATACTTTGTATCTATGCAAAATTTCATCCTTGAAAATATGCTGACAGGAAACTAAATCACAGATTCTAGAACCATTTAATGGGGTCACAATCAAAGACAGAACTGCATAGGATCCTGTATTCAGAACAACCTTGGAGTAAAAATATTCTGTACTAGTAGAGCTGGGACAACAGATCCAGAGGTGGACCTGTGAGTGTGAGTGGGAAGTATACACTGGAGCTGGCTGCACTATGACTGTCTTTAATAAGAACTATTATTTCCTCACGTTTACAGTTGTTATATTCATCTAAGTGCACTTAGCTCTGACTAAAAATCGGAGTACCTAATTTGTTTGCTCTTTATCAAGCAATGTTTTAGTTGTTCCCTATGAGAAAAGGATTTATCCTAATTTGAGGAATCACTAATTATGTATTTTCAGTTTCTGTATGTAAATGCAGGAGATAGTCTTAATTCTCTGCTGATACAAAGAGACTAGTCTATCCTAAGTTAAGCACATTTGGAGGGAAATTGTCATTTCAAAATAAGATGCAGATAAATGTTTCTTGTTAAATTTTGTAATTATAATCTCTATTATTTCTTTGCTCCTTTGATGTTTCATCTCAAGAGTGGAAGGAGAGGTTCACACTTCAGGCCTGTGGCAGAAGGGGATTTTTGGAAGCGTTCAATATCTCTTCTCAGCCATAAAATTATACTAGGGAAACAATTTCCTTTTAGAGAGAGTGTTTGCTTATTTTCAGATACCCTTTCACCTTTGATCAGCAAGGCACTAATGGACCTTAGAGCATTCTCTGTTCACTGACACTGTTATTTTTGCATTAAGACTCATCTTATGATTGATGAGTTTGACATAATGAGAACAGCCTCTGGCCCAGGGAGAATGTAGTTCTACAGGCAGAGCCAGTGGTGGGCACGGCTGATCAAACACTCCCCTGCTGAAACAGAAATGTTGGGAAGGATTTCAGGGTCTTGTTTTTTCTGGAGGATGGATGACGTGCTTGAGGATTTGGAATTAGGGGAACAAGGGAAACAGAGCAGCTCTTCTTAAGCTTATCAGCAGGATACCTTATTGTATGCTTTGCTTTTCCTCACCTTCTGGCAGCCTATTTGCAGGGCAAAACACCATCACCAGAATACCAGCTTCTGATTTGTTAAATCTAATTGTGTTTGAGTGGCTGAACAAATACACTGAAAAAAAAAATGTTTGGAATAACTAAGACTTACTTATTTCTTATCCAAAGGGGCCTGTCTTAGTTACACTGTACTGGAAAATCATTTCTAACCCATTCACTAAAATTCACTAAGTAGTTCCACAGATTTTTAGCTAATAGCCAATATACTTTTTTTTTTTTTTTTTTTTTCCTACCTAGTTCCAACCATTAATAATGATTGGCTCAGGGGCTCATGCATACCTTGAAGAAGTTAGGACAGGTGGGAGTCAGGGGAACAGATACAAGCATTCATCATATAAAAAGAGGAAGATTGTGTAAGTAGAACACAAAGGTAACCAAGATACAAAACAGCACACATGTTCAGAGAGGAGTAACTCCCACACCCCACAAAGAAATGACGTTATCCCATATCAGGTGGGGTGCTTAGAAAGGATGAAGACATATTTTGGCATCCAAAGAGAATCAAGATGAACTACCATAAATGGGACCTAATAGACTAATGTGTGCTGTGTTAAATAAAGGTGTTAAGTGAAGAACAACTGTAGCATCCATAGCATCATATTATGGCTATGTTTCACAGTCACTGTTTGTAGTCTGTAAGTGCCGTGGCTGGAGGAAAACTCTAGTTCGGAAGAATCTAGCAGTCACACTAATGGCTGTAGTTTCTGGTATCAGCTCAGTCATTAGGACTGATCTGCATATGTACCAATGAACATGTTCTAGGAACAGATTTAAACTCTCCAGAAGTTTAGATTGGAGGGAACTAGCAATTGGCTCTTCCTTCATGTTAGAAGCATCTGCACAATTCAAACTCAGGCACGTGCAGACTTTCTCCTAGTCATCCCATATAATACAGCTGTACAAATACAAATTTGTATACAGAGATGTTTGTCGGACTCGTTTCAGAGAAAAACGATGTTTCAAATTTGCTTTATATATGAAGGAATCTTTGAGATATTCTTTTATGCAGCTAGCCTGCCCTAGACATAATCTTATTGTCTGATGAGGAGCATCGCTGAAATTCTAGTCTGGGGGGAGAGCTACTTTCCTTCAGGAAACAATGTTTATTTTTCTTCTTAGTACTGGACTGGATTGAGTCCAGAGACCTTTGTCTGTGGAAATTCAGCCTCAGTCTTACACACAAAAATTGTTTTGGCTAGGATTTTATTATGATTGATATTTACTTACACAGCAGAAAAGCCAAAGGCTGAAGCTATGCTTCCTCCTACTTGGGAGGAAGTATAAAGATATAAACACACATTTAATTGTAATCCCACCAAAAACCCAGAGACTTCTTGCATGTGTACAAATGTCTTTTATAAAACATTTCTATCTAAATCATTTGAACAAATCATGATGTCTTCCTCACTGTCTTTATTGAATCTCCAGAAAATTGATTCGGGTATGTACATTAATTTTTAGTGTTTATCAACAAAACCGTGGGTAAATTTTGTTCCTAAAACTACTGCCTTATACATTATCAGCTTGAATAGAAGACTTCCGATTGATAACACATATTTAAAGGTTAAACATTGTATATATTTATAAAAAGCAAGTGTGTATAGTATTAAAGTATAAGTAGTAAAGACAACAAAAAATCCTTTTACAAATATATCAACGGAGGACTAAGGAGAACCTCCATCCTTTACTGGATGCGAGGGGAAACCTAGTTACTAAGGATGAGGAAAAGGCTGAGGTGCTTAATGCCGCCTTTGCCTCAGTCTTTAGCGGCAATACCGGTTGTTCTCTGGATACCCAGTGCCCTGAGCTGGTGGAAGGGGATGGGGAGCAGGATGTGGCCTTCGCTATTCATGAGGAAATGGTTGGCGACCTGCTACGGAGCTTGGATGTGCGCAAGTCGATGGGGCCAGATGGGATGCACCCGAGGGTACTGAAAGAACTGGCGGAGGAGCTGGCCGAGCCGCTTTCCATCATTTATCGGCAGTCCTGGCTATCGGGGGAGGTCCCAGTTGACTGGCGGCTAGCCAATGTGACGCCCATCTATAAGAAGGGCCGGAGGGTAGACCCGGGAAACTATAAGCCTGTCAGTTTGACCTCAGTGCCAGGAAAGCTCATGGAGCAGATTATCTTGAGGGTCATCACGCGGCACTTGCAGGGCAAGCAGGCGATCAGGCCCAGTCAGCATGGGTTTATGAAAGGCAGGTCCTGCTTGACGAACCTGATCTCCTTCTATGACAAAGTGACGCGCTTGGTGGATGAGGGAAAGGCTGTGGATGTGGTTTACCTTGACCTCAGTAAGGCTTTTGACACCGTTCCCCACAACATTCTCCTCAAGAAACTGGCTGCTGATGGCTTGGACTGGCGTACACTTCTCTGGGTTAGAAACTGGCTGGATAGCCGGGCCCAGAGAGTTGTGGTGAATGAAGTCAAATCTGGTTGGAGGCCGGTCACTAGTGGTGTCCCCCAGGGCTCGGTACTGGGGCCGGTCCTATTTAATATCTTTATCGATGATCTGGATGAGGGCGTCCAGTGCACCCTCAGTAAGTCTGCAGATGACACCAAGCTAAGTGCATGTGTCGATCTGCTCGAGGGCAGGAAGGCTCTGCAGGAGGATCTGGATAGGCTGGAGCGATGGGCTGAGGTCAACTGCATGAAGTTCAACAAGGCCAAGTGCCGGGTCCTGCACCTGGGGAACAACAACCCCAAGCAGAGCTACAGGCTGGGAGATGAGTGGCTGGAAAGCTGCCTGGCGGAGAAGGACCTGGGAGTATTGGTTGATAGTCGGCTGAATATGAGCCAGCAGTGTGCTCAGGTGGCCAAGAAGGCCAACAGCATCCTGGCCTGTATAAGAAGCAGTGTGGCCAGCAGGTCTAGGGAAGTGATTGTGCCCCTGTACTCGGCTCTGGTGAGGCCGCACCTCGAGTACTGTGTTCAGTTTTGGGCCCCTCGCTACAGGAAGGACATGGAGGTGTTTGAGAGAGTCCAGAGAAGGGCGACCAAGCTGGTGAGGGGTCTGGAGAACAAGTCTTATGAGGAGCGGCTGAGGGAGCTGGGCTTGTGCAGCCTGGAGAAGAGGAGGCTCAGGGGCGACCTTATCGCTCTCTACAGTTACCTTAAAGGAGGCTGTAGAGAGGTGGGGGTTGGTCTGTTCTCCCACGTGCCTGGTGACAGGACGAGGGGGAATGGGCGAAAGTTGCGACAGGGGAGTTTTAGGTTGGATGTTAGGAAGTACTTCTTTACCGAAAGGGTTATTAAGCATTGGAACGGGCTGCCCAGGGAGGTGGTGGAGTCACCATCCCTGGAGGTCTTTAAAAGACGTTTAGATGTAGAGCTTAGCGATATGGTTTAGTGGAGTACTTAGTGTTAGGTCGGAGGTTGGACTCGATGATCTTGAGGTCTCTTCCAACCTAGAAATCTGTGTCTGTGTGTCTGTGTCTGTATTTTGCTCATGTTTCCTAAGCTCTTCCAATCTCACAGTATAGACATATTATCCATAACAAAACATTCATAACATTGAACTTGATTATATTTTATTTTTTCTTATTTGTATGAGGACCAGGAAGTCTAGAAAAGAAAGAAACTAAAATCAATATTTTGTTTCTTGAGAAAAAAGAAAGCAAACTGAAGATAACCATTAACAGAATCTTTTGTTGATTCAAAATAGAACAAACATGGAAAGTGTTTTCAAACCTTATTGCTTAAAAATTAGATTTCATGTTGTTATTTTCTATAAATAAATGAAAAATAAATAGCATTTAAATAGTTGTCATTAACAAAAATCAATTAACAGGAAGTGTTGCTCCACTTTTTATTTTTTTTTTTTCATTTCTGAGATGGTGAATTTGAGTAACTGCGGTTCCTGTGTTTGTCAGTAGCTGATTTCTCAGTGGGGGTCAAATTATTTACATAAAACAGAAAACAGTCCAAGCAATCAGTGAAGACAAGTACGTACTGTTGAACGTCCTAACCTTGTGAGGGTAAGTCAAATTGCTCAGATTCTGATTTTGTCTTTATAATTTATTACAAAATGGTTTCTAGGTGAAATAAGCACCAGATTCTTAGTCTCATAAAAATATATAAAAGGATTACCATCGTTAGTATTCCAGATATCAAAAGAGGATGTCTTGTAATTAGATTTCTCATACATAATATATATTCAATATGACTAAAAATGGGTGTTATATAATTAGATTATTTGAATATTAGATAATTAGATTATTGGATTATTAGATTATTGTTGTTGTTGTTGTTGTTGTTGTTGTTGTTGTTATCTTACTCTTCATTTGGAAAAGTTTCAGGTTAAAAACAAAATGTGACATGCCTAAATATTAGACATAAAAAAATTATTGACCTATAAAAAAGCTCAGTTTCTGATCAGATAGAAATGTTGTCTTTGGTGATAAAACGATCCTTTAAAAAATAAAAATAAAAAAGGAGAGGGAGAAAATGTATTGTTCTATAAATGTCCAGTTTACAACCTCTTTTGCTTTTTATAACTTTTTCTGTAATTTCTATCTTGACTTCCTAACGAAATTTATTGACTCAAAATATGAAAGTAACAAAGGTGTAGCACCATTTTGTGTATTTAAAAGCAATACAAGCTTATGCATAAGTTCATTTATCCTACTTATCAAAAAATAGGTATTAAATTTCCACAGATTTATTTGATTTTTTTTTTTCTCAGCAACAAAAATATTATTATACTTTTTGATAACTTTCACTTTGGATTTAAGCACAAAATGTGAACTTAACCATCTAAATTTGTGGAATATTTAAATCCAAATATGGATTTTAACATAAAGAGATACAGTAGGTCCTTTGGCTCAAAGAATAACTTAAACATGTGGTGTTGTATGAGGGACAAAGAAATACTTTAATGTGGACTGCTGCTGAGAGGAGGACAAGAAGGTCAATATATGAAGAAAGATGATATCACATGGTGTGAAACAGGTGAATACAAACTCATTTTACTAATGAGCTGGGTAATACTTACAGAGAAGTCAGTAATCTCCAGATCACAAGGGACTTTGCTAAAACTTCCTCTTTTATGTACTTTTCATCATTCTTCCAAAAGGTGATGAACAAAATGTGCCACTGAGGGAAAAAGTAATTACTATGAAGAGTAATCAGCAAAACATAAGCATAGCTTTTTGGCCAATTCTGTCAATGTGACAGGCTGATTTTATAACTGATTTTATTTTTAAGCAGATCAAGAAGTACTGTTTCTCCTTCATTTAAGAATCATACCTTAATCACATAATAATCATATCATCAGACTTTAAAAAAAGACAATTGGGTCAAACATAATATGAATTCCATTAGAAAAGTAAATGTAAATACCAGTGAAATTTTAGTCACATAACGAGGCTGAGAACAATTGTGTTGCTCAGAAAGCCAATAATTTATATTCTATAATGATATAATGAAAAACAAAAAAGTATTCAGGTACTGATGCCATTCCTACATGTGTTTAGAAGCCATAAAAGTACTGGTTAGAAGAAACCTTCTCTAGTTTTAATTCCTTTCCATCCCATATCTCTACTGATAACTTCATTTCCAACACAAGTTACTCTCTCATTTCCATTAAATTTCTATATTATCGTGAATAGTAATCAGTCATGAAGTGCCTCTCCTTGAACTGGAATAATCTATTTCCACTAGATATAAATAATTATATGATTTATTGAAGATATTGAAAATATCTTATTATGATCTGCCAAATAATACTCTCAACAGTACCCAGACAACCTTCAGATTTTGGTCTAATATCTATTTGTATTCTTAAGTCGTGTTTCTAAAAGAGAGCAGCTGATTTATTTATTTATTTTCCAGCAGAAGGCTAGGAAACACTAGCATTAGATTTACCTGCTGCTTTCCTTATATATAAAAAGACCTGAGGAGAAAAAACCTTCTGTGCAAAATAAGCCTGAAGTGAAAGTTTAGACATACGGAAAATATTCACAAAGCTGGAGAAATGACAGAGGAAAATCAAAGTGCAACAGCTGCAAAGTTATACAAATGACAGGATGGAGAAAAAGAATTAACAAGCTGCCCCAATATAGAGTGGAAACTGTTCAAGATTCTTTCTGGGTTGTATATGAATCCTTTGATTGTGACCAGGCTGACTACTTTAGGAACCTAATTTCCTGCTGCCAAAGAAACTTGATTAAAGAGACAAAACACAAATAAGTAGTGACGTCTTGTGCACCTCCCCTAAAGGAGAGCCCCCAGGAGAAGGGAGCTCAGAATGTATGGAGCAGATAAGTGCAAAACAGTCTGACTTTATGCTGGAATTTGCCAAGCATGTTGACCACTCTACCGCACTGTTTCATAACGAGTCTGTGTCTAATCTAAATGATGAAATTTTATTCAATTTTCCTAAAAAATAAATAAATAAATAGAAAGAATGGCTATTTTCTAACTCTGGAGCTACAAATTCATGTAAGCTAGGAACATTCTTATCATGCGTTGCAGAGCATCTTGAATCTTAAATGCAAAATATAAAATTAAAACTCTGATTCCATTTGTTGCCTGGAATGGTCCTATTATCATCTGAAACTCTACCACTTGAGCTCGAAAAGGAATATGACTTTTTAAACAGAAGAGTTATTGAGTCATTCACCAAAATGGCTCCTTTTTGATTGGAATCACAATTAAAAAAAAAAAAAATCACTTTTCTCTGGGGGAGTTTCTCCTACATAACAACCCCATCGTGCTTTATGAACATTAAGATTTACAACAGCAACTTCCCTTTTCAAGCTACTAACTCTAATTACCTAATTTTTCATATGATAAATCTAGAAACTAGACAGATTCCAAAACACAAGAATATCAACTGAAGTGTTTCTATTGACTACAATTTAAGATAGGTAGCACCAGAGTAATTTTAAGAGAGAAGAGGGGAAGAATTATCTCAGAGAAATTCAGGCAGAACAGCTTTCTACTGTTTTCTACTGAGAAACTTATTCTTCTAGGTCAATCCTTTCTCCCAAGGCTCATGTAGATCTGTCCTGGTTAGTTTTGGATGCAAACTGTATGATATATATTATCTAGGAAAACTTATTCAAAAACATGGGTATATGCAATGTGTACACAATGTAAATTTGTCAAGCTTAAAGCCTACCAAATTGATTTAGAATTAAGAACATACAATTATACATGATCATAATCTTAAATAACCCCAAGACAACATAAACAACCTTACAGCTAAGGTTGTCAAAAAAATAAATAAATAAAACGAAACAGAAATAGCAAATAAGTAAGGTAGACTTTTTATTTAGTTTTGCTTGGATTGTTTTTTTTTTGTTCTTGTTGTTGTTCATTTTTTGTTTTGTTTTGTCGTTTCATTTGATTGATTGATTGATTGTTTTAAATACAAAAGCAGGCTGAATTCCTTTGGTTAAATATTATATTTTTTGTTTATTTAATGAAAAAAAAAATGCGCAATCAGCATTCCTAAATGATTTAGCACATTCTCTTGTTTTTTTCTGAATTTTCTCTGGGATGTCCAGGAAAAGGAAGACAACATGGACTTACTCTTAATTTTGGCAACAGCTGATTCTGAAAGTGTTGTGGGATAGCTTTTCTCCAGTATTTTTCAGTTAACTATGACAGTAAGGAAACAAAGTTGCAGAGGCTGATTGCATGACAGACACAGATAAAATACTTCACATAAAATGAAAACAAAATAAAATAAAAAAAATTAAAGGTGTGGTATACCAGAGGTATACAAAAAGAAGCTGGAGGAGCATAAACTTTGATGACAAATCTAAGCTCAATCTCAGAGGAAGGAAATGTTTCTTAATAGAAAGGTAAAGAGAAGGGAGGGGAGGGGAGGTAAATCCATGCATTATTTTTAATCTAAGGTGTAATTGCCAATGAGAAGAAAGAGTACTCATTGTTTGAGTTGGGTTGGGTTGCTTTTCTTGCTGGCTTTGGTTTTATGTTCTGTATGTTTATTTGTTTGATTGATTGATGTCTTCCTTGCAAGTACTAAGAAGTTAGTGAATGAAAGCCAACCGTGAAAGTGAAAGACATACTGAAATTTAGCACACATCAAGAAACATACCTATTAGCACTGTTTGTTAGAACGGGCTTTAATTATCTTTTTCAAGGATAGAAACCTGAGTCATATGAAAGCAGAAATTGTTTTATAGAATAACCTTAACTTGGAGAACGACAGAGAAAGACAAATTTTGTCAATATACCTGCAAATGCAACACTAATAAAAATGGTGTTGAAGAAAAAAATACGTTAGTTTGGTTCTCGTTTTTCCACCTTATTTAATCATCTGTAGGCATGTCTGAAACGGCAATAGTCTTGTTAGGTAAGCATTGACTTTAATTTTTTTTTCTCTATTTTTAATGGCATAGTTATCTATAGCTGGGCTCTTTGTATTTTGCTAAATGTTTGCCATAAGATTTTTTGAGGAAGCTGATAGCAAAATTCTTAAGAAAATGTTGATTCACTGAATTTCCCTGACAGTCTTCTGGATGAGGTTTATTGCTTACTGATTTTATGAATTTTAAAAGGACACCTTTCAATCAAATGTACAGTATGAAATGTAACATAAGTACTGGAGTTAAAATTTTATGTTTAAGTATTTTCAGACGTAAAAGTGATCAAGTGCTTCAATATTTGAAGCATACATGATCTTTCTTAATCCACATATCCCAAGACTTAGGGACAGCAGGCAAGGAGGGGAATAGTAGTCTATAGGAACTTATGTTTGGGTGGCATTTGGGCCAAAGCTATTGTGGAATTACAAAAGATCAGCTCATTAAATTTGTGTTCTGCCTAAGCATGGTACCCAGTTCTGAAGTTTAAAAGTTTGAGGGTTCATATTAAAAATACTGTGTTGGGTTGATCTTTCCATGCCACAGTACTGAGTCTGACTGAACAGTACTTAAAAATGCAGTGAAGTTGAAAGGAATAAAGCAGGCCTAAAACAAAATAGCTACAAATTTCCATTTAGACCCATTGTACTTCATGCCAAGGAAAGTGTAAGCAGAGGACTGAGTGTGTTTGTGAATGGACTGTGCTTGACATATAACAGGAATCTTGTCTGGCTAGCAGAAAGCTTGTTTGCTAAAGTCATTATCACCTCCTTCTCTTATTCCTATATTAAGCTTTCTACCATTCTTTCTCTTAAACTTGGAACACACGCTTTAACCCAGCATATTTCTTTCTCTTTCAAATCCCTCCAATTCTGATGTGGTCAATTAGATTGTAAATATTTTAAGGATGAAAAAAATGGAATATTAAACTCTTGGATATGTAAAAATTGTGTATTAATTTTCTTATCTGGTTACTCCAGTAAGTTTTTTTAAATGCTATAATTCAGTACCTACAATAGTAACAATACAGCCGCCAACACAGTGATTTTATTTCACAGTGAAAAGAATAACGAATTGGAAACAACAAAAAAACAAACAAAAAGTAAAAAAAAAAAAATTCTCCAAGTGTCTCTTTCCTGTACTTCCTGTACAAGTTTTGACCATGCTCTTATATAGACAAAAGTAATTTGCTATTTGCTAACATGGATAATTTTTAGGGATTGTTTTTGGTTTGTTTCCTTGTTTGTTTGTTGTTGTTGTTGTTGTTTCAATTAAAAGCCCATTTTTTGTTACAAATGTTTTAACAACAACAACAACAACAACAACAAAGTTGAAGCTACAGGAAAATATTGCTTAATAAATGAGCCCCATTCAGGAAGCATGTAGGAAAGGAAACTTTTTTTGTGGAGGTGGGATGTTTCATTGTTTGGTGTTTTGTTCTCACACTAGCAGATACCTGTAAATTGGCCAGTAAAGACATTTTGAAAAAAAAAAAAAAAAAATAGTTCCATTCCTATCATCAATATCAATTTGTCAAAATTACTCTTCTGACAATACATTAATAACAAAGCTTGAAAAGGCCTATTGTCCCACTAACTTCATTTCCCTTACATAACCAGGTAATAATTAATTAGGAATTCTATGTAATTTTTGTCTTTGCCTTTACATTTAAATCTCTGACTCCATAATATATCATACTTATTCTTTATGTAGATATGAAGAACTTCAAAGAAGTATTTAATTGAAGCTGAAATTGTGGAAAGAAAGCTATACATCATGTCCAACCACCAGGGTTTTTACATTGGCCTTTCATCTGTAATGGTAGATTTTATTTATTTATTTATTTATTTATTTATTTATTTATTTTTATCTTAGGCTACACTTTGCAGTAGAATCCCTTTAGATTTAGTAGATCTATTGAGTGCCATACAGTACACTTTCTATGCCTGATTATGTTATGCTTTAGAAGTTGCTCTAATGGGTAGTGAGGTTACTTCGGGCATTGCTGTCAACTTATATGACTGAGTGAATACCACAGGCAGAAAACAAAAAAGCGGGTAAAGGAAAACTGGGCAGGTGCAATGGAAGTAATGGCAGCAATAGTTTGTTGTGCTCACTTCTGGAGCCATGGAGAAGTGAAGAATAATAAAGGGGGGGGGAGGGGGGAGGGTTAGGTTATTGTTTTTTTTGTTTGTTTTTTGTCTTGAGCAGTAGCAGGAAGTTCGGATCTTTATAATGCAGTATATTCTGCTTGGTATCATCTTACCTTTTTTTTTTTTTCCCTCTCCATTTGGTAGTGAAAAAAAAAAAAAAAAAAAGGAAAATGCTTGATATTTTATTGACTGGACTTATAAGCCAAAAGACAGAAATATGGAATTAATTGTGCCATGATACATATACTTATGCATTCTGTTATACTGATGTGCCATTAGAAGAAAAAAATACACCCATGAAACCATGATCTTTGCCAGTTTTCTGATGATGCAGAAAGAGAGGTTCATAAGAAAAATAATATATTTCTGTTGCTGAAACTATTTTTGGAGGTAGATTGGGTAGAGGATCTGGATACAGCTCCCAGGACAAAGGTCTAGAGTAAAATAACATTTTTTTTTATCATATTTAGCTTAGGTCATAAACAAGATTGTATATTATGAAGGACGTAAATGCAAAAACAGAGTTAGGTTTTAAGTTGGTCTTGACGTTTCTAAGGCAATTATTTTGAGATTTCTACATAAAATAATTTAGGAGCATGTCAACTTCACCCCCCTTCAGGTTGGGACATTTCAGGTCAATTCCCAGATTCTTCCTCAGGAAAACTGATCCAAGTGAGGCCGATAACCAAATCTAGAAAGAGGAACAGCGCTACAAGCATTCAGTCAAGTCACTGTTTTTATGTCCAGTTGCCCTGATGTCAAGTTTTCTTTGATGGAGGAGATTTTCTGTTGATACAAAGGAAAATTATGACTTGAAAGTATTATGAAAGCATTTTCATACATAGAACCAGCTGTTCTGTCTTTATCTGGTATTTGGTCATCCAGAAACATACAAAACAAAAATAAATCCATATTGACACCAAAAAATCCATAGTGATCCATATTGACAGAGATGACTAAGGTTATGTGTGTGGTGTGGAATGGCTGGCCTACAACACCTGATGATGAGCTGCTTGTCACCAGCTCACAGCTCTGCTCTGAAGCCTCAAGCTCACTCAATTGTCCAATCTTCCTTTGTGGTCTGGTCACCACTGTTTCTCCAGCTCAACTCAAGGGTGGGGACTTGTCCATGCAAGACTGAGGACAAAGGGCAGCAGAGACAAGTGGCAACTTCAGAACTTTCTCCTGGTTCCTGATCTGTTCAGATGCTTCCTACTCCTCCTCCATATTCACTTCCCTGCTTAGGCTGTACCCCAGGAGTCCCCAGATGGAGGGACTACATATGGGGCTAAAGAGGAGAACTGATGGATTCTCCATAGTTCCTGGCACCAAATGAACTGCCACACAAGCAGAATAACCCTGCCTGCACTGTAGGGTACAACTGTGGATACCAGCACTATAGTAAATTCTCACATCAAATGTGTAATGTCTTCTGTAAGCATTTTTTTTTTTTAAGTGGAAAGCTCTCATGAACCAAGCTCATTGGGTGTAAAGTGAGAGGTAGCTTAATCTAAACCTAGAAATGTCTGCTTCTTCTGAGAACAGAAATACTGCTAGTACTGCCTTATATCCTGTGCTACAAGCTAAATTATAACTGTTTCTGTTTAAATTGTTTGTGGTTATGTGAAGGACAACCTATTCTCTTCTCATTCACTATAGACTTGGAGTCTTAAAACCACACTACTTTTTAAAAATTACTCTGAAAATCTACATATAAAATCATTATATTTATAACAATGAATTCTTATTAACTGTACCTCCATTTTAAATAACAAGGGAAAAGGAATGTAGTTATCAAAATACTTGAGACATGGACAAAAAGTTCCTCTCCATGAAAAATTACTGATTCATTCATATTCAGCTTTCCCATTCATCTATTTTTGACATTGAAATCTCCCAGTGGCATTTGGCACAGCACCCCTCACTTTGCAGTGAAATTAAGTATCCACTCAACATTAAATTGCTTGGCTGTTATTCGACTGTGTTCACTCTTAATGCTTTTAAAATCCATTAGCTTTAATGCATCGTATCTCAGATTGACAATGTTGTTGTACAGAATGAACAGTTACCATTAAGTCAACTGGAAAACAAAACAAAACAAAAATGTTAGCTGTGAAAATCTGAGAGTTTATAGGCATTGATTAGGAAATGCCTGCTACAAACACTACGTGCAAAAACACATGAAAATATAGGAACATCAATACATTTCCTGGGCTCAAATAATGAAGATTTGTATCGAGGTGTTATGAGTTCCTCAGGATTACTTTTTCTGTTGTCACAGAGACTTGAAATAAGAGAATGATATCCAGGGTAATTGATTAGCTATTAACATTAGCTGCAGATGACATGAGGAGACAATTATAATGTGTATGATTTATTATAGATACATATATTGCATAATGTTATACCAACTAAAATGTTGCTGGTTGTAGTAGTTCTCTGTATTGAAGCTGATCTCATGCTTGGAAATTTATTCCTCTTGCAAAATCTCAGCCAAACATACTAATCTATTTCATGCAATTCAAAGATGTACAGGTTCTATTAAAAAGCATAGCATAATACAGAAGAAACTGCTGAATCATACCTACAGTATTAGTTTCTTTGGGTTGAGAGATAGGCAGAGTATTTTTTTTTTTTAATTTTAGGATGTTGTTTTCAAAAAAAAAAAAAAACTAACTTTGTTCTGAGAAGTCTTTTAGATTCTACAGAATCATAAGGGTGCTACAAAGATAATAATAACAACAACAACAACAACAACAAAATTAAGTACTTATTTTAAGGTAATTGGATTTTGAATAAACCTGACTCCAAAATAAAATCATAATGCTGCTGTACAGGCTGATTTAATGGACACTCAAACATAGACCATGCACCTTGCCTTAGCAGATGAGAGCAACAGAAGCCTTGGCTTGGCTGTGACAAGCTCAACAAAAGTCATATGCTGAATTCTTCTGAATTTTGAAATTGTTGTGAAGTTCAAATTTCAGCCATGGCACCATTGTCTTAGACTGTTCTGTCTAAATATGTGATATACTAAGGAAGATTATCATAACTATGCATGCTAAGAAAAACTTAATTTAAGATTGTCCCATGAAATGACTATTTTCTTTGTCTGTTGTCTACTTTACTGTTGCTCTGATACACATAATGGCTTGCATGTTGTAGCATTGTTTGTTGACGATAATTGTTAAGAATTCAGAATACCCAGCAAAGCAAATTGGCTGTAAACTGTTTCATAGGTTTTGATCCCAAAATTCTGACTCTTCCAGCAGCATACATATAGAATTCTTGATATCATCCCCTGAGAAAAATGGAGTGTTACAGGAAAGAAAGAGAGAAAGAGAGAGAGAGAAAGAGAGAGAGAAAGAAAGAAAGAGAGAGAGAGAAAGAAAGAAAGAAAGAAAGAAAGAAAGAAAGAAAGAAAGAAAGAAAGAAAGAAAGAAAGAAAGAAAGAAAGAAAGAAAGAAAGAAAGAAAAATAATAATAATAATAAAATAAAGATGTGTGGTATAGCAAGAAAGTGGTGCATGATTGAAGCCTTGATTGTGGGATGGGCATGTTTATTGAGAAGATCCAGGACCCAAAGATTTCATGTTTCTACTTATGAAATAATACTAATGCTAGTGGCAATAAAAATAACCAAATATATGGTAATTGTAAACAGCTCAACCATAAAAATCAATCAATTCTTTTTACACTCTCATTCGTCACCTCTGCACCTTACAATCCTGTTGCAGCTCTCCATGTGGAAGTGAGGAATTAGTTTTGATTGAGCAGTTTATTTGTATAAAAAATCTTAACAGTATTTAGACAAGAGGTTGATAAAACTTAACAGGAACAGAGTGTTAAGCTCCCAAAGATAAAGTTCAAATTGAGCAAGGGATGTTTAGCAGCAAATGACACTGACAATTTACTTTATAGAGTAGACAACATTTATTTATTTTTAAAATATGAGCATCAACTTTTTACTTAAAAAAAAAAAAAAAAAAAAAAGCATTCATTTTTAATGTGAGTTCCATTCTTAATAAATGAGAAAGAAAGATAAAACACTTTAGTTAGCATAAGTTGCACTTGTCCATCTCTACTTCTAATAAAATTAGTTATGGCCTTCCTTGTACATCCTTGTACAGATATCAAAGACGACAGTATGCATCTAAGCTCTAGTTCTTTCTCTCTGTTGAACTGGATTGAGAACTGCTGAACAAGAAAAAAAATAAGTGCACACTTCACCATTCCTATGATATGAAGATCTCAAGGCAAATTTGGCACTATACTAAATTATTGATTAATGAAAATATCCTTATCCTTAGACCACATACAGGAGAGTTTTGAAAGATTTCCAGAGAAAGCTTAACTATAAGGTAAGAAGAATCCAAGTAATATCATCCCAGACTTCAGCTTTCCCTATCAACCACAAGATATTTGCATTGATGTAAGTGTACTACTAACTAGCTCATTCTTTTAATAACCAGCACAAATCTCCTTCAGATAGATTCCCTGTATAGATGAAGCTGCTTTCATAGCATTGTTTTGTGATTGATAAGTTTTCCAGAGTCATCTTTTTTACCTTAACTTTCAGTCTTTTCACTGAGCATCTGTTTGCTAAAATGAAGCCTATAATAAACATTTATGTTCCTCTTTATGATGATTGTTGTTTACACCTATGTGGCAGGGCTGTAGGAATATATCGAATATTTATGTAACAAGAAATTGCACCTCCAGCCTATTAAACACTGAGTGGAGCAGCTGGGATTCTCTAAATGCATTCAGGCCACTAGCTGCATCCATTATTTATCTACATTACAAGCTGCATTTGCAAAGGTTGTTTACTCTTCTTCCTCTAACACCTGACAAGAGCTGAATGGGAGCACATCCTTTTTAACCCTCTCAACATTCCCATTCCTTTTGAATTGCTCTCTAGTTTGCATTCTCATTATCATGAAATGTCAAATTGGGAAAGTCAAAAGTCACTGCATTTTTTTCTACATGAACAATGATATTATGGAGCCTACTGGCTACTCTTAATAATTATTTACATTACTAAAGCACAAGTCTGGGACACTTTTGTTATGTACTGTTCTAACCATTATATGATGTAGGTCGTGTTCCAAGAAATCCACAACCTAAGACAGAGGTTAGAAGTATGGCATCAGATAAAAGGAGGAAAAGTGAAAAAGATCTGTTGGTTACATGTATTCACTAAGAATTGAATCATGACTCCTTTGTCTGGTAGTTGTACTGAAACGATTGAAATTAAAAATGCTACTTTTATTCCCTTCCTCTCTCTGTAAAACTATTTAAACTATCAACTTTTTTTTTTTCCTGCACTTAAATTTACTTCTGTTAAGGTTATTCCCAAAGCTGAGTGAAAGCACTGAGTATTGGGAAAAAAATAAAATAAAATAAAAAATAAAGGTAAGAAGAGGGAAAACAGTAAATTTTTGCAAGTCCATAAGACCAGTTGTGAGATGAAGAACAGTCAGAGCAATCAAAGTCAGCTGCAACTGCTTGATTCTGTCATTTTCCAGCTACATTGTTGGTAGCAGAAAATCTGAAAATACAGCTTATGCTTCTTAGGGAGAAATAAGATCAAGAAATCTGATTACAGACTCTTATTGTTGCAACATGAGTTACTGTTGTAGAGGATCAAGACAACTGTGAAGATTAAAGGCAATGACACTGGAAATCTCTGTTAGTGGATCTACGTTATATGCAAGTATAGCAAATGATAATAACCCATAACACATTTGATATCTCATGTCACTGCTTTATTCACCTGTTTGTTTTTTTCCAACGGAATAAATCACTGCTGTTCCTTTCAGAGTAGGATACAAGATTTTATCAGATTGTTCCTCTCATCTTGAATGCTAATACTGTCTTTTATATCACTAATGCTAAGCTAGTAAAATGTTATGTCTTGTTAGCTTCTACATGTATTTGCATAATGCAAGAAAGACCTTACTAGGGTGTGTATATTTGACAATATAGTGAAAACATCCTTGTTCCATTCATTATGTACCCATTTTGTATAAAAAGTCTCATAACTAGAGCAGTTTCCTTTTAATGAGCTAAAAATACCCCTTACAAATCTTATGTATAAGCCAGTCTCCAAAACTGAAAACTAGAGATTTAAAAGTTTATGTAGCACACAGGTGAGCAATGAGTGAATATATATATATATATTTATTTATTATTTTTATTTATTTTTCTGGTAAGGGTTAGTCTTTGTTAGCCTAAGGCCTGCCGTAAGGCTATGGAATTGTTATATCTATTTCAACAATACTTATATTTGGGGTATCAGTATAGCATTCTGCACTGACGGCTTCACTTTTTGTTCCTTGTAGCAGAAGATGAGCTTCTGGGAAATAACAGTGCAATTGGTCTTTCTTCAAGAGATCCCCAAATCCTTTACAACTATTTAACATTTTTAGCATTTAACATTTCAAATCCCAGCCACATGCTTCACTATGAAAATTACTTGAAAATAGCTCCACATTGAAAATTACTTGCTGCTGTGGATTTAAACTGAAATCCCAATTAAGACAGACTCAGTTCTTCAGGTCAAGGAACATAAAAACAAACGAAAACACTTCAAACATGACTATAAATCACCTTTTCACACTGTTTCTGACAAAGAGATACAACAGCACCCACTTCACACACACACACACACACAGAGAAAGAGAGGGAGAGAAATAAATAAAGCTAAGACAGAAAATCTGAGAAGTTTGGCCAGGGCTAGAGAATGCATCAGTGGCAGAAATAGGACAAAAAAATAGTCTCAGGAACATATCTCATTTTTCTGTTTTAACAATCCACTCATTCTTCCATAAGGGGGCTTCATATTGTCTCACACATACTGGGCTTGAATTTACTTAGTGTTACCTAGAACAGCAGTTGTTTCTACTGTTTCTACTACTATAATATTTCTGGTTTTTGCTTTTCCACTTTCATAAAATCAATAAGATATGTGTTTTCACTTTTTTTAACGAACACCACCAGTTGAAATTTCAAAAAACATTTTTGTTTATGCAAGACACACAGTTTTGACAATGGGTAGTTTGAAAGTATGTGCCCATACTTATGAGCAAAAATGTTCCATAATGTGATTAAATATTGTACATTATTATGGCCATTTAATGAAATTTTATGATTGACTAAAGTAGGATAGTACCAGCTCTTTCTCTTGAGCATAGTTTAAAAAACATCACGAAACAAGAGCAAGAGAAAAATCTGCTCTGCAAATATCTCTTGATCTTTAAACTTGTTATTGGATCAAATTAGATCTTTAATAACATGGGTGATTTCATTAAAATACCAAACACTTCACCTATTTTCTCTTTTGATTGTTTTCTTGCATCACAGAGCCATTTGTAGATTCTTACTGATTACTTCATAGTCACTTGCACACACATAATCAAAAACATCAACAAAATTCACTTCATTTTATCAAAAACAGTGATAAAAAAAAATCAAGTGCACAAGAAAAAACCTTGACAGTAGTTTGGCCACTGTTAATAGTAGAGCTAAGATTTTGCTGCGATAGTCAAGCTTCACTGATCAAAGGTTTGAAACTAAATCAAATCTGTTATTGGATATATAACAATTCTTCTCGTATCTCAATTTGCATTCATTTTATAACAAACTAGATCTAGGAGGAAGTTTAAGGTGTTATCTAGTCTATTTCCTGTCCTCAATTACATGTATGCCATTATTGATATACACACATTTTGATTATAATGTAATGTTTTGAGTCCACATGGGATACTATTCAGATGCGTTTATGCACTGCTTTCTTTTAAAGGTTTGATATTTTAAATATATATTATAAACAAGGATAATAAACTGTCATATACTCCATCACTGTTGCACAGTAGAATATATTTTGTTTCCATTCAAACTGAATGGAAACTTCACCTTCTCACAGTATTTCCTGACAGAGTCAACATTCCCTTCAAATGTACATATGTGTATGTGTGTATACATATATATGAAGACTTTAAAACTAGATTGAGTTATCTTATGTTAGGCAGAAATATTCTATTGCATGAATTTAGGAGAATGAATATATTTAAGATGTCTATCTCCTACTATTCCTATATCTACAAATTATATTATTAAAAATTATATTAAATTTAGTCCATTTTTGTTTCATCCTTATAAATCTCCAATTATTCTAGAGCCACATTAGCTTAATCATTTCTTTATCAGTTAAGTCCATTACTAGAGGTTTGATTGCCACATTTGCTTTTTACCTAGTTTCTTTCATTGCATATGTTATCTAAATACAGCTAAAAATCCCTGCATTTAAAATAATATATCCCATTTTTCTAGTAAGACTTGTTAATGAAATAACTTTCAAGCTATACTGATTCCTCACTTTTAATTTATTTATGGAATTCTAGGAAATGTACTTGCCTTGGTTCACTTCAAGCTTTAACAATGTGTCAGTTCAGATTAACAAGGTATTGTCTGCATTAAGAATCCAGTATCTATTCTTAATTGATCTTACTTTCTTTTAGTTAGGAGAATTTGAGCATGTCATTTTTGTGCAAGCTCAGTGCAGAAGCATGTGCCACTTCTCTATGCAGTTTTAAAATGTTATGCTTTTATTGATTTTGTTAGGTATGTTTAGTTATGTATCATGTGTTCTATGTTTATTCCTTTTAGTCTTGATCGTACAGAAGGAGGAACAGACTTTTACCATAATATAGTATAGGAAGCCTTTTTGAAGTGGCGCAGCAAGTTCTGCATAAATGCCATCATATTGGAAAGAGATTAAAAAAATACTATGTTAAAACAAATCATTGTGTTTTTTTTTTGACATAATGCAAACTGCAGACAAACAACATGTGTGTCTTTCCAGAAGGTTCTCCTAAAGGACTTCTTAAAATTCAGATTTTCTAGCAGCGCAAATAAAAAAGAACAAGTAATAACTAGTGGTAGAAACATGGACTACATAAAGTTAATAGAAGAAAACTCTTCCCAATTTTGATAAAATTGGGACTTTTCCACATGTCCAGCTTTTGAATTTTGTAGGAATTATCTCTCAAAGCTAGCCAACATGTCACAAGATCACACTAATGAGAGAAAATGTGACCCAAGACATTTATATTATGTGTAGTTCATTGCTGTTTACAGGAAATAAATGATCAGGAAGAATTAGTCTTCTCAATTCTAACATAATTCTTCAGATCTCAGGATGACACAACAACTGCAAAACAAAAACAAACAAACAAAAATATTTGGTGCATCTAAGCTTTCTTCTAGATATACCAACACCAACTTCTGATGTTCAGTACATGGTAGTCTTCTGAGAAACAGTGTTCTGTAAGTGGTAAGCATGCTGAAAAGTTCCAGTAAGGAATTTTTCAACACAGTAACGTTTTTCATTAGAAGTCTGCAATCCTCCAAATCAAGAAAATTAATAGAGAGGTAAGTTTCAAATATATATATATATATGATTTATTTATTTTTTACTAGAACAAAGCAGACAGAGGTCACAATTATTTAGAGAACTATTTTTAAAATGTCAATATATATTTTACCACATCAAGAGGTAATTTCTTGCATTACAAACTATTCTATCTTCTCCTCAAGGAAAAAAAAAAAGAAAAACGCTTACCTTATATTTCAGAGCAACCAGGTCTCATAATTTTGTCATAAATAGTGCATGTGTACCTAAAACTTGATTTGCTGAAATTTTGTTTCATGAGAATCATAGAATTAGCACTTTTAGGCTCTTTTCTACATACTTGAGCTTTAAAGAGTGCTTAGGGATGGAATTAAGAATGCATAGGCAGAACATCTCTAGGTATATGTGTTTGTGCCAAGCAGAACACAGCTCGATGGTTGCTGAAACCTCTGAGTATAGTCTTCATAGCAACCTCTGTCAGAGTTGCCCTAAAACCACATAGTGACACCCACACAATTCATGAATCTTATGAATGTCTATCTTTTTATCCTTAATTTCTTTAAGGAGTACAGAAATGCTCTTCACTCCCAAATTTTAAAAGTAGGAAAGAAAATATATGAAAGAAATGTTTTTGATCATGATTTCACAATGCCTGTTGCAGAGGTCAAACTTAAGATGTCTGCGTGCAGCCAGAAAGGCTGCCCAGGACAGAAGTCATACTATTATTTTTACTCTTTATTTATGTTTTGATATTGCCCAGAACTCAATTAAAATCAGGTCCCATTATACTGAATACAATCAAAACTCTATATCAGAGGAAATTTTATACTATATGAATGAAAAAGTCATTAATTGTGTTTTTCAATGCTGTATATAGTCTTGCAATCATTTCTGTTGAGATTATTTTTATTCATAAGTGGTCAGGCCAGTAACATTTTAAAATGGAAGGTTTTGTTATTGAAGAATAAATGTCATTCTCTGCTTACAAAAAAAAAAAAAAAAAAAGCAGCACAGAAAAACAGGTCAGACAATGCCTGTTCTGAGAAATGTCATTCTAACACGATTACTTTGATTATCTGTAATCAAAAAAACAGCTTCAATTACCTGTAGTCAGAGCTGTTCAAATATTTGCAATAAAATCTTAAGCTCCACTGGACCTGGGAACATTCTAGGACTTTCAAAAAATTTGGCATGTCCTCTGTGTTAGTGACTTTGGGGACTTGATGATACCAATGATGCAGTAACCTAACTGGCATTATGTAACACTATATATTACCTCATTTACATAATTATTCCTGTCATTTTAATTAGTTCTCTGACATATACTCCTCCTTATTTGAAATCAGCTTAGTGTCCCTGGTAAACCTCTTCATTTTCTAACTTCACAGCCACTCTTGATTTTCCCTCCAACACTTCCATTCTCTTTCAGGTTTCCTCCATCTTCTAAATTCTGTCTCTGTTCCTCACAGCCAGGGTTCAAATGTACCTTCTACTTCACCTGATCTAAATTTAATTTTCTTCTTGGTTTGTCTCTCATTATTTGTGGCTACTGAAGACGTGATAAAATTCAAAGTTTTTACATGGTAAAAATTTTAAACCAAGGGTCTGGATTTTTTTTTTTTTTTCAGGAGATCAGAACAAACTGATTAAATGCTAAAATACGTAAAAATGTTTAAGATAAGCAGGAACTTATCAGATGAGTCTTTCACATACTGTCCATCTATGTAGACAGTAAACTCCTCAATTTAAGGAACAACATGTTTGCATGTGTCTGGAAGACACTGATGTCTTGTGGGAGTTTTACGGAGGAAAGAGGATTAGAAAGGCTCAAAATGAGAAAATGAGTCATGATGGAGTATACAGTTCATGTTATATGATGAGGGAACCCCTAAACACTTCCACCCTTCTTTTGTCACCATCATACTTGTACCCAGTTCCACCTGACAGAATATTCAAGTTGGATATTGCTGGAGATGAAACACAATGCTCATGTCTGCCAAGTACAAGGAAAGAAATACGTGTATCTTAGAACACCTCTCTTTTCATGATTATGGTTACAATTAACAAGAAAAAGCTTTCTTCAGAAAGTAAAATATATAAAATAAATAAATGAGAAAATAAATAAATGGAGAAAGAAGTTTTGTTGTTGTTGTTGTTGTTGTTGTTTTTCCTGAAGGAAGACCAAATAATATCAATAAATGGTGTATCTTCTGTATCATCCTGATCCGTTTATGTGTTTTTTTTTTTTTCTTTTTCAGCTTTCAACATAGATCCACATGGCAAAAGAGCAACTCCTTTAAAAACATATTTATCAGAAAGTTCTTTGTGTAGTTATCCTAAAAATCGTCACTTGAAAATCCATTACCTTTTTGCACTGTGAAGGATCACACACTCCTCCCATGCTCTCAGAAACTCAAATATTTTCAGTGTAGTTCATTCTCATTTTCTTTCTTCTGATTCTCAGCTCGAGCTATCTAAAATTAGTTACATGCAGGATGATTTCTCAATCAGCCATTAAGAATGCTCATTATTTAATCCATCTCTGAAATTTTATTTAATAAAGACTTAAAGCAACGGTTACAACAGCCACCAGGGTGCCCATTCGTTATGTATTTCACATGCAGAGAGAATTTTGTTTAATCACCACAATCTTTCTCTATCAATTCAATTTGTATATGGCCTGGGTGAGTGAGCAGGATGAAAAATTGAATCCAGCTAATGTTATTGATTAGGAAGATCTGACCCCCAAACTACGCTTCATTAATTATCCTGGCTTCCACTTTAGAAAGCAGAAATTTGAAAGTTTTCATTACATTACTTCATTGCATGAAACATCAATAGCATTTATGAAGTCCATATCATTATAGATTCATTAACTGCATGCAGTTTTTAATATGACAGGTACCATGTCATTGGTTTATATATGATGATACAATCTGGGAGTAAATAAAGTCCTGGAAGTATCTAGGTTTTTGGACTATAAAAACTGTACAGTAATCTCTTCAATACTAATCTAAAGGAAAAGAAAAACTTGTCTAGGACTCTGCTTTAGGACTGAGGTCTTTTCTTCAGGATTTACAAACTGATTTTCAGAATAACCCACAAATCCTACTGATGTCATTGGAGACATAGGTGTCTAGAGTACCAACACACTAGGTTCCAGTGGATTTTCTACATTGGATGAATATGCTAGAAGATGTTTGGTGCAACATTTAAATGAAAAACATTTTATTTATTTTTTATGTGAAACAAGAAGAAGATTGAATGTGTGACTCAAGTACACACTCACAACTGAGAAATTTGAAGGTTAAAAAAAGGAGCTGAAGCACATAAATACAACTTTAAATTTTAATTGTCTCAATTTTGCAACATATACATTCCTTGTTAATTTAAGGTGATAAATGCCAACAGTAACAGTACTGGGGTAACAACTCCAGGTTTTCATATACTGTTTTATATTCCACTACCTTGAAGTATATTCAGAGTAAACTGCTTCTTTTCAGTAGTTTTATTTCTTAGACATTTAAGATATAACTAGCTCTCAAGCAGCCTTTTGTTGAAACGTCAAATGGTCCCCAAATATGTTTTGGGCTTCTAACACAGACTTTTGTGTCTGTTTCTGGTGTATGCTGACTTCACCACTGTAATTACCATTAACAAGAAGTTATATGGGATGATTATGTTATGTTCATCTTTGTTCATCTTTTTCAGAAATATGCAATTGTGCTTGCAAAGCATGGCTGTGGCTGTTTTTTGTTTGTTTGTTTGTTTTTTTGTTTGTTTTTCTTTTGTGGATTGCAAATGAGAAATAAAGAAAGAGATGTATGGTAAACCAAATAGGGGCATTTAAATTTCAGAAACAAACGTAAAATATTGAAAGCCTTTAAGGGAGCTGCATGTGATTTTACTAAGAAGAGACAGAAAATGGCCCTTAGGCACAGATTATACTCAAAACAACCCATGAACCTGTAAAAGGAACCTAACATCAGTCCCTCTACTTCCACCTCGAATCTTATTTTCCTATTGCACAGTCTCAGTGGATTTCACTATTTTCTGTCTTAGACTCAGGAAAGCAGTACTGTTATATAGAAAGTTCGAAAGGGATGTACCGTTACAACCTTGAGCTTCTAATAACTAACCATGCTTAAATACTAATTAAAAACTCACCATACTAACTCAACTAAGAGTTCATATTTCATACTATCTAAAAACATATCAAGGTCTCTGATCCAAAAATAAGCCGAATGGTCTTTTGAGCTACTCTTTTATTGACCATCCTGATTGTAACATACACTAAACAGAGATTAGGAGCTATCAGCAATATCGAGGCAAGAATATAAAGTCAGGAACTTATGGAATAACAATAGATCTTTTCAGTCTTGTGACTATTTTCCAGTCCTAACTGATTATGTACTCATTCACCCAGCAGGCCAAATTATTGGTCTTTTTAAACCTCATTTCTCATAATGAATATAAAATAAAAAAAGTTTTGATTAATAGAGTTTTTGAATTTTCCTTTTACTCTTTGTAAAAGGAAAATTTAGTGCTGATATCATGTGACTTTATCAAGAAAAAAAAACAAAAACCATTTTTTCTCGTTAGCTTTTTCCAATACTATGCTGTCACATTAATGCAGAGATTCAGAAACGGTAACATTTACTTCATTTCCAGAGACATTTTGATTCAAATAAAATGTTTGGTGTTTTTTTGGTGTTTTTTTTCTTAAAACTTGGGCTTAAGTCTAGAATTTTAAAATTTCATGGAAAATTTCATTTTTTTTCCTTGAATTAGCTTCAATGAATTTACACGTGGGAAGTGCCGTGATATTCCAATGGCAGTTTGCTCAGTAAGAAGGATAATTCCCATTACTAACAATTCCTCTTGTTTCTCTCCTCTTGCTTGATAGATAAATGGCTTATTCTACCCTCCAACAGACAGTTACCTACATCAGAACATCTACAGACAGAGCAGGAGATAGCCAGTTCTTCACAGGTGATGTGGCTGGGAATTCAGTTTGGAAGGACAGGGAATCACTGGAGCTGTTGATACAGACTTGCTGTGTTGGCAGAGCTCTAGAAGGATAAAGGGAACAGCCAGAAGTATTATACTGAGCACTGACAGATATGTGCGGGGTCTCAAATACAGGAAAAGCAGACTGTACTGTAACTCAAAAGTGAGGTGAATTTGAGCAGAGCCAGTTGCTCACTAACATCCTCAATTACTTACTTCAGCAAGTTAACATGTTTTGTAATATAGAGGGGGAAATGCTTTAAGCACATCCATTAAACTCAGTTTATGGTAAGTTTTGCTCACAAGCTTGAGCCTCAGGAGAAGTCACAGGTTTTTGAAAGCTGAGAGAACATCTTTGTTTTCTTTATTCTTCCTCTGCCAAGAGTCAACAAAAGCTCAGCTAAAAAGAAACAGCCAAAATGTCATTCTCTGCATGACTAAGAGAGGTGAGGAGATTTGCACTTTGAATAGCAATGAACTACAGACTCCATTCTTGATTGTAGGTTTCAGTCCCTCCCAAGATAGAGTGTTTTATTCATGAACAATAAAGGAACCAGCACCTTTACATTAGGGTGTTTCAGAAGATGGAGAAATCAGTCAAGACAAAAAGGATGTAAGATGTATATATATTTTCTTCCAAAGAGCTTTTAAAGTCATACAAATATTTCCTGTTTAGTCTGTCTCCAAATGAATCTGAGATCATGTTATTCCCTATGAATTTACAGTGTTGTTGATTAAAGCAACAGGATTATTGATAAAAACATTTAACTACAGCAGAATTTGCAGATTCCAAAATTCCAGTCAGACCAGATTTCTAACTAAGTCAGTTAGATTTTCAGGGCCAAATTTGAATCGGATGTCTTCAATTTCTTTCAGGTAGTATTTGCTGTAAATTTGATAGCGGTGTCAGATTTTGAATTTGGTCTGTAACAGATTAGCTCTAGGTTCCAGATTCCTTCCACCCCTTAAATCTGTCCCAGCCTTTCCCCTGCTGAAAAGCAAAGGAAAAGGTCATGCCAGGTATGACTATTTCCTTTGATGGATGGATATCTGGGATGAACTTTGGCTCACAGTCTAAGACCAACTTTCTGCTTTTGCACAGAAATAGCTGTAATAAATTAAATCCATACTATATGCAGCCTTGTTGAAATATTTACAGAAGGGACATTGCCTCTCTTGTTAAATCCAACAATGATTAAAAACAGTGATTACAAAAAATAGCGTTATACTTAAAAAGGCAGTCCAAAAAAAATGATTGGTCAGATCCCTTAGGTATATCCTTCATTCAAAAATGTTATATTAGGTCCCTCTGTGCAATATGTCCACTCAAGACACCTTCATGTCCAGATCTTGAAATTTATCTGTAAAATCAATTACCCCATCAACTCCTGGGAACTGACTGAAGACCTTTCATTCGTTAACTTTAATAAACTATAGGGAACTGATAAAACAACTGAGGATTGACTTGTCAGGAGGGGTTTGCAAGATAAACTCATCTTCCTCTTGCCATGTCAATAGAACGGTTATTCTCTTTGATACTTCCACTAAGCAATCTGGGTCATCTCAGTCCACATCTGCTGTGGTTTAGTCTTCTGTGATAGAATTCATTTTGAGACTAAAGCACATAAATTTATATGTCTGAATGTAAGTTTTTACACCTGCTGTAGGTATCTTGGCACATTGTTGTCAATGTATACCTACTCGGTATATTCCATGGAGTCTAAACAGCAATTGTAGTGCCCTGAAGATGGCTATTTAGTTACTGGCTATATCATCCTCACCATTACACATATACGTCTCCTTTGGATTTCTTGGTTTGGTCCATACTACTTTGTTCAATGTGAATACAAACTAACTGACTAACATTACAATGCTAACTAATGTTACAATAGAGTAAGCATCATTGGGTCTCTAAAAGGATAGGGAGAAGGAAACCATATGCAAGATAAAATACTTTTGTTATAAATGCAATCTGAATTTAGTAATATTTATAAAAGGCAAGTAAACAGCGCTGGGTGCATGGGGAGTCTACGCTCTACCAAAACGCACACACAACCGTCGAACTTTCTGAATATATAGAACATTGCTTTTACATATTCTTAAGAAACCCAAGTATGCCTATACATATGTACAATCAGAAAAGGTATCAACTGAAACATAAACATGGCAAAGTTTTCTGAATTTTGGCAAGTGTTTAACAAACAATCCTTTAAGTCTATTACTATTAATGTCCATGACTGGGGGAACATAGTTGGAGTTGGTAATCCTGGTTGAAGTGCTCTCATGTCTTCCATGACTTCATTAATTTTTCTCAGATCATGTAATAGTCTCCATTTTCTATTCCTTTTCTTGATTACAAACACCGAAGAATTCCAGGGCTACTCGAGGGAACAACATGTCTCGCTTTAAGTTGTTAAACAACTCAGCCTTCAGGCCTTATGTATCCTATTCCTCCTGGATTGAAGGGAAACAGATCCGTCTCCTTTTCAGGGCCTAAAGGGCCTGGATCCAAAGGAATGTCCAGGTCACCAGGGGGTGTAACAGCAAAGGCCTGCGATGGCAGTAGCGGCGGGGGGGCTGATGGTGTAGCAGAAGGATCGGTGGACGAGCCTGCAGCTCCCTCACTATCTGGCAAACCACACGTTTCTGATTATGGTCGCACATGGCTCTTTAAGGCCTCAGAGATTGCTTGTCAGGTGCCGAGCAATACCACCGCAACCTTGTTGTTTTTAGTAGCAGAGTCCCACACCTTGACCTCAATTTGGTCCCATGTTTCAGGATCATAAACTGTCTGAATAAGCTGTAAGGTTACCAGGACAGTCTTTGTTTCTAAGGGGACGTATGATTCCCCATAATGTGCAACTGCTTACCTTCAGCCAGAAAGGGGCAATTGTGTGCGCGGGTCAGCTTCTCTCAGCTTGAGCTTCCTTCCGGCTCCAGTGCGCCTATTTCCAGCGACTTTCTACACGAGCTTCTTAGAGCAGTTTGCTGAGTTTGGCCGAACCTATCTTCATTAGGCGATCAATGTCCCTGTTCCTGTCCTGGTCCCTGTTCTGTTAGCCTGTCCCTGTTCCTGTTGTTCATGTCCCTGTTTGTTTTCTTCTGGTCCCTGTTTGTTTTCTTCACATCCCTGTTTGTTTTCTTCAGGTCCCTGTTCGGGTGCCATTTGTGGTGTAACGACCACACGGACACCAGGGTTCTTTTGGATCAGTAACTGCTACTACTTTATTGATGACAGAACTTCATCATATCGTGTTGCATCCCATATTGAGGACAGGTTCCCTTCTTATACTATTCGCCCCACAGCAGTCCTTTTCCACTAACTCTTCATTGGTCAAAAAATTTATAAATTTATTTAAAGAGTGTATTCATGCAAGCCTTTAGCTTCATTTATTTTACTTCCATTTTCATCCACATAATACAGCTACTTATAACTACACTAAATGCATGCTTTATCATTCAAATACTTAAATAGGACTTCAAAGTTATTTTTAGAAGTTTATTCCAAATGTTGCTTACAGCCACAATGTTTGATTTCTTGAGGCCAATTTTAAAATGTATTTCCACAGATTCTGCCTTGTCTGATTTGTAGCTTTTATTGCTTAAGTTTTAAGATTGGTTATATTGGGATTTTTATCATAGAATCATAGAATATCCCCAAGTTGGCAGGGACCCACAAGGATCATCAAATCTAACTCCTGTGTCCCCGAAGAACCACCCAAAAATCAGATCATGTGTCTGAAATCATTGTCCAAACTCTTCTTGAGTTCTGACAGGCTCAGTGCTGTGACCACTTCCTTGGGGAGCCTGTTCCAGTGCCCGACCATCCTCTTGGTGAAGAACCTTTTCCTGATATCCAGCCTGAACCACCTCTGTTGCAGCTTCAAGCCATTTCCTCTGGTCCTATCACTAGTCACCAGAGAGAAGAGATCAACACCTGCCACTCTGCTCCCTCTCTTGAAGAAGCTGTAGACTGTGATGACGTCTCCCCTCAGTCTTCTCTTCTCCAGGCTGAACAAACCAAGTGACCTCAGCCATTCCTCATGTGTCTTGCCCTGTAGACCCTTCACCATGAAAACTTACAGTTTTATGACAAAGATCTAATGGATAAAAGCCAGAGCTGAACTGCTTTCAATTCCAAATGTTTTAATTGATTTAATTTCTGTTCCAATTTACTTTTGAGGAAGAAGAGCACAGTAAAACACAGTCATTGCTGCATTCCAGCTGCATCAAATGCAGAAGAAAAGTAAACTGGAGAAGTTTTTTGATAGTTTCTAATTTTCACTTTAGTTTTCAGTCACATAGTTTCAGCATTCTGGTCCTTCTTAGACACCCTATTGAAAGCCCACTGTAGTGAAACGCACTTGGAATTACTTCATCCATTAATGGGTAGGTTTTATTTCTTTCCTAAAGAGACACTGATCCATGTGAAAAATTCTAAAATGACCTCAGACTAGTTTCTAAATTTTGTGGTTATATTACTTGTCAATGTATTTGACTATTCAATTTGTGAATGTGACTAACTATAGTTACACAATGATGAGAGTGCATTTGTATTACTGCAGAATAAGGAACAGTTGGAGGAGAAAACAACTCAAATCATCTCATAAATCATTTTTGTATAATACGCTTTTATTTAGAAATACCATTATTGTAAGAACAAATAAATTAAGACCATTTATAGAACTGTTTACAACTAATTTGTTTGCCTTGGGGAAGATTTTCTTGGGGAATCTGCTCAATCATGGTACTTGCAAATAAATAAAAAATATAAGTATATATATAAAATATATAATCACATATATATATAAATAAAAATATAAATAAAATATATAAATATGTAAATATATAAATCTATATATTATATATATTTTATATATACATATAAGTATATATATAAATATATATATGTATAAAACGTAAGTAAAAAATAAATCTGAGTCTGTAAACACTGCCAAGATATAAGCTCCTGTACAGGCAACTTGTTTATAAAGGCCACTTGCAAAGCTTTGAGTAGTCCCATTGATTCTTGCCATACACAACTATTAGCACAAATTCAAGAACCCCTACATTTCTAACATTTACTAAACAGAAGTCTTCAGAGATATACTGGGAACTGAGCTGGTAGTTGGACACAAGAATTTTAAATAACAGCACTAAAAATCCTCTGTTCAAATTTAATATCAGCTTTCCTATAAAAGAGACAAAGTCACTCATTCTTTCACATACCTGAATACAAAATATTTCACCACTAAACAAATTCCAATAAATTGAATCAATAGAGTGTGATTTTCCATGTGTACACTACAATGTAAATCAGAAATGATCATTTTCATCACTGGACCACAATAATAAATAAAGCCCAGTTGGGACTTGGCACAGAAATATGAACAAACTGGGCTTATAGATTTCTGTCCACTTTAATCTATTACCTGTGACTGGTAGATCCTGCATTGTGGATAACTGAACTGCTAACACATAAGCTGTTGAGCATGTCGGACTACATTTTAGATGATGACAGGTTAGGATGAAGCAGAAACAGCAAACCCTAGCGTCAGAAATCTTAAAAATGTCTGGTTAATTTCTGGCTCTTTTTAAGATCTCATTTAATCAAATGCTTTTAGTAACAAAGATACAAATATGCTGTTCTCATTCTTACTCTTTTCATATACTTTTTAACATAATGTTGTTTTAAAAGCAGCACTCATATCTGCTGTACTTCCTTCCTGACCCCAGAGTTGGGGAGAGGGCATAGGTTTAAACACCGGAGTAATTTAAAACATAAAGCTGAGAAACAGGTTTCAGTCATAAACAAAATTGATGTTGCAATAATATATATATAGTCCCTGATGTGGAGACTGCATAACCAGTGCAGAGATTGGTACGATTAACTTGTTGGTACTATATGCTTTAATAGTGTCCAGGCTCTCTGCCCTGACCCAGCCCATCAGAACTAAAATAATATCTGCTCAAGGCTGCTAGATGCATTATTTAGATATTCCTGGACAGAATCAGTGGGATGTAAATGTCATATGAGATATTAAAACAGATCACATCACATGTTCTTCAGAATAAAACTCTGTCAGATGCACTTCTGACTGAAACCTTTGCTGTTATTTACTTCATGGAAGGGAAAGGCCACTTTCCACTGTAACCACAAAGGGTGTTAGATATTGTAACAGGATGCCCAGGGAGCTGCCATCCCTGTAGGTATTTAGGAGAGGTTCTTAGTGTTTAGCAGTGGACTTGTATTGTTAGATAGACAGTTGAACCTGATGATCTTAAAAGTCTTTTCCAATCTAAATTATTCTGTGATTCAATGTGAGAAGAACAACAGTCAATAGAGAAGGAACAAGACAGGTTTAATATTGTACTATCAAAAGGAAGTGATATTTGGTAGTTCTGTGTAAATTAAGATTATACAAATGCTCTAGAAGGAACAATGCATGTAATTTCTCATAAATTATGTTCTCATGTCTGTGTCTTTCATTTCTCCCTGAAATAAGTATGGGTAGATATTTATTTCAAATGAGATCTATAATTTCTGTAGATTATTGTCATTCTATAGATTTAATTGATCACTGCCTTGCAAGTATTCAAAATTTATAAAAACAAGAAAAATTACACTTTGTATTTGGTCAGTTATGAGCATCTGTCTCTGAACTTTGTGAACACAAACTCACTGTTTGGTTTAGCAATTCTATTCTAATGAATGCTATATAGGTAACTTAGATGAATTTGAATACTAGTGACTTTTCAGAAGGTAAAAACAACATAAAGCACACCACCTTCAAAGTAAAATTGTTTTAAGTTTTGAAAAACTTTTGATCTATTTTTAAGAGCATCGACATATACCAACAAACTTTTTTTAAGGCACACTGAAGACTGCAATGGTAATTTGCCACTGAAACTAAAGATATTCTCTTTCTGTCTGTGTGCATAAGGGCCACAGCGTTGTTTTTTATGTCCTAATCAAATTGCAGCTTGAGAAGTCATACAACCCTTAATTTTCCACTATCGTTACAAAGTATATTTTCTACTACTCTTGTTCTTACTTGCTAAAGACCTTTGCTGTTGACAGAAATTGACAGAAATTGTTGACAGAAATTATTCTGAACTGCTTTGAACTGCTTTGAAATCACAAGCAAATAGATGTAAATACAATATATAATTATTAAACCTGAGAGAATAACTTCTCTACCAACTGGTATAAAATTATTCAGTGTAATAATAACAACAACAAACAAACAAACATAACACAGTAAGCAAGTAATTTTAAAACCAGTGGTTTCTAAATTAGCTTTTAGGTTAAGTTACATTAATAGAAAACAACTCCCAATATTATATGTCAGTTGCTGTTTTGCCATGGATTTCTTGACACTGGCAAAACACACAGCAGACAGATCAAGGGCTGTTGAGTAGTAACTGAAGCAAAATAAGTGTATCAGTGAGTGAAATGGGCAAACAGTAGCTAACAATAAATTCAAACTCAATTCTGCAACCATCTGTATCTCATTTAAAGCAGATCAAACTGTTGTCTATGATTTTGACAACAGTAAATTAGAACAGGTTCCCAACTAATAGAATGCCTATTTTGTAAACTAGACATCAAAGACTTCTCTGCTTGCTAAATAAATAAATCCCACTGATTTCAAATCACTTTGTAGTAACTCTGTATTTATAAGGATAATTTCTTAGACTGTGTCCCAATGTTCCCCCAGTTGTATATCCTAACCAGTTTTGGATTATTTAATGAGTTAGTATTTACTTTTTTTTCCTTCAAAATACACAAAAAGAAGTGATAGTGGGAAGGTTCAGAGACAGCCAGACATAAAACACCCATAATTTTTAACATAAATGCAATATGTATGTTACGTACATTTTGGACACCATTGGATTATATCTTCTTGGTCTTTTAAATGTAATACTTGAGAATGATCCTGAATTGTTACTCCTTAAGAGTGCAGTTGGGATTAGTATAATATGATTCACAGAGAATGCCAAGGGGAAGAACTTGAACTCTGAAATCAGATGAAAGATTTCTGTGGTACTGTTGTAGGAAGTCCGATGTGCTGGACTCATCTCTTCAAGGCAACTTATCTCCTGCTAGTATCCCAAAAGAGCTGTTGCATTATATGATAGTACTACATATGCATTATATAGGCAACTTGCTTTCTTTCAGTCAGCCAATCTCTACGAAGGCTAAGAGGCACAAGACCAAGGGCTCAGAAGCAGCCCAGGTTCAAGGTTACTCACTGAAATAGTTTGCTTCAGAACAGATGTAGGATGAGGTTCTGGTTCTGCTTACAGAGATCAGAAACACAACTCTCCTTTCATCTGAAAGAGTAAAACAGAAAAAGGATGCTGGGAAACCACAGGGCCAAATTAATTTATTGTTATGAACAAAACCAGTTTGGTTTGGTTTTGGTAGGATCTGAATCTGCTCACATAAGAAATTTCTATTTCTAAAAACCAAAGGACAAATATCATCCGTTAAAATATCGTACATGAAAGGGCTCAAATACTGTAATAGAATGTTAGAGAATGTGAAAAAAAAAAAAGAGCTTTTTAACCAGCCCATGAAAAAGTGTAATTTCTTATGAATGTCTATATGTTGATTTGAATCTTACATTTTATAGTTAAGATGCTTTCTGGAGAACTTTATTATCAACTACAAATCATTCTATAGGTTTAGTAAGCTCAGGTCAAGATAAGTCACGCTGTGCACACTGTAATCGCTGTGCAGATGAACACTGTTCCCTGTCTTAAGTGTGTGTCACTGACCATATCACGCCCTAATTCTTCATTGCAACAGTGTGGAGTAAGGTCTGCAAGACTAGACAGCACAGTGGTTCTCTTTTTCTTTCTCAATAAACCTTCTTTCACTGTAGGATTATGCTAAAGTGCACAATTTCTTTGGGGAATGGAGAAGAAAATAAAATAAAAGTGTAGACAAAGAACAGGAAAACTCATTCTGTCAATCTCATGGTCATTCTTATTATGTTCTGAGACTGAAAACTGATCATTGATTTTGATGTTCAGTACAGAAGATTGTGCTGCTGGGTATGTCTGTATGTATGCAAACACATATAAACCAAACTATCCTGCTTTGCTGGCTTCCCTCATCTTCTTCATACAGATGGATATGCTTTCCTGTGATCATTTCTGTGTTTATACACATCCCAAACTATTACCCATATTCTAGCCACCTGCAGGTTTCACCTGTGTGATTTACAGGCTGTTGAAACCTGTAAGAATGACTACAGTTGAAGACTCAAAGCAATAACTCTAATCACTTCTGGACTGAGTGGCTGTTGCTGCTACCCTCTCATGTGATGAGGGATTGTCAAGAAGTCAGTGATGATTTAGCAAGATAAAATAAAGCCATGTAAAGAAAGAGAAATGTTGCAGGAGCTGACTGCATACAGCTCAAGCTTGGTGGCAGCCAGGTTTACTGCAAATTATAACAAACTGCTAACAATGAAGGCACATTTTCCACTAGTTGCGAACTGATGTAAGACCATATAGAAGTTATTTTATTCTCTCCCTGTCCCTTCTGAAGGATGGTATTGCAATGAATTGGTATGGATATGTAACAGATTCCTTACAGTGAACAGGATGGGAGGACAAGAGAGTTTTAAAACAGTTTTCTTTAACTGGAAAGGCTCATGCATTTTTCTGTAACAATCTACAGCAACTGAAAAATTGTCCAACACATACGATGTCACCCTACTGGAAATGGAAACATATCACAAGATCTCTGCATCTCTCAAGTCATGACTAGCTAGTGAAATATCTTTCACTTTGTAGAGGAAAGAAAGTACTCTTCTATAACATTCAAAGGACTATATATGTATTTGAAGTGGAGTTTTTTTGGACATACAGTTCTGATGTACTTTAGAAAAATGATCTATCTGTTTTGACAGGAGACAGAAGTAATTCTATAAGCTTTGGGTTTGATTATAGTCCTTTTAATAAATAAACAAATAAGTAAATAAAGATCACCTTAATTTCAGAAAATATTTCTTTGGCTTGCCCTGAAATTTTGTATCTGAGCTCTGAACCATCAGTTTTCTCAGTGGCAAAAATTCTTTTAACAGATAATAGATCAACAAAGCCGAGTACTTTTGGTTTTGTGAAGAAAAGCTAAACTTTCTGCTAGATGATAATGCTGGCCTCCCTTGCCCTTGTTCATATACTTCAGATATTCGTCTCAGGGGTGAAGGATCACATTAAGGTCCAAAGAAATGGTTTTCTCTCCCATAGTTTCCTAGGCTAGGATTAATGTTGTAATGTAATTATCAGTTCCAATCACACAGACACAATGTTTTGATCAAAGTCAATATCTCATATCTGTGATATATTTCAACAGCTCACCAGCAACATTTCAGATTATCTACATTCCAGAAGCTCCAGAAGTTCATAATGTAAATCTTAAATATAATGTGAAATTATTCAAGATCAAAGAATAGTGCTCTTATTCTGACTGTATTTTACAAAGCTATCTCTAGTGTTAATCGTTTGTAGCAGATTACATTCTGTAATGTAATCCCATCCCCCTTTTAAGCAGGTGGTGAAATGAAGTCGTGAATACAAAATAGACTTTGTAAAGCAGTGAGCAGAAGAAGGGGGAAAAAAATCCATGGTACAATAACATCTTTCACTTTAGGATCTCAAAGCATTTTAGGAGCACTGTAATTGAGCTCTCCATCTCTGCACTCCAAAAGATTTTTAATGCCTTTTAACAAGAGAAGAGAGAGAAAAAAGGTGTGAGAATATGTGTGTGTGAAAGCAGACGATAAGCCAGTATTTGCTCATTTAATTCACGAGGGAAAAAAAAAAAAAAAAAAAAAAAAAAAAAAAAAAAAAAGTATGTACACTTTAATTATTATTTTTATTTAAAATTTTCATAAAGAACAATCTTCCTCCTTCCCACCCTAACTATGGAACAGGCACACACCAAAGCTGTAGAGCTTAGGATCACCCACAGTATGGAAGGTTAATTCCATAAACGTTTCCATCCCTGCAGTCTTCAACATTCGATGTATGGTCCTTATGTTTTCATCCACTGTCATCTCCTGATTCAGTGCTTCTGTTTACCTTCCTTGACGTACTTGCACTCTCTTTAGTGTGTGTTGATTACTTTTTTGTTATGATTGTGTGAACCGATCTCAACAGAGAGACGAGGTAAAAAGAGAGAGACAAGATGTGTTGTGTCAATTGAAGAGTAAGAAATTTAACAGGAGACACTCTTTATGCCAGACAAAATGTAATCAGTGAACTACATGAAAGGAAGTTGAGAAATAACAGCACTTCATATGGTTATAAAATTACTTGAAATTAAAACATAAACTGAAATGATTTTGCTGTCCTAAAGAACAGATTATCCTTTCCTCTCCTCTATTATCTCAATGGCCCACTATGAAATCCCCTCATCAGGGAAGATTTTCATGTCATAATGCTGTATTTCAGTCAATTGATTGGTTCTTTACCAGGGCAGAGAGATAGCTTCATTTCAAACTGGAAGAGACATTATAGCCAAGAGACTCTGTATTTATACTAAGGAAGACAGAAATGACAATGTCTATTTTTGTGCTCCACATGTTCAATGACTGTTAGCAGAGGTCAGGAAGTATTATCTCCCATAAAGCAGCATAAACAGGAGTTCAGTTGAAAATTACCCTGCAATTTTTCAAGGAAAGTTTGCAAAACCCCTACATTTCTCTGACTCTATTCCTGAAACACTCTTAAGTCTCATTTGGCTGTTTCTGGGATTTTAAGGGTATTTCTGTGTGTGCATGTGTGTTGACCATTTAAGATGCAATACTCTAGGAGAGAAACTATACCTGTGGCACATTGGGCCCTCAGTGGAGTCCTCCTACTGTAACTGTAACACAAATAAATATTATTTTGAAATAATAAAGCAACAAGAACGTAAAATTATCTTCATTCACTTCAAAAGTCTAAAACTGCCTCAGAAGTATGACTCAGTTGTCACTGTCATGTCACTGGCCTTTAGATGCAATACCAATCTTTGTGATCCTCATCAATATCAAAGGGTTCTCAACAGCTTAAAATAAAAACAAAATGCTGGGAACATCATTCCTCCTTGGCAGTACCTTAGAACAGTCACTCCTGTGGAAAAAAAAAAAAAATATATATATATATACATATATATTTATATGAGAAAATCCAAAAGACACCAGCGTATGTTCTATATCTGTCTCATTATATCTTCTGAAATCATAATATTTTGAGAGAGAAGGTATATTTATTTTTTTTCCCATCCTCATTAACATTGATGCATCTTTTCACTGATCACTGCCCAAAATGAGTTTATTCTGATACTACCAGTGACAGTGGAGCAACAGCAGCAGCTGTGACTCAGTAGCGACAGCAGCCTGGAACAATCTTACAGATCTGTTGTAATGAGTAGGGTCAAGCTCATTGAGCTTCTATTTAAAACTACTTGCACAAGGTTCACACAACACTGCTGGCACATACCAACAGTTCCTGATCACTTTTCTTCACTCGTTCCCTTTTGTAGTTGTTAGCCATCACCCAACCTGAAACTCTACCCTTTAAGAATCTATCAGGTAGAATTGATACATAAAGGGACATTTAGATTGCATTTGGGCACAAGGACATATATGTCCTTAAATTTAGAAGAATTCCATTTTTAGTATATGACAAGTACAACTCTTTTCAACAATCACTTATGTAAAAATATATTTCATTCATTGCTTAGTATTTTGTATGTTCTGTCAATATTTTCACAGCAAAATCATTAGAGTGAGGTACAATTTTATTAAGTATATTTTATGTTTTACTTATTATGTAAAATAGAGGTACTTGGCAAGGGTCACTTAAAGACTGGGTGGCTTGACCAGCTTCACAACTTAACCCCTGTAAGTCTCAGTGCCTCTGAACACAGAGACTTGATGGTTACAGTTTCCTTTGCATTGAAGTCAATGTCAGTACTTCCTCACACTTATCTGAAAAGTCTGAGAGACAACCAGCAAAAATTACTCATCAAGTTCAAGCAAAGGATCAGCTTCGTGAATGCCAGTTTCTCCTCAGAAAATGTATCCCTCTAAATCTGTTGAATAAATCCAAAACCTGTTCCTACTCTTACTCATTTCTCAGTAAGCCACAAGTCACCAGCGAAGTCTATTGGGCTACAGCAGAAAAAGAAGAGATCCCTAAATCCTCTATTCTCATTTTGACAGATTTTACACCAGTGTGTGCAACTAACAAGACTGATGAATTTGCTCCCCATTTACATGTATATAAATAAGATTCCCATCTTGCCTTTGGAGTGATGTGTCAAAAGATAACCAAAACAACATATCACCCCTAGCTAACAGAGATATCCTTGCAGATAGTAAAAATAAAGTTGCTATACTGCTAAGCTATTTTGTCTCTGAGTCTGTTCTTTTCTTTTGTTGGGTTCACTTCTCATTTGTAACCTAGTCATCTCTTCAAAATCCTAGCATTTTCTCTGCAAATATAGACAAAAAGTAGCATGTCAGTAATAGAGAAATTCTCATTTGCATGAAGAATGACAACCTTATCAAGCTCTTAAAAGCCCTGTCTGATCCATTCAAACAGTCACTGCATTTGAATTAGCATCCAGGTGCCTGAAGAAAGGAAGTCCTGAAACTGCCAAATCATTTACTGCAGTAAAAACAGGTGAAGAAGAAAACTAAACACAGTTGCTTACTAAATTTAGCTGAGTCTAAATGCAGCTGGGTTGTGGATGAAGGACAGAAGTGTTTAAGAGAATGTGAGGAACTCTTTCACCCCTCATTGAGAATGCAATTAACAGAGGGGTTGCAACATGAAACCTAAAAACACAGATGGATTTAACTTGCTTCTAGTGTGACACAACCTAAACAAACAAACAAACTAAACTACCAACAACAAAAAAAAAACCTCTCACTGAATTCCACACTTTTTTGTTGTTGTTGTTGTTCATCTCCATGCTGTACATAATTATACATAGAAACAATAACTAAAATGATGCTGAAAGCTCAAGGTCTAAATGATGTTTCTTAAGAAAATGTAACCATGTTCACTGCATACAAAATGTCATTTTAGGAAACAATATTTGCCAGGTCCATCTTCTGCTACATTCTTTTAGGCTCTTACAACATATTAAGACTCGGAATGGACAGCAAGTCTTTTCTTAAAGCTAAGTAAAAAAAGCAGTAGCAAATGTACCTCTCTGTTAGCCTATAAGACAAAACATGGTACTGATATATTACTTAATCAGTATTAGCAGATGTGCATGTGACTAACTTAATTGTGTAAATTCAATGAAATAAATAATAGAGAACCAAAAAGCATAAAAGAGAAGAGAGAAAGCATGTCTATATTCTGTTCCATTTAATTTTAAAATAGCCACATAGAAGACAGATTAAAATATTTAATTAAACATAACACGCGTGGAATGTATATATATCAATGTGTGTGTTGAAAGAAACACAAATGTGCACATATATATGCGTGTATATGTATGCAGAAAGAAGAGAGAAAGAAAAAGGGAGGGAGGGAGGGAGGGAGGGGTGGGGAGTGGGGGGGAGAGGTTTAAGTATTATTATCATTGGGGTGTCAAACCCAAAGTGTTTGACTGTCAGTCATAAACCCAGTAACTACAGCAGTGTTGCTCCAGGTGGTCAGGCAGGCTCCTGTTGCAGGAAGATGCCATCCCTACCTTCTTCGTTGGACGTGATGTTGAAGAGCTGTGCCGTGCTGTGCAGCAGCAAACAGAGACTCAGAGTCACCCACTGGAGATTCATTGAGGTGTCCTTACCCTAACTTCTTATTGAGTTAGACCACACAAAACAGAAAAGGGGAAAAAGATGAATCTGGAAAACAGGACAAAGCAGTGTTTTCCTGTCTTTCAATTTTTTTATTTTTTTAATATTTTTTTTTTTGATTTCACATAGGTATGAATATTTCAAATGTGTGAGAAAGGGATCTTCCTAGTCTATCAAAAGAAAAAGTGTAAGATAATGATAGTATGTATTATTATTGATACAGAAGACCTGCCATCTCTTGGAGGAGTTATCCATAACATTATTTGTGTATGTCATTCAATCAACAAATACCTGAATAGTTGCAGTCTTGTTAGTCATATAATACTGCTTCACAGTCTTCTCCAGAAATCCTACCATCTTTGGAGGCCATGATATACCCATCTGTCACCTTTTCTAGCCTACATTGCGGTGATTTTCCCTCCTACCTTTGTCTTTCTTCTTCACCCTCGCACCTCCCCTTCCCCCAAAGGCATTTCTATTTGGCTTTCATGGAAGTCACTCATTTTATCAGCAGCTCCTGTTTAATCAGAGCACTACTTCCATTTGAACTAGTTGGTTAAATGACTGGGGGTCCATTAAGTGAATTATTTCAAGCTCTCACCCCTTTCACAACTCTGCCCCTAAAGCAACACAGCAAGTAATAAAATTGAAGTGCCTCTCAGTATAGTGAGGGATGCAGACTGCACTTTACAACTAGCAATTAGCCTTAGGGCTTCAGGTATTTTTCTTTTCTTGCTGCAACTGAACTTGCTTTTTTACTATTTAAATTAAAAATAAGTAAATAAAGTTTTGTCTAGAGGTCAGTGCCTGGCACTGCTATCTTGTCTTCGTATTCTATTCCCTGGTTTATAGCAGCTTAACATACGATGATATTCAGTAATAATTTCTATTGCCTCCAAGATGGAACATTCTGGGAAATTATGATCCAGCAAAAGCAAATACTTGATAGATTAATTGCCATCTGCACTGGAGTTCACACTGCTTTGGGAAATACAGAGGGTGCATAGGACAGGGATGTACAAGGTGTATTTTGAGAACCAAATTACCCTGTAAACTTAATAAATCATAGGATGATCTGTGTTGTGGATATGTGGCATACTGATGGCAGTCAGAACAACTAGAAGTGAGTAAAAGAAAATCTGGTTTTTAGCTGTATCATGTTACATCATAGAGTTAAGCATTTTGGTCTCAAACTGTAGGATACAAAAAGAACCACAAAGCAGTTTCTTGTTTATATTGTATAGCATGTTATGAGCAAAAGTTAGATGACTTCACTGGCTTCTTTCTCAGCATTCAAATTTGTCACTTTTTTCCTCATTCTTCTCCTATTTTACCAGTATTTATTTTGTAGTTTTTACTATCCAGTTCACTATCCTTCTATCAGCCTTTTTTCTTCCCTTTGCCCAACATTCTTTCTCTCCCCTGAGACTATGGAGGTGGGAAGAACTGTTTTATCTCTCCTTCAGCTACATATTGTTGTACTTTGTTCTTCTCTGTTTCTTTTTCCAGCTCAATTCATATGCTTTGTGATACAGCTTTTATCAGTCTCACACTTACTGTTACTGTTGCTTGCTCCTGATCAACTGTTTATGCCATCGAGTACAGGATGTGCCCTTGGCAGAACATCTGCAGTTACTAGATAGTTTCTCATCTAAAAGTGTAGGGTGTTAACAACATTGTTATAATTGAACTGAGCTATGTCTATGGACTGTGATTAGGTCTTTTCCCTTGACAGAAAGTGTAAGAAACAGGAAACATGGCCCTGTGCAGTACTCTGAAAGGACAGGTGAAGGTTTTTTAGCAAGGTTCAGCCATGTGTAGAGCAGGCATAATATGGCAGAGCCTTTTAATTTGGTCGTTGTTGGAGGAAAAGCTGTCCATATAAATGAGACAGAGGGGCGTCTGAGTGAGCACCATGGTTAGTAGTCTGCTGTGCAAGAAAGGCAACTTAAGAATAAGTGACTGCTATTTCAGGGTGTATTCTCACATTTCTGTGATTTACTGCAAGGAATATTGCTCAGACTACTTTCAATCTCAAAATAAATTGTTGCTAAGGCAATATACGAATGATTCCCTTTACTCACACTGAAAGCTGGTAGCAATGGTCACTTCTATGTATAAATGGGACTGTTATTTATTGATAGCTGGTAATCTTACTGTTTTGCCTTGCTACAGAGTAGACAATAGAAATCAGTAATTGGTGAACGCCTCTTATCTGAGAGCTGTAGATAACATATTGTTTTATATAAAATAAAGTCAGAAATGCACAGCAGCTATGCAAAGACAAATCCAAAAGTGATCGGCACCAAAACAGTTTCAAATTTCAGAAACAGCATTCTCCCCTTAAAAGATTTTAAGCAAGATTTTAAGATTTTAAGTGTTGATGCAACTGAAAGAGATGAGCACTTCGAAATGTGCCCAGAAATGATAGGAAGTTTGAGGTACTGTTGTCCAATAGCGCAAGTGAATTCAAATAGATCAAGGCTGCCATTGTGAGTTTCAGTGCATCCAGTAATAGGTCATGCTCATTAGCTGTATATATGTATATATATACATAAAATGCAAAAAGATGAGATCCTTGCATTTATTTGACAGTAAAGCTCTTGTATATCATGTACTTTTAACTCTGATCATTTGTTTTCAGAACTGAAAAGAGTCATCTGACAGAAGTGGTAAATCTGAAGTAACTTTTCAGAAAAAGCTTTATATTCCTTTTCATTTGCTATGACCTAAAATGTTGCTGAACTAGCTTCCCCGTCCTCTGTCCCTTCATAGTTTTATTTAAATTGGGGATATTCTTAAAGAATACCTGCTACGTTGGTCACAGCTATTAGTTTCATCTGGATTTCAACCTTCAAAAATACCAGACAAAGCTGAGCTATTCCAGAGACTTCACCATACATCACAAAGACTACATCTTACTTCATATTACAGAGACTTTTTGACAGAGGAATTGTTCTGTGAGAAAAGAAACAAGGGTGGGAGATTGGGGGCTCACAGAACTAGACAAAAGAGGTGATTCATTCTTTTTTAAATTGTGTTTGGCTATCCCTCTGTGAGTATAGGAGTAGCAGCAGGGCACACAAATGCTTGTTTGGGTGTGTCATACCTCTAAGATATGCTAATCAACAGGTCAGCTGATCTGCAACAGACTTTTCTAAGCTCTTCTCAGTATTTATGATTTATCCTGATGCAGCTTATAGGTTGACAGCAAGTGTTCTTTCATTACTATCTGGATGGAAGTTCTTATTTTCTGATGCTTTCAGCCCTGAGAGAGCTCCCAGGTGGCTTTAAAGATTTTATCTCCCTGTCATTAATTGTAATTGATTAGCTTTCTTCTTCTGACACATTCCTGATCAGCTCCAGCACATCTGTCTTTCCTCTTATGCAAATATATATTTTTTCCCCTTATCTCTGTTAGAAATCACAAGTGGCAGGTGTGGGAGTAAAGAGTTTCCTCGATGAACTCTTAAGATTTTCTATTACTAATTAAAGCTCCTGGCCTTTTAGAAACCTTCCTTTCTTTTTATTTTCGCCTCCTTTTTTTTTTTTTTTTTTTTACACCAGTCTCCTGCTCCTTAAGATTCCAGAACAGTTCTATTATCTACACTAGAGCTGGAAAAATGTACTTCTAGTATTTATCAGACTTCCTTACAGTCTTCTTTTCACTATCTCCCTTTGTTTTCTTCAGTCACAGTGTTTGTGAGTTTGCCCTGTTTCATTGTAAAATTTCTAGCTCTATCCTCTGCCTTAAGTTTCACCCTGCATCAAGGTGCAGGAACACTTTTTTGTCTACCTCTACAGCTTTTAAGCTGTACATTAATTTTTTGTTTCTCAACAGTTGTATTTTCTCCTCTATTATTAATAGTTCATTGTTGTTAGTAATAATAATAATAATAATAATAATAATAATAATTCTATTCATTTCTGGCCTAGACAAAACATTTTATCAGCTCACATTTATCCTCTCCTTTTCTTTCTCCCATTTGATACTTCTCTCTCTTAACAGTTACAGAACTCATCAGATTCAAGAAATATTGAGTCACAGAAGACTGGAAGGCCTGAAGTTCAATGTTACCTGCACAAACAAGGTTTACATATATATATGTGTGTGTATGTATGTGTTGTGAGAAACACTCCGTGGCCAATAACTTAGGCTCGGACAAGGATCTCAGTGAAGTAGTAATTTATTCATGATTGTAATGGCGGGCGTCCCACAAGCAGGAGCGCACCTACTGGTTCCAAAACACAGTTTATATACTTTTTGAAGACAGGACCCTCCCCTGTTTCCCCACTGAGTGGGTAATCCAGGTTCACAATCTATCTGATGCTTCACAGACAATGCATGGCCTTCAGTTGCCAGCCTGTTAAATTTCAAAATTCTTTTGACTTTTTTTTTTACTGTTTGAAGTGATAACGTTTCTTCACTTATCTGACTTGACTTAACACCGTGATTTTCACCTAATTGTTCTAAGGAGTCTGGTTGTCTGCATTTTGCAAGGTCGCCTGCTAAGTTTTCTTATCACTGCAAGCATATCTCAATACCCCATTCCTTACCTTTAAACAACGTAACTCTGCAAAAACAACATTTTTATTCCCACAGTGTGTAAATATATACACTTGGCTACCTCAGCATCAGCAACTGCCTTTCAGGGCAATGGTTTGGTAGTATTCCTATCACTCAATGTGTCTTCATCATGGTTAGACCTGCAGTTTTCCCTTCATTGTTAGGAGGATGTCTCTGTGTTCTATCACTCAAAATTCCAATTTCTAAATATCATAATAATAGAGAACCTGGTTTCTATTCAAGTTGGAGTCAAAAATTTCTGCTTAGTTAAAATTACTCATTTGACTTCCCAGTGGATAATGCAAATCTCCATCCCTTGCTCTGAACAATGGGCTTTACAATTAACCTGTTTAAAACAGCTACTCACTTAGAACAGCACTGAAAATCTGGAACATTTTATTATTTGCCTTGGTAATGGCTTATTTCAGGCCCAGCAAAGGATATATTTCATAGGGAAATGGACTGTTGCTCACAGTCTGCACACTATAGACCGGTTACATTGTAGTTGTCACTACTCCACTGCTTTCACTCAAGAACCAGTCCCCATTGGACTCTCACAAGTGTTCATCAGATGCAGACAGAAGAGCAGGATCTGTCCTTTTGTAAGGCTATAGAGGAGATCTACCTAGTATAATTTCTCAAGATGAGAAGCTCTAGACAGATGTCAGTAATAACAATAATAACACCAATGACAGTTTAGCAGCTCATGCTAGCAATATGCTCAGTAGTGAGTGCCAAATGTTACCAGCATTTGAAATAGCAGTGACAAAATCACAGAGGAGATTTCCTTGTTCTCTGCTTTTTTTCGTATTTAATGCCATGCAAGTGGTGCAGAACTGGCTTTGTTAGAAGAGAAAAACTTTAGAGTGCACAAAGCAGGTACAAGGAACTGCTAGACTTTTTGTTTATTTGCTCTGTTCCAAACTTACTCAAGCAAAACACTTTAGTCAAAACGAGTTTTGCCTTATGACTTCAGTTTGACACTTCAGGGTCCCAAGTCTACTTATAGCCTGTCCTGGTTTCAGGTAGGACAGAGTTAATTTTCCTCCTAGTAGCTGGCAGGGTGCTATGTTTTGGATTAGAATGAGAAGAGCGCTGATAACATGCTGATGTTTTAATTGTTGTAGAGCAGTGCTTGCACCAAGCCAAGGACTTTTCAGCTTCTCGCTCTGTCCTGCTAGCAAGCAGGCTAGGGATGCAGCAGGAGCTGGGAGGGGACAGACCCAGGACAGCTGACCCAAACTGGCCAAAGGGGTATTCCATACCATCTGACGTCATGCTGAACAATATATAGGGGTGGCTAGCTGGGCTGGGGGGGGCCGGCTGCTCGGGGATAGGCTGGGCATCGGTCAACGGGTGGTGAGCAATTGCATTGTGCATCACTTATTTCGTACACATTATTACTATTAATACTATTATTATTATTATTATTATTATTATTGTTATTATTGTTATTATTTTTCTTGTCTTAATAAACTGTCTTTATCTCAACTCACAGACTTCACTTTTCCATTTCTCTCCCCCATCCCGGAGAGGGCGGTGGGAGGGTGAGTGAACGGCTGTGTGGTGTTTGGCTGCCAGCAGGGCTAAACCACAACAGTCCATTTGGCGCCCAACGTGGGGCACGAAGGGTTGAGATATCGACAGATTTGACCAGAGTGTGTTAAACTAAAATTGGTATAAGTATTTGACCTGCTTAATAGTTGCTAGTCACAATGTTGATTGCCTTAATTTCAAGTCTGCTGTGCCTGTTTCCCAAATTGAGTTTTATAGCAAGTTACTTTCTGTATGTACTCCCTGTCATGCTGTTTATCCTTTCCGGGCCCTGGTTTAAGATTGTTATGGTACTGTGTGGTGTAACGATGGCTTATGAAATGATGAGATTTCTGGTCATGACTCTAACCTGGTATTTGTACTCAGCACTGTCGTCGACTCTATACTTCGGAAACCATATCTCAGAAACTATTAGCAATTACACCTATTGCCTTTTTTCATCAGGGAGTCAATCTGTGGAGGGGACGGGGAAGATATTTTTTCCTACCTGTTCACTCTCCCTTCCTCCTTCACCACCCTCTTATCCCCCGAGCTAGTTACAGTAGCTCTCCAAGATGTTGAATATCCTTGGGATACTCAGACCAGCATGTTCTTGTTGTTATGTCTCCTGAATGCGCTTCAGGTTTTGTTTAAGGTTAAACAACTACTTAGGAATCTCATCTGGAGATCTGTCTTGAGGCAGGATAGTTGCGAGTGGCAGGGAGTGTGGGAGGATATGGGCAGGTTTCTAGAGCAGTGGGCACCTCCAGTGTTTTGGACATTCACCCCTGAACAACTGCAAAATCCTAAAAAACTGGTAGAATGCTTGAAAAAAAGGTGTCATGACTCTGGCAGTTCCAAAGTGACACAAATCACTGTGGCGTGCTGGGGTCTGGCTTGTGCCTATCGAGCTGCAGTTGATGCCACTATCAACCTAGTGACAGACCCTGCAGCCGTTCCAGCTCCAGCTCCCGCAGCCGTTCCAGCTCCCACAGCCGTTCCAGCTCCCGCAGCCGTTCCAGCTCCAGCTCCCGCAGCTGTTCCAGCTCCAGCTCCTGCAGCCGTTCCAGCCCCTGCAGCTGCTCCAGCTCCTGCAGCCACTCCCACTCCTGTGGCTGGGTCAGAGAAACGAACTGTAGCAATGCAAGTTGCCCCTGCAGAGGGTACTCCAACCCCTGTGGCAGACCCTGTGGCTGGGTCGGAGAAACGAACTGTAGCAGTGCAAGTTGCCCCTTCAGAGGGTATTCCAACCCCTGTGGCAGACCCTGTAGCTGGGTCAGAGAAGCGAGCTGTAGCAGTGCAAGTTGCCCCTGTAGAAAAGGTGAAAAAATGGTATAGAAACTCAGGTCGTTTAGAACGCAGAAAGTCTTCTGCTAAGTCTGGGTGTGGAGAAGACGGGGCTGGGCCATCAAGTGTGCAGGAGGATGAAGATGAGGATGAGGATGTCGAAAAATCAACAGTAACTACCCGAACCCTATACCAGCGTGAGCTGTGAGATGTGTGAAAAGATTTTGGTCGCTGTATAGGTGAACAGCTTGTCACCTGGCTGCTCCGGTGCTGGGACACTGGAGCCAATGGTGTGGAATTAGAGGGCAGGGAAGCCAGGCGGTTGGGATCCCTTGCTAGAGATGCAAGCATTGACAAAGCAATTGGAGATGGAGCACGATCTCACAGCCTCTGGAGGCGTCTCCTGTTAGCTGTGAAGGAAAGGTATCCCTTCAAGGAAGAACTTGTATGTCTACCAGTCAAGTGGACCACCATGGAGAAGGGAATTCAGTACCTGAGGGAATTAGCCGTACGGGAAGTAATTTATAAGGACCTAGACGACGCACAAATATCCACAGATCCAGATGAAGTCCAGTGTACTCGACCCATGTGGCAGAAGTTTGTACGGAATGCACCATCATCATGGGCCAGCACATTGACGATAATAACCTGGAAAGACAGTGAAGACCCCACAGTGGGTGACATGGCTAAACAACTCGGGAGTATGAAGGAAATCTCTCCTCTTCCCTAGAGGCCTGCGTCTCGGCTGTGGAGAAACTCTCTGAAGAGTTCCACCAACTTAAAGAGAATTTATCTTCCCCCCACCTGAACAAACCAGTGGCCACCAACTAAAAGAGAATACTTTGGAGAAACTTTTTGAAGAGGTCCACCAACTTAAAGAGAGTGTATTTTCTTCCCCACCTGTACAAACCAGCGTCTCGGCTATTAGGGGTAAACGTGCATCTGTGCAAAGAAGACAATATGGTGGGTACACACCCCGCGCCACCCTGTGGTTTTACCTACATGACCATGGAGAGGACATGAGAAAATGGGATGGAAAATCTACTGAGACCCTAGAGGCACGGGTACGTGAGTTGCAAAAGAAAACAATCGGGAGAAAGGGGTTCTCTGAAAAGTTTGCTGCTCCAACTTCTAGCAGGCAGTCTTTTAAACACAGAAACGAAGATTCTGACCAGGACTAGAGGGGCCCTGCCTCCAGCCAGGGGGAGGAAAGGGACAATCGAGTTTATTGGACTGTGTGGATTCGATGGCCTGGCACGTCTGACACACAGAAGTATAAGGCTCTAGTAGACACCGGTGCACAATGTACTCTAATGCCATCAAGCAGTAAAGGGCCAGAGCCCATCTGTATTTATGGCGTGACAGGGGGATCCCAGCAGTTAACTGTATTGGAAGCTGAAGTGAGTCTAACCGGAAATGAGTGGCAAAAGCACCGTATTGTGACTGGCCCGGATGCTCTGTGCATCCTTGGCATAGACTATCTTAGAAGAGGATATTTCAAGGACCCAAAAGGGTTCCGCTGGGCTTTTGGCATAGCTGCCTTAGAGACAGAGGACATTAAACGGTTGTCTACCTTGCCCGGTCTCTCAGAGGACCCTTCTGTTGTGGGGTTGCTGAGGGTTGAAGAACAGCAAGTGCCAATCGCTACCACAACTGTGCACCGGCGGCAATATCGCACCAACCGAGACTCCCTGATTCCCATCCACGAGCTAATTCGTCAACTGGAGAGCCAAGGAGTGATCAGCAAGACCCATTCACCTTTTAACAGTCCCATATGGCCAGTGCAAAAGTCTAATGGTGAGTGGAGACTAACAGTGGACTATTGTGGCCTGAACGAAGTCACACCACCACTGAGTGCTGCAGTGCCGGACATGCTAGAACTCCAGCACGAACTGGAATCAAAGGCAGCCAAGTGGTATGCCACAATTGATATTGCTAATGCATTTTTCTCCATCCCTCTAGCAGCAGAGTGCAGGCCACAGTTTGTTTTCACTTGGAGGGGAGTCCAATATACTTGGAATCGGCTGCCCCAGGGGTGGAAACATAGCCCTACCATTTGCCATGGACTGATCCAGTCTGCACTGGAGCAGGGGGAGGCTCCTGAACACCTGCAGTACATCGATGACATCATTGTGTGGGGTGACACTGCAGAGGAAGTTTTCGAGAAAGGGAAGAAAATAGTCCAAATCCTTCTGAAGGCCGGTTTTGCCATAAAACAAAATAAAGTTAAAGGACCTGCACGAGAGATCCAGTTTTTAGGAATAAAATGGCAAGATGGACATCGTCAAATCCCAATGGATGTGATCAACAAAATAACAGCTATGTCTCCACCAACTAGCAAAAAGGAAACACAAACTTTCCTAGGTGTCGTGGGGTTTTGGAGAATGCATATTCCAAATTACAGTCTGATTGTAAACCCGCTCTACCAAGTAACCCGTAAGAAGAATGCTTTTGAATGGGGCCCTGAGCAACGACAAGCCTTTGAACAAATTAAACAGGAAATAGTTCATGCAGTAGCCCTTGGGCCAGTCCGAACAGGACCAGATGTAAAGAACGTGCTCTACACCGCAGCCGGGGAGAATGGTCCCACCTGGAGCCTCTGGCAGAAAGAACCTGGGGAAACTCGAGGTCGACCCCTGGGGTTTTGGAGTCGGGGATACAGAGGATCTGAGGCCCGCTATACTCCAACCGAAAAGGAGATATTGGCAGCATATGAGGGAGTTCGATCTGCTTCGGAAGTGGTCGGTACTGAAGCGCAGCTCCTCCTGGCACCCTGACTGCCGGTACTGGGTTGGATGTTCAAAGGAAGGGTCCCCTCTACACATCATGCAACTGATGCTACATGGAGCAAGTGGGTTGCACTGATTACTCAGCGGGCTCGAATAGGAAACCCCAGTCACCCAGGAATCTTGGAAGTGATTATGGACTGGCCAGAAGGCAAGTACTTTGGGATATCATCAGAGGAGGAGGTGGTCCGTGCTGAAGAAGCCCCACTGTACAACAAGCTACCAGAAAATGAGAAGAAATATGCCCTGTTCACTGATGGGTCCTGTCGTATTGTGGGAAGCATCGGAGATGGAAAGCTGCTGTATGGAGTCCTACACGACGAGTTGCAGAAGCCGCTGAGGGAGAAGGTGAATCGAGTCAGTTTGCAGAAGTGAAAGCCATTCAGCTGGCCTTAGATATTGCTGAACGAGAAAAGTGGCCAGTTCTCTATCTCTGTACTGATTCATGGATGGTAGCAAATGCCCTGTGGGGGTGGTTACAGCAATGGAAGCAGAACAACTGGGAACGCCGGGGCAAACCCATCTGGGCTGCTGCATTGTGGCAAGATATTGCTGCCCGGGTAGAGAACCTGGTTGTAAAGGTACGCCATGTAGATGCTCATGTGCCCAAGAATCGGGCTACTGAAGAACATCAAAACAACCAGCAGGTGGATCAGGCTGCTAAGATTGAAGTGGCTCAGGTGGACCTGGACTGGCAACATAAAGGTGAATTATTTATAGCCCGATGGGCCCATGACACCTCAGGCCATCAAGGTACAGATGCAACATACAGATGGGCTCGTGACTGAGGGGTGGACCTGACCATGGACACTATAGCACAGGTTATTCATGATTGTGAAACATGTGCTGCAATTAAACAAGCCAAACGGTCAAAGCCTCTTTGGTATGGAGGACGATGGCTGAAATACAAATATGGAGAGGCCTGGCAGATTGATTACATCACACTCCCCCAAACCCGCAACGGCAAGCGCCACGTACTTACAATGGTGGAAGCAACCACCGGATGGCTGGAAACATATCCTGTGCCCCATGCCACCGCCCGGAACACTATCCTGGGCCTTGAAAAGCAAGTCCTATGGCGACTAGGCACCCCAGAAAGAATTGAGTCAGACAATGGGACTCATTTCCAAAACAACTTTACAGACACTTGGGCCAAAGAACATGGTATTGAGTGGGTGTATCACATCCCCTATCATGCACCAGCCTCCGGGAAAGTTGAACGATACAATGGACTGTTAAAGACTACACTGAAAGCAATGGGTGCTGGGACATTCAAAAATTGGGAAACACATTTGGCAAAGGCCACCTGGTTAGTCAATACCAGAGGATCTGCCAACCGAGCTGGACCTGCCCAATCAAACCTGTTACGCACTGTAGAAGGGGATAAAGTTCCTGTAGTGCACGTAAGAAACATGCTGGGTAAGACAGTCTGGGCTACTCCTGCCTCAGGAAAAGGCAAGCCCATTCGTGGGATTGCTTTTGCCCAGGGACCTGGATGCACTTGGTGGGTAATGCAAAAGAATGGGGAGGTCCGGTGTGTACCTCAAGGGGGACCTAATATTGGGTGAGAATAGCCCATGAGTTGAATTGTAGTATGTTAATTATCATATAACACTGTATGTCATCACTACCATGGTTGCTATATATCATAGATGAAAATGGTGATTAATTAGAAGGTATTGGAAAGAGTGTAACCTGAGCATGACACAAATGGTATGGAATAAAGGGTGGATATCTGTCCTGGTTTCAGGTAGGACAGAGTTAATTTTCCTCCTAGTAGCTGGCAGGGTGCTATGTTTTGGATTAGAATGAGAAGAGCACTGATAACATGCTGATGTTTAATTGTTGTAGAGCAGTGCTTGCACCAAGCCAAGGACTTTTCAGCTTCTCGCTCTGTCCTGCTAGCAAGCAGGCTAGGGATGCAGCAGGAGCTGGGAGGGGACAGACCCAGGACAGCTGACCCAAACTGGCCAAAGGGGTATTCCATACCATCTGACGTCATGCTGAACAATATATAGGGGTGGCTAGCTGGGCTGGAGGGGGGCCGGCTGCTCGGGGATAGGCTGGGCATCGGTCAACGGGTGGTGAGCAATTGCATTGTGCATCACTTATTTCATACACATTATTACTATTAATACTATTATTATTATTATTATTATTATTATTATTATTGTTATTATTTTTCCTGTCTTAATAAACTGTCTTTATCTCAACTCACAGACTTCACTTTCCCATTTCTCTCCCCCATCCCGGAGAGGGCGGTGGGAGGGTGAGTGAACGGCTGTGTGGTGTTTGGCTGCCAGCCGGGCTAAACCACAACAAGCCCCAGCCCACTGTACACCCAGGGTGGCATTCGCTCTCTCAGAGCTCTCATTGGGTGTACCTTGCTCTACAGTAAGCTTTTTAACATGGACACCTTCTGATTAAGCATCTTGTCTAAGTTAGAATCACAGTTCCTAGATTTTTAACTCCTGAAACCCATGCAAGCAGTGTGAATCTGAGAAAGCCTATCACCATACAGCCCCAAAGCCTAGAACTTCCCCTTTGCTAGGCCAGTTACAGTTTGGAAATACAAATATACCACAATGGATCAAGTACATGGTGAATTTTTCTCATTATGAATATTAAAAGCAAGTTTAACTACAAGAAAATTATTGCTTTCTTGAGCAGTAAAAGCTCAAGATATAGTACAAGCACAATAAAAGGCAGAAAAGGTGGTCACTATACATGAACAAAATATTGTGATATGGGGAAAACCCCATCAAAATAAGTCCTTCAAGGATCTGGCATGAATCAGAAACACTCCCAAGTGATCTCTAAACTGTTATGGAAATTAAGGTCTTAATTTCTACTGCCACTCTGCATCTGTTTGCTCTCATTCAGTGTACTTTTTATAATAAACAGGTTTCCTCAGTCTTTTCCCTTTCAAAATAGAAGGAAAGAAGAAAGAGGAACATCCTTTGTGTCCCCCCAAAGAATCACATTCCCCCAAAGAATCTTTATCTTTGTTCACATGACCTTACTTTGTCACCCTGAATAATGTAAGATTTGTTTTGTTGTGCCCTGCAGGGTTTCTCTGTCCCCAGAATCCTAGGGCAATGGCAGTGCCTAGCTGGCACACTGTAGCAGAAACGTCATTTTTTAATTATGTGGTTCTGAGGGGAATCTATTATCTACTGCTGAGATGCTGAAATCAGACTATTTTATCTCCAAGGCAGCTTTGTCTACAATCTAGAATATATATCTCTTGTCACTGTAGGAAGCAGAATGAAAGGATATTTTTATTTCTGATTACTTATATTTATAAATTTATTATTCTAAGCTTTACAAGTGGGTTTTTAGGGGTGGGAAGCAGAGTGACAGGGTGGAGAAAAGCCAAGTTCTGATGCTTTTCCATGTTCTCTTGATCTTCCCAGAAGATTGCCTAAAGTCAGAAGGGATCTAGTTGCCCTTCAGTCATTTACATCCTCAGGAGCTCATGTGCAAACAGTAACTAGCTTAGGTATTAGTAGTTGTGCTGTGAACTCAAAGCACCAAAGTGCTGACAGCACTGTAAAAGTGAATAGCATCTACAAATTGGCCTGTCAACCCATTTACCTTAATTAACATAAATACCTCAGCTTGACATTTCAGGCTAGATATCTACAACAATTTGAAAGCATCTTTAATTCTCACATTCTAGGTATTTTCATTTAAATGTAAACTAATATACCTACCAGCTTATTCGCAATGATTCCGAATTATTTCTCCTTTCCCCCTAAGGTGTTGAAGTAAATGAAAGAGTTTAGTCCATGCTCTTTTTTTATCTGAAAAATTCATTACACAATCCACTTCATGAAGCAGGATAAGAGCTGACAGCAATTCATATCTACTAACAAACAAGTACGTTCTAAGTACTTCTAAAACAATCCCACTCAGGTATATTTTAAATTAATATATGTTTTCTGTATCTTACAAAAATTTACCAAAACATTGCAGAGGAGGACAGAGAGAAAGAAATGTTGGAATACTGCCATATCACCTGTCAAAATTGTAATAGTTGCATTGCCCTCTAGTGCATACATGAACACATGACACTTTTTTTTTTTCTGAAAATTCTTCACTCTATAAATTATTTTAATGTTATTTGATGGTTTGATGCATTTAATTCTGACGGAAATATTAGAGACAGTTTGTTAGCAATACATGACCAAATTCTTGCTTCTCTCAATCCCTTCTGGCAAATCTGGGAAACATCAGTTTGTGTTGCTAACAGAACTGCATGCCATGTCTTTTCAAAACAAAATAAATAACATTAGAATAATCCAGTCCCAAAAACATAATTCCTTCAAACCCAACTGAAGTACATCATGCATAAATCAGAGTGTGCTTAAATTCTTTACTGTATGAGGGCAAAGAAAAGTCTTCAGGAGTAAGTCATTAATCTTCATATACTTACTTTTAAGTCAGGTACCTCCTGCAGATAGAAAAGATCAGCACAGAAAAAATCAGGGACATGCAAAATAGAGTTCAAGTGGGCATAAAATTTACATACCAAAGTGAAAGTTAATTATAAAACATTGTAGAGACAAACATTTGAGAGGCTGTGGATGTAAACAAAGCACTTGCTTTTTAACTGCTTACCTGTAAGAGACCCTAAATTTCTGGCCAACTATTAGTGGCTTTATAAATAAATTTAGGGGCATATGTATTACATATAGTAGAACTAAATTAAGTACCAGTTTCCTCTGGCATCAGATAAATTAACATGGAGAAAATACTTCCATTAGTTCTAACAAAAGAAGAGACAATCTATTTCAGTGAAACAAACAAACAAATCCTACCTTACAGCAAGCAATACTTTAGAAATACATTTGTACCTCTGTAACTGCAAAATATGCGGTTATTACATTTTATGTGCTAGCTTACAGACAATCTATTTGCATTTGAGAGGTCTGATGGTCTGACATTATCACCTGTTCTCTACAAAGTCATTCAAAATATAACATTTTTAGAATTTATTATGTTCTGATCCATAAGATACCCTTAAGAAACTTGTTATGGGGTGAAATTACAGCCACTCACCTTGTCAGACTTTTGTAGCTTTTGCTTTCAAAGCCAAAGCTATACAATAAACACTATCAGATCTGCCATTATTTTTTCAGGTGAGGGATTGCAGCTAACACTTGAATAAGTAAGACAGCCAGGTTCTTGAGCAGTTATGCTATTCTCCCATGCAACTCTAAAATGTATGTGAGCGAATATAGGAGATGTACTTGCATCTGTACAAACAAGAACACTTGCAAAACACTAGGATCCTGGAAAGATGCAGGATTTTAATAGTAGAGGGAAAGAAAGACGATGATATAACAGTACATGTAACTGCGTTGTGTAAATGGGAAGCACCTACCACGTTCATAGTGGTAGAAAGTACATAGAAAGTACATAGAAAGTACAGCTGCTGAAGGATCTTCTCACGTCAGTTTCTGCCTGGTTTGTGTCCAGCATGATATGGAGTTTTTCCACTAGCAAAGGTGAGGAAAAAATACTATCCCATTTTAATATTCCCAAGCTAAATCCTTGGAGTACTGTGTGAGACTGTGTGATGCTCATGATCGTAGTTCTATATTTGTACAATAGGCCTTATTAATGACAACTTCTGCACACATTTTAACAACTGATTTTGTTCTTACATTTCCATGTAATTCAATGATCCAGATGTCCCTGGACTTATCTCCATCTTTCTTATAAAGCCACACCTCCAGTGGGGTAATACCTCACCAGTCTTACCTGTCAAGATTCTGATGCAGTAATTCCTAACACTTTGGGAACCTGTTCTGGGCCCTCTACATCAATAAATACGAAATAATCATAGCAGGAGGTAGTAACAATTATTTTTTAACAATATTTGAAAATTCGGTGTCACACGGATGTTAGTAGGCCATGGAAAATAGCAAAGGTATTGATCAAATTTCCCTTTTATTGCTCTGGAACAACTCTAGCAAGAAGCCAGAATACACCCACACACACCCACACACACTCCCACCTACACACCCACACACACCAC